>NC_052631.1:61665134-62367009 GCF_016161935.1 Mauremys reevesii
CTGCGTGGCAGACTTATTTATTCTAAAATTTGAGGGGGGAATTATTTCTGACCTTTCCCCACACTTAGGTGCTCTACTTCCTGGCTGCAGCTCCATGACAGAGGTCAGATCACGTTTGCCAGGCAGTTGGAGCTGGCATCTCTGAATTGGGGAGGAGGGTGGCAGAGCACACCTAAGAGCCAAAGGAATAGGTAAACCACATTTCTCCCTCAAATTTAACAAACATAAATAAAAGTTCTATTTCCCAGACTCCGCATCTATGTGAAGAGTTTCATTAGGTAAAATCAGGGCAATAGCCACACTAAATGTTTGGAATACTTGTGTTTGATGTTTTAAATCAAGACTATCAACTGTAGACAAAAACGTACACAATGCTTCTCTGTAAGAAACAGAACTTCAAAAGGGTAGATTCATATTCCTTAAAATGGAACCTCTCCATTACCAAACACTATTTGTGTCTTGAATTCACTCTGCCTTGGCACCTGATTTACCACCTCCGCCTGGTGGAACCATTTTGCTCTTTTTCCATTACATAAAGGGAGGTTTAAAAGAGGACTATAAATATCAGACTGGGACAAATGCAGAACTTAAACTTAGAAATGAAAAAAGAAATTCGGCAAGCAATGGCCTGATTAAGTTTGTGGCTCAAAGGATAAACCATCAGAACTACAAGCTAATTATCACATACAAGATAACAGAGCTGTGGTTAATCACAGGATATAGAAAATAATGTTTTTTCTAGTAAAGATAAAAGGTAACTGAAATGACAAGAGAAAATACTGGTTAATTTGCAGCCAGTTCCAGTTTGGACATTAGTTTCCTAGGAAGTTTTCCAAAGCAGGAAAGAACAGCAGAGGTAAGAGGCAAAGGAGGCAAGAGAAAGTAATCATTTAAAAGGAGCTGTGTCGCAGCTTCTTTCATGAACCGCCTTTCTACTTACATATGCACCTGCTCCTAACGTTGATAAGCCCACAAAAAGGACAAAAACAGAACTATCGCCTTTGCCCCCAGGTGCACCAGAGCTAGCCATTTGTCTGCTCAGCTGTAGTTTTAAGGGAACATTCCATCGCTGCAACAAGTTGCCTAAGGAACACAATGTTTTTAAACAAAACACAAAGTATAGTCAATACATAGTAATATTTTAAGGTATAGTAATTAACTGTATTATAAAGCCAAGTAAATCAGCTACTTGTTTGAAGAGCCCAACGCCACATTTGACTGACCCTAGTGAATTATTTTGTGCTAAAGCGAGACCACTACACTAAGTTTGAGATCCCACCTCCCCGCCTTGAACAGCAGAAAATGGAACTGCTACTGTACTCAGCCTTTGGAATTTGTTCTCAAACTCCCCTCACAGCCCCCAGTTATTGAATACAGTACTGCCCAAATAGTGTGTTCACAGGAGAGGGATTTCCAGCACAGTTTAGACCCTGTCCATACTGGGATCAAACTCTTGGCTGCAACTGCTTGCGCACATGCTGGGGGTCAGTAGGCTTCCCCTGCAACCAGTGAGTATTTCTGTGAGAACTGAAGCTTCCCCCTGAGCTCTCTAACAACTTATAGATGGCTCTAAGGCCTGGTCTAGGTTAGGTTGATGCAAGTCACCTTGTGTCAACTTATTTGTGCATGTGTCTACATTTAAATTAGGTGTTAGGATATAGATATTCAGGCCTGTCTGCAAAGGCCTATACTTTAAGAATTTAGGTGTATTCTTATCACTTAGCTAGTTATAGAGGTATAAAAGAAAGAATCAAAGATCACTGTCTGTCTGTGTAATGGCCTTCTCTTACTGTGACAGGCTAAGGCAGTCAGCTAAGATGTAGTTAGGCAGCCATAAGCTGGGAAGTGTATGGTCACATCCTCACATTCCAAACTAGTCACATTGAAATAAGGTGCTACTGGGCTATTAGGAATACAATCCTGTCCTGATATTCCTATCGTCTCCAGAGGAAGGGTAGAGCCTAGAAGATGTAAAAGGAAACTTAGTTTAATAGCATCCTGTCTGGCAAGAACTCACTTATCAATAGACACAGCTGGAAAACCCTTATGTCTGTATAGATGTAGTTGTGAAATCCTCACTTCTGTATTGTTTTGTATGTTGATTTGCATGGTCTCTGTCTGGTTCTGTAATTGTTCCTGTCTGCTGTATAATTAATTTTGTTGGGTGTAAACCAATTAAGGTGGTGGGGTATAATAGGTGCAGTAACAAATCCTGCTGTGCAGAAAGAATAGCAAATATGGCAGGCAATGAGCTTTGCTTAATAGTGAAATCTCTGGGGAGCTTAAACTCAAAATGGAAGCTTATAAGAAATGGAAATTTGGACAGATAGACTCATAGACTTTAAGGTCAGAAGGGACCATTATGATCATCTAGTCTGACCTCCTGCACAACGCAGGCCACAGAATCTCACCCACCCACTCCTGTAACAAACCCCTAACCTATATCTGAGTTACTGAAGTCTTCAAATCGTGGTTTAAAGACCTCAAGGTACAGAGAATCCTCCAGCAAGTGACCCATGCCCCATGCTGCAGAGGAAGGCAAAAAACCTCCAGGGCCTCTGCCAATCTGCCCTGGAGGAAAATTCCTTCCCGACCCCAAATACGGCGATCAGTTAAACCCTGAGCATGTGGGCAAGACTCACCAGCCAGCACCCAGGAAAGAATTCTCTGTAGTAACTCAGATCCCACCCCATCTAACATCCCATCACAGACCACTGGGCATACTTACTTGCTAATAATCAAAGATCAATTAATTGCCAAAATTAGGCTATGCCATCATACCACCCCCTCCATAAACTTATCAAGTTTAGCCTCCATCAGCTATCCCACAATTCCCCATTCCCTGCAACAGTGATCACCCTGGTCACAATTGTAAACTCCACTGACCAGGGGTCAGAGACTGAAAGCCACCCCCCTTAAAGCCCCCTGCACATTTCTGAAATGCCTTTTCCTGATAGCCCACCTTGGCAAGTACACCTAGCAGCTCATCCTTGCTGTATGCAACTGCCCAACCAACCATGCGCCAGAGCCACTCCTGGCTGGAGTACACGGGAGATATTGCAACTCCTGCACCTATGGGGAGAAGAGGCTGTACAAGCACAGCTGTGGACCAGACACAGAACTGTGGATACCTGCAAAGAGAGGCACAGGGGTTTGCAGGCAAAGAGGTATGGCAGGGACTGGCAGCAGTGCTGTGTGAAAGCAAAGGAACTTTGCAGGTGCACCTCAAGGCCAGGGAGACCAACAATTGATCTGGTGCTGAGCCGCAGACTTGCCGCTTCTACAATGAGCTGCATGCCATACTTGGCAGAGGTCCCAGTAGTGCACCACAGACCACAATGGATACCTCAGAGGAGCCCAAGACAGAGCCCCCTGCCATGAACAGCAAGGAGGAAGAGAGGAGTCAAGGGAGAAGCAGCTGGGGAGGAGTCTAGCCTTGTCATGAGCCAGGACCTGCCTGAGACTCCACCCCAGTCTAGCCAGTCCTGCCAGCCAAATATGGATGAGCCTGCTGAAGGGGAAGGAACCACAGGTAAGCATGGGCATGTATTTTTCCTTACAATGTTTAAATTTAAAGATGGCGCTCGGCCCATCCCCAAGTCAAGACAAAGGTATTAACTTTTCATTGCTCTATTCAGACGAGAAGAGTTAGTGGCACAACAAACAAAGGTAGAATTGCCATCTGCTTTTCATTCCCCTGTTGAGGTAAGTGTGTGTGTGGGGGGTGATCCAGGCCGGGCAGTTTGGTTTTGTGTACATAGGGATGTCCCTCAATGAAACTTTCACAGAGATACTCTGCAATTCTCTGCTGAAGGTTTCTAGGGATGGCTGACTTATTTCTTCCTCTGTGGTAGGATGCTTTCCCACACCACTCTGTGATGAGTTCAGCTGGCACCATTGCAGTAAACAGGCTCATGGCATACAGACCCAGGTGGCTTCAGGACGCCAATAGAAGCCGCTCCTTCTGCGTCTTTGTTACGCTCTGCAGTGAGATATCAGCTAAAACCTCCACTGCCTGTGGAAAACAGGGCACTCAGTGCCACTGCTCCATGCTCCCATCCTTAGAACAGGGACTGAAATTTTATTGTTTCATGCAACTGAAATTCCTTCCCCCCAACCTGCCATCTTGCCCCGGATGGGCCATACTCACCATGCCTAGGGCTGGAGAGTGGAGCTGAAGGGTCAATAAGCATGTCTTATTAAAAGTGTTTATAGGAATAAGGGAAGGAAGTTTTGAATCTTATCTTTCTCTTCTCGTAGTGGCTCTAAATCCTATGGCACACCTGACTATTGTTATCAGCAGATTCTGGTATGGAGGCCTTGAGGGCTGCCTCCTCCACTCCCACAGAATGCTTGACCCTGACAAGGAGGAGAAAGAAGAGGACCAGGAAGAACATGTCCAGCAAGATCCTGCAAGCCAGTGTTGCATCAGATTGTGATAAAAAGAACCTGGAGGGCCAATGTGGCAGACAACAAGAGTGGACAGGAGAAAGGCCTGAGAGTCCCAGCAGGAAAAGGAGAGGGAAATGCATGAGGATGTAATCGGTCTTCTCAGGCAGCAAACCCAAACACTGCAGTTCCTGGTGAGCTACCAGTCCACTGGTAGCAGTTCAGCATTGCAGGTTTCCAGAGTGAAATCACCACTCTCTTCTCCACTGTTAATGCAGCTCTCATTCTGGTGTCCCTGTGCTGGGGGTCCGGGGACAGCTCAGCACACAGATCCAGCACTGTGGCCTTTTGCATCCAAAAGTTCTGCAGCTGCTGCTTGTCTTCCCAAACCTGTATTATGATGCAACCCACCAATCAGTGCTCATTTCTTGGGCCCAGAAGTGGTGCTCAGCTGTCTGCAGCTGTTCTTTGAACCCCACCAATAATCCTGAACTGTTATTCGCTACATCCCTTAGCAAACTGTCTTTGAAGAAATCCTCATGTCCCCCATTGCTGCAGTACTTCCTGTGGGTCTGTAACTACAGGAGAATTGTGCCTCCTGTATTTGCAACGTTCATGAGAAAAGCACAGAGCTCTGTGGGCTCCATGCTTCTGTCAGAGAGGGCAGACACCGAAAGTGCCATGCGGGTTGGTAGGATTTGTTTTTAAAAAGGCTAAATAGGCTATGAATGGCATTATTCAATGGAGAAAGTTGCATGCTGGTAACTTGACCCCTAGCTCCCAAAGGTCCTACGTGACTCATTTCTACCCCATACACATTGCAAAAAGTTCCCAAAAGGCATTACACCCCAGACGGCGACATGCAGCACAAGCACTCCTGGTGAGTACATACAGTGGAGATGCAAGGAGCCAAGCATGCATTTGCACGAGCAATACACAAACTGTGGTCATTGTACAAGAATGTACTTTGTGTCAACGACAGTTTGTAGTGTAGACATGTTCTGAGATAGGGATTGGTGTCTGAGACCCAAGTCAAGGAGAAGTTACTAGAACCCAACCAGCAAAAAGGGCCCTGTCTACACCAGAACACTTTCCTATAGGATCCTACCACTGATATCACTGATCAGACTCCACTCGGGGTATCAATAAGCATGCTCATGCAAACCGTGCACCAACAGTCACGTCATGCTAATCTGCTCTGAATGCTGCGCTTAACACAATGGGCCCTGGAGCCCTGCTTACCCTAGCTCCCAATGTTGCTACCATTGGTGGTAGCAATGGTGAGAAATTTTCACAAACTCCCCCCAGTGTAGAAACAAACGATGTTGATTAAACAATTACAGCTTGCTACAGCAGGCTGGACAGTTTCATGATGCCTTCCCTATAGTAGACTTGCATACTGCAAGTCTTAATAGGCAGCAGGTTTAAAAAAAAAAAAAGGTAATAATTGGAGATATACCAATCTCCTAGAACTGGAAGGGACCTTGAAAGGTCATTGAGTCCAGCCCCCTGCCTTCACTAGCAGGACCAATTTTTGCCCCAGACCCCTAAGTGGCCTCCTCAAGGATTGAACTCACAACCCTGGGTTTAGCAGGCCAATGCTCAAACCACTGAGCTATCCTTCCCCCCCAAAACAAATAAAAGGAAGTTCTTCTTCACGCAGCACACAGTCAACTTGTGGAACTCCTTACCTGAGGAGGTTGTGAAGGCTAGGACTATAACAATGTTTAAAAGGGGACTGGATAAATTCATGGTGGCTAAGTCCATAAATGGCTATTAGCTAGGATGGGTAAGAATGGTGTCCCTAGCCTCTGTTCGTCAGAGGATGGAGATGGATGGCAGGAGAGAGATCACTTGATCATTGCCTGTTCGGTTCACTCCCTCTGGGGCACCTGGCATTGGCCACTGTCGGTAGACAGATACTGGGCTAGGTGGACATTTGGTCTGACCCGGTACGGCCGTTCTTATGTTCTTAAGTGAAGATCATTACAAATGAGAACTCTGACATGCTTCCTACAAACATTAATGCCAGATGCTGTATATTACCCCAGATTATCTCCACATGAAAACCAATTCCAAATAGAAGATGAAGAAGATACTGTCTAGAGTGAAGGGGGATTGTTAGTGGGACTAAATGGCAATGGCCCTCATTCTGGTGATCCAAACAGCTACAGTCCCATGTAAGGTGTCAGAAGGCACTTTCTTAATCTCAGAGGAGCAGTGTACAGCAGAGGGGCAAGGCATTTGTCTCCCTGCTAACTCAGGAAGTTTGCTGTTGGTGCATGGGGGTGAGGAGAGAGACCAACTTGATTAACTCAATCAACTCTCTCAACTTCAAAGAGAGGCCATCAGAATGCAATTATTCAGCATGGTGGACAAAGCCTGTATGGTGATCCCCTTCACTTGTCTGGTTTTCGGTTTATGTTTCCCATAACATGCTGTTCTAGCACAATATTTCAACTGAAGTCAATGGGAACTACAGGTGCTAAGCATCCCTGAAAATCTGGCCTCCGGTATCCTACACTGGACTTGCAACAACTGAGACCCCTAAAATCAGTGGCCACTTTTGGAAAATTTGGCTGCACCTGGAGAGGCCTACCTGCAACAGAGGTGAATGGAGACAAGAGAGAAAAGGACACAGAAGAGGGTGTTTGGGAGGGTCAACCAACAGTTCTGAGAATTAAACACATATCTATTATGTTTTATATTGAATTTGAAATATTACAAAAAAATGGTATTCACACTATACCACAGTTAAGATAATAAAACATCAGGAAATGCAAAAGTTAACTTGGCCGCATTACACATACAGTATGTTTTCATAGTCTGTACTTCTAGGAACCTAGATATTTCACAAGAGAGAAAGAGAAAACAGTACTTAAATGCAACATAGCTGAGTAATGTTGGAATATTCGGATCACATCAGTGAATGCAACAGTCAATTACGTATTGTTAATGTTGCATTAACACACTTCTTTCCCTTTAATTTTAAACTTACAGAGCTTGTAAATTCTTTTAATAAGCGCTACTAGACTAGCAAAATTTCCAATCTGTGCAGACTTCACAAGCCGCACCATAAGCTTCTTGAACCAATCTGTGCATGTACCTAACTAGCTGTGAACTTGCAAACAATCCATGTCTCCTGGAGTGTGCATATGGAAATTTAATTTTTCTCTTGTGAAGACTTAGCAGGCAATTTTCAAACTGTCTCTTTTATTCAATCAAAACCAAGGTATTTTAAGTGTAGTACAGGCACTACTTCTCAAGGACTGTCCCTATGCCAAGTTTAAATCTTCAGTCATTTTTCATATAGCTCTCTTTAAAAAAGTGGCTAGATTTTCTTAATACAGAAAAAAGTATTTTTCAAAATCAACTGAAAGAATTTTGCTCCAATTTATGAAAAGGCCACTTTTAGGTAGAGATCAACATGTAAAATTTAGGAACAAAAAAAGAATTTTTCTAAATTTGTAAGCATGAAAAATAGGGGAGTAGAAGGAAACTTTTGCATAACAGTGACCAGTATAAATATTAGCAACTTTCAAGGACGTGTGCTGCTAGATTCTCCAATGGCCTTCCAAGGTCACTGCTACACTCCTGCTGAAAGCAAGGCACTGACCCTTTGGGATTCCTTTTACTTGGCCACCTATAGAGCCCTGTCTACATGACCCACAGTGACTGTCTGAATAGGGCTTTGAAGAATTAAATTAGCTGACAGGGTAGTCCAGGAAAAATGTGTCAGCTAACTCTTCACCACCACATTCAAACACAGCAGCAATCTGTAATGTGTACAAGGCCTAGAAGATCTCAGCATGTTTGATGGGCCTCAAGACTTGCTATGAGCACACTAATTCAGATTTCCCCAAAAACTGCCACGCCAAGAACAGCCACACGTGAGAATCTGCCTCTGCCATAAGGGGAAAAACTAGGGTTAGAACAGTCAAGATTCATCACTACAGATATCAGGGGGACCCCTATCACTACTCACTTAGGTGAGTAATACCAGAGCATACGGCTCTTCCTTGTAGCTCTTGCCCTCCAACTAATGAAGAAATCTATTTCAGAGCTCCCTGCTCCACTGTTGTTTCCATTACATTCACAGGGATACCAAGCTTCCGGACCAAGAAGTTCTCTTAACACTAGAGCAAGGGAACATTCAAACAAACTGAAAGGTGCCAAACTCAAAATGGACACACATCTACTGTGGAACCCACTGCCCCAAGATACTGTTGAAGGTAAGAGCTTATCAAGACTCAGAAAAGGACTGGACATGTATAAAGATAACATCATCTGAGAATAACAGTAAAAAAGAAAAAAAGTGTGGGAACTGATATCAAACCTCCTGCGTTGGGATTTAAGCCAGTTCCTAATTATTAGGGTTTAGGATGGAGACATCCATGGAGAGCAGATTATCCCACACCTGCCTACTGCATGGTTTCTTGCACCTTCCTTTGAACTACATGGTGCTGCCGAGTGTTCGAGACATGATACTGGACTAGATGGACCATGGATCTGACCCAGTCTGGCAAGTCCTATATAGGAGCTCCCCTCCACAGTCTGCATTTATCCATGATGCAAGACATTTGTGGAAAGCATCCTAAGGTCCTACCTGGTCAGCCAATTAAAAGTCACACACAAGCTGTGTCTATACTAGAGAAATTTTCCAAAATGTCTTGCTGTAGCTACCATCAGTTCATCTCCACAAGAGTTGACACTGGGGCTCCCAACTTTGTTAACAGATCACCAGTGTTTTTAAACCGTCACCTGATCTTGTTCACAGCAGGTCTAACAACACTGTGCTGAAAACACTGGCAGCAGTCCATTTACACTAGAGCTCTCAGGATTGCAGAGAGGGGAGGACCTGAACCAGTGCTGGCAATCATGGAAAGCATTTGCAAAATTGGTCTCAAGCCTTGCCTAAAAAGTTACCTCATAATATTTACTCCCACATAAAAAGGTTTGGGATTTTTCCCCCCAACAAAGGAGTTAAAGTTGAAAGTGTGCTTTAGAGTCCAGCTACTACCCAAAAATTACACCCTCTTTAAAAAACCCTACACCTTTTTGAACAGTCTGGGAAGTTAACATTTAAGGGATCCACTGTCATATCTTCCCCATCGTTCTATCATCAATTACTATCTTACCTGATTTACACCAGTAAGTGTAATTTGTTTTCTTCAGCTGCTAGGTCTATGTTGTTTATTCAATGGATAAATATTTCAAAGTGTAAAGGCTCAGGTACACTGTCACATCCAAGTTCCGTACATTTTCTCTGTGTGATGTATTGGTGGAACAGAGTGGAAACACGACTGATCTGTGATGTCATAAAATAGGCTGACTCTATGGTGTTGAAGGGTTATATAATTGTGGGTGCAGCTTGCAAGTTTGTATTTTTAAGTACATTAACAATAATGTGTAGCAACTAACAAATGCAAGTTTTGTAGCGAGTAGTGTTGCACTGTGTCTCTGCTATACTACCATGGAAATGGAGTCTTTGAATAAGAAACAGGATTTTATGAACTCCTAGGCATTTGTCGTTTTGACCTTTGCACAAACTTCAACAGTTTTAGAGGGACAGTTAAAGATGGTTGGGTGGTATAAAACAGGCAGTGTGAGAGTGAGGCGTGAATCAGTTAAGTTCCAGAATTTTAAATGTTCTGGTTTTTCTAACAGTGTAAAATTTTGGCCAAGATTTATATTGGGAGGAGTCCACTGGAACACACTTTCAACATTAACTTATTAAAACAAGCTTTGTTTGGGAATTTCCCTGATTTTAAATGAGTGCAAAGTTTAAGTTGGGTTGGCATATAAAGCCCAGAGGAAGGACCCCTTGCCCCCTCCTCTCATAGATCATGGCAAGCTCAAAGCAGTCTCCTTTATTATGTTCAAAGATGCAAGCCCTCTCCCCCCACCCTAGAACAGTTTTCATATTTGAAACATCAGATTCTCTCATTTCTTAAAGGGCTCTGGAAAGATCATTGGAGGACCAGATTATTGAGATAGAGCAGCGGTGGGAATACAAGAGAGAATGCTGATTCTTAGTCCATGAACAGTAGTCTTAGGCTGTCAGTTTCCAGTCTGAGAATCAGCATTCCTTCCCCACCTCATTTTGGAGCATGGGGAGCTGAAGCTCAGGTTATAGATCTGTGTGACATCAGTAACATCCTCCTCGAAGGAGCTTGCCAGAAATTGCCAACAAAGAAGGAAATGAGGAGCAGATATTCCCAATATGAAAGACAGACAAGAAGAACAAAGTCTGAGATCCTCTTCAAGCCCTTCTATCAAAGGAGAAGTTGAAAGCAAATGCACAGTGTGTGTGTTGCTTCACAGTTCATTTGTAAGGAAATAGCAATCTCACCTCTCAATCCTGGAGATTAAGATGGCCTTCCTACAACACAGGATTAGATTAATGGAATGGGAAGCGGCACAGGGGACTTCATTCACTGATCTCATGCTCTGAAAGCTCAAAATGACATCCTCAAACAGCCCTCACACTGAGATGTCACAACCTCAAGGACGATAAACAATGATAAACACAGTAGCTCTAAGAATCCATTTAATGGTGCCATGAAAGCTGTTTTTCACTACCCACATTCTGATTCAAAAGACCACAGAAATGGGCAAAAAGCAACACAGCTAAAAACCTCTAACTTTTAGCATTAAACTCCACTGGTTTTATTTCTGTTCTAGACTCAGTGTGTCTTGGACTCACACCACACATAAATAACTGTTTGAGGATTCACTTACATCCTGTCTCTCTTCCACTACAAGGTAGTCAACTCAAAAGCCATTCAGCAGGCAATGCAGCAAGGAGGTCTAGTACAAGGTTTCTCAAACTTTTGTACTGGTGACCCCTTTCACATAGCAAGCCTTTGAATGCGACCTCCCCTTATCAATAAAAAACACTGTTTAATATATTTAACACCATTATAAATGCTGGAGGAAAAGCAGGGTTTGGGGTGCTCGCGACCCCCCCCCCATGTAATAGCCTTGCAACCTCCTGAGGGGTCCCAACACCCAGCTTGAGAACCCCTGCTCTAGCAGACTGGAACTTCACACCTAGAATACTTCTTGGAGTTCAGAGGCCCAACTCCTTCTAGTCACCATCCTGAGCCCTGCTGGCTGACAGCAATGAGATTGGGTTCCAGGAAGGAGTAAGAATACAAGAACTGCCATTCGGTAAAACCAATTGTCCATCTAACCCAGTATCTCTGGCCAGTACCAGAAGTTCAAGGGCACTGTACACCCCTCCCGGCTTCTGACAATCAGGAGTTGGGGTGTCTGGAGCACAGGTTGCATTCCTGACCATCCTGGCTACTAGCCACTGATGGACCCACCCTCCATGAACTGATCTACTCCCTTGGCTGCCCCTGCTTAACCCATTCTGCCTTGCTGCCCCGCAGCCGCCTTGTTCAGCTAGTAGCTTTCAGAGCATGCCAGGCGGACACTGGTTCCTCCCCACCCGCCGTCCGGCTTTCACACACCCCCTTCCCCGGAGGCCCCAGGCAGCTGCCGAGGCCCTGGCTCCCGGCATAGCGCCGGGCTGTACTTTTCAGCACCGGCCTCAGACCAGGCAGGGGCGGGGCTCGGCCCCGCTCGATTCCCCAGGGCGCGGGGGCTGGAGGGACCAGCAGCGCCCTGCTCCCGCAAGCAGCGGGGATTGGCCCCGGAGCCGCTGCGGGGCGGGATCTGGCCCGGGGGCTCCCCGCGAGCATCGCGACCATGCCCGGGCGGCCGGGAACGGGGCTCGTTCACCCCGACCCACCTGCCGCCGCCCGGCCCCGCGGCCTCGGGGTCAGGAAGCGCAGGCTCCGCGCCAGCTTCTCCGCCACGGCGGCCACTCGGCAGCGGAACATGGTTGCAGCGTGCCCCAGCCTCCGCTCCGCTCTGACCCCAGCCCGCCCTCGGCGCATGCGCCGCCCGCAACGCCGCGCTCTGATTGGGAGATCCCTCCACGCACGCGCAGAGCGGTATGGTCCGCGACGGGAGCCGTCTCGCGTCGCGTCACTCACCTCTCGCGAGCGGGCCGAGCTGGGAAGTGCCGCTCTTTCCCCCCGTCTCTATGGTGCGGCCGCCGGTCTGAGCATGCGGTGGTTACCGGCGCGCTGTCTTCTCCGCCCGCCGCGGCGGCCGCTCTCGGCGCCTCCCCGGCGGGGAAGCTCCGGGCCCGGCCGCCGCTGGCTTCTCTCCACCCCGATCTTCTATGTGAACGGGCCGCCGCACATCGGGCACCTCTACTCGGCGCTGCTGGCCGACGCGCTGCACCGACATCGGGGCCTGCTGGGGCCGGGGCCGGGCCGCCTCGCCACCGGTGAGTGGGAGAGGGCCGGGGGCGGTGAGCGAGGGGGCGGCCCCGGGCCGGGAGCGGATCCCTGCGGCGGCAGCGGGTGCGGGGCTTGGCAGCTCTCCATCCCCGCCCGGCAGGCGGTGCCGTGCTCGCTGGGCAGTGCCCACGGGAGGCGGGTGCCCCCGCCCTGCAGCCCCCCTGGCCCAGCACCCAGCTGCCCCGCTTGGCTGTTCCAGGGACGGACGAGCACGGGCTGAAGATCCAGCAGGCGGCGGCGGCGGCCGGGACGGCTCCCTCTGAGCTCTGCGCGCACGTGTCCGGCCTGTTCCGCAACCTCTTCTCCCAGGCTGCCGTCTCCTTCACCGACTTCATCCGCACCACGGAGCCGCGCCACCGCCGGGCGGTGCAGTGCTTCTGGGCGGCGCTGCAGGGCCGAGGGCTACTCTACAAGGACTTTTACGAAGGCTGGTACTGCACCCCGGACGAGTGCTTCCTGACCGAGGCCCAGATCACCGAGCGACCCGACGCCCAGGGTCGCCCCTGCAAGGTCTCGCTGGAGAGCGGCCATCAGGTACAACACTGAGCTGCGCTGCCTTCCTCCCTGCCCTCCTCTTGGCATGGCCCGATGCTTCCCTGCCTCGCTGGCTAGAGCAGGTGTGCAGGTGCTTTCTCTTCTTCCTCCCTACCGGGGCTCTGGCCCTGTGCTCCCCTCAGGGATGCTCAGCAGACCGCCTACTTAAGAGAAACAATAGCAGTTCCATAGTTAATGTAGCAAGAGAGAAGCTGAAGTTTCAAATCTCTCTAGAATTTTCTTGTGTGGTTAGATCAGCTTGAAATTTGGTGTGCCTGTTCATGGCTGGAGCAGAGTTACCTGTCTACATTCGCACTCATTTAGTCAAAGGGTTTTAGAGATGTAGAATACTCTAAAAGGAGATGGTTTTAAAACCTCAACCTTCTTACACCAATCTGTAGGCACAAATGGGGTCAAAACAGAGGGCAATAGCCACATAAATCACGTCACTTCACTGTAGATGTTGAGAGCTAGCATTCAGCACCAAGAAAAGCCTCATATATGTAAAAATTAGGGTTGTCAAACAATTTTTAAAAAATGCAATTAATCGCTAGATTAAAAAAATAGTTATGTTTAATTTCAGTTTTGATCACACTGTTAAATTTAAATTGGTATTCTATTACTGTTATAAATATTTTTGAATTTTTTCTACATTTTTAAATATATTTCTTTCAAGCAGAACACGAAGTGTACAGTGTTCACTTTATATTATTTTTATTACTGATATTTACATTATGTAAACAAAAGAAATAGTTTTTTTTCAATTCACCTCATACAAGTATTGTAGTGCAATCTCTTTATTATGAAAATGCATCTTACAAATGTAGAATTATAGAGCCTTCAAATCGAAGCATGAAGGGGCACACGAATGTTTAACATATCTAGCACATATATACCTTGCCAATGGCAGCTACAACAGTGCCAGGTGAACATCTGTTCTCACTTACAGGTGACATAAATAAGAAGCAGACAGCAGAGGGAGACCTGCAGTTAGGGTGACCAAACAGCAAATATGAAAAATCGGGGCAGGGGGTGGAGGGTAATAGGAGCCTATATAAGAAAAAGACCCCAAAATCAGGACTGTCCCTATAAAATAGGGACATCTGGTCACCGTAGGTGCAGTCCTTGTAGTAGAGATGTATGGGGACCATGGCTCTGCATTTCCTGGTTTTCCAAGGTTTGAATTTTGAGAATGAAGCTCTTGTGCAGTGAGAGGGCCCAAAGGGCACCAAGCACTGTTGGATGTCTACAACCATAACTCCCATGTTAACAAAGCTATGGGTGTCTCTTGTAGAACTTAGTGAAAGGTGTTGGTTGTAATTCATTTTTCTCTCTCTCTCAGGTGCACTGGACCAAAGAGGAGAATTACATGTTCAAGCTGTCTGAATTTCAAGAGCCGTTACGGAAGTGGCTCCAGGGGAATCGGCATGTCATCTCCCCTGAGCCCTTCTACCAGGTGGTGCTCCGATGGCTGGAAGAGGACTTGCCAGACCTGTCTGTCTCCCGTGAGAGAAGCCGATTACAGTGGGGTATCCCTGTCCCTGGTGATTCAACACAAACCATTTATGTGTGGGTAGATGCCTTGGTGAACTATCTGACTGTAGCGGGTTACCCTGATGCACACCATGCCTGGTGGCCAGCTGCTCACCATGTTGTTGGCAAGGACATCCTCAAGTTCCATGCCATCTACTGGCCAGCATTACTCATGGCTGTGGGTCTTGATCCCCCAGAGCAGATCTATGTGCACTCCCACTGGACAGTCCGTGGGCAAAAGATGTCAAAAAGCCTGGGAAATGTGGTGGATCCAGTGGCATGTTTCAAGCAGTACACGGTGGATGGCTTTAGGTACTTCCTGCTAAGGCAAGGTGTCCCTGAGCGAGACTGTGACTATTATGAGGAGAAAGTTATTAAGCTGGTGAATTCTGAGCTGGCAGATGCGCTTGGGGGGCTTCTCAACCGTTGTACAGCCCCTAGCATCAACCCCAGTGGGATTTACTCACATTTCTCAGAGTCATGCTTTCGAAAGGGCTCTGAGCACATGGATGTGGAAGCCTCAGGTAGGGCTTTGGCTGAGGACTACGAACTAGTAGCATCAGTTGATCGCTTACCTCTCCAGGTGACTGATTATTTTGAACACTTCCAAATATACAAGGCTTTAGAATCCGTTGTTGCGTGTGTGAGGCAGACCAATGGCTTCTTCCAGAGACACGCGCCCTGGAAACTGTGCCGAGACAACCCTGCAGAGAAGTGCTGGCTTGACACAGTCCTTCATGTGACTCTGGAATGTCTGCGGATTTATGGGATTCTGCTGCAGCCAGTGATCCCAGCCACTGCGGACAAGTTACTTTCCAGGCTGAGTATTAAGCCTGAGGAAAGGGCTTTCACAGACTTGACCTTTCTGCCTCGCTACCATGGAAAGCCGTGTCCCTTTGAAGGAAGAAAACTTGGCCCTGACATGGGGGCCTTATTTCCTAGGCTGGAAACAGCAAGAAGGCGTCAGATGGAAATCAAAGGCCTTAGACCTTGACAAATAACTGCTGTGAATAAAACCTCCAGGGACACCCAGAACATATGTCTCTGTTTAAGTATTAAACTGAGACAGATGTTAGCAGCTCCTTGGATCAGACATCAGCTGGGTGGGTCTTGTGCAGCCTCCTCCGGCCTGGGATGCCCTTGCCAGAGCAGGAGGCCCAAATACCTCACTGAGCTGGAACCCCAGGAGTGTGAGCCAGGCCCGTTGTCTTTTGTGGGGTTTTCAGTGGAGCGTTCTATGATGGTGTCGCTGGTAAACATCCTCAGCTGGTCTTTGATTCAGTAAGCAGGAGGAGGGTGAACTGGAATTGCAACACAGAGCTGGAATGTTACTGCTCTTTGCTCTGCTGAGTGGGTGGGACATGAGAATGGATTCGGATAATGCTTGACTCCTTTTTAAAAGGGTAGATCTTTGCTGCCAGCCCTTTCTAAATAATATTTGGGTTCTGAAAAGTTAACCCCACCCCCACTTCTTACCCAGTTAGTTTCCTTTTCCGTCCTATCTGCCTCTCTCATTAATGTGAGGAGTAGGGAGGTCATTCTACTAATGACATCTGGGCAAGAGCACAGCAGCCTGTCCCCCTGAATGGCCTCTCCTCTTCTGGGGTGAGACCCCTCCCAGCTAGCACCTCTATGCAGAGAGCATCCAGAGCCCTCCGGGGCACTCAGACCTGCTGGCTAACTTAGTGGGGCAGGGCTGTGAGAGAGAGTTGAAGTGAGAAGGGCAGGGGCTGATGACGAGGCAGTGAGGGGAACTGGGGTTGCTGTTAAACCCTGTAGCCAGCTGTTCTGCACAGGGCTTTGGATGCCGAGGCCCCTGTACTGGGCTCAGTGCCGAGGCTGGTGCCTTTGCCTGCTGGCATCAATGGCAGCAGTGATAGCTGCAAGAGCGCTCTGTTGATGGCTGTCGAATGTTAGTTTCTTTTGTCCTCGGGCTACAATGGCCCCTACATGTTATGTTTAGTAGCTTCATCCTCCCCAGGGTATTGGGGGTTGCAGCTGGCTCGTTACAGATGGAGAGGAGGGCAGATGGGTTGGAGCGCGTGCAGTGTAGATTTCCTGCTGAGTCTGACCAATTGCCCTACAGAGCTGTGGGATGTTATGCTGTGGGAGGGATGCAGGAAGGTACCACCATCGTACAGCTAATGAAATTGTACTCTGGGGCAATTGCTCATCTGTCCAGAGGCCATGTGCAGGCAGGATGTTAGTCTGTCACTGCTGCTGTTCAGTCTGGACATGGGGCTGCTAGAAGGACTGGATGAAGCCTAGTTTCCAATGTTGTCATGCTCTGTAGCCTTGGCTAGGCTGCAGTTGTAATTGGCCTCTTCCCCATGGATGTGCTGCACTACCACCCCCATCGCCCCGGACCCCCACTGCCTCCCCCAGCACGCCATCCATCGCCCCCTCCAGGGCTTAATTTGGGGTTCGCTGAGAAAAGTGATATTAACAAACATGCAAGTATTATTTCTCACAGCAGACTTACTAGCTAGTTGGGAGGCTGTGATGATACTTGTATGTTTGTTGCTATTACTTATAGCAGCCTCCGAGCTAGCTACTAAATGTGCTGTGAAGAGTGATATTATCTAACATACAAATATCACTTTTCACACCATTACTTTTATCCTGTCTGCAAAAAACAAACAAATCCTACATCAATAAATTACAATGATTTGGGTGTGTGTATTTATTTGTTTTCCTAAAGTTAATTATTTTAGGAAAAAGCATCAGTGTGGCCACCATCAAGAGTTCGTGGCCACACTCTGAGCCAGGGGCTGATAGAGACATGGCTGCTCTACCCTTCCACCCAAAGAGGGAGGGGCCTGCTGCTACTCTACTGAGCGGGGCAGGGGGAGTCCCACTCTACCCTCTAGAGCCACAGTGAGTGGTAGCTGCTCCCCATGGGCCATTGGCCTGGCAAGAACACAGTTTCTCTTGAGAAGATTGCCTTGTAACACAGAAAAATCCCCCAGAAACAACCCTCCCCTTCCCCCGAGTGCAAGAAGAGGTCCTGGCTGGGAGGGTGCTCCCTGGGCCCTCCACCTCTGCTGCCTTTCCCATCTCCAGCTTTCATTTAAAGGCCTTGTCTCATGCAAACCACTGTGCTGCTGTCCCTTAACCCAGCCTGGCAGGAAGCTTCCTCAGCAAAGCCAGACCTCTTCTCATTCCAGGAAGGGGTGAGTGCAGTGCCTAACTTGGGCCATTTACATACCAATATTAAGCATGGGCCATTTTTTCCTTCTTTGACTGTCCCAGCATTTCTTCCCCCTGTGCTGTGGGGAGGGCTATCACTCAGGGTTCAGCCTTGTATTGGCAAGCAGGTCTCCCAGAGGTTCTGCCAGGACCCTCCCACACAGGGCAGTGAGAACATGAGACTCCATGTGTGGATAAGCTAGCAAAGAGCAAAGTCCTGCTGTTCAGGATGTTCTATAAGGGTAGGAAGGGGCCCTGCTGACAGGGTTGCAGTTCAGTTTGCAAAGGGTGTCTGAGGGAAGAGAACCCTGTGGCAGGGAGCAGGCTGCCATACAGGTGGGGTATCAATATGTGCATATGACTACCTCATTTTCCCCACTGCCCGTGCCTCTCAGTCCTGACCCACATGCCCCCTGCTGTTTCAGGGCTGGAACCCCAGGCAGCTCTGCTAATGTACCCCAGTCACGAGGGGCACAATCCACCCCTAGTTTGCTCCTGGGCTTGCCTCTTGTACAATGCAGTGGTTTAAGAAGGTGCACAAATTGGAATTTGAATGAGACCTTCCAGACTCATTTCACTTGTGGCTTTTTCCACATGTGAAGTGTGAGTGCAGCTGTCCTGTGCTGAGTCCTGTGCACTGCTGAGGTACAGGCAGACTCTGTTCTCCACTTTCAGAGCAGGGGTAAGCTAGTCAACCCTTGATAATGATTGGAGATTCCTGTGTATCTCCTAAATCCAGACCTGGTCTAGGACCATCACTGGCTAATGGGATCCTCCTGAAAGAACACTGTTCTGCTTCTTGTTGAGGTGGGAAGATGCCAGAAGGGACATCCTCCTCACCTATTATGGTAGAAGTGTTGGGGATCTGGCTGGGCATGTGGCTGGATTTGATGAATCTCAGCTTTCATTTTAAAACAAAAAGTAAGTCTCTAGCCCTCCTCAATGCAGGGAAATTTAAAAATGTGACCTCTAATGGCTGAAACACAGAGGCAAAACAACAGGATCACAGCTTTATTAGTTTTTAAAATCTCATGATTGTTAAGCCAAACTTGTGGCTGTGTGAGGTCTAATTCATGGTTCTTGAGGGCTGGGGGTTGGCAGTACTGCATGGGAGATCAGAGAATCACAGAAAAACATGGTGGGGAGAAATCCAGAGGAGCCCAGCCAGTGCTTAATTTGTAATGAAAGAGGTGCTGGGGTCAAGCAATTTTTTTTACTTTCATAGCTGATGTGGCAAGCCCAGGGGTGCCGGGGCTATGAACTCACAAGCCTAGAGGTGCCAGGGCTAAGCCCTGGTGTAAATTAAGTGCTGGGCCCAGCCAGTTCCCCAGGTCAGAGTAGGGCCATGTCCTGTAGAATATTCACCAATTGAAATGACCCCTGACAGTGACCTGGCAGGAACACGTTTCCATGCTAGGGCTTCCGTCTCTGCAGTCAACCAGTAGGAAGGTGTCTTCTGATTTCAGCTTGTATTTTCCCTCTCATCATCCCTGCCTCCCCCCTTTCCTCTTACTTCTACCCCCTTGCCCTACACTAAGCAGTCCCAGTATTGCCTATCCCTGTGCTCAGCAGTTGTGAGGTTGGCTTGCAACTCATAAGGTTTGTGCTAACCCAGGAAACAAACCCAAAGGTGGCGTTCTGTTTCTTTGCCTTTTGGTGTCTGAGCCTGTAGGATCTTGTTTAAAAACTTTCTTCAAAACAACTGTAAAAGTGAGAACAGATTATTCCGTAATTGCCTGACTCCAGGATTTGGGGATTTAAGAAAAACACCAAATATCATGAGACTTATGATCAAATTGTGAGAGTTGGCAGAATCTGTCTGGCTTATATCTGATAACTTTAGGGAACTGTTCCCTAGCTCTACAGATCTAGCTCTTCGAATATCTCATCACAAATTGCTCCCTCATGATCCTTCATGTTGCTCTTCTCAATTTCCTTACAGTCTGTCACCATCTTTCCAGAATTGTTAGATTCCCCCTACTTCTTGAAGCCAATATAGCATATTGTTGACTCATCAGAGTTGTAGTGTGAGGTGAGACCTCTGCATGTGCAGCCCAAAAGTGCAGATGGGGTCTTGTCCAATAATGCATTTACCTCACAGCTGTGACTGCACACTACAAGCCGTCCCAGAAGTGTATGGAAGTGCTCCAGCCGCTGCCCTGTCCAAGCCTCATCTGGGCTCGTTATAGAATCATAGAATTCAAGATCAGAAGGGACCATTATGATCATCTAGTCTGACCTCCTGCAAGATGCAGGCCACATAAGCCGATCCACCCACTCCTTTAGCAAGCGACCCCTGCCCCATGCTTCGGAGGAAGGCGAAAAACCTCCAGGGCCACTGCCAATCTTCCCTGGAGGAAAATTCCTTCCCGACCCGAAATATGGCGGTCAGCTGAACCCCGAGCATGCGGGCAAGACTCTCCAGCCATACCCTCTGGAAAAAGGTTATATCATATCATTGACCCATTCTACTATTTACCAGTGTGGCATTTAATTGACCTATTGACTAAGCCCGTTATCCTATCATACCATCTCCTCCATGAACTTATCTAGCTTAATCTTAAAGTCATGGAGGTCCTTCGCCCCCACTGTTTCCCTCGGTAGGCTGTTCCAGTATTGCACTCCCCTGATGGTTAGAAACCTTAGTCTAATTTCAAGCCTGAATTTCCTGACTGACAATTTATATCCGTTTGTCCTCGTGTCCACATTAGCACTGAGCTGAAATAATTCCTCTCCTTCCCTGGTATTTATCCCTCTGATATATTTAAAGAGTGCAATCATATCTCCTCTTATCCTTCTTTTGGTTAAGGAAAACAAACCGAGCTCCTCAAGTCTCCTTTCATACGACAGGCCTTCCATTCCTCGGATCATTCTAGTGGCCCTTCTTTGTACCCGTTCCAGTTTGAATTCATCCTTCTTAAACATGGGAGACCAAAACTGCACACAGTACTCCAAATGAGGTCTCACCAATGCCTTATATAACGGGACTAGCACCTCCTTATCCCTACTAGAAATACCTCGCCTAATGCATCCCAAGACCGCATTAGCTTTTTTAACGGCCACATCACATTGCCTACTCATAGTCATCCTACGATCAACCAGGACTCCTAGGTCCTTCTCCTCCTCCGTTACTTCCAACTGGTGAGTCCCCAGCTTATAACTAAAATTCTTGTTAGTCATCCCTAAATGCATAACCTTACACTTCTCACTATTGAATTTCATCCTGTTACTAATACTCCAGTTTACAAGGTCATCCAAATCTCCCTGGAGGATATCCCGATCCTTTTCCGAATTGGCAATACCTCCCAACTTGGTGTCATCCGCAAACTTTATCAGCCCACTCCTACTCTTGGTTCCCAGGTCAGCAATAAATAGATTGAATAAAATCGGACCCAAAACCGAACCTTGAGGAACTCCACTGGTAACCCCCCTCCAACCTGACAGTTCCCCCTTCAATACTACCCTCTGCAGTCTCCCCTTTAACCAGCTCCTTATCCACCTCTGGATTTTCATTTCGATCCCCATCTTTTCCAATTTAACCAGTAATTCTTCATGCGGTACCGTATCAAACGCCTTACTGAAATCCAGATATATTAGATCCACCGCATTTCCCTTGTCTAAAAAATCTGTTACTTTCTCAAAGAAGGAGATCAGGTTGGTTTGGCACGATCTACCTTTCGTAAATCCATGCTGTAATCTATCCCAGTTGCCATCGGCCTCATGCTCCGGAACCACTCTCTCTTTTAAGATTTTTTCCATGACTTTGCATACTACAGATGTTAAACTAACAGGCCTGTAGTTACCCGGGTCACATTTTTTCCCCTTCTTGAATATAGGAACTACATTAGCTAATCTCCAGTCAAACGGTACAATCCCCGAATTTAGAGATTTATTAAAAATTATCGCTAACGGGCTAGCAATATCACTCGCCAATTCCCTTAATATTCTAGGATGAAGATTATCCGGGCCCCCCGATTTACTTCCGTTAAGCTGTTCAAGTTTGGCTTCTACCTCAGATACCGTAATGTCTACCCCCATATCTTCATTCCCATCGGTCTCTCTATCCCTATTCCTTAGCCCTTCATTAGCCTCATTAAAGACCGAGGCAAAATATTCATTCAGATATTGTGCCATTCCAAGATTATCCCTAATCTCCACTCCGTTTAAAGTTTTAAGCGGTCCCACTTCTTATAACTAGACCCTTCTTGTTCCTGATGGTTTGTGACTCCTTTGGCTCTCAGGGTATGTCTATACTGCAATAAAAATCCACAGCACTGAATCTCAGAGCTTGGGTCTATTGACTTGGACTTGCGGGGCTTGGGCTGCGGGGCTAAAAATTGGTGTGTAGATGATTGGGCTCGGGCTGGAGCCCAGGCCGTGAGACCCCCCAAACACACTCTGGGTTTCAGAGCCGGGGCTCTATCCAGAGCCCAAACATCTACACTGCAGTTTTTAGCCCTGCAACCTGAGCCCCACAAGCTTGGTCAGCTGACCTGGGCCAGCTGAGGCCATGCTGTGGGTCTCTTATTGGAGTGGAGATGTACCCTCAGCTCACCCAGTGCAGCCTGCAGTCAAAGTCCGCATCAAACTCCCCTGGAGTGATTAGAATCCTCTGGGGGTGTTTCTAATGCACCAGTCACCAGAGTACTCAGATACTCTCCAAGGAAGGGACTGGAAACTCTTCTAAATTCATCACTGTCACTGCAAACAAAGAATGCCTTAAAGCATTTTTGCCCATCCCCTTCTTAGCTGCACTGTCATTTTCACCAGCATTTTCTGGGGTGTGCATCCCTTCAGCAGCTGAGTGCCTTTCGACAACCTGCTCCTGTATGCATTTACAATCCTGGCCAGGAGAATCCTCCTCCTAGCTACAGCCGTGACTACTAACTGGGTCCTAGCATGGTTTCCTTGACTACAGTGAAGGGTGTTAGAGCCATTCACAAAGCCACAGGGTTGAGGGGGAAGGGCTGCAGCACTATCTGCCTAGCACAGTTTGCAGTGCAGCCTGTGTGCACTGCTCCAGGAAGTCATGCTAGGCCCCTATGGGCAGCAGTCACCACTCAGCTTCACCAGTGCTAATAGAGAGCAGCTGCTGTGTCCCCTAGAGACACTGTGGGTGGAAAGGCAGGCAAAGAGAAAGGAGCAGGAGATTGAGGGGTGAAGGAGCACTGCAGAGACTCCTGGGCACTAAGGAAGACCCCAGGATAAAAGAGAAGGCAAGGGAGGCTGAAATCAAAGGTCTTATCTGCGCTCAGCATTGTCTCGGTGGCAGCCAGTGGTGCAGGCAGCAAGGCCCCTAGGAATCAGCTTCACCGTGTCTGCAATGGCAGTTTGCGCTGGTGAAGATGCAATGGCTGTAAGTGAAGTAATTCCCCAGTGTAGGCAAGGCCAAGGAAGGAAGAAAGAATACATTAATCATGTGAAACAGAGTGTGGGGGAGAGCAGCCAAGAGGCTGTGCAGCTGGGGGGAAAGCAGCAATCCTGCCAAGGGAGGCTGACATGAAATGTTCCAATACAAAGAGAGCTGGGGCCAAGGTGTCCAATGTGAGATGCCTCTCCAGGTATCAATCATGCTAGACTGAGCATCCGGCTGAAGGCAGAACAGTGACCCTACCCAGGGCACAAACCCAGAGGAGCTGGGCAGAAGTGGAGGGACTCATCCTCACATACCAAGGAGTGGGAGAAAGGTTCCCCCAAACTATCCGAAAGGATCCAAGAACAATGATGGAAATTTGAGCCTACAGTGGGAAAGGAGAGAGGGCAGAGACAGAATTGTCCAGGGGAGCCACCTGCCAGAGAGGCTAGTCTACACTTGAAGTACTGTGCCACTGTATCGCATCTGGTGAAGACACTACGCTGATGGGAGAGAACTCTCCCGTCAGCCTATAACTCTCTCAGCGAGAGATGGTAGCTATGTCAGCGGGAGAAGCTCTCCCATGGACAGCGATGTCTACACCGGCGCTTAGGTTGGTATATCTTATGTTGCTCAGGGGTGTGTATAAGCCACCTCCGGGAGCGACATAAGTTACACCAACATATGTGGTAGTGGGTACAAGCCCTCAGATGCCCTATGTGATAAAGTGGGAATTTTCTGTAATATTTTTTATTCCTATGTGACTCAGTTTCCCTATGTACTTGCATTGCTACCAAGTAGGTGCAAAAACGGTAATAAGCTGCTCTTGAGGCAGAACAGGATACATTAGATGTTGTGTCATGTAACTGTCTGGGATGGAATTAATGGGTCATTAAAGGACTGGCTGAAATTTACCCGTATCAATGAAGGGTCCACCAAAAAGGGACTGAGCAGTTGATACTTATCCATGGGACTCTCTGGCAGGCGATCTCGGTATGGCTCTGCAGGAGCTGGACGATGGACTGAAGGGTATTGGGTGGCTGTTATAAGAGTTAGCCTTGGGGAGAGAGGTGGGAGCTCTCACCTGGGACTGAGGAGAAAGGGAGAGTGACAGAGAGCCAAGATGGCTTCAACAGCAGCATGGCTCAAGGGAGCCCTGGCCTGACTGTGGCCAGGCTGAACTCTATCTTAACCTTTTCCTCTCTCTGCTAACCGCAGGATTGTCAGATTCTGTAGCCAGGTGACTAATAACTCATTGCCTTTGTTTGAAAAGGCTGCCTGGTGTGGCTCCCAATTCTCACCAAGAGCATTGAACCCTGAAGTGGCACAGTACAAGCCTTCCGGAAGAGTGTGGCTTGGCTGGAGTCATGCAGAAAGACAGGGATTGCTGGAGCCTGAAGGCCTAGTTTCTAAGTCTTGGAGGCCATAAGCCTGCCCCTGTGGAAATGTGTCGGTCCTTGAGGCCCAGCAAATTGAAGGGGTCACTCTCAAAGGACTGGTTACACAAGCTGGGGCATAGACTAGACCAGGGGTGGGCAAACCTTTTGGACCAAGGGCCACATCAGGTTGCGCAACTGTATGGAGGGCCGGGTAGGGAAGGCTGTGCCTCCTTAAACAGCCTGCTCCCACCGCCTATCTGCCCCCTCCCACTTCCCGCCTCCTGACTGCCCCCCTCAGAATCCCCAACCCATCCAACCCCCCTGCTCCTTGTCCCCTGACTGCCCTGACACCTATCCACACCCCCACCCCCTGATAGCCCCCCTGGGACTCCCACCTCCTATCCAATCGTCCTCTGCTCCTCATCCCCTGACCACCCCCTCCCGGGACCCCCCTACCCCTAACTTGCCCCCTGGGATCCCACCCCCTTATCCAACCCCCCTGCTCCCTGTTCCCTGACTGACCTCCCAATCCCTATCCACATCCCTGCCCCCTGGCAGGCCCCCCGGGACTCCCACTCCCAACCCTCCCTGTTCCCCATCCCCTGACCGCGCTCCCAGAACCTCCGCCCCATCCAACTGTCCCCTCCTCCCTGACTGCCCCCCAGGACTCCCTGCTCCCTTACCCAACCCTCCACCCCCTTACCAGCAGCAGGAGCTCGCATCCATGACACCCGGCCAGAGCCAGTTGTGCTCCCCACGCTGCCCAGCAGGAGCGGTGGGCAGAGTGTAGCCCACATGGCTGCGGGGGAGGAGGGACAGCGGGGGAGGGGCCGGGGACTAGGCTCCTCAGCCAGGAGATCAGGGGCTGGGCAGGACGGTCCCATGGGCCATAGTTTGCCCACATCTGGACTAGACCCTGTGGCTCCATAACACCTATCCCAGGCATGTGCTGATGGTCCCTCTAGCAGAGACCCAGCATGTGTGTCTGTCACAGGTGTTGGCAGTGCCCAGAATGAATTCCTGTATTGGAGGCATAGAGTCATGTCTGTACTTTGGTCTGCTGTAAATGTCACTTCACTCTCTGTCCTGCATGTAACCCAGGGAGTTGGGGCCCCCTAAGCTTCGTGATCCAGGTCAGCCTTACCCTGGCCACAGACTGCCTCTTATCTTGCCTACCCTGCTTCTGCTTCACCTGAGCTGGAGAGACTGGGCCTAGAAGAGCAGGCAGGGGTGAGAGGGCTGCCAGCTGGTACATGCTGATGGTGCCAGCCCACTGCTGGCTAAATGCCATGCTGCTGGGGTCAAGAAGGCTGTGCAAATATGGCTCTGTTCACCTTGCTCCAGCCTGGCTATTCCCGCAGCAGCCTGCAGAGGAGGTGGAGGGAAACAGGGCCTGTGTAACCACTAGGCAAACTAGGCGGCTGCCTGGGGTGCCAAGATTTGGGGGTGGCAAAAAGCGGTGTCCCCAATTTTTTTTTTCACTATTGCTTAGGGACAGGTACCTGTCAGTCTCCAGTGCTTGTCCCGTGCCAACAGCCTCTTCACCTCGGAGTCTCCCCCGCTTGTCCGGGGGCCGCTACTCCTCTTGGGCTCCCCAGCTGCTGCTGCCATGGCCGCCCGGGAGGACACAGATGGGGGGCGCCGCCATGGAGGAGACGCAAGGGGCCGGGCTTGGCTGAGGCCCTGCACCTGCCAGCTAAGAGCAGCAGGAACCAGGCACCACTTGGGGGGAGCCGGGCGGCCCGAGCCCAGGGCAGCGGCAGCCTCTGCAGCAGCAGGGGCAGACAGGGAGCATAGCCTGCCATGGGGCAGGAGAGGCTGCACTGCTGCTGCTGTTTCCCGCCTACCAGGGCCGGCTCCAGGCACCAGCATTCCAAGCTGGTGCTTGGGGCGGCATTCTGCAAGGGGCAGCAGTCCCTGTTTTGCCCCCAAGCAGCACCGAATTGCCACCACAGGCGGGGGAGTGGGGCAGTCCGTGTGCCCTTAGGGCGGCAGGCGCGTTTCCGCGGCGGCGGCAATTCGGCAGCAGCAGCTTCTATGTTTAGCTGTCCGCAGCAGCTTCAGCTAAACAAAGAAGCTGCTGCCGAATTGCCGCCGCCGCGGAAACGCGCCTGCCGCCCTAAGGGCACACGGACTGCCCCTCTTCCCCGCCCGCGGCGGCAATTCGGTGCGCTGCTTGGGGCGACAAAAACTGTAGAGCCGGCCCTGCCGCCTACAGCCGTCCTTAGTGCCGTGCGGCAGGGCAGTGAGAATCTTTGTGAGATCTGTGCATGGGTAATATTGAAGGAATAATGTATTTACCTTAAAAGTCTGCTTTATAGACTTGGAGTAGAAATTAGTCACCAGGGGATAATGGCCCTTTGGGGCAAGTGGGATTTGTCTCCCTGCCTAACCTGGCTGGTGATGCAATGCAAGGCTCAATTGTTTAGCTTTTAAGACTTTGAATGGGACACCATCAGAGGCAGTGGCAAACAATTGAAACACCGACCTTCAGGTTGATAGCAAAAAAATGGGCTATACCTGGAACCAGCTAGAGCGAATGGCCCAGGATAGAAGACTATGGAGATCTGTTGTTGGCGGCCTATACCCCGGTTGGGGTGACGGGCATGAATGAATGAAAGGTAAAAAAGAAACATTACAACAGCTGTTACCCATTCTGACAGGCTGTTTATAATGCTAAGTTTACTAGTTTTTGGAGTTTGGTGGGGGCAAGGTGGAAGTTTCGCCTAGGGCGCAAAATAGCCTTGCACCGGCCCTGGAAAGCTGCCCTTTCCTGCTTCCCACGGGGCTTTGGCAAGATCTGGAAGGGAAGGTTCTCTGTGTGCCCCATTTGGGCTGCTTGTTTCCCTGCAGTATAATCAGACCTGCCTGAGCTCTGCTGATGGGCTGGGAGAGCCAGAGCGGGGCCCTGGGAACGAGCTCTTCTAGCCGGTCAGCAAAAGAGTTTTTCTCTCACCTGGGCCTTTGACTTCAATATGTGTGCACAGGTCCCGGCCCACAGCATCCGAACGCCCGCGGGGGCACTTTGCTGGGCTGGGATCCCGCAGGCAAAGGCCCTCGCCCTGGGAAGGCGCAGGCGGGGGCGTGGCAGTCCGCGCCCGGGGACGCCCCTTGTTCCGAGGGCGAGCAGCCAGGGCCCGGTGCCCCTGCGCCCCGGGTGCTCGGCTGCTGGCCCGCAGGCAGGTTGCGGGAGCGCGTGGGTCGCGCGAGCCCCGAGGCCGGCCCCACCCGCCGGCCGGCCAGGGGGAGGGTCTCCGCCGCGCTGAATATGCATCAGCCACCTGATCCGCCGCGCTCGGCAGCTGCCTCTTGCCTTTGTGTGCGGGCCGCCGCCCGGCTCCGCGCAGCGCCCGGCATGCAGCCCTCCGGGCCGGCCGCGGCCGAGCTGGACGCCTCGCTGGAGCAGTACCTGCGGGTCCGCATCTTCAAAATCATCGTCATCGGCGACTCCAACGTGGGCAAAACCTGCTTGACCTTCCGCTTCTGCGGGGGCGCCTTCCCCGCCAGCACCGAGGCCACCATCGGCGTGGACTTCAGGGAGAAGACGGTGGAGATCGAGGGAGAGAAAATCAAGGTGCGGGGAGGAATGGGGTGGGGATGAGGAGTGGAACGGGAGGGTGATGGGGAAGCAGGGGGCATGTGGGGAGGAGCAGTAAAGCAGGAGGGAATTGGGGGAACAGCAGTGGGGGAGGTGAGGAATGGGGAGCAGGGGCAGTGAGGAAGGAGGGAATTGGTGGGTGGGGGTGGTGAGAGGAGGAGCGGGGCAGTGGGGATGGGAATGAGGGAACGGGGTGGCGGTGGATGGGAGTTGGGGAATGGGGATCAGGGCGTGGTCGTAGATGGGGAGTGGGGAAATGGGGAAGCAGGGGGCAGTGAGGGAGGATGGAATTGGGGGTATGGTGGTAGGAGATGGAGTCAGACGGGGATGGGGGGAGCAGAGGGCAGTGTGGGGAATGGAGGAGGAGGGGATGGGGCAGTGAGGGATGGAGAGTGGGGAATGGGGGAGCAGGGGTGGTGGCAAATGGGTAGTGGGGGAATGGACAAGCAGGGGTAGTGAAGGAGGCAGGAATTGGGGGTTAGGGTGGTGAGGGATGGGGACCAGGTGGGAATGGGGAACCAGGGGCAGTGAGGGAGGAGGGGATGGAGAGTGAGGAGATTGGTGTGGGGGAGAGGTGGAAAACAAGCAGGAGGTTGGTGACACAGGCAGGAATTGGGGGTTAGGGTGGTGAGGGATGGGGACCAGGTGGGAATGGGGGACCAGGGGCAGTGAGGGAGGAGGGGATGGAGAGTGAGGAGATTGGTGTGGGGGAGAGGTGGAAAACAAGCAGGAGGTTGGTGACACAGGAAGGCATGGGGCAGAGAGAGGGGGATGCTGGAAAACAGGTGAGGTAGGTACAAAGGCATTGGGGTGGCAAGGGCATGTGGGAGAACAGTGAGTGGAGTAGTAAGTTATAGGGGCAGGGGCTACAAGGGCACTGGAGGGCAGGAGGGGCGTGGGGAGGTACGAGGGCACTGGTGGGCAGGGGAGGGGATACGAGGGCACTGGACGGCAGGAGGAGTTGGGGACGTACGAGTGCACTGGAGGGGGCTATAAGGGCAAGAGGGGCGTGGGGAGGTATGAGGGCACTGGTGGGCAGGGGAGGGGATATGAGGGCACTGGAGGGAAGAAACCAGGGCAGCAGAGGGCGTACGAGGACACTGGAGGGCCGGAGGGGGTTGGGAGGTACAAGTGCACTGGGGGTGGGAGGAGGAGTGCGAGGGCACTGGAGGGCAAGAGGGGGTACGAGGACACTGGAGGGGATATGAGGGCAGGAGGGGCGCAGGGAGGGGGTACGAGGAGATACAAGGGCACTGGTGA
Source organism: Mauremys reevesii (assembly GCF_016161935.1). Classification (NCBI taxonomy): domain Eukaryota; kingdom Metazoa; phylum Chordata; order Testudines; family Geoemydidae; genus Mauremys; species Mauremys reevesii. Next base: position 61,694,688 of record NC_052631.1, read on the forward strand.
GGAGGAGAGGGCAGGACGGTATGAGAGCAGGTAAGGGGAGAGGTGTAGGAGGGCACTGGAGGGGGCGGGGGGGATACGAGGGCACTGGAGGGGGGCTACCAGGTCATCCAGGGGATTGGGAGGTCTGAAGCCATTGGTGAAGTATTGGGGGGGGGGAAGGGTGGTATAAGGGAATGGGAGTATGAGGGAAGGGGCATGGGGGCAGGGAGGTATGAGCGGGCAGGGAGGTACAAGTGGATGAGAGCGGTTGAAGGAGGGGGAACGATGAAGACATGGGGGGCTGGGGAGGGGAGAAGTACAGGAGGTATGGGGCAGGAGATGTATGAGGGTTTGGTAGGGAGGGAGCATGGTGGTAGGTGGGGAGTGGCAGAGCGTACTAGAGGTGCTGAGGTATGAGGGCATTGGGAAAGTGGGGGCCATGTACCAGCCCCCTGGGAGGTTCCAAGGTCTGTGGAGAAGGAGGAGGTGGTGGTGAGAATGCTGTGGAAAGGTCCAGTATGCCCAGATTTGGCTCAAGGGAGCTGCATGGGGGAGTGGTAGTGAGTGCTTGTAGGAAGGAGCTGGTAGATGCTCCAGACCCCAGGACTTCTGCCACTGAGGAAGGTGGGGCTTTGTGGAGCTGGGGTGTAGGCCCAGGAAAGGGCAGTTTGCAGAGCAGAGCTGTGGACCCAGCTACTTGCTGTGACTGTGGCTTGAGGCCTAGGGCAGGGTTAGTTGCTGCAGATTGTGCATGTGACTGGCAGCCCAGTGGGATGCTCCTTGCTGTGTCTGTCTTTAATGGCTATGCTGGGAACAGGCATCGAGCAGCTGGCTCTGTGTGGGTGGCAATCCCCTTTTCTTGCAGCTTGCACCAAACTTTCTCCATAGGAGGAGATGACCATTCCACCATCACAACCCCAGGTATTCCAAAATCACAAGACAGGCCCCCAAATCATGAGACTTTAAAATCTTGAATGCTGGGTCTTTTTCTTTCTTTTTTTTTTTTGACTCCTGGTTTCTGAGCCTTCAGGCTGCACTCAGGTGTTTTCAGACTTTCCTTTGCAAATGTGCGAGCTAAAACTACTTTTTAAAATGAAAGCTAAGATTCTGCAAAATGTTAACTTGTCTCGAGTCCACATCCATACAGTGCATGGGCTGGATCTGGCTGCCTGCCCAGGGGGTTGACACTGGTAATCCAAGTTCGATGGTTAAGGCTGGTAAAGTTTGACTTGATGGGTAAGGTAACAGAGAGCAAGGGAAGATTGGCAGGCTTGGCATGCTGCAGCAGGAGTGACCCCTGGAGGCTGAGCAGTCTGAGGGCTTCTGAAGGGGAAACAGCAGTGCAGTCAACTCTGAAAGGCTCAGAAACCAGGCGAGAGTCATAACCACTGAGCTGTTGTGTCCCTCTGTCTGGCCTAACAAGTATTTAATTAGTTACACAAAGTGAAACACTCCAGCAGGAGACAGACTCTATAGCCCAGTGGTTAGGATGCTCACCTGAGATGTGGGAGACCCAGGTCTCTGCTTCTAATTGGGCAGAGCAGATATTTGAACCTGCCTCCCATCTCCCTGGGGGAGTGCTTTGCCCACTGGACTGTGGGCTGTTCGTGGTTGCTCTGCATCTCAGTTTGACTGGTCGATCCTGGCCCAGAGAACCATTTCAGTGGTGATAAAACTGCATTTTTTTACAGGAAAAAGCTTGGTCAAAATGTTTTCAGCCAGCTTTGTTCCTGAGCCCTGTGTTCTTGCTAGTGCAACTTACACCCCATGTTGGCCTGAAGCCAGTGTTGCTGTTCCAGGCCTGGGAAGCGTCCAGCCTGCTGCTCTCCCCTAGCTGCTTACACTTGAGCAGTGAAGGGAGAAGGGTTAGTGGCCCAGGCTAACCTCCTGTCAGAGGGGAAAAGTGAGGCTTAGGTAGCCTGAAAAGAGGGTGTGTGAGAGGGTGGGGACAGGAGGGTCTGAAGGACAATGAGCCCAGAGCAGCGCCCCCTTTTCACGCTGTCCCTGTGATTCGAGTGTAAGGGGGAACTGAATGGCAGGGAAATGAGGAACAAACATGCTTGCTTTCTGCCAGCGTGTGCCCAGCTTAAGACTCCCCTGCTGCAGGTACTGGCACTGGGTTCACAAGGCAGCCAGATGGTTTCAGCATCAGTCAGCAGCTATTGCAGCTTTAAAAAAGAAATAATCAAATCCCAGGCTTCAGGGTGCACCTGCAGGGATTGGGAAGGAATTCTACTATTTCTTCCTCCTCCAGATTCACCATTGTACAACTGGCTGGGTGCATTGTAGGGTTCTTCACTTCTTCTGGAATAGGATGCTGGCGGCAGGGCGGTCTCTAGGGGGTGCGGGGCCTGGGACAAATCAGCCACCCTGCTAGTCTCCTCGCTGTGCGTCTGCCCCCTCAGACACACACCCTGCCTGTCACTCTTGTCCTTGCTGTCTCCTCACCATCTGTCAAGTGTGCGCCCCCACCCATCGCTCTCCTCCTCACCATCCACCTGCCTCCCCTACCGCCTCCTCGCCGTCCATCAAGTGCATGCCCCCCACCATCCGCTGCTCTCCTCCTTATCCACCCTTTGCCTCCCCGTTCGCCTTCTTACTCCGCTCACCCCCCGCTTCACCTGAATATCGGGACAAATGGCATACATTAGTCAGGACGTGGGACAAAGGGACAGTCCCGATTTTATCGAAGCATGGGGCCCCTCAAAGCATGGGGCCTGGAATGGTTGCCCCAATTTGCCCTACCCAAGGGATGGCTCTGGCTGGTGGAGGTGGAGTAATGCCTGGTCTCGTGTTCAGATGCCTCTGAAGTGCCAGGTGTTTTATGCACATTATTGCTATGGTAAAGATGGCAATGAAATATGGTTAGAAGAGGAAACACTCTCTTAAAAAGAAGCTCACAGAGCCTACCAGATAGGTGCTGAGCAAGAGTGATTGAATCCCAACCACTTTGCCTGGAGCAAACCATGCTCAGTACAAGGACAAAGGAATACAAGGCTTCTGGGCCAGAGTACTGGGAACATTTGCAGGTAAAGCAGAGGGCTGCCCAGGGAGGGACTTCTCTCAAAATGTGCTGGACTCAGCAGTGTCAGTTGAGGTGAAGAGGAATTAGCTATGTGGAGCTCTGCAGTTGTCTAGCGTCACTAATCAAGCTGAACAAGGGTTATGTACATATTGAGAATGATATAGATTAGGAGGAAATGCCCCAAGTCTCCGTCCCCCAGCCTCTCCCAACAAGAAACTGCCTGTTCCTGGGAACCAAGGCCTGCGTGGGGGTGGGCTACATCTTGGCTGCCTCAGGCACACTGTGCTTTGTTTTCTAGGTGCAGGTCTGGGACACAGCTGGCCAGGAGCGGTTCCGGAAGAGCATGGTAGAACACTATTACCGCAATGTGCATGCCGTCATCTTTGTCTATGATGTCACTAAGATGGCTTCCTTCACCAATCTCAAGATGTGGATTGAGGAATGCAATGGGCATGCTGTGCCCCCTTTCGTCCCCAAGGTGCTTGTTGGGAACAAGTGTGACTTACGAGAACAAATTCAGGTGCCATCCAGCGTGGCCCTGAAATTTGCTGATGCTCACAACATGCTTTTGTTTGAAACATCAGCCAAGGACCCCAAAGAGAGTCAGAATGTGGAGTCGATTTTCATGTGCCTGGCCTGTAGGTTGAAGGCCCAGAAGTCCCTGCTCTATCGGGATATGGAGAGGCAGCAGGGAAAAGTGCAGAAACTGGAGTTCACACAAGATGCTAACAATAAAAATTCCTGCCCCTGCTGAACAGAGGCTGTGCATTCTAGGTTAATATTGTGGGGGGAGGATTTTGTGCCTGTATAAGACTGACATCTGCTTGTTTCACTATAAATTAATGTTAACAAAATAAAATTTGTATCACTGATGTCTGCTCTGAGTCTCTTTGCCTATCACCAGGGGATTCAGAGTAATTATATGCTTGTAGAAATGGGGTCTTGGCTGGAATTGGAACTCTCAGCAAAGTCTCAGCCTGGCTGGTTGTTCATCTCACCGTGTAAGAGATTAACTGTAGGTAAAGTTTAAAGGGCACGTTGCTGTCATACCCTGAGATTTGACTCCTTGATGCTGTGGTGAGAGGGATCCTTGTAGATGTTCTACAACAGCTGAATGCCCTGTCTGTGCAGGACGGGCTGACTTGCACGCATTGCTCTGCCTAGGATTCCTGTCACGATAAAATCTTCAGCTTCATTCTGGTTCTGCATGACATTTTGATTTAAAAAAAACAACCCTAGAATGATAGTGACATTAAGAACAGCCCTAGGGCAAAGGGAAAGTGGCATTCTGCTCTCTAGCAGTCAGTTTCAGTTGGCCTGACCAGCCCAGTGTACCCCAACTCACTATTGTTACTACAGGACATCCTTTAAATACAGATCGTCATTGGATAGCTTATAACTCACTGGTTAATACTGTGTAATGTAGGTGCAAGCAACCGATGCAAAATTATGGACATAAACTGAAATTATAGTTCTTCAAATGTGTTTGCCAGGCAAAGAGGAGTTACCCTAAACAAAGGAATATGGTTTCTCCATTGGATATTTATTTCTAAAACACTTTGAAAGATAATGAGAGTGTAGTTACATATCACATAAACAGTCATCAAGCTAACAAGGGGTGGAGGCAAACCTCACACATAACAAGCAGGGGAGAAGAGAGCCTGGCATCTACGCCCATCAGAGGAGAGAAGCTTGGTCTGGGTTTTACTTTTCAAAGGACTACATTACAAAGGCTTACTGGTCTATGAAGACAGGAGGGCTGAACCTCAAATGATAAGCAACTGATTGTATACAGTATTACTATATTATAAATGTGTATAGTGAAGTATTTTCTGAAAGCTGACACACCAGTGATTAATATTGTGAACTGTACATATTAACACTAAGGAATTATGGATACTCATTTATATTAGGCTGTACAGTTTGCCCAGACAGGAGGGAATGTCACAACTATGTACCTGTATTCTATGTAAATCAAGCATAGTGGAAGCCCTATTTACATACAGGGGCATAGGAAGCCCACAGAAAGGAAAGAACAGCATGAGGTCATCCTGCCTCCTGAATCATCACTGAACTTTGGAAAATACAAACAAAGGCAGAAGCCACCTTTGGCATTCATCACTAGACAGACATATGGAAACAGCTCTTGTGAGCTGAGAAAGATGGATCCTTTAACTAAGGGGAGAGGGTGAAGTCTCTGGGAATTGAATAAAGGTGAGAAACCTGCTTAGACAAAGATTGTACCTTGCTAGATTGTTTTGGACTTTCAGAATTAGGTTTTGTTTTACTTGTAACTCTATCTTAATTCCTTGAATATGAACTCACTTAATCCTATGTATATTTAGTTACTACGTTTATTTCATTCTTACCATAAACCAACTCAGCCCTGTGTTTAAAGGGAAGGGTGTATTTACTCCCAGTTAAGATCATAAGCTGTGATGTGGTTCTCTCTCTTTACAGGAACAATGAACCTCATTATTTCTCTGAGCTGTCCAGGAGAGGGCTGGACACTTCAGTGCACAGTTTTTGAGAACTTCAGGACAGGGAGTGTGTTGGGGTCATCTTGCTAGTTGTAAACAAAGCTGTGCGATTGACTGATGTGTTGCTGGCAAGCTGCTGGACCAAGGTTATAGCTACACACAGCACTCAGGGTGTGATCCGCATGGTTGTAGGCTGTGGGAGCAGCCCAGGTTGGAAGCTACAGCAGCAAAGCAGTGAGGAACCCAGTGTTACAGGACAGGTGGTGACACAGCCCCTCACTGGTATGGATTACAGCCTTCCCTGACGAGACCATCACAGATATAAAAATAATGTGGCAGACGTTAAATGGATTAAAAACTAGCTAACTCTGATAGGTTTCAAAATGGAAACTGGAAATAGGGACTCATCCAGTGGGTATGTTTCTAATGGGGTCCTTCAGGAATCTGTTCTTGGCCCTATCCTATTTGACATAATCAGTGACCTAGAACAAAACATAAAATCATCACTGATAAAGTTTGAAGATGACATAAAAAATAGGGGAGTGATAATGAAGAGGACAGATCACTGATCTAGATTGCTGGGTAAATGGGCACAAGCAAACAATATGCATTTTAATACAGCTAAATGTAAACATATACATGTAGGAACAAAAAATGTAGGCTATATTTACAGAATGGGGGACTCTATCCTGGAAAGCACTGACTCTGAAAAAGTTTTTTGGGGAGTAGATAATCATCTGAACATGAGCTCCCAGTGTGATGCTGTGATCAAAAGGGCTAATGCAATTCTTGGATGCATAAACAGGATAATCTTGAGTAAGGGTAGAGAAGTTATTTGGTGTTACAGCTGCTGGAATACTGTGCCCATTTCTGGCATCCACAATTCAAGAAGGATGTTGATAAATTGCAGAGGGTTCAGAGAAGAGCTACATGAATGATTAAAGGATTAGAAAACATGCCTTATAGTGATAGATTAAATAGATTGAGCTCTTTGAGACTAACAAAGAGACAGTTAAAGGGTGACTGAATTACAGTCTATTAATACCTACATGGGGAACAAATCTTTAATAATAGGATCTTCAGTCTAGCAGAAAAAGGTATAACATGATCCAATGGCTGGAAGTTAAAACTAGACATTCAGACCGGAAATAAGGCATAACTTTAACAGTAGTGTTAAGGCTGATTCCCCACTCTGGCACTTCAAGTGCAGAAGGTGGGAGCCAGCAAGGACTTTAAAAATTAATACTGGCCACTCCAGGCTTGTATTAAACTCCCAAGATTACAGCTTTTCTCTGACCTTGGATGGGTAGATGCTGCCACCACCCAAGTGCAAAAACCCTTTGAGGACCCAAGAAGGCACACTTGGGAATTCCTTCCTGTGGAGTACCCTTAAGCCCTTTCATACACCCCCCACCCCAGGAAGAGCTGAGAAAGAAAAATCAAAGAAAATCAACTGTTGCCACCAGCTAATTAAAAAACAACAACAACAACAACACACACACACACACACACACACACACACACACAAACCTTTTAAGATACAGAACTCCAATCCTGTTCTTAAAAAAAGGTAAATTTTATTAAAAAAATAAAATATCTGAAAACTCAGCTACTGCTAGATTTAAAAAGAGCAAATACAAGAATTAAGCATTAAAAATAGCTCTCAAGGTCCAGCTTAAAGGTTACAAGCAAAACAAAATCACCTGGGGTTAGCACAGAGGAATATACAAGCCATAAAAAATAAAAGGGATAAACCTAATCACATCTTTTTAGACATTTCCTAATCTACTTACATATCTGGGGTTTTAGATGAGTAGTTTCTAGGTATACTAATGATTTTTCATACCTGGCCCAAAGCTTCTTACAGCATTGCTGCTCCCTGTCTGCTTCTCCCCAAGAACAACAACAGACAGACAAAAGGGGAGTCTTGTTTTAATTTTTAAAAGTTACAGCCTTCCCATTAGCTCTTTTGGCCAGGTGCCCACTCACTTCCTTTTAACCCTTTACAGGTAAAGCAAGTAGAGAATAGTTACTATGAGGGATTTTATAGCTAACTGGCTGGCTGGGTCCATAAAAGGGAGCTACTCCTCCCCCTTCATTTATCACAAGTGGTAATTAACCATTGGAACAACTTAACAATGGCCAGGGTGTATTTTCCATCACCAACAATTTAAAGTCCAGATTGGATGTTTTTCTAAAAGATCTGCTCTACGAACTATTGTGGGGGAAGTTCTCTGGCCTGCATTGGTGGTCAGACTAGATAATCAGGATGGTTCCTTCTGGCCTTGGAATTTATGAATTTAACTAATGTTCCCTTTGCAGTTTTAGATAAATACAAGGTTCTTCTTTACTTCCTATCCTGTATTGTTGATGCTACACAGCTGCCCATGTTCCAGGTGTCCCATGTGTTGCTGTGGAGGGGTGATTTATTCTTTTCTCTAAAGCATATGGGGAACATCCTTTCCAATTGAACGATGCTATAATAATCTGAATTAAGATATTTCCTACTTCTCTGGAAAAGTGTTGTAGCTGTGTCAGTCCCAGGATACTATAGAGACCGGGGGTGGGGGGGAGAATTAGGTAATCTCTTTTATTTTAACAACTTCTGTTGGAGAGAGAGACAAACTTTTGAATTACACAGAGCTCTTCCTCTGGACCTGAGGAAGAGCTCTGTGTAGTTCAAAAGCTTGTCTCTCACACCAACAGAAGTTGGTCCAATAAAAGATATTACCTCACCCTTGTCCCCCTGGAAAAGGACAGTCTAGTTACCAAAAATGCCTAAGCCCCTAGCCCTGCACACTGTAGAAAGGAAGTTGTTGCTTTCGGGTTGAGCCTGGAGCTAGTCCTGGCTGCTAAATCAGCTGTGCTGTGGAGGAGTATTCTGGGGAGGTCAAGCAGACTGAGCAATCCCAGTAGCATCAGAATCTCAGTGTCTAGGGCTACCAGTGCTAGGAGACAAGGACAGGGGCCCTGCTGCAGCTCCCTGGTCTGGTGTCAGTCACATTAATCACAGCTTGGTGACTCAAACACAGCAATGGTGAGATCATCACCTGCTAAAAATAATGAATCTGAGGAATAAATCTCTGGCCTCAAAATCTTTTTTTTTTTTTCAGTCTGATTTTCAGTGCTGCTGCTGCCATCTACATCCATTATCTAAATGCATCACCATCACCCCATCTTACAACCTCTCCTGGCATGTCAGCAATGAAGAATCCAGTGCTCAATATTAACTGGGGGACCTTAGATATTCAAGGTGATTTTCAAAGCTGCCCGAATCCAATTACATCTAATGAGAACTGGGTGTCCAAATCCTGATATGCTACACCAGGGGTAGGCAACCAATGGCATGGGTGCCGAAGGCGGCATGCAAGCTGATTTTCAGTGGCGCTCACACTGCCCAGGTCCTGGCCACCAGTCCGGGGGGCTCTACATTTTAATTTAATTTTAAATGAAGCTTCTTAAACATTTTAAAAGCCTTATTTACTTTACATACAATAGTTTAGTTATATCTTATAGACTTATAGAAAGAGACCTTCTAAAAACATTAAAATGTATTACTGGCACATGAAACCTTAAATTAGAGTGAATAAAGGAAGATTCGGCACACCACTTCTGAAAGGCTGCCGACTCCTGTGCTACACCAACCAGACAAATGCACCAATAGGGCCTACATGGGTTCACAGGGAGGGCTTCACTGAACAGCCACTGCCATGTTTTTGTAGTGCTGCTAATCAACAAGCCAAGGAAACTAGAGCAAAGTAGCTATGTGGTGAGAGGGTATCTGGGGCCATGGGGCCTGGAATATTAATGCTCTGGTTGGCTATTTGGAGAGGGAGGATGCCTGTGGAGCAAGGGGGCCAAAAAGCTCTTGTGCAGAGTCTCAGCACCTAGTGTGGGGCACAGAAAGAGATCATTCCCTGAGTTACATCCGTTCATCACAAGAAAGTCTCCCCAGCAGGCAAACACAGTATCATGCACAGAAAACAGGACTTTGTCCAGCCTGGGGCAGCGTTCCCAATTTAGTGAATTTGTCACTAAATCTAGCAACTTTTTAGGTCTCATGAAGATTTTTCAATCTTTACTACAAGTTGCTAAACTGCAACTTTTCAATAAATCTGTCAATATTCTGGAGACTTTTGCTTTTGTCCCAGCTTCAGTTCCTGACAGCCAGCCTTGCTTGGAGTTAGGGGGCACTAGGGTTAGAGGGAGGGAGAGGATGGTTGGTGCAGTCACTCATACAGCTGTAGGCAGCGGCATGGGCAGCCTCAGCCTAGCCTATTACTTTTGATGCTTGGGAAGCAGCAGAGCAGATGTTGGAGCCTTCAGCTGCAATGGTCACACTGGGCTCGGCAAGTATGGGATAGGGCAACTTGGTAGAAGAACCAGAGGTCCCAGCCTCCCCTGGCCCTCTGACAGAGAGGGGAGAGCAGGGCCTGGTTGGTCCCGGTTTCTTTGGTGGGATGAGGAGGGGAGGGAGAAGCTGGTTTGGATCTCACCAGTGGGAGGTGTGATAACTGGGCCTACAAATTTACCCTAATTATGAGTCCAAATGTAAGAAGTGAGTAAGTTTATAAAATGTCACAATAACTTATAACAACTGTTGATAGGAAAACATGCAAAGGACAGACAGCAAGACAACTAATCCAAACAAAAAGGCCTGTTGTTATAACTCAGACTGTGTTAAGATCATGCCTAGTAAACAAGAACGGCAACTTGCAAGAGACCAAAAATCAATGCACTAAAACTGTTGCATAAGAGATTATGCCTACTTGATGGACAAAACAATGAAAGGACAGGCTATTCCATCAATCACTCCCTTCTGGGATCCTTAAAGAGACTTTGGGGGAGAAAAATTGGCTACTGGAGTGAACTTCACCAGCCCAGCTGCCACCCTCACCATCTTCTGAGATGCCAGACCTTTATACCAATCCTGAAAGATGTCCTGATCAGACCAGGCCAGCAAGACACAGATGACATCACCACATCCAGTGGCTCTGGCTGGGTTGTAAGACTTTGTTTTTCTGCCCCACAATGTGTCATTTTCCTTCCCTACCTTATTTCTTTTCTTTCCTATCCCTCTTTTTTTCCTTCTGTCTAATAAGAGTCTGGCCAAGCCAAGACTGTATATATTACAACACTACTGTGAGCCTGTGACCAGGAAGAGGAAGCTAAAAGCAATGTCCTGAACAGTCCAATGCTGTTACAAGTTTGCCAGGTCTTGGAGTAGCTGATCAAACCATGTGCTGGGCCTGTGTTTTTCAAGCAATGAGGTTATAAGTGAGAGTCAACACCAGAGGCAGAAGCTGCATTGTCTATCTTTGCTGTTCTTTTTTCTCCTCTTTTGTATATTTGTCATGTTTTTTCTTCTAGGAAATGGGATAAAACTTTAACAGTATCAATAACCCCAGCCCAGCTCTACCTAACTTTTTTTTCCCCAAAAAGGAGAGTAACTGTCATCTTCAAAACCCCTAAGACATTGGTCCCCAACCTTTTCATCTGGCGTCCGCCAGACAAAAGACCGTGGCTGCGGTGGAGCATCCGCCGAAATGCCGCCGAATTTCTGCAGCGTTTCGGCGGCGATGCCTCTCAATGACGTTGCTTGTTGGCAGCAAGTGACATCATCGAGAGGCGTTGCCGCCGAATTTCTGTGGCGTTTCGGCGGTGACGCCTCTCGATGACGCCACTTGCCACCGACAAGTGACGTCATCGAGAGGTGTCGCCGCCGAAACGCCGCAGAAATTCGGCGGCATTTCGGCGGATGCTCCACTGCCGGCCAGGATGCGGGTGCATTTAGATGCCCCCGCGGGCGCCGGACCCCTGCCCTAAGAGACTGTCAAACAAGGGGGGCAGGGGATTCCTGCTAAAAACTCTCTCCAGCTATAGGGAAAAGGAATGGGACCAATGTTAAAATGAAAGCCTTACTTGATACTTTACATTTCAAATGCTTTAACTATTTTTCCTTTTCTTGATCTTTAATAAAAAGTTACAAGGCTGTTTAATGGCATGTTTGCCCATACACTAAGCAGGCTGATGTCTCAGTATATCAAACCCCAAACTGTGTTTAACATTGCTTAATGTTGGACAATGACAGGTCATGTCAACACCTCTGACTCTCTGGGCCTATATATTCCATCTAAGGGGTTCTCAACCTTTCCTGATTACTGTACCCCTTTCAGGAGTCTGAAACCCAAGCCTTGCTGCCCAGGGCTTGAAGCATGTAATTGAGCTTTGCGTGGAGACTGGGACAATTGCCCTACTTGCTACCCCCTAACTCCAGCCCTCCGCTTGCATCATCCCTAAACCCATCCTGCAACCCCCCTGGGAGTCATAACCCCCAGGCGGAGAAACACTGATCTAGATGAGTTGATGTACCCCCTAGAAAACCCTGTGTATCCCCAGGGGAACGCATATCCCTGGTTGAGAACCACTGATCTAAATTAATACAAGGGGGAGGGGGAGAGAGTTCCTGGCTGGTCCCAGTCTTTATGATTGGAGGGGAGAGATCTCAGCTAGTTTGGGTCTCTGGTGGGAGGACAGGGGATGGGGGACAAGGTCTCACTGCGCTGGTTTCTCTAGTGGGAGGGAAGGAGAGGGGAGGGGGAACGTCAGTCATGGCAATGAAAAGGGGGGGGGGACCCAGGCCTCTCAGCTCCCTCCTTAGGAAAATTCTAGTTGTGCCCCTGTGGCTGGGCACCCAGTACCACAGGGGTGTGTAGGAGTGAGAGTGAAGCAGGGGTACCACTGCCTCCCCACTTCCCACAGGCACCCAGCACCCACCTCCTGCACAATCTCCTCTGCCTCCCCCAGGATCTCCCCCACCCTGAGCCGCCTGCCTCCCAGCCAGACACCCACCATCCCCCCACACCCTCCCGATACCCAGCCCCCGCAATCCGCTCGCTCCCCTCCAGGGGCACAGCCCTGTGGGCCCCCTGCCGCGCGGCGCAGGCTTCGGACAGTGCCGCCTCCTTGTGCCATAGGACATGGCCCAGCGGGACGCGCTGCCCACAGGCGCTGCGCGCTCAGCCCTTGTCAGCGCCATGATCTCTGGGCAGCGATGACTGGCCCTGGGCCGCCCCTGGGGACGCAGCGCTCCCAACGCACTAAGGAGCCTGGCCGGGCTCAGGGTCACCCGCCCCCTTTTCGCTCCGCCCCCCGCAACTCCAGCAGCTCCCCTCCCCCATCCAGCAAGCGGCGACGAACAAGGGAGTGCGCAGCTCGGCCCAGGGGCGGGGCTTACCGCGGGGACTCGGGTGCGCGCTGTCTCACATCCCGGGCGGGCTCCTCGAGAAGTGCGCGTGCGCGAGAGCTTGGGGCCTTGAAGTTGTCACGATGAAGTAGGTTGGGGGGGTCCGGTGGGGCTACGGGGGGCTGTTTGTGGGAGCTACATGGAGTAGGGAGCTGCGTCGGGGTTACAGGGGGGTTGTTTGTGTGGGGTATGTGGGGGTGGGATACTGCGTAGGGGGTGTAGGGGGGCTGTTTGTGTGGGGTATGTGGGGGTGCGAGGCTGCGTCGGGGGTACAGGGGGGTTGTTTGTGTCGGGTATGTGGGGGTGCGAGGCTGTGTAGGGGGTTCAGGGGGGTTGTTTGTGTGGGGTATGTGGGGGTGGGAGGCTGCGTAGGGGATGCAGGGGGGCTGTTTGTCTGGAGTATGTGGGGTGGGAGGCTGTGTAGGGGTACAGGGGCTGCATGGGGATATCTGGGTGCAGGGAGCTGCATGGGGATATGGGGACTGTTTGTGGGGAGAGGTGGGAGGCCGCATAGGGAGTATGGGGGCTGTTTGGGGGTGGCTGCATGGGGATATGTGGGGGGCAGGGAGCTGCATAGGGGATACAGGGGGTGTTTGTGGGTGGGCTGTATAAGGGGGTGAAGAGGCTGTGTTTGTAGGGAGGCACTGGACAGGGCGATGTCCATACCTTGGTAACTGTTTGGCCTTTGCCCTGCAGCCCCCTGACGAAAGTGAAACTGATCAATGAGCTGAACCAACGGGAGGCTGAGCTGGGCGTACAGGAGAAGGTGTCATGGCATGCAGAGTACAGTGATAGCGCCTGGATCTTCGTGGGTATGTGCTTGGTACAGCAATCTTGGTGCTAGTTCCCCCAGGTCCTGTATCATGACCCCTGTGAGTCAGCTCTGGAGGCTGAGCACCGAGTGAAGTCTATTTCACTGTTGCTTTGTGTTGTAACAATGTCAGTCTCTGTTGAGAGGCACTGAGAGAATGTGTGGGTGCAAGGACTCACAGGGTCTTCCTCTCTGATAAATTGCTCAGGGGATAGATCATGCAATCTTGATACGCTTTTGGCCCAAAGAGGATCAGGAATAAGGAGCTCTGGGATTTCTTTCTTTCCCAAGACTTCAAGACTCTTTCCTAGCTCTCCCAGGGTCAGGTTATGGACTTCAAATTTGGACATGCTGTCATGATGGACATGTTCCCCTGCTGCTGTGAAAGTGTAATCTCTTCTGTTCCTCTAGCTCTGGATTCCTGATCTTGAACCACTTCTCTTATCCACATGTTGTTAAGTGACACTGTTTTTTCTTCATCCGTTCAGCATGCATTGGTTAGTAAAAGGCTGTTATTCAGTTTGTTTTTTTCTATTTGAGATAAAATAGCATTTCCCCATTCTGTTCTTTTTGCAGTATAGCCAGTCTCTGCTGCAGGTTGTTCTTTCTGCTCCCTCAGAAGGTGTAATAACCTCCAACTCTCTGCACATCTGTCAATCTGTGTCATGCAGACAGCTTGGCTTCCTTAATACTTGCTTTCCACAAGAGGAACTTCCGCTCAGCTACCTGTATGTCCTGCAGATACCTCTCTATGCATTGTTAACTCCTAGGACAGTGAGGACACATACCCCAAGGCCCTGATTTTTCAGAGTGGGCACACCTGTGGCTCCCATTGACTTAAACTGAACATCCACAACTCTAACTTATCTGTAAACTGCACCCTGCATAACTGAAGATGAGTATACAAGTCCCTTAAGCAACCACAGTCCCAGCTGCTTAACTAGCCTGTGCATCCTCCACACATACCCTGAGTGCTCCAGTCCAAGTACCCTCTCTTCTGGCTGGCAAATTATTTTACTACCCTCATTAGCAGTGTACACCCAATCATCTCTCTGCTAACGTCATGCCCTGTAGTTGAATGGATTGTTAAAGGCTTCAGTGTAACTAGCTCTGTGGGTAAGGTTATACGGTCACTTTCAGTTTAACTCCCAGGTCTCACTTATGAATAATTTTCCAAGGAAGTTTAATTGTTATCTAGTTCTCCCCCATCCGTTTATTGTGTCCATCTGTTGTCTCTTATCTTGTGTTAAACTGGGGGCTGTGACTGTCTTTTTTGTCTTGTGTCTGTAGAGTACCTGTCACAGTGGGGTCCTGGTCTATGACTGGGATCCTGACACACTGCTATAATACAAATATTATTACTATTAATAATGAAAATAACACTTTCAATGGAAAATACGTTTGTACTGTGACCAGTGTGGGAATGTTGGTAATATTTTTATGATTCTAATATGCCTCTTAGTTTCCCTCTTCTCTCAGGCCTTGTCTACACTGCCACTTTACAGCGCTGAAACTTTCTCCCCTCGAGTGATGCAAGTTTCAGCGCTGTAAAGTGACAGCATAGACAGTGCACCAGCACTGGTGGGAGCCGTGCTCCCCTCATGGTGGTGTTTTTTTTTACAGCACTGGGAGAGCTGTCTCCCAGCACTGGTGCCACAACTGCACATCCACGTTAAAGCACGCTTTACCATTGGTAGTGAAGACGTACCCTCATGGATGCATGCCCTGAGTGGAAAGAGCAGGAGACTTCAGGTGTTTTGTCATGTAACTGTCTGGGGTGTCATGAATGGGTTGTTCAGGACTGGCTGGGACCAACTCATATCAGTTGACTGAGACAATGGAAACCCCAGTTACTGAACAGTTGACAGCTATCAATGTGGGAGGCTCCCAGCTTAACTGGGAAGACGATGTGGGGAAGTGATAGTAGGTGGTAAGAAGTACTGGGCTCAGAAAGAGACAGCGGGCTCTCCTGGACCTAAGACAAAGGGATAGACAGAGAAAGGAAACCAAGATGGCTTCTAGCAGCATGGCTCAAGGGAAACATGGCATTGGCCAGTATGGACCATGTCATAACCTTTGCTTCTCTTTGCTAACCTACAGACTTCCTGATGCTGTGTTCCAGTTGACTAATAAACCCTATTCTGTTTTGAAAGGTAGCCTAGTGTCACTACAAATACTTCCTGAAACGCATTGATACCTGAAGAGGGGAAAAGTCTCTTGAATGAGAGTCTGGTTCAGTTGGATTTGCTGGGCAACACTCATTTCGGGGTGGGGTGGGGGGGGTGGAGAGTGGGAGGGAAACAGGACTGCTGGAGCCCAGAGGTTTGAGTCTGGGAGGTGTTGAGGCCATGTGGCCTATCCTTGAGGAAGAGTGCGACCCCTTGGGAGTCTAGCACACTGAAGGGATACCTCCCAAAACATGTTTAAAAGTAGCACAGATCCACTGACTATTATGTTTTGTTCTCTACTCTTTCCCTTTGTATCCTTGTCTTCTCAGGGCACTTAAACACGCAGTGCAGTGTCTTTTTCCTACACTAGAACAATGGCATTGCTCATATGCATTCTGTGCCCTACACTCTGCTATAACAGCAGCAATAAAGCTACAAGCAGGGTGTACAGAGAGAGGAAGGTTGCAGGAGGGCAGAAGGAAAGGTCCATAAAATCCTCCTAAACATGATGAGGAAAGCAAAAACATGTAGCCGCTTCTAAAGTCCTGGGTGTACTATTAAAGGGGGCTCACTCAGAAAATTGAAGTATTTTAAATTAGTTTCAAAGCAATTCAGGCTGTCAGTGTCCCTTTCAAAAGGAACATTAGGCTCTCTTGGCCTTCAGGTAACTCAAATGTCTGAAGTTCACCCACTGTGTGGATAAATTCCCAATGAGGAATAGTTTTACTGGGGGCTTGTGAGGATGAAATGTCACATTACTCGCTAAATAATTTGCCTAACTGCTTGTAGTGCTATTGAAGAAACAAAAGCTTGCGAGGATAGTGCTGTAACTATGTATCTAGAGTGGTGAAGATTAATGCCTAAAGAAATCTGCAGAATACAATTCTTCTATTCCTTAGTGTTACAATAAGGAGATTTCCTTTTTCCTAACTGTTTTTTCTAAAAAAACAAACTAAATTCAAAACTTGCATCATCAGAAACATTGAGGATACAAAATCAAACACACCCATCAGGAAATGCAAAGTTAAATCTGTCAACTCAATCTTAGCTTGTCCATGTTGCATATACTGGACCAAATTCTCAAGTGCTCAGATTTTCAAAAGAATTAAGTGTTGGGTGTTGAGTTCTTCTAAAAATCTGATTCTCTGTATAATGAGGTTAATCCAAATTTCTGCATGTGTCTAGTGCTAATTTCTAGACAGATGTCTAAATTAAGATTGTTTTATGCATTTAAGAAAGTTCTGTAGAACTTCTTCAGTATTATGAAATTGTTCTGACTAAATCAAATGACTTAAATATTTGATGAATTGTTGCCTAGAGTATGGGAACCAGAGGAGAGGCATATTGGGTTGAGGGGATCGGCATGGTAATCCGCAAGACCAGGAGGAAAGGCTGTACTGCAGTCCTATTCAGTTGAGCAGCATAACCTGTTTCCTTCTCCCCAGGAGGTCTCCCCTATGAGTTGACAGAAGGTGATATCATCTGCGTGTTTTCACAGTAAGTGGAATTTCATTTTTCATTCTAAGTAGTTTAGCAGGGTTGCAGCATGAGGCCAAATGGTTGGTGTTATGTCTTGGTACAGTAACTCCTCACTTAAAGTCGTCCCGGTTAACATTGTTTCGTTGTTACATTGCTGATCAATTCGAGAACATGCTTGTTTAAAGTTGCGCAGTGCTCCTTATATTGTTGTTTGGCAGCTGCCTGCTTTGTCCACTGCTTGTAGGAAGAGCAGCCTCTTGCAGCTAGCTGGTGGGGGCTTGGACCCAGGGTAGACTTGCAGCCCCCCTATCAGCTCTCCGCTCCCCTAAGTTCCCTGTGCAGCAGCCGCCCAGCAGGATACCAGTTACCGGCAGTTCAGCCTTCCCTCCCCCCACTACCATGTGCTGCTCCTGCCCTCTGCCTTGGAGCTGTTCCTGGGAGCCTCCTTGCTGTGCAGGGGAGGGAGTAAGAGGGGGGCTAATGTCAGGGTGTCCCTCTCCCCCCTACTCCTGCCCCCCACTTACCCCTTCTCCATATAGAGCAGGGTGGGGACATAACAGGGCTCAGGATGGAGAGCTTGCTGGCCGCAGCTGCTGTCTCAACTTCTTGATCTTTTTAAAGGCAGTGTCCTTAGAGTGGTGTCAGCGTACTTAAAGGGGCAATGCGCATCTCTCTCCCCCACACAGGGTGTGTCTCTCTGTCTGCCATGCTGTCTCCCCTCCCTCCATTTGTGCTGCCTTGTGGAATGTGAGTAGGGTGACCAGATCACCCAGGTCAAATATCGGGACATGGGGGGGGGACAGGGACAGAGGGGGAAAAAATGGCGGCAGAGCAAAAAAAAAAAAAAAAAAATCCCCCACCCCCGATTCCTCCTCCCTCCGCAAGCGCTGGAGGGAGGCCCGGGAGACTCAGGGGAGCGCGGGGCTGGGGTGAGTGTGAGTCTGGCCTGGCCCCAAGCAGGCAGGACTCGGGCACGGTACCTGGAGGGAGAGTAGGGGGCGGCCTGCAGGGCCAGGCGGCGGTTGTTCTCCCCACCTGGGCAGCGGGACTTGGGAGCAGCCGCTGCTGCAGCTCCCACTGCCGCGGGGGGAGGAAGCGGCCGCTGGCCAAGCTTGGCGGCTGCGGCTCTAGCACCCATTAACCCCCCGAGCCCGGGCCTGCTGCAGGGACCCAGCGCACACCCAGCCCCTGGCCAGTCGCGTCTGGGCTGGCTGCCCAGCTGGTGCAATCCCGCGGGCGGCCCCGGAGTGGGGGCAGCAGGCCCCAGCCCCCCCATCCCGCTTGGGTCCCGCAGGAGAACGAATGGGGCTGGGCTGCCGATGCCTCCGCTGCGGGATTGCACCAGCCGGGCAGCCAGCCCAGACACGACTGGCCAGGGGCTGGGCGCAGCGTGCGCGCTGCTGGGTCCCTGCAGCAGGCCCAGGCTCGGGGGGTTCTGGCCCGGGCGCCAAAGCCGCAGCCGCTGAGCGCCACGTGCTTGGCTGCTTCCTCCCCCCGCGGCAGCGGGAGCTGCAGCAGCGGCTGCTCCCGAGTCCTGCTGCCCAGGTGGGGAGAACAGCCGCCGCCTGGCCCCATGGGCCGCCCCCCTACTCTCCCTTCAGGTACCGAGTCCTGCCTGCTCGGGGCCAGGCCAGACTCACACTCACCCCGCCCCGCACTCCCCTGCGTCTCCTGGGCATGGCATGCTTGGCAAGAGGCGGGGATTTGGGGAGGGAGCCAATGGGGGAAGGAGGGGGCAGAGTCAGGGCGGGGGAGGGCGCGAGCCCTTCTGGGCTCCGGAGCCTTTGCTTGTTTGTCCAGTGTCCCGACCTAACATTGGTCGGGACGCGGGACAAACAAGCAAATATCGGGACAGTCCCGATAAAATCGGGACGTCTGGTCACCCTAAATGTGAGGCTACATTAACGTGTTAATCCTTGAGGGCTCAGCTGAATGCTAGTTCATCATTTAGCAGTAAGGCATTTCCCAGGAAATATCCCACCCTCTTACACCCTCTAACTTCACCACCTCAACCAAGCTTCACAATCGTCATTGCTGTGAACAGTATTAAATTGTTTGTTTAAAATATATACTGTGTGTGTGTGTGTGTGTATGTATGTATGTGTATGTATATATAATGTAGTTTTTTTTGTCTGGTGAAAAAAATTTCCCTGGAACCTAACCCCCCATTTACATTAATTCTTATGGGGAAATTAGATTTGCTTAACATCATTTTGCTTAAAGTCACATTTTTCAGGAACATAACTACAACGTTAAGCGAGGTATCACTGTACTGCATGACACGGGGTCTCTCAGAGACACCCCTTCCCCCCCCTCTCCCCCCCAATATCATTGCAGGATGAATCTCGAGGGCTGGTGACTTTTCCTATTAGGTTTTCCATGGAATTGTCATTTCCCTCGCCTTTGGTGCTAAGACGAAGCATTTGTGACTACACTTTTTTTCTTTCTAGATATGGAGAAATTGTGAACATTAATCTGGTGCGAGATAAAAAGACTGGAAAATCAAAAGGTTTCTGTTTTATTTGCTACGAAGATCAGAGAAGCACCATACTTGCTGTTGACAACTTTAATGGGATCAAGGTCGGTATGTCAAAGAACAAAGACCTGCCTTTAAATAAAGTCCTGTCTGTGCCCAGATTGGCTGCTAGTATAGGGCTGTTATTTGCCATGACATTAGGGCACCCAGAGCTCCAGTTCACCATTCTTTCCATGTCCAAGGGTCCACAGTTAGAAGCATTTGTGGCTCCCATTGTGTCTTCAGAGGGAATTACAGCAGTATATTAGTGCCACAAGAGCAGAGATGTCCAGTATGGCACATGGGCTGGATCCAACCTTCAGAGCCCTTTCCTCTAGTGTGCAGCATCTTCTATAACTCGCAAAGGGATCTGGTCTCCAGCTACCCACCTAGGGCAGCTCAGGTATGGAGCAGGAGATGGAGTGATAGAATTGTGAAGGGAGCCTGTGTCTGATCCCAGGCACTTATGCCTCTCCCCACTTTAGCATCAGCCCTTTGTACAGCTGGCCTCACAACGCCCTACAATGTGACGTTGAAGGAGGATCCTGTCCAGTCTCTCTGCTCCTGCTGTGGAAGCAGGCTCCTTCCTCCTCCTTACCACATTGAAGCCTCCCAGTACTGGGGTCAGAGGTGGCATCTTTTCTGCCCATCCCCCCGCTCCCTCACCACTGCTGCTGGGACCCACAAGGGAGGTGGCAGCTTCTAAGTTATAGGGAACAGATCTGGGGGTGAGGAGAGAAATGTCCCAAAGAGGTAGGGTGTGGGGGGGTGCTCAATAGTGTATATAACTGGAGGAGAATTGTTCACAAAAAGGTGTCATGGCAAAGTGGTCATGAGAAATGCCAGGAGTGGAGGAGTCAGTTTGTCTCTAAATGCCGCATTGATGTTCACTGACTAAAGAGGCTCATTTTGCAGGCAGACAATACTGCAAAACTGGCCCTGTGCCCTTAGCTCTTGAACCTTTCACTCGCCCCAGAATGTGTTTGATACCCTTGTGCTAGAGTTCTGGCAGAGAAAGCACTTCCATATTTAACCCCTATTTTTAGGCTTGAACTCTTCAGCAAAAGATCGTTTTGCTCTCCAAGGAGAATGCTGTTCACACCTGATAAGATCTTTCTGAACATCTTATCAACATGCGGAATAAAGTGTGCCTCCAAAAAATCACAGTGAAGCAGGAGCTTCCCCAGGCCACAGTTCCAAGCAGCTGGTTCCATCAGCAGAAGTACAGTGCTCAGTGCTCTGACGACACTAATGTTGCTGTTCCCTGATCACTGCGACTGTCCTTAAGCAGAGGAGCTCTCAGTCTCCTTGATAAACTTCCTCCTTATGCCCTTTCTCTGTCTGCTAGTGTTTCTGAAGCTTTTGTGAGCCAGCTGCAGCCAACACCTGCTCTATCAATGGGCACATTGGACTCCTGTTGGCACCCACTGCCTCATACAACTTTGTTGGCCTTGGTCCCAGTGAGAGTCATGAGGTTTCTTTCTTTCTGGTCATGGAGCTACTCATTTTCCAGTCCCAGCACCATACCTGCTCTGAGTGTCATTGCAACCCTGCTTCACAAAAACTGCTATATCCTGGGCCTTGGAACTGACGTGGTTCTGTCAGTCTTACAGACTCTCTTTGAGGGCTAGGAACGTTCAGGTTCTCCCTCTCTGCTTCTTGTTTCTCCCTAACGTATATATTGGTTCTCTTCCAACTCCAGGGATTAGGACTCACCTCCCCATTTTACGCTTCTTGGTAGCATCTTGGGTAGCACGTCAGGAAACCCCTCTGATGTGACTGTCCCAGGAGTGTTCCCCTGGCTTTTGGGCTGTGGCTGGGTACTCTTCTTCGCAAAGCCCTCTTACTCACAGTGCTGAGGGGTCACTTGTTATTTTGCCAATGTATTAGTGATAACGTTTTTGGTACATAGGAGTATTTTACCCAGTGTGGAAGGCCATGGAAGGTGGCATGTCTCCCACAGTCATCTGATGCTGTGGTAGGGAGGAGTGCAGGGACAGGGAGAGCTCATGGCTGCCCCTGCTTGGATAGGGGATGTTTCAAACTATGGCTGGACTGATCTGGCCTTCTGGTGTCTGAATGGCTCTACTTTGAGTCCTGGGGCAGGGCATGTGCTCTGTGACCGGGGTTTGTAACAGAACCCCTTCTAATGTAATCACAAAGAGGGAGCCTGGTCATGCATTGTGAAAGCAGGAGGTCTTGAGCCCAGGCTTGGAGCCCAAGTCCTGTGGCTTTCGCCTGTGTGCTGTGTACTTTCTGTAGCCTTGTGGGCTTATTGGCAGCTTTACTAATGATCCAGCCTTTCCTTTGTATAGATAAAAGGAAGGACAATTCGGGTGGACCATGTCGCTAACTATCGCCCTCCAAAGGACTCTGAGGATATAGATGATGTAACAAAAGTCCTACGTGAGAGAGGCTGTGGGGCTAAAACTCCTCCACCTACTTCATCTGACTCTTCCTCAGAAGACAGTGAGGTACCAGTGAAAAAGCATAAAGGTGAAGCATGTTCGTACCAGAATCCTAATCCTGGAAACACACCATGCAAGAACTCCTCAATCCCGCAAGGCATCGAGCTGCACAAACAAGCAGCTGCCAATGGGAACAGTATGGGGATACATAGTTTTGGTGTCTAGGTTGTCCTTTGCCATCCTGCTAGGGGAATCCATTGTCCTGCATTCTGCTGGCTGTGGATCTCTTCCTCTCTCCTCCCCCTTCCAGGACCTGCATGCTCTGCTTTACCAGATGGATCCTTTATGCACAGAGCTCTCTCAGCTGAAGCTCCTGGCTGGCTGCAGGGCTACACCTGAGAGTGGTGGGGTTACCCTTTGTTTGGAGGGAAGGGGGTTGGCTTCCTGATTTTAAAGCTTATAAGTACTTGCCTGTCTCATTTCAACATATCATGTGGGCCTTACACGGGTTGCCTGGCACAATCAGATTGTGCAGAATCTAAACTTCTTTAAGTTAGAAGACGGCACAACCATATCCAGTGGTAGGAAGCTATCATTTTTACTCTGTTTTTGATGAGATTATAAATTTGATTGATAAAGGTAATAGTGTTCATGTAATATGCATAGAATTCTGTAAGGCATTTGATTTGGTACCATGACATTTTGATTTAAAAAAAATAGATATAAAATGAACATGGTACGCATTAAATGAATTAAAAGATGGCTAACTGATAGGTCTCCAAACGTATTTGGAGATGAGGAATAATCATTGAGCAGGTGTGTTTCTAAGAAGCCCTGTAAGGATCAGTTCTTGGCCCTATGGTATTTAAAAATTTTTATCAATGACCTGGAAGAAAATATCAAATCATCACTGATAATGTTTGTAGATGATACAAATTGCGGGAGTGGTAAATAATGAAGAGGACAGGTCACTGATTCAGTGATACGGATCAATTAGTAAACTCGGCACAAGCAAACAATATGTGTTTTAATATATCTAAATGTATGTATCTAGGAACAAAGCATGCAGGCCATATTTACATAATAGGGGCCTCTATCCTGTGAAGCAGTGACTCCAGAGAGATTTGGGGAGCATGATGGATAATCAGTTGAACTTGACCTCTCAGTGTGATGCTGTGGCCTAAAAAGCTAATGCGATCATAAAATATATAAACAGGATACTCAAGTAGGAATAGAGAGGTTACTTTACCTCTGTGTGGCCCTAGTGTGACCACTGCTGGAATCCTGTGTCCAATTCTGGTGCCCACAATTCAAAAGGGATATTAATAAATTGGAGAGGGTTCAGAGAAGAGCCATGAATTAGAAAACATGCCTTATAGTGATAGACTCAAGGAACTCAAACTATTTAGCTTAACAGAGAGAAGGCTAAGGGGTGACTTGATTAGTCTATAACAGTGGTTCTCAGACTTTTGTACTGGTGATCCCTTTCACACAGTAAGCTTCTGAGTGTGGCCCCACTTATAAATTAAAAACACTTTTTAATATATTTAACACCATTATAAATGCTGGAGGCAAAGCGGGGCTTGGGGTGGAGGCTGACAGCTCATGACCCACCATGTAATAACCTCGCAGCCCCCTGAGGGATCCCGACCCCCAGTTTGAGAACCCGTGGTCTATAAGTAGCTACACGGGGAAGAAATATTTGATAATGGGCTCTTCAGTGTAGCAAATGAAGGTCTAACAAGATCCAGTGGCTGAAAGTTGAAGCTAGACAAATTCCTATTGGAAATAAAGGTGTAAATTTTTAATAGTGAGGGTAATTAACCATTGGAACAATTGACCAAAGATTGTGATGGATTCTGTATCACTGGAAACTTAAATTAAGACTGGATGGGTGTTTGTTTGTTTGTTTTAATGCTCTGATTCAAACAGGAATCCTTTCAGAGAAGTTCCTTGGCCTGTGTTATACAGGAAGTCAGATGGCATGATCACAATAGTTAGTTCTGGTCTTGGAATCTATGAAAGCCTTTAAATCAAGACCAGATGCTTTTCTAAAAAAGGTGCTCTTGTTCAAACAAGTAATGGGCTTGAAACAGTTTACTGGGTAAGGCTCTCTGGCCTGCGTTATACAGCAGGTCAGACTAGATGATCATAGTAGTCCCTTCTGTCCTTAAAATCTATGATATTGAAAAAGTAAGGCAAGGGTTGTTGTTTTTTTAAGCCTTCATGGTTTCAGGGAACTTTAAAAATGTTTACCGAGTTAGCTGATATTCCTGCCTGAGTGTGCAGAGAGCCTGAAACAATGGCTTAGATGTGAGCTCTTTGGCTCTCCATTAATCTCTTTTGAAATGTCAGCTTTTAAGCACAGTACTAATGCTTCAGTGTGAACATTAACTATTTAACTGCTAATCGTTTTAGAGGATGGAACAGGGAGGTCTGTAAGAAGGAAATCCAGAGGGAACACAGAAGAGAGTCAGGAAAAGGATGGCAAAGGAAGAGAACTGCAGGGCAGGCACAGCATTGGATGTAACAGGGAGCAGATTTCCCATTGAGTGGTGCTGAATGTGGCAATAAAACTGAATACATAAAGTATAGTTACTACCTAATGGATCTATTTTCTCTCTCTCTCTCTCTCTCTGCCCACTGACACCAGGGAGATTGGCTATGGATGCATGATGGGGTGGCTGTATAGTATG
The DNA here is from genome assembly GCF_016161935.1 of Mauremys reevesii. Taxonomy (NCBI): domain Eukaryota; kingdom Metazoa; phylum Chordata; order Testudines; family Geoemydidae; genus Mauremys; species Mauremys reevesii. The sequence continues at coordinate 61,719,495 of NC_052631.1, forward strand.
CTGGCCCATGTCTCATAATTAAACATGGAATCTAGCCTTCTCTTTGGAGTCAAGCATCTCTGTCTTAAAGACACCCACTGGGTGGATATCTTAATTCTTATTAAAGAAAACCAGTACAAATATGTTAAGGATGGACTGCGGTAATCACTCACTCAGATACTTGGTATAGCAGATGATACCATGTCAAATCAAAATGTGCCTGCACAGCTTAGCTGGGATGCTTGGGTGTGTGTGTGGTGGGATGGGCAGTGTGAAATCAGGGAATGGTGGGAGAGCTTCTTGATTAGGGGTGCTGACAGCATGGAGTGGTGGGAACGGTGGGTGAGGCCAGCATGGGAGGCTAAGAGCCTCTTGTGGTCAGGAGTTGGAAATGCTGGAAGGAAAACATTCTAGGGTGAATGGAACATGGGGAGCTGCTGTAGCATGCGGGGTTGAGGCTGAGGCAGTGCTTGCTGGAGTCTCTCAAAGGGATCAATCTGTATTTCAGATAAAGAGAAGAGAAAAAGAGAGCAGAAGGAGAAGAGGAGGGGCCTGCAAGGTGTGAAGAGGGCCCTCCCTGCAGGAGAGCCGCATGCCACAGCCTGGATTAAAAAGGAAAAGGAAGACTCTGCCTATGACCAATATGCTAACCCAAGGCAGCAGTCCCGGAATGGGTCTGGGCGAAAGCATGCAAGTAGGACTTATCTGGAAGAGGAACCTGAGCAAGAGCAATGTCGCAAGAGAGCTGTGGAGAGACGAGGGGACAAGGGGCACCAGGAGCAAAAGGGTCTGAGCAGTGCCTGGAAGGAGGAAAAGGCAGAAGACAAGAACAGAAAGGGCGAAAGCCGCAGCAGCAGACAAGAGGAATGTCTAGGGAGCACTAGATCAAGAGAGCGATGGGAGAGAAGCACCAGGGACCAGCATGCCAGGGAAAGAGAGCTGTCTAGCTCTCGGGACTCCAGCCGCTATTGAGCTGCCTGTCCTGTGGCTGCAGACTGAGCAGTACTCCAGGCCACTGGTGCTCCCTGTGGAGGAATACTGGGGATAGCTAGTAATTGGAAGGGGGAGGAAAATCCCACCTGTTGAATCCATTTCTAAGCTTGCCTCGAAGCCTCTCTCCTACTAAACTCCAAGCATTTATGCCTCTGTGAGTGCAGTGAAATAGCACTGTATTTTCCTCCATCAGCTTTATATCTCTGCTCCTTGTTCCTGCAGTCCTTCCTCAAGGACCAGAGAGCCAGACACCCTCCTGCTGTTGTCTTAGCTGGTGGAAGTGGCTGAGGTCTAGGACACACACTCAAGTTGCAATCTACAGTAAATGCCCTGTGGTGTTAATAATAGTGAGATGCCTCCCAGGTAATGAGCTTTGTCTGGCTACTTCATTGCTGGCCCCTGTAGTTCTCGGAAATAACCTGTGTCATCAGTTCTCTTGGTGAGGGTTCCTTGCCTAGACTGACACAAGGGTGAATGTGTCTTCAGTAGTCCATATAACCTGGATTTATGTCAACTGAGGAATTCTAATGTGGCCATTTGCTACTGCCATGAATTCCCAAGTGTTGCATTGTGGAGTCAGGATAGCTTATTGTTTTAAATGTCATTTAATGCTTACCTCCTCCTCCAGATCCATGGCTGTTTTACTATTCTAGGAATAATAAAACTACTTTGACCAAACGGCCTGCTTCAGATCATCCCTGAGAGAGAGAGAGTGTGACCAATCTGGGGCTGCTTATCAATACTTTGTTCTATATGGGTGTCCGATTGCTGTAAGGGGATTTGCTGTATGAATACAAGGGGTTAATTTAAGAAGAGGCTGACTACCTCCAATCCTGTGCTGAGTCTGTCAGAGGGGCAGGGCTGCCCCAGTCTGGGGAATTGAGAATAAAAAACTTTGGCTGGTTTTACAAAGACTGTCTCTCAAGGATTGGGGAACAGATGGTAGGGCCTGCCCAGGACTCTAGGTAAGATAGACATGTATGTAGCATAGTTTTAAAAAAAGAAGTCTATGCTTTGTTCCTACGGTTAAGATTAAACAATACTTTTGATTTAAAATGAGAATGTTTTGGGTCACTGTATTCTGTGCTGGTCACAAGCTCCCGAAGGGAGGAACTGCAGGTGCCAAGTGAGACCTGCTGGGTAAGCCCAGTTGATGCAGAGTGTGGTATACCATCGGCATGGCCTAGGATTGGGAGAACTGTCATAGTCCACCTCAAGGAAGATAAACATCTGTGACTTCAGGAGGGTGTCTTCAGAGATCAGAGAGGGGTCAGAGGTGCAGCTCGTGCTGTAACTATGACAGTTTGTACAAAGCGCTGTCCTACTCCTGCTGGAAGATACTATTCTAACTTTGTATGTTTTTATTTTAAGGGTCTGGAAGCAGTCTAAGCGCTACCTTTAAACCCTTCAGGGAAGAGGCCCAATACAGCTAAGACAGCTTGTATTCCTTGGAGAGCAGGGAGAGAAATGTAGTCTGCCTCATGGTAAAACCTGCCATGGTCCACGTAGCCTGTTGCTGAGCAGTGTCCTAATGTCTAGATGCCAGAAGGGACCATTATGGCCATCCAGTCTGGCCACCTGTATAACACAGCCCAGAGAATATCACCCAGCTGTTCCTGTATGCTAGGGTCCAAGTAAACGAGTACGGCCACCTTACTTTTCCAAGCTGTGCTAGCACACAATGCCATCTATAGTGGATTGTGCATTCTCTGAGCTCCACTCAGTGGTGTCCAAATATATTCATGGACTCTGCTGCCTTTTGTGGGTTTGGTTTCCCCTCACCCAAGCTCGTACCATGCTGAGCTTCTTAAGCTTCACTCCCCGTTTGGAGGCAATAGATACCCCATTAGGGTCTGCTAGTGTCATAAATATAGGTGGAAAGGTAGCAACCTTTATGTATGCAGTAGCATAAAATCCCTCCTTGGCAGCTGTACTGGATTGCTTTAGCTGTAAGGGGTTAAACAATTCAAATAACCTAGTTGGCACCTGACCAGAAGGACCAATGAGGAAAGAAGATACTTTCAAATCTGGGGTGGGGGAAGGATTTGTTCTCTTTTTGTTCCCTCTCCAGACGGACTAAGAGAGAAGCCAAACAGGTACAACATCTGAAAATATACCTGGAATAATCCATCTAAAACCACAAAAATTGTAAGTAGGACAAGGAAATGCATTAGGTCAGGGGTCGGCAACCTTTCAGAAGTGCTGTGCCGAGTCTTCAGTTATTCACTCTGATTTAAGGTTTCGTGTGCCAGTAATACATTTTAACGTTTTTAGAAGGTCTCTATTAGTTTGTAATATATAACTAAACGATTGTTTTATGTAAAGTAAATAAGGTTTTTAAAATGGTTAAGAAGCTTCATTTAAAGTTAATTTAAAATGCAGAGCCCCCACCCCCCAGACGGGTGGCCAGGACCCAGGCAGTGTGAGTGCCACTGAAAATCAGCTTGTGTGCTGCCTTCGGCACGTGTGCCATAGGTTGCCTACCCCTGCATTAGGTTATCTTTTGTTTTAGCTTGTGAATTTTCCTATGCTACAGAGGTAGATTTATTTCTGTTTTTGTGAAGCTGAGCCAGAGGGGAATCCTCTGTGTTTTAGATCTTTTATTTACCCTGTAAAGTTACCTTCCATCCTGATTTTGCAGGTGTGATTCTGTTTTTTTCGTTATTTATAAAGTTCTTCTTTTAAGAACCTGATTGATTTTCAGTGTCCCGAAGACAGTGTCTGATCTGTGCTCACATTGCTAAGGCAATTGGTTGGTATATTATTCTCAAGCCTCCCCAGGAAAGGGGGTGAAGGTGCTTGGGGGGATATTCTGGGGGAATAGGGATTCCAAGTGACCTTTCCCTGAATTTTTGTGTAAATCACTTGGTGGTGGCAGGAATACTGTCCAAGAACAAGGAAAGGAATTTGTGCCTTGGGGAAGTTTTAATCTAAGATGGTAGAATATAAGATTAGGGGCTCTTTCATGCGGGTCCCCACACCTGTACCCCAGAATTCAGGGGGGGCACCCTGACAGCTAGGTTCCTGGAAGTAGGGGGAGGGGATGTCACCCAAGTTCAGCACTTGTGGTGCTGAAAGAAGCTGTCACTCTCAGAAGATTGTGCAGAGCTGCACATTGTGATCATCCCTCTCCTTTCTTACATGCTTTAAGCAGTGAAATAGTTTAATGGCAACATTTGTTATCAAGGAGTATCTTAGATAGTCTCCATCAAGATGAGTTCTGTCTCATGCTGCCAGGGCCCGGGCAGCGCATGGTCCTCTGCTGACCCTGCATGTAATGGCAAAGTTCTATCACTTCAAGCCTCGTCAGTTATAATTCTGAACAGTCCCTCTGCATAGTGGTCCAGTTTTCAGCACTATGGGATCCTGCCAACTTCTGTGAGCTAACATCACAATGGACAATGGCCAGCTGGAGCCACCAGCATTGTTCACCGGGGCAGTAAGGAAAGGATTAACAGGCCCTTTACGGGTTTTAATGCTGTGACTGAGTTTGAAATGTTTCACAATACTTGACTAGAAATTTTTTTAAATTATCTAGATATTTTGCTATAGCAAATGGCAGCTAAAAAGTTTCTGTTATCTTCACTCAATTTGAAACAGTGAAAAGAATAAACTTCAGATTGAATAAGCTGTTTTAAACTAAAACTTATATTGAGAAAATATCAATCCATTCAGGTGAATAATGGCCCATAGATGTGGTTGGTTGGTATTTTCATGTTGACCAATACATGCTGGCTAGCATATATATTGTAGTACGTATTATCTGCACAATATACACACTAGAATGCATTGAGCACAAACATTTTATAGCAGTTATGTAATCTAAATTGGTCTATACCTTTACTATAATTCTGTTAAGTATCTCATAATACCTTGCATGAGTTGAAGTAAGCTTGGGTTAAGTAGATACAAAAGCTGTCTGGATCAGGGCCTATGATTATTGTACCATAGCAACAGGTAGGGATTTTCACAGGCCTGTACCGGAGTGTCCTAAAGGAACAGGATGGATATGATTGTTCTACCTTAGTATAAATCTAGAAGGTGCCTTCATGCTCATTGGGACCTGGAATGCATGTGTTCAGAATAAAGAGATGAGGGGTACACCATGGTACCAGAAAGATAAGGTAGAAAGCTGAATAGTTAAATCTAGTTTCAGATGACATATAACCAAGGCCAGTGCAAGGATATTTTGCGCCCTAGGCTAAACTTCCACCTTGCCACCCCACCATCGCTTATTAAAAACTTTCAAAAATGAATACTGCATAATGTGGCATTGTTCATTAGAATTAATACACATTCGGCTTGAAAATGTATTAATTTAATTATTTAGTCTACATATTTAATGAAAATAAATGAATAACCTGACAGTCCTGACGTTGTTGTTTTCACTTTGCACAACATAGCATGGAATCTTAAAATAAATCATACATTATACACAATACACTGTCACAGAATAACATGTTATAATTTAGTATTTATTTTTCCATGGGGAAGGGAAGCAGACTGGGTTCACGTCAGTGGGGGATTGGGTTTGGCTGGGGAGCGGAAGGGAAGCAGACCGGATTTGGTCAGTGATGGTTTGAGTTTGGCCAGGAGGAGAAGGAAGCAGACCGGGTTCGGGTCAGTGGGGGTTCAAGTTTGCCTGGGGAGTGCAAGGGGAGCAGACCGGGTTCGGTCACTGGGAGGATCGGGTTTGGCTGAGGAAGGGAAGGGAGGCAGACTGGGTTGAGTCAGTGGGGTATCGGGTTAGGTGGGGAAGGGAAGCAGACTGGGTTCAGTCAGTGGGGGTTCAGGTTTGGCTGGGGAGTGCAAGGGGAGCAGAGCAGGTTCAGTCACTGGGAGGATCGGGTTTGGCTGGGGAGGGGAAGGGAAGCGGACTGGGTTTGGGTGTGGAAGGGGGCGGTGAGTGGGGTAGGATTCAAAGAGCCACAAGGTGAAAGGAGCACTAACTTCTCCAGTCCCTGGTATGCAGCAGCAGCGGGCCAAGTGCACTTGGAACAGGACAATGGGAGCATGTGGCCTGCTTTGCCTTCACGAGTCCGTCCTGCGCCCGGGCTGGGGAGCTCTCGCTCCACTGGGGGGCAGGCAGGACTGTTGAAGCAGAGAGTGTGCAGCCCTCATGCCAAAGCAGGGTTGGGATGGGAGGGTAGAAAGCTGGGGCGCAGGGAGGTGGGTTTCAGCGGCTTAGCCGCCCCTCCATGCAAGAGAGCCCGCAGAGCTGCCAGCCAGGGCCTCCCTCCCTTCTCTCCCCAGGGAGCAGAGCCTCTGCCCTGGAAATCCTGCAGCCCACTCTCCGCTGGCCCTGATTGCACCACTCTGACAGCACAGCTCAGCCCCAGCGGGGGGTTTAACACTTCCCTCCGCAAGCTGCTCTGCTCTCTGGCTGCTGCTGTGCAATCTACAAGACAGAAGCTAGTACTGTAATAATGTACCTACCAACACAGCAATCTGTACAATTATCGATTCACAATCAAAGGACTTTGCTGGCTTCCTAAATGGCAGGCATTGGGAGTGTGGTTCTTATCACACATGTCCTCCCTATAGTCTGTGATCTAATCAAAGGACTTCCCTAATTGCTGGCTGTCTAAGGGTATGGCTACACTTGCAGCTGTACAGCGCTGGGAGTTAAAGCTGTCTTCGTACAGCTGTGTAGGGAAAGCGTTGCAGTCTGTCCACACTGACCGCTACCAGTGCACTGTTGTGGCCACATTTGCAGCGGTGTTGGGAGTGGTGCATTATGGGCAGCTATCCCAGCGTTCAAGTGGCTGCAACATGCTTTTCAAAAGAGGGGGGTGGGGTGGAGTGTGATGGGAGAGAGAGGGGATTTTTGGAGCTGACACTGTGTCAGCTCCCTGCCTTTCAAGTTCTGACCCCTTCCCCCACCCCTCTCTCATTCACTAAATGCAAATGCCCTCTTTTTTTCCTCACAGACCAGATAAGCAGCTGCTCCAAAACAGACCCCTCCATGCCTGCCCACTGTGCTGCCTTTTTTTTTTTTTTAAATAATTGGAGATATACCAATCTCCTAGAACTGGAAGGGATCTTGAAAGGTCATCAAAGTCCAGCCCCCTGCCTTCACTAGCAGGACCAATTTTTTGCCCTAGATCCCTAAGTGGCCACCTCAAGGATTGAACTCACAACCCTGGGTTTAGCAGGCCAATGCTCAAACTACTGAGCTATCCCTCCCCCTGTGTTTGCTTCTCTCCTCAAGCAAACACTAGCTGTGGACATTCCAAAGGGATCCCCCTGCCTGCCTCATTCACTGCAAACAGGAGCAGTATTTGTTTTTTAGATAAGCAGCTCCAGGAGCCCCAAGTTCACAACAAAACAAACAGAGGCATCACAACAAAACAAAGAGTATAATCTTTACTTAAAAGCATTATGGGAAGGTTCCAGAGGTCAGTTACAGCATAGTAAGATTAATCACTGTTTACACTGGCACCCCAGCGCTGCAGCACCAGCGCAGTTCTCTTTATTCCTCTTGTCGAGGTGGAGTACATGCTGCGCTGTAGCCAGGGAGATACAGCGCTGTATGTGCCTTGCCAGTGTGGACAGGGAGTGAGTTACAGTGCTGTAAAGCCACAACCAGCGCTGTAACTCAAGTGTAGCCAAGGCCTAAATAGCAGAAGAGCAATTCATTGGGAGCATGGTTCTTATCTACATCCTGTCTGCAGCCTGCATCTTGATTGCTATCTGGTCCTATTTTTAGGCACCATTTTTTTGGCACCCCCCAAATCTTGGCACCCTAGGCAGCTGCCTAGTTTGCCTAGTGCTTGCACCAGCCCTGCATATAACGTATCTTTTATCTGTAAACAGGTAGGGTATTAAAAGATGGCTTGAAAGGTGTAACTTTGGGAGCACACCTGCTGCATAAGGTGAATGTAACAATGCTGTACAAGGTGCATTAATGAGTTCAATGTGATACCATTTTCCTGTAGTATATTCTTATTGGCTTATAGCAATAAACCTGACATTGGTTGTTTGGTCTCTTTAAAAAATATATATGTGTGACAGACCCAGACCAGTGGGGTACAAGAGTCTGGTAGAGGGCAAATATACTGGTCACTGGATCAGCAGTTTTCTGTTCCCTGAGTGACCAGAACAGAGGGTTGCACTAGAGTAATCAGGAACCTGCTAGAACTAATTAAGACACCTGGAGCCAATTAAGAAACTGTTAGAATCAATTAGGACAGGCTAGCTAATCAGGGCACCTGAGTTTAAAAAGGGCCTCACTTCAGTTTGTGGTCAAGCATTTCACTATAACATTTATCAACACTTTGTTTTTGAGATAATTAAAAAAAACCTAATTTTTTCAATCTTCCCTCATAGGTCATGTTTTCTAGGTCATTAATCATTTTGATTGTTCTTCTCTGGACTCTCTCCAATTTGTCCACATCTTTCCTGAAAGGTGGAACCCAGAACTGAACATGATACTCCTCTTTTGGAGGCCTAATCAAAGCAGAGGAATTACTTCTCATGTCTTGCTTATAACACTCCTGCTAATACATCCCAGAATGTTTGCTTTTTTTGCAACAGCGTTACAGTGTTGACTCATATTTAGCTTGTGATCCACTATGACCCCCAGATCCCTTTCCGCAGTACTCCTTCCTAGGCAGTCATTTCCCATTTTGTATGTGTGCAGCTGATTGTTCCTTCCTAAAGGGAGTACTTTGCATGTGTGCTTCTTGAATTTCATCTTATTTACTTCAGGACCAAAGGAGAATGGTCTAAGCCACATGCAGCCCTCTGAAGTATTCCACACTCATGGGTGCCACACCATCTAGAATGGCAGCAAGTCCTGCTTCTGTTGGCCCTGTGCCCCTTGCAGAATGGGTTCCTACAGTACTCTTGTGCCAATGTACTGCCAGTCAGGGCTGGTTTTAGGCCTATTTGACCAATTCCCCCGAATCGGGCCCCGCACCCAGTGAGAATCCCTTCCCTGGCTAGAGGTGCCTTTTTAATTTTTACTCACCCGGCAGCGCCCCCGGGTCTTCGGTGGCACTTCGACGATGGGTACTTCGCTCGCTCCAGGTCTTTGGTGGCACTTTGGCAGCGGGTCCTTCAGTGCCACCGAAGACCTGGAGTGAGTGAAGGACCTGCCGCCGAAGTGCCACCAAAGACTCAGAGCACCACCCGGTGAGTACAAACCCCACGGTTTTTTTTTGGTTTTTTTAAGTCATTCCTGCTGGGGCCCCATCAAAACTGTTCGAACTGAGCCCCGCACTTTCAAAAGCCGGCCCTGCTGCCAGTCTCACATCACTGCAGTAGCGATCTGTCTCCCAGGGCCATGTTCCCCCCACGACTTGATTCACATTTGGCACCTTTCCTAGGTGGGTTTGGCTTCAGCCAGCCGGGCGCAGAGGTAGGGCCAGACATTAGAGCGGGCCTAGAAAGGCCGGGCCGATCCCTGCTGCCTGGGGCGAAGAGGTTCCCTGGCTGCACCAGCTACTGCGGCAACACAAACCCGACGAGACACCGGTCAGGGGCGGACCTGCCCTGCGCAGGCGGGGAGCGCGCCCTTCCGGGCCGTCGCTGTGCGAGGGGCGGGATTTCTCCCCTTTCCCTCACGCGCAAAGGCGGCTTCACGCGACACTCGCCCTCAGGCTGCGGGGCCAGGACTCCCCGGAGTCGGAGCACCAGGGCAGGCAGCCCGGGGACCACCCGAGCCGTCTGGACGGAGGACGAAGGGGGTCCACCGTCATGCCGAGCGCGTTGCCAGGACAACCGCCCATAACAAACCTGATTGGGTCAAAAAAGTAAAACCCGCCCCAGCACTGGGGGAGCGGGATTAGGGTCAGTGCGTCATGACGCTGGGCGGGGATTGGCGTCCGTGCGTCACCACGCTGGGCCAAGGGACACCGTCCAATCGAAAGAGGCGGCTCCCGCGTGGTCCTGCTGCAACAAGCCCGACGCCGCTGATCTCCGGCCCGCGGTCGCTCACGTCACTGCTCGGCGGCGTCGCTCGCGTGGCTGTGCGTCCAGAAGGCGCGACCGAAGGACACCTTATCCCCGCCCCCAGCTTCTCTCGCGGGAACCCCCCGCCCCGCGCACGCGCCGAGTCTGTTCTCCCTAGCCTGTTACCGGTCTGTTTCAGGCGCGCGCCGTTGTGACGTGAAGTCCCGTGTCCGCCCCGTCCCGGGCCCCGCTCCGCCATGCGATGTCCGCGCTGAACTGGAAACCCTTCGTGTACGGCGGGCTGGCCTCCTTGGTGGCCGAGTTCGGTGAGGCGCGGGGCGCGCCTCTGGGCTGTACCCCGGGGGTTTGCCGGGGGCGGGGAGCTGCGCCCCTCCCGGCGGGCGAGGCGCTGAGCTGGACTCCCGGGGCCGCGCTGCGGGGGAGAGTGTGAGCGGACCAGGGGAGTGGCGTTGGGTCTGTAGGGCTGCACGCTTCGGAGAGGGTGTTTGCAGAGAGACGCTACAAGACCGATCTGAGCCTGGTCTGGCAAACCCGCCTTCCCGCGGCAGACTGCAGGAGCAGGATCTCTGTCGCTAGCCCCAGAGACAGTTGCTGCTTTTACAGATCCAGACTAACAGGGTGTTACCGAAATGTCGGTCCGCCTAGCTGAGAGCCAATGACAGCCAGACAGGGATGAGGAAAGGTTGCTTTATTCTGGAGAAGAAAGGAGAGTTCTGTACCTTGGTACAAAAAACTACTCCATACAAAAACCAAGACTCTTTTATACACACTTACACAGAGGCTTTGGTTGTGTTAGCATTTGATTGGTGGTTAGCAGACCCTGCACTTCTGCAATCTGCTCAGCAAAAACCGGCTTAGGACCAGTTTCAACTGCCTTAAGACCGATAAGGGGAGACAGTTCAAAAGTTCAGGCTACTGTGTCTGTGAGGTGTCCAATTTCCCCTAATGGTTGGCAGCTATTATAAGGCTACTAGTTGTTAGGGGGTCGCTGCTGACTATCACAGTCCCCCCTTCGGGCGTGATAATCCAAATTGTCAGACCCGTTATGCAATTTGCGATTAAGCTGGAGGGAGAGATATTGTGTTTTTTTTACGGACAGTAGAGCACTTAGTAACAGCACTACACAAACATTTTGCACATTGCAACATTGCCCAAACGACACAGAGAAAGAAAAGAAAAAAAAAATCATTTGACAATTTTACGGAAAAGGCCAGTAAACCATGACCCAAGGTCTGGGAGGCGGTTTTTAAAATTAAGGGTATGATTAAGAGATACAGTGTGGAAAACAACAGCTGCATCCTTGATGGCCTGCAAATCCTTTTTAATTAAACCAGAGCGATTAATATAAAAACAGCATTTTTTCCCAATGCGAGCACAGCCCCCCCCCCCCACTTTAGCATTTATGGCATTTAGCACATGCCTATTTTGCAGTGTTACTTCTGCCATGTTATTGATTTTTTTGTTGTAACTTTTGGAAAGCATTTAAGGAGGGATTAGCTGCCTTTTCAAGTTCTGCAGAAATGTTTACCACTGCCCTTTCCAGCTCCGCTACCCCCAGTTCAGGAATAAGTTTACGTATAAAGGAATGAAATTCCGTTTGCCTGATTACTAGGGTTTTTTTTGGCACGTTTAACCCGAGCCCCTTTTAAGGGTGTGAAGAGCTTGTGAGAATAAGTCCCCAGGTTGAAGATTTGGCGTGAGTCCAGTGTGGTGTTTACTTGAACGTTTGGTAATACTTTGGCCACACCACACCGGCCATGCCAACCCGCCGGGAGGGCTTTATAAGCATTATGGCCACAAATAAAATACAGACCGGGGCTCTGAAAATAAAGGGTGAGGGAGCTTCCTGCTTCTCGGTGGCGCCAATTTACGCTAACATTTTGATGTTTGGAGTTGCCAAATACCTGGCCCCGGCACCGCCAATGGGATGCATTTAAATGTCCCATGGCGTGGGTGTTGTTTAAGATACCCCTACAGTATGTAACAGCAAACAAGTGTGATGTAAAACTTATTAGCGCCCCCTGGCATTTAGAAATTTTTACAAGGGATGAGTGAGGTGATAAAATGCCAGAGGAGACATTCATATAATATGCATGAGTTTCATTTATGGGACCCAAGGGAAGGAATGAAGGAAACCACTTCTCTTGATAACGTTCGCCTGTCAATTTTGCAATATAGGCCTTTTGAAACTGGCAGGGGGGTTTCTGGGTGTTTACACCAATTTTTAAGGGGTAAAAGGTTTCATTTTTAACACTAAACCTAAGGGTTTGATTGCAGGCTTTTAAGGGGATGTAACCCAGTTCCTTCCAGGTCCCGTCAACAGCCTTAAAACATAGGGCCAGCTTATACCCAAACCCAAGAATATTGAAGAGAGGGACCCCTTGGACCTTCCAACTATGATGCCAAATCTTAGACGTTTTTCCATACTTATTGGACTGGTATTTTTCTTTTCACCACCACTCAGCTTTCCGCACCACTTGTAGGGAGAGAGTTTTAGAGAGGTTTAAAGGTACAGCCCACAGTTCTATTCCTTCCTTAGAACGAGTTCGGTGACACAACCAACAGTCAGACAAGTGTTCCAACGTGGCCAGTTGCTGAAGAGGTTTAGCCACTGGGTGCGGGTTAGCTTGTACAAGGGGCAGGCTTAGAAATAATAGCCACTGCAGCACTGTCTGAGAACCCATAGTTACAAAGTCTCAGGATTTTGTTCATCGGAACAAAAGCTTTAGTCCCTCGAGAGGTTTAGCTTTCCAGGTATCGTCTGCTTCTGGCTTTTCCGGGTTGCGGTGGGAAGAGCTGGTGGTGTTCCCTCGAAGTCCAATGTTGTTTGCTTTTGGCCCTGGCCTAGGAGCTAGCTTGATTCGGGTGTGGTGGATTGCAGTTTGGGAGGTAAGAAGGACTTGAAAAGGGCCAGCCCACCAGGGTTGGAGAGGCTTGATTTTCCACTCTTTTACATAGACCCAATCCCCTGGCTGGATCCGGTGAGCAGGTACATCAGCGGGTAAGGACTGAAATTGGGCTGCATACCTGTGAAGAGACATGAGAGTATTTTGGAGGGAAACAACGTATCTGGTTAACTTTTTGTCCCCCCAAGTGGCTAAATCAGTCACAGGTCCTGGGTTAGCAAATCTGGTGTATGGCCTGCTGAATAAAAGTTCAAAAGGTGAGAAACCAAGCCGACCCCTAGGGGCAGTTCGAACTGCCAAGAGGGCCAAAGACAGAGCCTGAAGCCATTTTAACCCAGTTTGTGCACATATTTTGGAGAGCTTAAGCTTTAAAGTTTCGTTTATTTTTTCCACTTGCCCAGAAGATGGTGGTCTTCAAGGAGTATGTAGAAGCCAGGTGATATCTAGGGCCTTTGCAATGTATTGAATAACCTGGGCAGTGAAATGAGTCCCTTGATTAGAGTTAATAGACCTAGGAGGACCAAACCTAGGAATAACATGGTTTAATAAGGTTTTTCCCACTTTCAAGGCAGTTGCTTGTTTAGTCGGGAATGCTTCGGTCCAGCCAGTTAGTTATTCCAGTGCAGGGGCTCCTCGGCATTATGGGTTATTTGCTTATAAAGGGTCTTTGCCATTTCTTCAAAAGCTGGAATCCAAGAACGGCAAAATCCTGCAAGGCCTAAAAATCCCCGCATTTCATGTTTAGTCTCTGGCCATGGGATGTTAAGGATTGACTGGATACGGGCACTAGATAGAGCTTGATGTTCCAGGGTGAGTACATGACCAAGGTAGGTTACCTGGTTCTTGGCAAACTGAAGCTTAGAAGGGGACACTTTATGTCCCTTATCTGCCAAGCAATTTAGCAAGTAAATAGTGTTTGTTTTGCATGTTACCTGATCAGGAGAACAAACCAGGACGTTATTCACATGCAAGAGATAAGTGGACCCACCAGGTAGCTTAATATTAGCTAAATCGCATGTCAGGATAGAGGAGAAAATGGTTGGAGATTCAACATATCCTTGTGGTAGCCGAGTTCAGGTTAGCTGTTCTGCCCTCCCGGTCTCTGGATTCGTTCATGTAAATGCAAAGATATCCCAGCTGTCTTGATTTAGGGGAATACTGAAAAAGGCATTGCACAAGTCTATTACTGAATAGCAAGCAGTACCTGCTGGAATGTCAGTCAAGATAGTGTGAGGGTTAGGTACCACGTTGTGTCTAGCCTGAACGACTTTATTTACTGCATGCAAGTTCTGGACAAATCGGTATACCGGTTTTCCCTCTGGATCTGTGTCAGGTTTTCTGACTGGCAGAATGGGGGTGTTGAAAGGAGACTTGGTGCGAACTAGCACTCCCAACCGCAGGAATGTGGTGATAAGGTTCCGGAGGCCTAGCAGAGCTTCTTGGGGGATGGGGTACTGACAAATTCGAGGAATTACAATGCCTGGCTTTAAGGTTATACACACTAGTTCTGTCCGGAGAGTGCCCAAGTCTGTTTTTAAAGTGCCTCATAGGGAGGCTTTTACCTCCTGTCTGAGTTGCTCAGGTAGGATTGGGTTCGCAGGCAGGATCGAGTCCTCTGAAGCCTGGGTCAGAACAGCACACAGCTGGGGAAGTTGGTTTTGAGGTAACCGGAGGACAATCCTGTTATCTGAAAAAAAAAGATCTGAGCATGCAATTTACACAACAAGTCTCTGCCCAAGAGGTTAACTGGGGAATCTGGAGCTAGCAAAAAGGCATGGGAGGCGGAGACACCAGAAATTTCCACAGTAGCCTCCTGCAACACAGAACAGTCAAATGGCTTTCCGCCTATACCCATTACCGGACTACTTTTATTCATGAGGCTTCCCTTCTTCGGCTTGACAGTAACAGTGGAGAGGGCAGCCCCAGAGTCCAGAAGACAAGAATAAACGGTTCCTCCCAAAGTTAGACGGACCTGGGAGTCATTGGAGGAACAAACATAAGTGGTAAAATTATTTGAATAGGTGACAGAAGAATCCCCTGGTTGCTGTTATTCCTTACTGTCGTTAACATCTGTTTTCCCCACAGTCATCTGGTGTTGCGGTGGGTCTGGGCGGCGGGGCTGCCACCCAGTGGGTCAATATGGGCACTCCCTCTTCCAATGACCAAGCTGCTTACAATAGTTACGCATATCTTTGGCATGTCCTGGGGCCCCCCCCCGTCCGTTTTAGGTTGCCTTTTGGGGGGTTCCTTCCACCCTCCCTGTTTTTCATTCCCAGCATTTACAAGAGCCGCCAGCATTCTCACCTGCTTTGTTTCTTGTACCTTCTCTCTTGTGTTATATACACGGGTGGCAACGCTTACCAGTTCCTCCAGGGATTTCCCTTCAGCGCCCTCAAGTCGCTGTAACCACTTTTTGATGTCCAGGGCTGACTGAGAAATAAAGATAAGCCGGACCGTGGACTGTGCATCCGCGGTCTTGGGGTCTAGGTTAGTATAGGTACAAAATGCTTTACAAAGTTTCTCATAAAAATCGGAAGGGTGCTCCTCTTTCCCTTGCACAGTATTATGAACTTTTGACCAATCCAGAGTTCTCTTGCCTGCCTGTTTGATACCTGTTAAAATGCAGTCCCGGAATCTCTTTAAATTCGCCTGGTGGGCCGGATCATTCGGGTTCCATTGGGCCGGCTTAGCAAGGGTTATAAAGTCACGGGAATGGCCGCCGGCATCCGCGGCAGCCCGGGCACCCCGAAGGACCCGCTCCTTCTCCTCTGTGCATAACAAACAATCCAAAAGTTGGCCCACATCGTGCCAATCGGGATTATGAGACTGGAAAATGGTACGGAATCGCCTATGGACGACATCCGGGTCGTCCCTGAAGCAAGGCGTAGTGGTTTGCCAATTCATAAGGTCTGCTGTGGTAAACGGAACATGAACGTGATGATACACGACATTCCCTTCTGTCGTTGGAACTGGGATGATCCGGAGGGGTGCTTGAATTAAATTGCCCATGGGTTTCTTCCCATAAACTGACCCCAATCTAGTGTGGGATGGACTACCCAAGAGGCTAAAAGACACTAACCCACTACTCGTCATCCTGCCAGTAGCCGGTTCGTCTACTCGAGCTGTAGTGTCCTCAATTTTCCTGGGCAGGGGTTTCTGTGGTAGGGCTGCTATCTCTGAACCCACAGCTGCAGAGGAAGGTATTGAGCCCGTCCCACTTGGTAGTGCTGCTGCTACCGGTGGCCGAGGCTGAGGACAGTATATGGGGGGGGATTTTATTCCCAAAAATCGGCCTTTTTAGGGGCAGAACGTTTTGGGTATAGAGGGGCTTGAATCTGTATTTTCTTTAAGTGACAATGAGCTTCATCATCCCACAAGAACCAATAGTCCATTTGTCCTGGTGCCTGGTTTTCCAGCACCAGGCGCAGAAGAGTTAAGTGAGTCGGAATGTCAAAATATCCGAACTCGGGCCAATCGGTACCCAGGGCTGGCCAGTCCTGGGTACAAAGCTGCAATAAGCGCCTCTTTGACATTCCTTTCTGAACACTGGGTAAAGGCCATTTATTTAACATGTAATCCAAAGGGTTATCCTTAGAGGGTTTCCGCTGAGACCCACCCATCCCCTTTTCTGGCACTTAAATAGAGAATTAAACAGAAAGAAGGGGGGAATAATGGTCTAATCCAAAAAATCCAAGCCAGCAATCTCTGTTTACACTGACTGCTACAGGGGACGGAACAGAAGGATCTTAATACGACCTCAGGGCTTCCTCGCACGCTATGGCTTCCACCCTGAGGAATTACGAACAAGTAGCTCAGTTCCGCCCACACACCTAACACCCAAAGATATAAGACAGAAATACAGTAACCAGGTAACCAGAATATAGCCAGAACCTGGGAAGTGTTTCCTTATCCTATTAGGGCTCACCTTATCGAAGCATGAACCCCAGGGGCTGCGGTGAAGTGAGGAAGAGGGGCAAAGCACCCTGGTGGTGCCGCTCCTAGTTCGCCACAGCCGTCCAGAGTCCGATGTCCGAGCTAGGAGGGTCCCATCTGGGTCGCCAGAAACTGTTACCGAAATGTCGGGTCCGCCTAGCTGAGAGCCAATGACAGCCAGACAAGGATAAGGAAAGGTTGCTTTATTCTGCAGAAGAAAGGAGAGTTCTGTACCTTGGTAAAAAAAACTCTACTCCATACAAAAACCAAGAATCTTTTATACACACTCACACACAGGCTTCGGTTGTGTTAGCATTTGATTGGTGGTTAGCAGACCCTGCACTTCTGCAATCTGCTCAGCAAAAACCAGCTTAGGACCAGCTTCAACTGCCTTAAGACCGTAAGGGAAGACAGTTCAAAAGTTCAGGCTACTGTGTCTGTGAGGTGTCCAATTTCCCCTAACGGTTGCTAGCTTTTATAAGGCTACTAGCTGTTAGGGGGTCGCTGCTGACTATCACAACGGCTAACCCCTCTGATACTTAAGATACCACATGCACTCGTGTGGGGAGATGTTTGGCAGCAGAGACCTCTATGTCATAGCAGACAAAGGCAGAACAAGCTCTAGTGGCTGAAAACTAGATAAACTCGGACCAGAAATACGGGGCACATTTTTACAGTAAAGGCAATTAGCCATGGGGCCAACTTTCCAAAGATGAATTCCCTACCACAGTTTTTCAGTCAAGGCTGGATCTTTCTTTTTAGAAAGAGCTGCTCTAGTTTACCCACATGTTGTTAGTTTCAATACAGGAATCATTGGGTGAAATTCTCTAGCCTGTGTTGTGCAAGAAGCCAGTCTGACCATCACAATTGGTTCTGGTCTTGTAATATAAAGTACCTGTCCTTGTCCCAGTGGCACAGAGGAGGTGGGATGGGAGGCAGACTCTCTGGCCTGGTCTACACTAGGCATTTAAACCGGTTTTAGGAGCGTAAAACCGATTTAACGCCACACCCGTCCACACTGAGAGGCCCTTTATATCGGTATAAAGGGCTCTTTAAACCGGTTTCTGTACTCCTCCCTAACGAGAGGAGTAGCGCTAATATCGGTATTACCATATCGGATTAGGGTTAGTGTGGCCGCAGAGCGACGGTATTGGCCTCCGGGCAGTATCCCAGAGTGCACCACTGACCGCTCTGGACAGCAATCTGAACTCGGATGCAGTGGCCAGGTAGAAAGGAAAAGCCCCACGAACTTTTGAATATTTCCTGTTTGCCCAGCGTGGAGCTCCGATCAGCACATGTGGCGATGCAGTTAAAAATCAAAATAAAGAAAGAGCTCCCGCATGGACCATGCGGATGTGATCGCTGTAAGGGTAGGCAAATCTGTTCTATCAGCGCTCCGTTACAGAAGACGAAATTCAAAATCATTTTTAAAAAATCTCCAGACAGACGCCATAGCAGGGGCTCAGCGCACTGCTGCGTGACAAGCGTAACGGAAAGCCAAAGAATCAAATGGTCGCTCATGGACTGGAGGACTCAAGCTATCCCACGGTTCCTGCAGTCTCCGAAAAGTATTTGCATTCTTGGCTGAGCTCCAAATGCTTCTAGGGTCAAACACAGTGTCTGCGGTGGGTCAGGGCATAGCTCGGCAATTTACGCACCCCCGCCACCCCCAGAAGTGAAAGGGAAAAAAATCCTCTCTTGACTCTTTTACATGTCACCCTATCTTTACTGAATGCTGCAGATAGATGCGATGCTGCAGCACTCAACACCAACATCCTTGCTCCCCCCCCCCCCCGCCATGGGTGGCTGATGGTGCAATATGACTGGTACCCGTCTTCATCATCAGCCTATTGGCACATGGGGCAGTGCAAAAGGACTGGTAACCATGCCGACTAGCATCAGTTAGGTCAATCAAGGGCACCTGGCCCTAATTTTTCCTGGCAGATGGTGCAGTATGGCTGATAACCATCGTCATCATAGCAACAGGGGGCTGAGCTCCATCAGCCCCCACCCTTCATGTGTAAAGAAAAGATTCAGTTGCCCCTGGACTAGCAGCGCGATGCTGGGCTCCTCTCCTCCACAGTTCTTAATGTCTTGTCTGGACTATCATAGCAACTGGAGGCTGCCTTCCACTCATTTCTCACTAACAAGTCACTGTGTCTTATTCCTGCATTCTTTATTACTTCATCACACAAGTGGGGGGAGAATGCTACGGTAGCCCAGGAAGGCTGGGGGAAGAATGGAATCAACAGGTAGGGTTGTTGCAGGAGCACCCCCTCTGAATAGCATACAGCTCATAATTTCTGCTGGATCTGACACAGAGCAGCTGTGCTCTCTGGTTCTATGATACAGTAGTTCTCTAGTATACTTGCCCAAATTCTAGACAGGACTGATTCTATTTTTAGATGCCAAAAAGGAGGGATTGACTCAGGGAGTCATTCCCAATTTTGGCTTTTGCGCCCCTGGCTAAGAGCAGCCAGGGGCACTTATGACAGCAACAGATGGTGCAGTGCAAAAGGACTGGTAGCCATGATCATCTTTTTACCAATTTATGGATTGGTAGATGGTGCAGTATGGCTGGTAACCATCTCTGCTATCATGCAAAAGCAAAAGCATGCTGCTGTGTAGCGCTGCTGAATCGCCTCTGTCAGCGGCATCTAGTACACATACGGTGACAGTCACAAAAGGCAAAACAGGCTCCATGATTGCCATGCTATGGCATCTGCCAGGGCAATCCAGGGAAAAAAGACGCGAAATGCTTGTCTGCCGTTGCCTTCCCAGAGGAAGGAGTGACTGATGACATTTACCCAGAACCACCCGCGACAATGATTTTTGCCCCATCAGTCACTGGGATCTCAACCCGGAAATTCCAAGGGGCGGGGGAGGCTGCAGGAACTATGGGATAGCTACGGAATAGCTACCCACAGTGCAACGCTCCAGAAGTTGATGCTAGCCTTGGACCGTGGACGCACACCACCGATTTAATGTGTTTAGTGTGGCCGCGCGCACTCGATTTTATACAATCTGTTTTACAAAACCGGTTTATGCAAATTCGGAATAGTCCCGTAGTGTAGACGTACCCTCTGTGTGACTTTACTCTGTGCAGCCTGAGCTCTTTAATGCAAGAGACTTGTTTGAGGGGCTGGCCCTCCGGGCGCCAGAGACCTGACGGGTGCTAGTCTGTTTCCTGGGGTGCTGTTCCCCCTCACCTTGCAGGGACTGCAGCCTGACTGGAGCCTTTCTCCATTTGTAGGGACCTTTCCTGTGGACCTCACCAAAACGCGCCTCCAAGTGCAAGGTCAAAGCATTGATGCTCGCTTCCGAGAGATCAAGTACCGGGGCATGTTCCATGCCTTGTTCCGCATCTATAAGGAGGAGGGGATTCTGGCTCTCTATTCTGGGTAAGGTCTGATGCCTCTTTTTCCCAGCAAAAGGCTCTCTGCTTGATATCCTATGTGTGCAGAGTCTCCTACCCCACGCACCTTGCCCTGCTGGATCCTTTGGGGAGAGGACTACAGTCTGACCTGTGGCCATGTGCTCTCCCTTTTCCCACACTGAGCCACTGCCACATCTTTTTTACTGAATGTTGGTTAAAAAGCCTGGGAACGCAGCCTGTCACTGCAAGTCTAGGTGGAACTCGTTCTAGTCCTTGGACTCTCCAGCGGCTAGTCTGTTTGGTCAGTGTCCCAAGATGATGTATGGGTCTCAAATATCCAAATAAAGACCCAGGAAGTCCCAGAGAAGAGGGGGAGGGAGGCAGGCCAGCCTCTTTGCTCTTTCTTCAAAAGCCTGCTAGGCTGCTATAGTCTAAACGTATTTGGGTCTGGTTCTTTTGGAGGTGTGTTGCCAGTCCATCCCCATGCCATGCCAAGTATGTGCAAAGTCATACTTCTCAAACAGCACTTTGCCTCTCTCACTGGTGTTAGGCGTGGGTGTGATAGCTGGCCACCTCTTGGGAGCTGCTGTCCGTATAACAGTGACATAAAGGTGGGGAAGTAGGGGGTAATGCTGTCTCCTTGCCGAGTGTCTTGTAAAAGCCCCTTAGAAGCAGTTTTGTGTCAGGCACTAGAATGCGGACAAGCAAGTCCCTTCTCCTTTTCTTCATATTCAGACAGGTTGAGTTTGGCACTCAATAAGCTTTGAACTAATAATTCTCCCATGAGCCACTTGCAGTGCAGGCAGGGTCTGTATGAGCCCATCCTGCTGAAGGGCTTATCCCTTACCATGCAGCATCCTCTGCTATTCTGGTCTTGGCCTGTTCTCAAAATCCGTGGAGGTATTGTGATGCTGAGGTGCCTTGTCAGTGCACGGGAGCCCACAACAGGTGTGCATATTACATGAGCTGTACATACTGGATCCTGTATCTGAGGGGGAGTGAGCTATGCTGGAGCCTGCAGGGGCACAGTGGTGCTGGCAGGCTGTGCAGCATGTAACCAGATCTTGTGTTTATTTGCCCTTGCAGGATTGCTCCTGCGTTGCTGAGACAGGCATCTTATGGCACCATAAAGATTGGCATTTACCAGAGCCTGAAGCGGCTGTTTGTAGATCGCTTAGAAGGTCAGTGTCAGTGAAGTCTCATATTGGGATGCCTGTGGAACTGTCACAAAGAGCACAATGTGAAATCTTCAGGCCGGCCAGCCCCCGGCCATTCCATATCTTGGTTCTTTCCCTTCTCTACCCGGCCCAGCTACTGAATCCCAAAGAAGCTGAGGTGTGTTCCATTTCCTGCTGTCCCAACACTGGGGATAATTTGATTTTTTTTTTTTTAAATGTAATGAAAGCTGATAGAGGTCTCAATGTGCTGGTTGCTACTCAGACTCGTGTGAGAGGCAGGCCCTGTCCCCAAGTGCTCCCCATCTAAACAGAAAAAAGGGTGGGGAAAGGAAGAATTATCCCCATTTTGCAGTTGCAGAATTGAGGCCTGGATCACACCTCGCCTTCCTCAAAGTATCTGATTCTTATTTATCATTGCAGTTTCCCAGCTGCCTTCAGGACAAAGCCGACTGCCCCCGCACAGCAGCAGTTTAAGGCTTGGTTAACTAACCTTTCCTATCTCCCTGCCAGAGGCTTTGAGCCCCAGTGCCATTGCTCAGAGATTATCATCCCCTTAGCTCTGTGTCTTCTCCCTTCTTCCAGAGCTGGGCATGTGTTAACAGTCCTGAGATGTGCTTTCCTGGCTGCTCTGGGGCAGGCCACGGGATCTCCACTCTCCCCACCTATACACTGAAGCAGTAAAAATCTAATGCTGTTTCTCTCAAGGAGCTCTGAGCGTTTGACAAACCCTGATGGATTTGACTCGCAGTCCCCACCTCAAGAGGTGGGCCCCTGAGTTACTGATGAGGAAGGACTTGCCCACAGCCATGCAGCAAGCCTGGGATAGAATGCAGTCCCAGATGCTGCCCTAACTAACAAATGATGGTCCTTCCCTGCATCTGACTCCATGGAATGTGAATTGGGTCACAAGTTGTCTGTTTCCATTTGCTGCTGCAGCACTTCCAGCTTGGTTACTGAGTCCTAAATGTTTGTTTCCCTGCAGGGCTGGGGCTGCCAGTGGCCTGGTCTCCTCTGGAGAGTGCTGCGGTCAGTACCATTGCCCTTTTCCAGCATAACCACTGCTCTAACTCTGGGCCTGGAGGCTTTTCCTTCTGAACTAATTGCTCCTAACCCACTCTGTGTGGGCTGTCCAGTCTCTGCCCTGTGTGTGTTTCGGATGCAGCCGCTAAGGATTCCAGCTCAAAGCTCTACAGCACTGGATGACCCAAAAATCATTTGCAAATCCAGTGCCTTTGGGGAGGTTGAAATTACAGATAATTGTGTCTAGAAATGAGGTGCTTGGCAATCTACTTCTGTCCTGATCTGCCAGGCTCTGAGTTCAGAGACTGCCTTCTCCTCTGCGGAATACTGCTGAAGCCCCAACATCCCTGCCACTGCCTTCGGGCCCTGGCAGCTAGGGGACAGGTTTGTCAACAGCTTACAGTTAATTGGTTGGTCTCTGCACCCCACAGCTTTGCTCTCTGCACTGGCAGCTGGACTTTTCCATCCTTTCCTTCCCAAAGCTTTTCAGTTTCTCTGGTAGGTCCCTGCATCACTATCTCTGGGCTCTGACCTTCTTTCCCCCTGCCTGATTGCAGATGAGACGCTGCTAATCAACATGATCTGTGGGGTGGTTTCAGGGGTGATCTCGTCCACGCTGGCCAACCCGACAGATGTGCTGAAGGTAAGAGGTGGCTGTTTTGTGGGACCATCCCTGCTGGGCCAGGTCCTGATATGATTAAACTGATTCTTTCCTTTAAAGCAGCATGTCTTCCAGCTGGAGCAGACTGCCCTCCAAGCCATTGGCCAGGCTTTGGCTTGGGGATAGAAAGAAAGCACTGTGCAGGAAGGAGATGGAAAATGCAGCTGCTGAGTTCTGTAGTGAAAGATGCTCTGGAGCCGAGCACTGGGTGAACTGCGCAAAGGGCTAATAATATAATATATATGGAGATATACCTGTCTCATAGAACTGGAAGGGACCCTGGAAAGTCATCGAGTTCAGCCCCCTGCCTTCACTAGCAGGACTAAGTACTGATTTTTGCCCTAGATATCTAAGTGGCCCTCTCAAGGATTGAACTCACAACCCTGGGTTTAGCAGGCCAATGTTCAAATCACTGAGCTATCTTTCCCCACAAGAAGGCTAAGAGTGCTGGCCAGTAGCCAGGCATGTCACAAGCCTTCTTCCCTCTTCCCCATGGCCACTACACGCAGCTCTGGTGAGGCACCTCCATTCTGATCTGTAGCCCCCCATTACTCCAGTCCTGCAGAGTGACTGCAGAGCCCAGGCTGGCCTGTTCTTTGTCCTGGTGCTAGGTCCAGGGGGCCTCATCTGGGGGAATCTCTCTTGGTTGAATTCACATGGAGCTCAGCCTCTGTTTAAAAAAAGAAATGGCCTCCCTGGCTTTGTTCTTTGTCTGACTTCTGAGCACTGAGGTCTGTTAGCTAGTCCTGTAAGGTCCTGCGCTCTCCAGTCCATTGTCATTTTCATGGTGCTGCGACCTGCTAGCCACTCCTCCAAATTCACTTTCCTGGCCCCTGAATAACTCTTCCACTTGGCAGTTGGATGTTGCTCTACTATACTTGGCTATTTTTCCCTTCCTAGATGGGAGCTGAATCTGTATGTTGACATAACTCTGCTTGGCAGCCACTGCTACGTGATAGAATCTGTCCCTTCATTTCAGATTCGAATGCAGGCTCAAGGCAGTTTATTCCAGGGGGGCATGATTGGCAGCTTCATCGATATCTACCAGCAGGAAGGCACGCGGGGGCTCTGGAGGGTAAGCACCCACTGCTGAGAGTCCTTTCTACTCAAGCAGCAGAAGAGTAAGCTGCTTCCTCAGCTGCCATTTGCTGACTAAAGCCAGGTGGTGAGTTCACCTTCTGATCCCGGTGTGCTGCTATCCCTTGGCGTAAGTGAAGCATCTGGAGAGTGAACGGGACAAGGACAGGAGCATCCTTGCTGTTTTGTCTGCTGTCCATGGGGAAACTGTGGCTAGGGTCACTCTGTGTATGTGCTGGATTGGGACACAAGCAGGATGTGAATGGGGCAGGTCCTCTCATGCACAGAGTGCAGTCTTTTCCAAAACCTGCCCCTTTCCCAGAATGTACAACTGCAGAATAGTTAACATGTGGAGCAGGATCAGGCAGTTTGCTTCTCTCTGCAGGACTCCTTGTTCTTTCCCCTAGCTCACCTCTTGGAGAGTGACTCAGCCTGGGTATCTCTGAGTGGATTTTGAGCACACCCTTGCGAGGTTAGTGGGGAAGAGTCTGCAGAGCTCAGCAGAATAGCTTGTAGCCTCCTCATAGAATCCTGAGGCTGAGCATGCCGTCAGGAGGAGGAATTCTCAATGTTAGCGAGTGTTTCCCTTGAATGTCCTCACCAGAACACTTCAATATAAAGACACAAATTGTTTTAAGGCAAGAAAATCCACAATTAATGTTCTACACCAACTTCAGCTCTGTCTCGTGTCCAGCCTGAGACCCCATATCCCTTGTTGCCTGGAATCTGCCCTGTGTGTATGAATGACAGCAGGATGGCAGCTTCCTGGGGACTGCTGGAAGGGCAGATTGTGAAGAAAGGATCTTGAGCTTAAAGGTGTTAAGATTCTTTAGAGCCCACTTGTTACTGTTAGTGCGTTGAGGAATTAGCTGCACTGCTTGGGGTTTGTGATAAGATACTTGGGCCTGCTTTTACTATAGTGACCTCGCCATAGAAATCCTTCCATGAACTTCAACCAGCAAACCCAAACTGGAGAGAGCTCCAGTACTGGGATTCCCAAGTCAGATGGCTTTCCCAAATGGAGCGTTCCCCTTTATCTCTTCCTTGCATTCAGTACAATCCTTCAGAGGGAAGATACATCCCTAAGTCTCTCACTTACACCAGAGCCTCCTCGGCTGGAAGGGAGGGACAGGGTAAGGAGTATCTCCACTGCTGGTTTTGGCTCAGTAGTTACTGTTAAGATTATTCCTGCTCTCTAGACAAACGCACACAAGAGGAAAGAGAGGATAGAAAAGAAAGGAAAACATCTGTCTCACGGACACGTGCTGCAGGCAGGATACAGTACACAGTCAGGTCAGTCACAAGTGGGTGCGTGCTAGCCCTGGCCCCAGCTCACTCTCCTGGTCTAAGAGCTGGCAAGCCCTGGCCACCTCCTGCCATCTCTCCTTTGTGCTGAGGTGAGCCTGCTTGTGCTGCCTCAGCCTGTCATACTGGAGCTGGCCAAGTTTGGAAATAGTTACACAGAAGCCAAAGAAGATAGGGAAGAGGATAGACATGAAACAGCTCGTGAGGGATGGGCAGTGGGATTCTTAAATCAACCTCCCTCAGGTCATTGCAGTTTGGTGTGGTCTGAGAGCTGCATCTCCTCATTGACCTGTTTGCCAGCTGGATGTATGGAAGAATTCCCCCAGCATCCGCAGGCCAAAGAGTTTTCCTTTGAGTGAGATAGTGGCCTCCAGGACATTGATGCCCTTACACTTCTCTGCAGTGCCCAGAAGGGGCAGCCATCACTGTCCCATCTACTTTGCCAGTCCATTGCCCATGGTTTTTCTCTGACCCAGGAATTTCTCATCCATTGTTGTGAAAATGGGTCACCTGTTTGGAGTCCTTGAGGGTTGCTTTGCAGTCAGTTCAGGTGGCTCTTTCCAACTTGCTCCTGTTTCCTTCAGCTGTTTTATAACCTGTTCTCAGGCCAGAGTGACCTTCTGCCAGCTCAGCCCAGCTTTTGCAAGTTTAATGAAACATGAAGGACTCCCAGATCATAGGCCTTGGTGCAACAGAAACTGGGGTCCTAGCACCTCCCTGCCATGCTATGGCCCCTGCATAGCTGCATCTTGTTTCTGGTTAATCTCTGCTGGCATCTAGTTTTGTTAGGTGCTGCCCAGTGGGAGAAGTTGAGTGATTTGAGAGCTTCAGCTGGGGTCTCTGGGGGCAGGTGAGGAGCCTGATCCAGCCAGGCTACAGGCCAGGGGGCAGAGTGGCAGGACACACAATTCATGTCGCTAGTAAAGTGATGCCAGGCTGGAGGGAGCATAACTCTTTAAAACCAGGAAAGGGAGTCATGCCCAAAGGGAGGAGGGCTCTGGGAGTAAAACCAAGATAAAGCAGGATTCCCTTATCCAAGGGTAAGTGCAGCTGGTGAACTAGGGGAGGCAGCCAGAAGGCCTGGTCAGTGGGCTGCAGGGCTGACTGCCATGGGAGGGCTTTGCAGAGTGTCTAGGAGGGAAGGGGGCCCTGCCTCCAGTGGTAAATTGAGTGCTTGTGTTTGGTAGGGTGTAGTCCCCACGGCGCAGAGAGCTGCCATTGTGGTTGGAGTGGAGCTGCCAGTGTATGACATCACCAAGAAGCACCTGATCCTCTCAGGGTTCATGGGGGATACGATCCTTGCCCACTTCATGTGAGTACCTGCAATCCCCTCTGCTCTCTTTGGATCCAGTGAGGTTAGGCGTTGCCAGTCAGACCTGCTGGAGAAGGGCAGGATGTAATTGTGCAGTGCAGCCTGTGGTGTTAACTCTTG
Organism: Mauremys reevesii; assembly: GCF_016161935.1. Classification (NCBI taxonomy): domain Eukaryota; kingdom Metazoa; phylum Chordata; order Testudines; family Geoemydidae; genus Mauremys; species Mauremys reevesii. The sequence goes on from NC_052631.1 coordinate 61,746,271, forward strand.
ACCAGTTCCTGGTTATGCTGAATACAATGCCAGCAGCTTGGCTAGATCCTACTCAAGGGGCAAGGCCTGCAGCGGCATCCACTTCTTGGGGGGGGGGGGGGGGTCTACAGAGAGCAGTTCAGCTGCCTGGCACGTGGGCAGTAGGGGGTGCAGGTCTCCTAGCTAGAATCCCAGTGGGACTTACAGGAGGAGAGGTGAATGGGGTTGGGGGACAGGAATTCTGCAGAGCATGTGAAATAAGCTGCTGCATTCCTAGCTACTTTATTCCCCATTCCTCCTCTGCCCTGGCTTCTGATTCTAGGCTGTTGCTGCAGAGTGGTTCAGTGGGATGATTCTTTTGTCAGGGTTTCTTAGCTGGGGGTGGTATGGGGCACCCACTGAGTTTGCACCACATGGCTGGAGGGAGGAAGTCACCAGGGTACAGTGAGAGCAAGGACAAGGGAGGGGAGTAGCAACATGGTTGCTTTTGCCTTGCTCTATCCCGCTGCCATTCTCAGTGTGGGTCTTCTGCTCTTGCAGCACTCACTCTGCAGAAACATCCCCAACACCAACTCTGCACCCTCGTTCTTGAATTCAGCCCCCGCAGGTTTCCCAAACCCACCTGCCATGACTGCAGTGCCACAGTCCTTGGCAGATCTCCATGGGTCATGGCAAGAAACTGCAGCTTTTCCCTGAGTCCAGGTTTAGGAGAGGCTTGAAACATCCCCAAACCCCATGGGGCATTACAACCTCTGGAGCTTGGATTTAGGAGGTGGTTGCTATGATAAATGTGCTTCTCCTGCCGTAGTGATGGTGTGTGCATCTTGCCTGCACCATGGGTTTCTGGATGGCAACAGACAGCATGAGAGCAGATTGAGCAAAAAAAAATTAGTTGCACTATGTTCTTGTGGAGAGTGCTCTCTATGTGCCCTCAGGTCTGTCTGAGGCATGTCACTGGCCTGGGCCCAGAGCAGCCTCTAATGCTCTGATGCATTTAGTTCCAGTTTTACATGTGGGCTGGCCGGAGCCATTGCCTCCAACCCAGTGGACGTGGTGCGAACGCGGATGATGAACCAGAGGGCAATAGTGGGGAGTGTGGAGCTCTATAAAGGCACACTGGATGGTCTACTAAAGGTAAGAAGCCAGATAGTGTTGGGCAAGTGGGGTCACAGCCAGTTGAGCCTGAACAGGTTCTGATGTCACATGTGACTCTGATCTCTGCAGCAAAAGGCACCAAGCACGGAGCATCCTTCTCAGGGAGTGTCTTGCAGTGCAACAAACATGGACTTGAGGAGCTGCCCCCTGGGCCTGCTCCTGTGAAATGGGACTCTGGGAGTAGCGGGAGAGACAGTCAGAGCAGGGACTGCCCATGATCTTATTAATAGATTCCAAGGCCAGAAGGGACCATTTGTCCTTTAGTCTGACCCCCTGTATAGAGGGCAGAGAACTGCCCTGAACTAATTCTTAGAGCAGCACTTTGAGAAGAACATCTTGCCTTGCACCAGCCCAGTTAAACTGGAGTTGTTCTGTATTGGAGGATGCTACATTGTATGCGGGGAGGGGAGACCACATCTGTCTCTTCAGGAATGGGCAAGAGCAACTAAGACACTACTGGAGTCATTGTAGCAGAAAGCACCCTGTTTCATTGTGCACTTGATCAGGAGCTTGGGGAGCATCTCATGGTCACTTTGTCTCTCTCTTCTCCAGACATGGAAGAGTGAGGGCTTCTTTGCACTCTATAAAGGGTTCTGGCCCAACTGGCTCCGGCTTGGCCCTTGGAATATCATTGTATCCTTTAAAGAGTGACTGGGTGACAGTGTGGGTGCAGCTATCTGGAGAAAGGCGAGGACATAAAGAACTACGCAAGGCAGAAATGGTTCTCGCTCTAGACAGGTACCATTGTCCCCATTAACCAAATCAAGTCATGGCTCTGTCTTCCCTGCAGTGGCCCACTCAGATGTACTCCCTGCCCTTCATGGACAGTGATCGTGCAGGATACAGTGCAGCTGCAACCTACTGTATGGCCAAGAAACCAGCAGGGGGCACATTGTAGCTTGTAATGTAGTCTGCTGAGTGGCTACTCCTTTGTCCCGGTTGTGTCACAAGAGCAGGGAGTTCTGCTATGGCTTCATAATTGTAAGGAACCCTTCATTAGAGTGAGCACCCTGAACTGCTTTGTTTGAGGGTCCCCATATCTGTTCTGACCCCTTTGGGGCTGGCAATCTCTGGGCAGGCCCCTGCTTTTGGGATGAAGTCTGGGGAAAGCCTTGGGATGCATGGGACAGGTGATCGGAACAGGCACTGTTTGCAGATAAATGTTTGCAGTTATCCTGTACCTCAAGCCCTGTACAGCCTTGTACTGGACCCTTTTTTCTTTTCTGAAAAATGTGTCCTCCCAGTGTGGGAAGCACATGTGCTGGAGAGGCAGAGGCGGCCAGCTGAGCCCTCTATCCTGTCCCAGCTGTTTGGGAGGGTTAGAGACTTCCCTCTGCTGGGCTTCCCTGGGGTTCGACAACTCCCCTTCCCCATGTGCAGGCTGTTTCTAGTCCTAGTACCCCCTCAAGGAAGGCTTCTGGCGGTATTTTCCTCTTGGAAGTGGCAGTGTGGCCATGCCATGTGTTGGCATTTAGCTGTATTGCGGTAACCCCTAACACTACTGTAGGAGAAATTCCACCAGACTTTGCCTTGCAGATTTTCTGTCCTTCTGTGAGCATGTGGCAGGGAATGGGGCCAACAGGACTAACCTGTTCCAGGAAGTGTACTCTAGAGAACTCCTACCTGCTGGGTGCAGCCCTACACCATTCAGACATAGCTGCCAAAATAACAGTCAGCCACAGCAGTTTGCTTACCAATCATGTGACCAGTAGAGCTGAAAATCTCCATGCACTTTCCTACCATACAAACCTGTCCTCAGCTGCTTCCGCCGCTGCCTCACTGGTGGGCTTTGCAGCATGCCTTGGAACCTCAGCACATTAGGCCTATTGGGGCCTTGTCAGAGAGTGATCGCAAGAAAAGAGGCCCTAACAGAGAGCACTCACCCAGCCCAAGAGTCTCTGTTGGTGGCAGCATGGAATGGGCAGAGGGGTGTCTCAAGTAGGCAGCTCCCAAGCAGTTCAGGGCCTTATAGGCCAAAACACATGTTAAACTCAATAGGCAGCCAGTGCAGATCATGGAGGGTGGTATCGTGAGCTGCCACTAGTGGCACTGCTTAGCACATGGGCCTGCATTGTGCACCAGCAGTTTCCAGGTAGATGAAGGTGCAGCCCCATGGTAAATTGAACTGCAGCAATTCAAGCTTAAGGAGACAATGGCCTAGATCACAATAGCAAGGTCCGTATTTGAGAGAAATTCCATCTCCTGGCCAGCTGTAGGTGGGTAAAAGCTACCCCAGTCACTGCTGCATTGGGACCCTCCAGCAGCAGATGAGCATCCACCATAGCCCCCATTCCATAGACAAGTAACAAATCTTCAGCAATCATCCTCGATCACAGGGGAGATACTGGCCTTGCCATAACTGTGGATTGCTTCCTCCCAGCAACACCTGTCTGGATTGAGCTTCAGCCAGCTAGCTTTCATCCATACCCCAGTCTCCTCCAGATGTTGGCCCGGTATTCAAGCAGCAGTGACAGATGAAGGTGGGCGTAATCAGCATGCTAAAAGCACTGCAGTTTATGGCTCCTTGTTAACACACCCATTGTGGCTATTAGGAATGTCTGCACAGCCCAGCCCACCCCACCCCCTGGCTTCAGAGCCCAAGCTCCAGCCCAAGCCACAACTTCCAAGCGCTGTCTGTGCAGCTCCTTTTAGAGCTAGCATGAGCCCCACAAGCGCATGTGTGTCCATCCATGCTGGGAGGATCACTGCCATGGGCTGTGTAGATGCAGCCTTAGACACCTGGCTGGAAACCTGTGGAACTCCTTCACCACCCTCCAAACGGTTAGTGTTAGAACTCAGAGGAGGAGGAATGGGGCATCCCAGCTTGGTTGCCTCTGCAGGATTTAATACCAGTAGCACTGTTTCTTGCTGTACTTGTGCAGTGGGAAGGGGTAGTGGTGCCATTGGCAGAGAGGCACCACTGGGCCTGTGAATCTGCCCCACGAAACAGCATCTAGCCAAGCCCTGTGCCCTGGCTGGCTAGGGGTAAAGGGTGATGTGTGGCAGCTCTTTGCAGTTAAGTAGCCCAATGAGAAGGTTACCTGCAGGCTTCTCACATCCTGCTTTAATTGCCCAAGCACCTATAGCTTCATACAGAATGTGGTTTCGTGTAGGTTGAGGAAACACTTGTTGTGTCTGTGAAGGAATGTGTGACCACTCTGCAGTGGGGCTCCTTTCCACAAGGGGAGTGTGTGCCCGTAGAGTTCTGTAAAGGGACTGTGTGGGAGGTGGGCACCCTAACAGACATTACAGATTAACCCTAGAAACACCAGTGCAGGGCTTCCAGTGACCCAAACGCTTCAGTGGCTTCTACTGGGGCTCACAGGCTTTCAGAATGCCCCAGGAAGCCCTGGTTCCAGGGAGTTGTCTGCAGCTCCCACCTATGGGATATCTCGGAGACAGCTGGCCCTGTGTGGAGTGCGGGGGAGCTCCTTGGAGTGACTGACACTGGAGCTCAGTGATGATTTCCATGCTGGTTGTGAGGGTGGAGCTGCTCTGGCTTCCCTGCTGCATGTAGACTTTGGTCAGCAGCAACTGGAGTCATCAGGAGCTTGTGTGGGGTCGGGGGCTGCATGAGCATGTTGGCCCTGTTCCTTGACATGCCCCCCAGTTTTTTATCACATATGAGCAGTTGAAGCGACTCCCGTTCTAGGGCTGCCTCCAATCCACGAGCACAGCCTCCAAGACGTGCAGTTGGGAATGAGCAGCCTGAAGTTGCCACCCCTTTTTTTCCCACTCATTTCATCTCCCTGTGTCTTGATGTCTTGGCATGCATGGATTGGGACCCGCAGTCCACTGAACATCTGGTCCTTGGAGCACGTCCTGCCTGCAGTGGAGAGGAGGCCAGAGGAAGAGGTTGTGTGTTGTAGGGGAAGTATTAACTGTACCAGTGTCTGGGCCTGAAGCGGTGTCTTCTGTGAAGACTAGTGTGGTGCTGTGGCCTTGCAGTACAGGTGTGGTATGTGCTGGTTTGGCAGGTGCGCATTGCTGTGCCCTGCCTGACGGGCGGGACAGAAGATGGAGCTGGAATGGGGGTGGCCATGTTTTCCTGCAGACCTGTAACCTCATTAAACTATTTATTGATAGGGCTGTCTGAGTTTGTTGCTTTTGTGTGGGTGTGAGTCCCACAGCAGATGGCCTGTCTCTGCCCTTGGAGAGGAAAAGGAGCAACCATTTAGCGCAGCTACAATATCGGATTTTCTTAGAATATACGCTGCACTTTTTATAGCACCTTCCAGTGATGGGCTCCAGCCCCCCTTTAACTTGGGAAACAGGCCCCAAATGCCTGGAGTTTTGCCCAGACACATACAGTATGAGTCCAGGAATGACAGACATGGAACCTGAGACTCCTGACTCCCTGTCTGCTCCTTTACCTACTAAATAAGCTCCTTTACCCCCCAAACTCTGGGGTGCACCCCCCTAACGGCATGGAGGAATGTATGGGGCAGGGAGGGAGTGCCACCCAGCCTTGCTCTGCCTCCCCAAACCAGCTCTTACTCATAGACTTTAAGGTCAGAAGGGACCATTATGATCATCTAGTCTGACCTCCTGCACAATGCAGGCCACAGAATCTCACCCCTTCTGACCTTAAAGTCTATGAGCAAGAGCTGGTTTGGGGAGGCAGAGCAAGGCTGGGTGGCACTCCCTCCCTGCCCCATACACGGCGACATGACATGGCGATCAGTTAAACCCTGAGCATGTGGGCAAGACTCACCAGCCAGCACCCAGGAAAGAATTCTCTGTAGTAACTCAGATCCCACCCCATCCAACATCCCATCACAGACCACTGGGCATACTTACCTGCTGATAATCAAAGATCAGTTGCCAAATTAATTGCCAAAATTAGGCTATCCCATCATACCATCCCCTCCATAAACTTACCAAGCTTAGTCTTAAAGCCAGATATGTCTTTTGCCCCCACTACTCCCCTTGGAAGGCTGTTCCAGAATTTCACTCCTCTAGTGGTTAGAAACCTTCGTCTAATTTCAAGTCTAAACTTCCTAGTGTCCAGTTTATATCCATTTCTTCTTGTGTCCACATTGGTACTAAGCTTAAATAATTTCTCTCCCTCCCTAATATTTATCCCTCTGATATATTTATAAAGAGCAATCATATGCCCCCTCAACCTTCTTTTGGTTAGGCTAAACAAGCCAAGCTCTTTCAGTCTCCTTTCATAAGACAGATTTTCCATTCCTCGGATCATCCTAATAGCCCTTCTCTGTACCTGTTCCAGTTTGAATTCATCCTTCTTAAACATGGGAGACCAGAACTGCACACAGTATTCCAGATGAGGTCTCACCAGTGCCTTGTATAACGGTACTAACACCTCTTTATCTTTGCTGGAAATACCTCGCCTGATGCATCCTAAAACCACATTAGCTTTTTTAACAGCCATATCACATTGGCAGCTCATAGTCATCCTGTGATCAACCAATACTCCGAGGTCCTTCTCCTCCTCTGTTACTTCCAACTGATGTGTCCCCAATTTATAACTAAAATTCTTGTTATTACTCCCTAAATGCATGACCTTGCACTTTTCACTATTAAATTTCGTCCTATTACTATTACTCCAGTTTACAAGGTCATCCAGATCTTCCTGTAGGATATCCCGGTCCTTCTCTGTGTTAGCAATACCTCCCAGCTTTGTGTCATCCACAAACTCCAGCTGCAGCTCCACTTCGCCCCCAGCCCAGGTCTGCCCTCATTCTTGTCCACCCCCATACCTGCTCCCCTTCTAGTCCCAGCTCTTCCCTATCCCCAATTCTGCCCCCAGCTCTGCTATCCGCCCAAGTTTCTGCTGAGCCAACTGTGCAATAATGGGGAGGAGGTGTGTGTGTGGCGGGGGGGCAGATTCCATTACTGGTAAGGGGGGGTGGGGAGATGACTGGAAAAGTTTGGGCACCACTGTGCTAGATTGTGCTGCCTCTAATACTGAGTCATTCTGAAATACTGGCAAGAAAGCACTTGAGACAAAGCAGAGCAGAATAACGTGGAAGATCTCCATGCTCAAAACATCCAGGCTGGGGCAGATCAGGAATATTGAAAGGACATGGGGTTTTCACTCCCTGTGGTTCAGTAAACCTGGATAAATCTAGGATAGATGTACATATTCTTGTCGCACATTTGATCATTGCTTTCTGGTTCTGGGAGCTGCAAAGTGTGATTCATCACTGAAAATGGCTCTCCCTTTTTAAGCAGATAGTGTGTGTGTATCAGTGGATCTGCTCATTGTGGTGTCAAAAGTAAGATGTTACTGTTCTGATTCCTTGAAGGCCATCAGAGCCTGGTTCAATAAGTCTTGGTCAGATGCACGTTGGCATACCCTTCAGGACAACAGGTCTGCACAGGCATCAGTGAGGGTAGGAGTTGCCTGTGGAACCTTTATGCTGCATGGGAGGAAAGCCAAGCTTGCAGCACTCCCACATGAAAGCTCTGTCTTTTATTTACATACTGGGTCCACTTGGAAAGGATTCACTGTGGGTATGTCTTGTACCTATTGGGTTCTGGGAAGTGGATGGGCGGAAGTGGGCCTGCCCACAGCCTAAGGGGAGGATCTACAGGACCTCAAAACCCAACTGATGTCGGGGGACAACTAATAAAAGAACAGGGACAGGAGTGCGGTCAAAGGGTCATAAGAAGGGAGCCTGACGGGGACACCGAGCAGAGAACCCCGGACAGCGCCCACTGCTCCTTGAAGGCGTCAAGGGAGCCAGCGGACGCCGCCCAGAGGAACTCCGCCCGGATACGTGAATGGACTAAGGACCGGAAACAAGCCCCACAGTCACAGGAGTTTCCATTGTCCAACCGTCTCTCCCTGGTCACGTAGATGGCCATTTTAGCCAGGGCGAGGAGGAGGTTGACCAGGAGGTCCCGCGACTTTGTGGGGCCATGGATAGGGAGTGCATGGAGAAGGAGGTGAGGGGAAAAGTGCAGCAGGAAACGTGGGTATGTCTTGTATCTATTGGGTTTCTGGGAAACGGGGCGGGCAAAGCCCGCCCCATGCTAATGGAACCCCCCCCCCAGCCTAAGGGGAGGTACCACAGGGCCTCAGAAACCCACTAATTGCGGGGGACAACTAATAAAAGAACAGGGACAGGAGTGTGGTCAAAGGGTCATAAGAAGGGAGCCTGACAGGGACACCGAGCAGAGAACCCTGGACAGCGCCCACTGCTCCTCGAAGGCGTCAAGGGAGCCAGCGGACGCCGCCCAGAGGAACTCTGCCCGGAGACGTGAACGGACTAAGGATCGGAAACAGGCCCCACAGTCGCAGGAGTCTCCATTGGCCAACCGCCTCTCCCTGGTCACGTAGATGGCTATTTTAGCCAGGGCGAGGAGGAGGTTGACCAGGAGGTCCTGCGACTTCGTGGGGCCACGGATAGGGAGTGCATAGAGAAGGAGGTGAGGGGAAAAGTGCAGCCAGAAACGTGGGTATGTCTTGTAGTGGGGTGGTCACCCGCTCCTGCCCTGAAGGGCTTGAAATCAGACCTGGAAGAGGGCTGAGACTGCTAGAGGGCTGCTGCTAGGAAAGTAGCAAGCCTAAGCTGAGTGGGGAAAGCAGCCTCAGCTGAGGGCCATGACCCAATCAGGCCAAAGCTGACTTAATAAGGGCCCAGCTGGTCTTTATAAGAGGGCAGTGGGCCAGGAGCAGATAGACCTAGTTGCCTGAGGTCTAAAGGGTACTGGAGTGAAGCAGGGCTGGGGAAAGGCCAGAGGAGCTTGGGAGCTCTGGGCCAGCAAGTCCCCAGCCTGCAGGATCTTGTACAAGGCCCCTGGAGGTACTGGGTTGCAGGGAGAGGCAGCAGGTCAAAACCTCCCTTGCCTATGATGTCTGGCTTATACAGATTGCAGTTGGACCTAGTGAAAGGGGACTAGATGGTGACTGGCAGTAGCCCATAGGCTGTGGCAAGGTGGGGATAGAGGGTTGGGGGTTCCCCTGGGTGGGGAGACCCTGAGACTGGGGGAGTATTGCCAGAGGGTAGCAACCCAAAGACAAGGGGCACTGGGTCCTGGGAGGGCGGTCTGTAGAGGGCGCTCTGTGCTAGAAAGAGCTAATTCCCTGAGATGACCAGCAGGAGGCGCAGCAGGGGTGAGTCTCTCACTGCCACAGTCTACACAGCAATTAAATGCCTGGGTTAGCTGACTCAGGCTTGTGGGGATGTAAAATTACTGTGTAGACATTCGGGCTTGGGTTGAAGACAGACCTCTGGGATCTCTTGCCGGGTCTCAGAGCTTGGTTTCTAGTCTGAGCCCTAACATCTACCCAGCAATTTTTATCCCTGCCCCATGAGCCTGAGTCAGCTGATCTAGGCCAGCTGCAGCCATGCTGTGGTCTCTGATTCCAGTGTAGACCTATCCTGAGACCCTCTCAAGCCTGTGACATGCACTGGCTCATTGAGATTTAAACTGAATTGTAAAGGTGATTCTCAAAGGGGGAAAACATCACTTTTTTGCTTCTCTTTCATAGCTGCATAGAGTTAGACCACATGGGCCCATAAACTGCTGTGCCCTCCTAACTGTATAATGTACCCATTCCTGCATAGATATGATAGATGCTGCACCCTGAAGGTACCTATACAATAATTCCCCTAGTCACACACCTCAGCGGGTGAAAAACTGATCTCATCTCATAATCACAGCTTGGCCACAACTCCAGAGTAATCCAGACATTCTCAAACAAACCTTTACCAAGCAACCCCAACCACCATATAGTATAGGTCCACCTAACACACTGACTGCACATGCAGTGTATCCAAATAATTTCCACTGGTTACTACCATCTTCTGGGGAATAGAGGGAAGATGGTGTGGACAACCTTGTCTCTCCCCCCCCCCCTTTTTTTCCCCTTGTCTTTTAATAGTGTTAGATGGAATCCTGTGCATGAGAGTCACTGGGTTGGGATGGAAGGTGAAAAGCTTGTATATTTCAGCTGCTGTGGGGTTGGCAGAACAAGGGGTGTGTGTGTTAACTCTCTTTCAGAAATGCTGCAACATGTCTATTAAGGTTGCATGGGCAACCTAAACTGCACTTCTGGTTTCAGAAGTATTTTTGCTCTACTCAGCATTGTGCAAGGGGATGACTATCACCAAGCAGCCATAACTCTGAATTAATGGAGCAATTTTCATTGAATTGCCTAGGGGGTTTTTTTGGTTGTTTGTTTGTTTGTTTTTTAAAGCAGGAAAAGGTATGTTGGTGGTAGGAGTTAGTCATTTAGGCATTTGTATATCATTTGTATACCCAGCCAGCTGACACCACACCAGCCCACACCTCCCTACCTCCAGTTCACCAACATTTCTATTGCCATTACTGCCACACCCCAACTCAGTGCTAATGTGGACACGAGGACGAACGGATATAAACTGTCAGTCAGGAAATTCAGGCTTGAAATTAGACGAAGGTTTCTAACCATCAGGGGAGTGCAATACTGGAACAGCCTACCGAGGGAAACAGTGGGGGCGAAGGACCTCCATGACTTTAAGATTAAGCTAGATAAGTTTATGGAGGGGATGGTATGATAGGATAACGGGCTTAGTCAATAGGTCAATTAAGTGCCACACTGGTAAATAGTACAATGGGTCAATGGTATGATATAACCTTTTCCAGAGGGTTTGGCTGGAGAGTCTTGCCCGCATGCTCGGGGTTCAGCTGACCGCCATATTTGGGGTCGGGAAGGAATTTTCCTCCAGGGAAGATTGGCAATGGCCCTGGAGGTTTTTCGCCTTCCTCCGAAGCATGGGGCAGGGGTCGCTTGCTAAGGTGTGGGTGGATCGGCTTATGTGGCCTGCATCTTGCAGGAGGTCAGACTAGATGATCATAATGGTCCCTTCTGATCTTGAATTCTATGATTCTATGATTCTATGATTCATCTGCGAAGGACAGCTGAATTACAGCAAGACATGGTGTTAGTGGTCGAGTTTCACAAGGGTTTGAGGATGAAGTTTGTGGCAGAGCCAGAGAGAGAAGTCACCTGAGGGCTTGGTTACACTTGAGAGTTGCAGCGCTGGTGGAGGCTTTCCAGCGCTGCAACTTAGTAACTGTCCACACCTGCAAGGCACATCCAGCGCTGCAACTCCCTGGCTGCAGCGCTGGCTGAACACCTGGTCTGCTTGGGGAATAACGAGTGCAGCGCTGGTGATGCAGTGCTGCTCGTCAGGTGTGGCCACACACCAGTGCTGTTATTGGCCTCCAGGGTATTAGGAGATATCCCAGAATGCTTTTAACTAAATTACTCTCTTTGTTTTGTTATGCTGCCTCTCTTTGTTTTGTTGTGAACTCGGGGCTCCCGGAGCTGCTTATCTAAAAAACAAACACACAGCTCCTGTTTGCTGTGATCAATCTGTAACTGACTGTGAACAATCAATTGAGATGCCTGCCTGCCTCATTCACAGGGGTTGAGTGTTTGCTTGACGACAGAAAGGGGGGGGGAGGGGGAGAAAGGGAGTCTGTGCTGCTTATCTGGTCTGCAGGCTGTTTCCAGTTAAGACTAAGGGGTCGGGAAAATTTTCTGATTTTGCAAGGCAGGGAGCTAGTGTCAGCTCCAAAAATCCACTCTCTCTCTCTCTCCCCCGCTCCCTGTCACACTATACCCCACCCCCCTCTTTTGAAAAGCACGTTGCTGCCACTTGAACGCTGGGATAGCTGCTCATAATGCATCACTCCCAACAGCGCTGCAAATGCTGCAGATGTGGCCACACACCAGCGCTGGTAGCTGTGAGTGTGGCCACACACCAGCGCTTTCCCTACACAGCTGTACGACCAGCTCTGTAACTCCCAGCGCTGCAGCTCTCAAGTGTAGCCAAGCGAAGTGAGACACGGAACACACAGTCCTTTGGCCCCTCCTCATTCCCTGTACCAAACATTAGACCAGCTACTGCTGATTCTGCTGTGTCCACAGCAAACCTCCCCACAAAATTAAAATATTAAACACCACTCCTAGCATGAGATATTGTATCTTTACTGCACAAGTGGACAAAGGCTCCGACTAGAAACAGCAGCAGTGGTGGGGTGTTCCCTCACTAAACAAGCTACATAGAAACCTTGTTATGTTTTTTTTCTTTATTGGTGCATATGCACTGTAATCCCTCCAGATTGCACGTTAAATGCCATTCATGGTTTGGGTCCCTCAAAGACTTAGGACAGTGGCGCTCAAACTTTTTTACTGGTGACCCCCTTCACATAGCAAGCGTCTGAGTGCGACCACCCTTATAAATTAAAAATACTTTTTTATATATTTAACACCGTGTTAAATGCTGGAGGCAAAGCGGGGTTTGGGGTGGAGGTTGACAGCTTGCAACCCCCCATGTAATAACCTCACGACCCCCTAAGGGGTCCTGACCCCCGGTTTGAGAACCTCTGCCTTAGGAGGTGCCAGGCACCACCTGGGGTAAAAATTGAGCCCCTTTTGACTTCCATCACAGCAATAGGTTAACCTCTCATTCCGCACACACAGAAATCAAAACACACCTAGCAACATTTTGAAAAATGGCTGTTTTTTCAGGGCTGATATCTTAGGAACCTGTGGCTCAAATGACCCCAGATTTGAGTCACTAACTGTACTCTGCATGGCACAGCAAGATTCAAGAAAATCTGTAGAAGCAGCAGGCGTTTCAAGCACTTGCAAGCGTCCTTTAAACGGAGATAGAAGAACAAGGGAGATAAACACTTCCTTCTGCAGCATTGAAGACTCTTGAGGGGTGGGAAGTGGCCCATCCATCTCAATGTGAGGGTCTCAGCTGAATGAGAACACCTATGGAGATGAATGCAGTCTGAAACAATAGCCCCGAGATGTGTGAACTGCTTTATTTATCTCAGTGAGTTTCCCTTCCAGCTCCAGAGTGCTTTACAGCCTACTGAATGATATGCATGAAGTTTGTCTGTTCTCAGCTCCCCACCCAAAGGGGCAGGACTTCCCCAGATCCTGGCTCACATGTGGGCATGGAGGGAGCCTTAGGCCTGGGCTACACTAGCGGGGTGGGAGGGGTCGAACTAAGATACACAACTTCAGCAACTCCGCTTACTCCTGCCGAGGTGGAGTATGGGCATCGATTTGCAGATCGGTTTATCATGTCCAGACAAGACATGATAAATTGATCCTCAATACATCAAACACTACCCGCCGATCTGGCGGGTAGTATAGACATACCCTCACAAAAGGGCCAGCCTCCCCTCCCCCCACCCGAATCTGCCTTACATGAGAGAGGGGGGTCCAACCCTTGTAGATTGGTATGGACCCTCAGATCCTGGCAAACATGGGGGCAGCAAAAGGTGCTCAGACACCCCAGAGGATCAAGGTCTGTATATCCCAGCTCATATGAGGGGCAAGGGAGGCTTAGACCCCTCTACAGGGGCAAGACCCACCCCCCCTCAGCTCTGGCACACATCTGTGAAGGGAGAATTTGAGCCTGACAGGTGCTTCTGCCCAGTGATGAGCTGCCAAAATATTAACAACAGGTTCCCTCCTCCTCACCCTACGAGGGGGTCATGGCCGCCCCCCCCCCCAGGACTCCTGCTCCATCCAACCCCCCACATTCTTTGATGCCCCCCCGGGACCCCTGCCCCATCCACCTCCCTTCCCTGACCCCTGACTACCCCCTGCCACCCCATCCAACCCTTCCTTTCATTCCTGATTGCCCCCCGGGACCCCTGCCCCATCCAACCATTCCTTCTCTCTGTCCCCTGACCACCCCTGGAATCCCTGCCCCTGACTGCCCCCTGCCACCCCATCCAACCCCTGCTCCTTCCTGACTGCCCCCCCAGGACCCTTGCCCCCATTCAATCCCCCTGTTCTCTGCCCTCTGACCGCCCCACCCCTATCCACACCCCCACAACCCCCAAACTCCCCTGCCCTCTTCCAACACCCACTCCCTGCCCCCTTACCACGCTGCCTGGAGCCGTTCGGCCGGGACCGAGACCAGCACCAGCACCAGGACCAGCGCTGTGGGGCCCGAGCCGGGCCGGAGCCACAACTGTGGGGCCGGGCCCAGTGCCGGCGCCGCGGGGGCCAGGACCGGCTGGGCCTAGGTCCGGAGCCGTGGGGGCCAGGCTGGAGCCGCAAGGCTGGGACCAGCACCGGTGCCGCAGGGGCCGGGCCGGAGCCATGGGGCCGAAGCTGGGGGCGCTCGGCTGGGGCCGGGACAGGACGGGGCTAGGGGTGCTCAGCCGGGACTGGGCTGGGGCTGCTCAGCCGGGACCAGGAGCCAGGCTGGAGGGAGCCACAGGCACTCGGCTGGGGCCAGGACCGGGCTGGGGCTGGGGGTGCTCGGCCGGGGAGTGTCAGGCTGGAGGGAGCCGCTCTCCGGGATCAGGAGCTGTGCTGGAGGGAGCCACTGAGCCAGCCGCACCCCAGCTTACCTGCCTGCTGCTTGTTCAGGCTTCCCGCGAACATCTGATTCGCGGGAAGCAGGGGAGGGGGAGGAGAAGGGGGGCGGAGCAGGAGAGGAGGGGGAAGTGAGCTTGGGCCGGAGCTTTTGTTAAATAAAGCCCTTATAGAACCGGTTGTCCTGGAACAACCGGTTCTAAAAGGCCTGCTAAATTTAACAACCACTTAGAATCATAGAATCCTGTGAACCGGTGTGAACCGGCTCAAGCTCACCACTGCTTCTGTCCCATTCTCTTCCAGTCCCCCTGCTACTCACCCCCACATCCCCCTTCCCAGTGTTCTACCCCTGCGTTCCCCCTAATGGCCATGTCTCCCTCATCTGAGCCCTCAGTCTCTCATCTACCACCCATCCCCATTTATCCCCCTCCCCATAACCCCCTCTCCTCGCTGCAGTCCCAAACTCCCTCCCCTAATTCCCCCACTCCTCTGCTCCTGAATATCCCTCTTCTCCCAGGAAGCTGTCACATGACTATTTCCTCGCACAGTTTCCATTACATCTCCCCCCGAAATAAAATTCTCATCCATGACTCTCAGACTGTAGGAATCTCCAGCTGCTCCGGCCTGGTCTCTGTTGAAAAGCTAGGTCAACCCAGCTACCTCGCTCCCCGGTGTGAAAAATCCACACCCCCGAGCAGCATTGTTAAGCCAACCTAGCCCCAAGTGTAGCTAGCAGGGGCAGACAGCTCTCACTTCTCTAGCTCTGCTGAACCCAGACCCAGCAATCCAAAGTACACTTGTAAACCAGCACAGGCATTGATCCACCCCCAGCCAAAGCCCTCCCCTTCCCCTGGCACACTGCAGGCTCCACTAACCCACATGGCATTATATGTACTGGTGTCCAAATGAGGGTTTAGGCAGCACCATCTCACCTGTCAGCCAAATGCACATTCCACTTCCTGCATGTACCCCCAGGGGTCAGCAATCTATGGCATGCAAGCTGATTTTCAGTTGCACTCTGCTGCCAGCCTGGGGTTCCATCTGCCAGCCCTGCTCAGCCTGCTGCCGGCCTGGGGTTCCAGGCACCAGCCCCCTGCCAGCCAGGGTCCCAGCCGCCAGCCCGGGGGGCTGCGCTGCTGGTCTGCGGTCCTGGCCGCTGGCCCCACTCAGCTTGCTGCTGGTCTGGGGTTCTGGCCACTGGCCCCTTATGAGCTGGGGTCCCGGCAGCCAGCCTCACTCAGCCCGCTGCTGGCCTGGGGTCCTGGCCACCAGCCCAGGGCTCTGCTCCTGGCCTCGGTCTGGCACTCTGCAGCTGCCCCCAGCTGTGGCCCACTGACCCCAGCTTGGGGCAGTGAGGGGTGCAGAAAGGGACAAGAGGGGGCGCAGCTCAGCACCCCCACCTTAAAAATTGTTCCAACGCCACTGGGATATTTTTGCTGTCCTGATTTGCTGTTTATACCATGCTTCGTGGAACAGCGCACTGCATTTGACGTGGTGTGTGCCATCTGCTGTGATTTTTTTCCCCGCTGTGAGTTGAGGGGTACATTTGACAAAATGCCACCTCCTAAGAAAGCACACTTAGATGTCCATTCATTTCAGCCTTCTTGGACAAACACATTTGGATTTATTCAAAAGAAGGCCCGTGCTGTTTGTGCTTTCTGTTGTGAAAGTGTTATTTGTCGCACATCAGGTGTTCAATGACATTTTGAAACGAAGCACAAGAAAAACTTCCTTGACAAAGCAGACTAGACTGAATTGATCAAAAAGGCAGTAGCAGGATATGAGAAGCAAAGCAGTGTTTTTAAATGCTTAAGTGTAAGTAGAAATCAAGCTACAGAAGGAAGTTACAAGATTGCACAGTGCACTGCAATAACCAGAAAGCCATTTATAGATGGGGAATATATAAAAGAAGTTTTTCTCAGATGTTCAGAGGTTTTGTTCAATGATTTGCCAAATAACGATACGATCATATTTATGTAACCCTTCTGCCGGGCCGAAACGATAGCAGCAAGGGCCGGGTTCAATACATAGAGGTCCCTTCCCCTCAACATAATGCAAAACCAGCTCGAGCCCCCACCCAGTGACCTGGGAAAATCTTACACACACCCATGGGCACCTCGAGGAGGCAATACTTCCCCTCTCGCAAGCACAGAGTCTTGGTGTAGCAGAAAAGGTTTAATTACATGATAAACAACAAGCATTAAATTGGGAAAATACCTCAGCTAGAGTTCATTGGTCAAACCATGAGCAAAGACCCACCCCAGCAAATTGGGCCGTGTCCTTCTCTCTGGGCCCTTGAGTCCAGCAACCCCCAAATCACCCACAGTCCCAAAAGTCCCACAATCCCAAGTCTCTGTCCCGGGTCAGTGCAGCCCCAGAGTTTGAGAGTCTATCTGCAGAGGTCCCCCTCCCCAGTCTGGGTAGAAAGGGGCACCTTACGTGGTTTCGGGGCCAACTGCCCTGCCTCTTCGTGGGGTTCTGCTTCCACTAGTCATCCCCGCAAACAGCTCAGCTCTGCTTGCTCTGCCAGCTGCTCTGGTCCACCAGCTGTCCTGTGATCCACTCCAGCCATCCTCACGAGCTGCTTGGCTCCACTCACCCAGTGGCTGCACCAACTGCTCCACTCCGCTCTGCCAGCTGCTCTGCGGTATTGCTTCAGGCTCCCCCACTCATTAGCACAGTACTCAGTGCTCTCAGCTCAGCAAGTCCAGCTCTTCAGTGATTTCAGCTCTTAGTGATTCCAGCTCATAGTAGGGGAGCCCCAGTGCCAGTGAGTTCAGCTCAGTAACCTGTATCTAGATTCTTAACGGAATCAAAAATTAACTCTAACATTCCACAGTGGAGAGAGGCATAGGTGGAACTGGTGCTTCTGGCTCACACAAGGAGCCTGCACCACCAAGTACAAATATCTGTCCACAGCCTCTCTCTCCTGACTAAGTTTTGGAACCCATGTCCCTTGTCTAGCAAGTGCTATTTAGTTGATAATGAAACCCTCTATCATAAGACAGTTTTGTAGTTCCTCATTTACTTAATTGGGGTGACAACATTTTATTGCTCCTGCCCCAATAACAATGAAATTGGGGCTCCCATAGCTGTGAAAATAACCATCCCAGGCTGCTGTGCAGTATGCTAAGTGGGGTGGGAGTGCCAATGCAAATAACTGAAATGCTAATGCGAATACTTGAAACTTCTTTCTGCACTCCCCATAATCTACCACCAGATGTCAGGGTAGAGCTCATCCTGACTCTGCTTACATTTAGAATAAAAGAACTGCGTGTCTCTTCCAGAATAGTTGAGAGATGTGTAAGCGAAATGGCAGAAACTTTAACGAAAAGCAGATGACTGCATTAAAAGACACAGCAGTGTTTAGCATTGCAGTTGATGAGAATGTGGATATAAATGACATTCCATATTTGGCAGTTGTTGCAAGATATTGTGCGTCTGATGAAATCCAAGAGGAACTTTGTTGCCTAAAACCCCTGCATGGCACAACAAAGGGGGAAGATATAGTGGAAAGTTTACCATTTGTAAACCATTCTGAAGAACGATTAGTTGACATCAGAAAAATATTTTGTGTGACAACAGATGGTGCTCCTGCCATGGTCAGAAAACAAAAGGGATTTGTAAAGTTACTTGAAGATCAAATTGGCCGCCCAACAGTCAAATTTTACTGTATCATCCATCAAGAAAACCTGTATGCTAAAATTTCTAATTCAGACCTTAAAAATGTGATGAATACAATGGTGTGAATTGTGAATTTCCTCATTGCTCTTCCACTTCACAGCAACATTTGATGGCTAAGTCGTGGCAAGGTATTGGTGTGCTTTGTAAACTGTTTTGATACAATCAAGGCAAAAAGCACAAAACTACCCCGAACTGGATGATGACAAATGGCTGTGTAAGCTCATGTTTCTAACTGATAACACCGCTCACCTAAACGAACCCAACCTCTGTCTCCAGGGTGCAGGGCAAACGATTCTGGATCTTCATGAAGATAGGAAGGCATTTGTTGTAAAACTAGCAGTTTTTTCTTGGGATGTTCAAACTTCCACTTTCCACTACTTCCCACACATAAAAGAGCTATCGACATGTTGCACTGTCAGTGTCGATGAGATTGGAATGTACATGGAAGAACTGGAATCAGAATTTTCTGACAGATTTCAAGATTTCCAGTGATTTGGCCCAATGCTTTTTTTTCTAATTAAACCTGAAAAGTTCAACAAAAGCGACTTGGATTTGTTTGTATTTCAGTGGATGGGCGCTGAAGATTTTGAAATGCAGCTCATTCATTTAAAAAGCTCAGAATTGTGGGCATCAAAGTTTGGAGATCTGTGGCGGGCACTTGAAGCTACTGAGAGAGATCATGGGGCCTCTATTCTGACCTGCTGTACATCTCTGCCGTTGAAATTTAACTGTTTGAAGAAAATTGTATTTGCAATGCCTTCAGCGTTTGGATCCACATACCTGTGTGAACAGGTATTTTCACACATGAAATCTGTCCTCTGTCCCTCTCGGAGTTGATTAACAACTGATCACTCAGAAGCCTGTGTGCATCTAAAAGTATCCAAATACGTGCCAGACATTGGAAAACTCAGCAAGGAAAAGCAAGGGCAAGGATCACACTAAACTGATAAGATCTGCATTTTAATTTAATTTTAAATGAAGCTTCTTAAACATTTTAAAAACCTTATTTACTTTACATACAACAATAGTTTAGTTATATAATATAGACTTATAGAGAGAGACCTTCTAAAAACGTTAAAATGTATTACCGGCACGTGAAACCTTATTTTAGAGTGAATAAATGAAGACTTGGCACACCACTTCTGAAAGGCTGCTGACCCCTGATCTACCCTGTGCATTTATCTTCTGCCAGCTGCGCTCACATCAAGGCGGGCACTGGGCCCCAGGGTAGTGGAGAAGGTGGGGCTCCCAAAATCACATTGGGCACAGACACCCCATTGAAATCCGTATTGTTGGGTGGGAATAAAGTCCAGCTTGTCCCACTTTGAGAATGCTGGATCTCCAGAATGCTCTGGCATGATGGACCCTGCTGGTGCCTCACACTTTGGTGTCCGTGACCCTCCCTCAGCCAAGACCTGCATTATGAATGAGTGCTGTCCTTTCTGGTGCCTGTGTCCATGTGCACTTTGGGGTTGGGGGTTGGTGGGAGATTGCTCTCCACACCCACAATTACTCTGGGGACATCTGCATCCAAAGAAGTGTTTTTTTTACCCACAAAAGCTTATGCCCAAATAAATCTGTTAGTCGTTAAGGTGCCACCAGACTCCTTGTTATTTTTCTGGATACAGACTAACACAGCTACCCCTGATATCTGGAGACATCAGCAACCTGCACCATCTGTGGGTGAACCGCAGAAATAATTGCCATATAAACCTCCCCACCACAGCACTGGCTGCTGACTTGTCAGCATCAGACTGATTAGTCACTGACTTGCAGCAGTC
Source organism: Mauremys reevesii (assembly GCF_016161935.1). Taxonomy (NCBI): domain Eukaryota; kingdom Metazoa; phylum Chordata; order Testudines; family Geoemydidae; genus Mauremys; species Mauremys reevesii. Next base: position 61,766,182 of record NC_052631.1, read on the forward strand.
TTGGGTTGCCAGCCTCCAGATGACAATAGCAACCTGCCTCTGGACTGGTAGAGTGTCTCTCACTGCGTGTCCTGGCTGTGAAGGAGCCAAGGCGAGCTCCAGGAAGGCGATCTTTCTCACGCAGCAGTTCCGGAGCGGCTGCTGGCCATCCCAGGACTGCGTGACAATGTAGTCTCACAGTGCTGTTCTTTTGGCCCTACTCCAGACCCACTGGTCAGCATAGGGCAATTCCACAGCTATTAAACCTGCATCAATTGTCTCCATTGTGCCATGTCTGCATGCAGTCTGCATGAGTGCCTTTGCAAGGCATGCTGCTGCCTTCTCAGGGCAACAGCCCTCCACCGTGTCTCATGCCCTGTATCTGTCTCCTGGCTTCAAAGTGAGAGTCGCATTCATGCCATTGGCTTGAACAGGTCATTATCCTGAGCTGGATCCCGGCCTTGCCACCGGTTGGAACAGAGGCTGCAATCAGAAATCTAGAGTGTGCCATGCCAAAAATGGTTTATCTACTGAATTCATGGGCTAAGAGCACTCCAGGAAGGACAGACACGTTCTCCCACAATACACTGCAGAAGAATAAATAGAGCAGCACAGTTTAATGCAATGCTAAGAACCAGGGAATGGGCCCCCAGCACCTAAGACAAGTGTGAGCAGCACCACTGTGGACACAGTAACTCAAGTACAGCCTTGCAGTGTGGACACTCACACCTGGAATAGGCTAATCCAGGAGCCCAGACCCAGGCGCTGATCATCTGGGTTAACTTGGCAGTGTAGACATACCCTAAAGGTTGCCCAACACTGTCACATATGCTTCTAGAATGTTGAGTGCACCAAGACTTAAACATCTGAAAAGCAGGAAATCCAGAGCTAAGATACACACTAGCTCTGCTCCATGACCTTAACTCTGCCCCTTGGAGCTGGCATGAGCTAGTTGTCAGTGTGCTTCAGGTAGGACTGCGTCATAATACGCATAATAAGGAGTGACTAAGTAAATGTACCATTTTTGTGGTCCGATGTGGCCCACAGAATTCTCTGTGTCATCTGCATGCACTCAACCACCCTGTGCTGTGTTGGGGTAGCTTCATAGACTGGGGCAGGGGTCACTTTCTGCAGGTTGTCACAGATCACATCGCACTGTTGGGGTCTCTGCACCCAGCGGGATCACAAACCCCTGGTTTCTGTTCTGAGTTACGTGGGCCGTGTGAGTACAAAGGTCTGTTCTTCCTGTAGGGATTTGTAACCATCTGGTAAGGCACGTGACTGTGCACTCCAGGGCAGAGATAAGTGTGGGCAATGTTCCATAGAACAAGGGTGAAGGGGTGGGAACACTGGCGTCTTGGGTGGGGTGTGCAGCTGACATTCACAGAGCCTGCCCTAAATGTGACTTTTGCCTTGGTGAGGGCACAACCGGACAGTTTCTCCTCCTGTTTCCACAGTGCTCCAAGGTAGAGAGCTAAGATGTCTGTCAGGGTTGGGTTCAGGCTATCACCTTATATCATGGAGACTAAATTGGCCCATAGCTTAGAGGAAGCCTAGTGACAAAAGCATGAAAAGAGTCAGGAGAGCTGTGTTCTCAGTTTTGTCAAGAACAGTCATAGCGGGACCCCTGGGAAGTCAGTGCCAGTCTCTGCACATGGGTTTTGTTATCTGTAAACCAGGGATAATAAAATAAACCAAAAAGGCTTAGCAGCAATATCTCCTCTGTGCCAGGGCTAGGCCAGAGCCTGCTCAAAAGAAGAGGAAGTGGAGACAAAGAAGGAGCCACCAAGAGCAGGAAATAGGTTAGAGGCCCATCCTGCTATTAAAGAGCAGTTCCCATATTGCTATGGTAATCAGACTCCCTCACTGAGATAATGGCCAGTGTTCCTCTAGGTGTGTATTAATAGCTTCCTGTGCTGGTATATCTCAGCCAGGCTCAGTGGAAATGCCCCTGAAGTATGATGACTCCTCCCTGCAGGAGCCTCTCCGGGTTGCTTGAATAAGTGATTAAGTGCCTGTGACACATGAAAGTTATGGGCACATATCTGCTTACCATGGGGGCTGGATACTTGCCCGGGTGTGAAGCTCTAGTCCAGGGGTCGCCAACCTTTCAGAAGTGGTGTGCCGAGTTTTCATTTATTCACTCTAATTTAAGGTTTCACGTGCCAGTAATACATTTTAACGTTTTCAGAAGGTCTCTTTCTACAAGTCTATAATATATAACTAAACTATGGTTGTATGTAAAGTAAATAAGGTTTTTAAAATGGTTAAGAAGCTTTATTTAAAATTAAATTAAAATGCAGAGCCCCCTGGACCGGTGGCCAGGACCCAGGCAGTGTGAGTGCCACTGAAAATCAGCTCACGCGCTGCCTTTGGCACCCGTGCCATGGGTTGCCTGCCCCCGCTCTAGTCCCTCCTTAGCTGCTGCAGTAATGCACAACAGAGGGTACCAATACAGTGACATACAGGCCAGCAGCAGTCATACTGACCCTCGGGGCTGTTATGTGCTATGGGATGTGTAGTTAGTGTCATACATACAAGTGGTAAATGCACTCAGAGACCAGGCTAAGGACCATCAGTACCGCAGGGCCTGGGTTTATGAGACACTGTAACTGTGTCACAGGATGACACCAGCCCTTTAAGAGACAGCAGGGCCAGTGCACCTGTGCCACATTAGCTGACCCAGGTTGGGTTTAAAAGAGGGCACTGGGGCCTAGGGGAAGACTCAGTGAGAGAGATCTGGGCAATCAGAGCTAGGAAGTGGGGCCATGGTCTGAGCAGTGGCTGAGTCCAGAGGTGATGGGTGCCACCTTCAGTTCTACCTGTTGGCATGAAAAGGAGACAGATGGGGTACAACACTGCAGGAGAAAGGCGAGTTATTGACCCACCGGGGGGTGGCCCTCAGGCTTCAGCCCTGGGGTAGTTGGGCAGCAGGCTCCAGCAGCAGAACTTCAGGAGTCTGGCCATGGGGCTTTGGGTGGCGACCCCTGGAACTGTGCTGACCACTGGCTCCGGCTATGTGGCCCCGACCTCTGGCTGCAGGGCTTTCGGCTCTGGCCCCCAGCTACAGCCATACCGTGGTGGGTGCTGGCCCCCAGCTCTGGTCCTGGGCTCCGGCTGCTTGGTGATGGGAGCCCGCCCTGCATGCTGATCCTTGGCTTCAGCCGCACAGCAGCGGGCTCCGAACCTTGGTTCCAGCCCCGGCTCTGACCACATTGTGGTGGGTGATGACCACCTATTTTGGCCATGTGGCCCTGGCGCTGACCCACAACCCCATCTGCATGGCAGCGGGTGCCGACCTTTGGCAGCAAGAGCTGGCCCTGGGTGCCGACCCCTGGCCCTGGCTGCGCAGCAGCGAGTGACGGCTCCAGCCATGCAGTGGTGGATGCTGACTTCCGGCTCTGACTGCCGACACTGACCCCCAGCTCTGGCCACATGCTCTGGTCCCTGGCCACACTACAGGGGACGCCAACCCCTGGCTCCAGCTGCTTGGTGGTGGGACTCACCACCACCACCCATTGCCTTGGGCTACTGCTGCCTCCCTTGGCCCCTCTCCATCCCCCCATCGCCCCTCACCCCTGCTGCCTCCCCCTCTGGCCCCCCCATCCAGGGCTTAATTTGTCCTGGGGCTTGCTGAGAAAAGTGAAATTAACAAACATGCAAGTATCACTCCTCACAGCAGACTTACTATCTAGTTGGGAGGCTATGAGTAGTACTTGTATGTTACTAAGTGTGCTGTGAAAAGTGATATTAATGAACATACAAATATCACTTTTCACAGCATTATTTTTATTTTTGAGTCCACAAAAAAACCTACATAAATAAATTACAATGATTTGGATGTGTACATGTGCATATTTATTTATTTTTCCTAAGGTTAATTAAGTATTTTAGGAAAAAGTGTCAGTGTGGCTGCCAGCAAGAATTGGCCTCACTTTGAGGCCACCAAAAAATTTGTGAGAACGCCTGCACTAGGACAACCCCTTTGTATTAAGTCCGGGAAGCTTACTAATTGAATGCAGGGATCTTTTCAGGTCAACTTTTAACTTGAACAGTATTTTTCAATAAGGACACTTGCTTACTCTTAACTAACCAACAATTTATTTATTCATCCAGAAGCACATTCATATACAATCAACAGTTCACAACTGAAATGTAGACACAACCAATTGGGTGTACTATACACAATATAGTCTTGCAAGCGATTATCACAGGCCGGAGCTGAGACTTGGCACTTATATCCAGGAACAATGCAAATTACCTAGATTTCTTATTACATTTACTTATGATAATAAATTCTCAGTTCCAAACACATTTATCACACTTCTGAGGATGCACTTGTCTTTAAGCCACCTTTTAAGAGTGTGGTTACTTCTCTTTGCTTCTTGTGTAGTCCGTTGGTTCAACAATAACGTTTTCATACTATCTCTTTTTGTGGATTCTGCAGTGATGCTGACGTCCAAAGCATGATGTACATGTTTGTGAGCAGATAGGGCAGACAAAGTCATCTCTTTGCTTGGATTGGTCCAAAATGGATAAGTTTAGAATATTAAAACAATTGCTTAAAACAATTAATTTCAGTTTCTTTTAGGCCAATTTGCTTGGACTTATAAAGGAGTTAAAAATCCATGGTTAGGTGAGGTCTCACTAGAGAGTGTAGATTCAGCAAGGTAACCTACAATTATTGATACTGAAGAATAGAAGGGGAAATACAATCTTTGAAATGAAATCTCATCACTTCTTATCCTCTTAACCCTGGGATGGGAGAGAATCCTTTTCACACAGCTGTTCTGGGCATCTGTCAAGGGTTCTTCAGCTTCTTGCTGGGTTTAGTCAACTCAGTTGACACATGGTGACTTCAATTTACACACCTTAGTGTCAGGGCTCATAGGAGGGGGCCACCCTCTTATACCTACTGCATGTGCCAAGTGAGTGCCTTGATTTTAGCTCTTTCAATTTCTTTGATTCATTTCAAGATTTGTATTTCCCTACTATCAGTTGGGAAGTCCCCTCACCCCCCTTTAAGCAATTTCTCTTAATGTCCCTAAATTATACCATGGTTTTTATGTTTTAATATTTCTTCTTCCTTGTGCCAAACAATTCCTATTCTTCTAGAGTGCAAAAATTATTTACAATGAAAACCAACTCCTTATAAGCTTCTAAATTTGGAGGATGTACTCCACATATTCTTTGATTATACTTAAGCATTTCACATTATTTAGGACTTACAGTAGAACAAAATAGATTATTCACACACAGACCTGACTCACAAGGCAAAAAATAAGTCCAATAAAAGTTATTACCTCCCCCACCCTGTTTCTCTAAGACAGAAAAATGTGACACTTCTGATTTGGGGTGAAAGACAGTATATCCATAATATACTTGATTAATATATTGATTTACAAGGAAAACAGTGTGTAGTTTATAATGTGGGGTGAAAGCATGTGCCTTGGCTTTCTTGGCGTAACAGGCAGTTTGCCTGTCATTTTTAGTTTGCTTAACTTGCAGCTTCCCCATCTTTTGATCCAGTCAAGATGCAGTGGGCTACTTTGCACAGGAAAGCAGGGTGTGACTCTTGCTTGGTAACTTGGGAGTTCTTTTTAGCTAGGTTGGGAGGGAGAAAGAGGTGTTATCTGTATGCAGATTATGAGGGATTCTTACATAGGCGATTAACAGACCTGAAGAAGAGCTCTGTGTGGCTCGAAAGCTTGTCTCTCTCGCCAACAGAAGTCCAATAAAAGATATTACCTCACCCACCTTGTGTCTCTAATACTCTAATTTAGGCGTTTTAGTTTCTATTCTTGGGGAATGTCCAATCTTGGCTGATCTGTGGGTCCTTAGACAAGGTGTCTCACATGATGCAAACCATTTTCTTATCATCTTCATAAGTGGATCCTATTCTGGGATAAACAGAGGTGGATAGTTTTTTTTCTAATTTTTGAGGGCAAGAAGGGATCATTAGTTATTAATCATTCAAGGCATATTTAGTCTATGTATCCCTTACTGCTCTCCCATTCTTTCATCCTGGGCTCCGGCAGGCTCCCACTGGAATCAGTCATTGCAGTGCAGCAGACAAATGGAAATACTCGTTCACTCAGGCTTTATCCCTGTTCACTGCAGACTCTTGGAGACCAGCCCACCAATTTTTGTGTCAGCTGCAAACTCTATAATCGATTGTGTATTTTCTTCCATATTATTGATTCATTGATTCCAAGGCCAGAAGGGACCATTGTGATCATCTTAGGGTGACCATATTTACCAAAGAGAAAATGAGACACCCCCTGCTGCTTGTCCAAGCCCCCTCTCCCTCCGGCAAGGCTGTCGCCCCCTCACTGGAACCCTGCAGGGGGCCTCCTCAGGAGGCTGTGACCCTGTGGCTGGAAACCTGCTGCCCCCTCCCATGCTGGAACACTGCCTTTCCCCCCTCCCGGCGGGGGCTGGTATTTCTGCTCCCCCCCGCACATTCCTCCACATTGCACCCCACTTTTTTGACAAAAGTGGGCATTTGTCCTGTTTGTTCTTGCCAACTGATCGAGTCAGCAAGAGCAAACAGTGCAAATCCCCGCTTTTGAGGAAAAAAAAAAGTCAGGGTGGCCAGGACAGGGCTTAAAACAAGGACTGTCCCAGCCAAAACAGGATGTATGGTCACCCTAGATCATCTAGTCTGACATCCTGTATAACGCAGGCCATGAAACTTTCCCAAAATCATTCCTAGAGCAGATGTGTTAGAAGAAACAGCCAATCTTGACTTAAAAGTTGTCAGTGACAGACAATCCACCACGACCCTTGGTAAACTGTTCCAATGGTCAGTTACCCTCACGATTTAAAATGTACACCTTATTCCCAGTTTCAATTTATCTAGCTTCAACTTCCAGCCATTGGATTGTGTTAGACCTTCCTCTGCTAGATAGTAAATATTTATTCCCTATATAGATATCTATGGACTGGGATCAAGTCACCCCCTAACCTTCTCTTTGATAAGCTAAATAGATTGAGTTCCATGAGTCTATCACTAGAAAACAGGTTTTCTATTCCTCTAATCATTCTTGTGGCTCTTATCTGAACCTCTCTAAGGGCTTGTGTACACTTAAAATGCTAGAGCGGTGCTGCTCCAGCGGTACTGCTGTACAGCTTCAGTGAAGACACTACCTACACCGATGGGATAGCTTCTTCTGTTGGCACAGGTACTCCACCTCTCCCATTGACCTAGTGCTGTCTATAGTGGGGGATTGGGTTGGTTTAATTGCGTTGCTCAGGTGTGTGGATTTTTCACACCCCTGAGTGACGTAGTTCTACCGACTTAATTTCCTAGTGTAGACCAGACCTAATTCATCAACATTCTTAAGAACATAAGAACATAAGAAAGGCCGTACCGGGTCAGACCAAAGGTTCATCTAGCCCAGTATCTGTCTACCGACAGTGGCCAATGCCAGGTGCCCCTGAGGGAGTGAATCTAACAGGCAATGATCAAGTGATCTCTCTCCTGCCATCCATCTCCATCCTCTGACGAACAGAAGCTAGGGACACCATTCTTACCCATTCTGGCTAATAGCCATTTATGGACTTAGCCACCATGAATTTATCCAGTCCCCTTTTAAACATTGTTATAGTCCTAGCCTTCACAACCTCCTCAGGTAAGGAGTTCCACAAGTTGACTGTGCGCTGCGTGAAGAAGAACTTCCTTTTATTTGTTTTAAACCTGCTGCCTATTAATTTCATTTGGTGACCCCTAGTTCTTGTATTATGGGAATAAGTAAATAACTTTTCCTTATCCACTTTCTCAACATCACTCGTGATTTTATATACCTCTATCATGTCCCCCCTTAGTCTTCTCTTTTCCAAGCTGAAGAGTCCTAGCCTCTTTAATCTTTCCTCGTATGGGACCCTCTCTAAACCCCTAATCATTTTAGTTGCCCTTTTCTGAACCTTTTCTAGTGCTAGAATATATTTTTTGAGGTGAGGAGACCACATCTGTACACAGTATTCGAGATGTGGGCGTACCATGGATTTATATAAGGGCAATAATATATTCTCAGTCTTATTCTCTATCCCCTTTTTAATGATTCCTAACATCCTGTTTGCTTTTTTGACCGCCTCTGCACACTGCGTGGACATCTTCAGAGAACTATCCACGATGACGCCAAGATCTTTTTCCTGGCTCGTTGTAGCTAAATTAGCCCCCATCATGTTGTATGTATAGTTGGGGTTATTTTTTCCAATGCGCATTACTTTACATTTATCCACATTAAATTTAATTTGCCATTTTGTTGCCCAATCACTTAGTTTTGTGAGATCTTTTTGAAGTTCTTCACAATCTGCTTTGGTCTTAACTATCTTGAGAAGTTTAGTATCATCTGCAAACTTGGCCACCTCACTGTTTACCCCTTTCTCCAGATCATTTATGAATAAATTGAATAGGATTGGTCCGAGGACTGACCCTTGGGGAACACCACTAGTTACCCCTCTCCATTCTGAGAATTTACCATTAATTCCTACCCTTTGTTCCCTGTTCTTCTTAAATTATGGGCACTGGAACTGGACACAGTATTCCAGCAGCAGTTACACCAGTGTCAAATGCAGAGTTAAAATAACCTTTTTACTGCTACTTGAGATTCCCCTGCTAAGGATATTGAAAAGCACTGAGCCAAGAACAGATCCCTGTAGGACTGTGCTTGCAATACCCCTATTGATGATGAATCCCCATTTACAATTGCACACATGATCACTTGGTTTGTTAGCTTTAATCCATTTGAAATGTGCTATTTTGATTTATGATGTTTTGATCAGACTATCATGTTACTTGCAGAAGTCTAAGTCTATCAGATCTACACAGATACTGTCATGCAAATTTGGGATCTCATAAAAACTGATACAAAGTTTGTTTGACAGGCCTATTTTCCATAAAAACACATTGATTGGCATTAATTATACTACCATCCTTTACTTCATTATTTGCTTTGCGTGGGATTTGCCTACAGTTACTCTGGTAATCCTGTTTCCTGTTTGTAAATATCAGCACACCATTAGCTTCCCCTTGGTGTTTTGGAACTTCCCCAGTTTTCCATGATTTATTTAAAAAGCAACACAGGTGGTTCAGAACGCTCCTTGGCCAATTCTTTTTAATACTCTTGGGTGCAATATATCAAATTGTACAGATTCTAAAAATCTTTAATAGCTGCTGTTTGATGTCTTTCCTAAGTGATTGTCAGATAGAAAGAATTATCACTGTAAAATGTGTATACATCATCCTGCTTCTTTCCAGCTACAGAACATAAGTATTCATGCCTTTTCTGTGTCATTGATCATTTTAACATCTTCATGCTACATTGGACCTATACTATTGCTAGGATTCCTTTAGTTCCTGATGTATTTTTAAAAATTCCTCCTTATAATCCTTAACCTTAGCATCCATAGGTATTTTGAATGACACTATTAGTTTCCCTTGTCAGGTCTTTGTAGTCCCTTCATTTTAATTTATTGTCATTTCTATCAACATCCTGTGGCACTTTCTCAGGATGCTCAGGACTGTGAGTCACCTTGTTACACCCCTGCTTCTGTGAGAGGGAGACTTGCTGGTGCTGAACTGGGTGACACCCAAACATCTCCTTATGGCTCTGCCAGCCCTTACATTACCTTGCAGGTTAACATTTGTTGCACTCCAGTCCCTGACACCCTCCCCCCCAGCCAAGGGTCCCCCTGTAGTGTCCAGTTCCTGTCACTGGACTCTCACAATAACTACCATGTTCACTGTTCCCAAGGGAACAGAATATGCACAGCTTGACAGTTACAGGTCCTTTATATCACCACAGCACAGAGATATAGTAAAATAATCTGAAGTTTATTATCAAAGATTAAGATTTAAGAGATACTGAGTATGGATAATGGGTACCTCTAAAACAAAAGCACAACATGCTTCTTAGAGTCTAAACTTACCTTTGACAGGCTGAAATCCTTGGCTAGACTAGAGCACCTTCTCACCCAAAGCTGGCTTTTCACGTCACCCAGCTGGGATCCACTGTTCATGGATGTAAAAGCACTGTCCTTTTTCTCCCTCAGTGATGGACAATAGGGTGCTGTCCCTGTGCCCCTCCCCTGGTTATAGTTTAATAAACCTTGAAGTGCACCTATAAACCAGTGGTTCTCAAATATCTTTCCCTGCAACCCCCTTCTGACAACGAAAATTACGACTCGAACCCAGTGCCCGGTGTTACTCTTGTGTCAGGGGCAGAGGAATTGAGTGGGGCCCCAGGGCCCCGGGAAGCTAAGTTGCTCAGGCTTCAGCACCAGCCCTGCACGGCCCAGGCTTTGGTTTTTTGCTTTGGGCCACAGTGGAGTCTATTGCTGACCCTGGCGACCCCATAGAAACAAACTCGCAATCTACTTTGCGGTGGCTTGAGAACTGCTGCTCTAGACAAAGCTCTTTTCCCTGCTCTTCTTTTCCTGTTAACTTCCCATCCCCCTGTTGATTTGTATCTAAATAGACTTCCACTGTTTCGGCTTACAATGCTTATTCTACATATGAAGAGATAATATACATCCCTTTGTCTGGCAAAGCCTGCCTGTGTACCTTGCTTGGGATGCAGATTTTAACACATCTTTTCAGTACATTGATGGAACTTTTAACATATACTCAGTGCATACGTTTCACAATGATAGTAATGACCAGCAGGACCCCAGCTTGCCTTGAAGATCGTTCTTTATGGATAAATACAGTGACAGCTGTGTGGGGGGGGGTGTAGTGAGTTTGTCAGGCCTATCAGCAGCTGCTGACACAGTGACCCCTTTGCCTGCTGGCAGGGCCTTGGAGTCACACGTCCATCTCCTAGGGTTACCAGACGTTGGATTTCCCTGGACACAGCCTCTTTTTTGAGCCTCCGTCTCTGTCCAGGAGGATTTTTCAAATAACAGGCAATGTCCAGGTTTTTGCAGAGCAGAAAAGCTGTAGGTCAGGGGGTTGGAGTTGCAGCTGCAAGGTGGGGGTGTTTAGGGCTCTGGGAGGTGGGTGGGGGCTTGGGGCTTCTGACCCTCGGAGTGTCAGGACTTGGGTGGGAGCTCAGGGCTTCTGCCCTACAGGAGCATCGTGGCTCAGAGCTTTAGACCTGGGGGGAGCGCTGGGGCTTGGACCTTCAGCCTTGTGGCTCCATTCCCAGCATCAGCCCTGCAGGGGGTGCCAGGGCCCAGGGCTTTAGCTACAGGGGGAGCACCAGGGCTCCCTGTGGTTCTGTTCCTGGTTTTAGCCCCAGTAGCTAAAGCTCTGAGCCCTGGTGCACTCCCCTACCCCAGCTGAAACTGGGAGCTGAGCCGTGGGGAGCCCCGAGCTCTGACGCCCCCCAGGTGTGTCCTGGGGCCTCCTGGGCTATGTGCCTGTGAAATCCCAGTGGCGCCAGATGGGGGCACCCAGAGCAGCACCTACAGAGCTGAAATAAAGCAGGAAAACTTGGTTAGCATCTCAGGTGGCTTCTGGCCAGCCTGGGCTCGCAGGGAACACTCCATGGTGTGGGTTAGGGCAGGCTGAGAAAGGGGTGGTGTCCAAGGTGGATCTTGGGGCTGCCCTGCCCTCCTCATTACTTCTGTGGGGTTTATAGGTCCCACATGACATGCTCTAGTCTGATCGGACAGGACGGCACAGAGGTTAGGCTGGAGCATTGCATGCTGGGACCTGTAGTCTCCCCTGCTGCAGCTGTGCAATGAAGAGGAGAAGCTGGAAGTGGTTCCACTTCATGCAGACAGGTGTGGGTGGCCTGGCAGGATCCCAAGCCCCAAATGTGCAAACCCCACGAGTCAATTAAAAACAAAAAGGAGACTTGAAAGTCTAAGGTTCGCTCCCAGAAAAGCAGCCCACCGCCAGCCCTAGTGAAAGGAACTGGAGCTGGCGGCCAGAAGTCATGGTCCACAAGTGAGTAGGAACCTGCACAAACAGGAGTCACCGCTGTTGCAGGCACAGATGCTGACTTTTATTTTTCCCCAGGGGTGCTCCACCCCCACTCAGCCCTGAGGCCCTGACCCCACTCTGCCCCTTCCCCTGAGGCCCTGTCCTCATCCCACCTCTTCCCACCCCTGTTCTGCCCCTTCTCCTGAGGCCCCCGCTCACCCACTGCTCTCTGCTCTTCCCCAAGCCCCTTCCCAGCTGCTGAACAGCTGATCAGCACCACTGCTTAACAGCTGTGGCTGGTGGGTGCTGAGCACCCACTATTTTTTTTCCATGGGTGCTCTGGGACTGGAGCACCCACGGAGTCAGTGCCTATGGGTGCAGGTACTGGAAGCATTCCCGTGGGACACCAGTGTGCTGCCGGGATGTGGGTGAGGGAGGCTGCCTCTACACAGGCACTCAGGTGCCAGAGGTAGGTGCAGGCAGGACACCCCCTTCCCTCTCTCACTGGGGCTGCTCACTTTCTTCCCCTCTTGAGCCTGATAAAACTAACACAGTCTTGACTGGAGAGATGAAGTGGCTGAGGTAATCTCTTTTTTTGGACCAATTTCTGTTGGTGAGAGAGAGAAGCTTTCAAGCTTACACAGAGCTCCTCTGATGGGCTGGGAAAGGTACCAAGAGTATCACAGCTAAGGACAAGGCGGAACAGATAGTTTAGCATAAGTAGTTAGCATATATTCTAAGAGACCATTCAAGAGCAGGCCTATATCAGTCTGTAACAAACAGACTCCATCCATTCAGTGCCTATCCCCAAGTCATTGCATGGCTGAGTTCTCAGAGAGAAGGGCATGGCTGTGTGCAGAACTCCACCCTTCTGCTCTGTCAGAGCTCTTGCTCTCCAATCTGCATCTGGCAAAGCAATGGCTTCCATCACACAGCTCTCCCCTTCCAGTGATCCTTCATCTTGTGTCTCATCTTAATCAGTCCACAGCAGTGTTCTCCTCTCTCCCATGTCAGCCTGCGATCTGGTCCAGAGACCTGAGGCATCTGCACAGGCACAAGAACATGCTTTTATACAATCTAATTTGTGCCTGTTAAACTTCTGCTTTAAAGAGACCCAGTAACAGATGCATCTCCTATTCCTGATGAGAACACCCAGCTAATTGCTCCAGGATGTTGTCTCCCACCCACAATCAGACAAAGAAAGTGGTTCTTTGGGTACTTTCCCCCTTTCCGTGATAGGCTAGATATGGGGAACTTGACTTGTAACAGGATTACATTACCCTGCTGTCATAAACAGATAGTTAAGGGTTAATGACTCTTTTACCTGTAAAGAGTTAAGAAGCTCAGTAAACCTGGCTGACACCTGACCAGAGGACCAATAGGAGAACAAGATACTTTCAAATCTTGGTGGTGGGAAGTCTTTTGTTTGTGCTCTTTGTTTGGGGGTTGTTCGCTCTCGGGTCTGAGAGGGACAGGACATCAATCCAGGCTCTCCAAATCAGTCTGAATCAGTCTTTCATGTTTCAAACTTGTAAGTAGCACGGGCAAGGCATGTTAGTCTTATGTTTGTTTTTTTCTCAACCTGTAAATGTTTCTTTTTGCTGGAAAGATTTTTACCTCTGTTTGCTGTAACTTTGAACCTGAGGATAGAGGGGGTTTCCTCTGGGCTATATGAATCTAAGTACCCTGTAAAGCATTTTCCATCCTGATTTTACAGAGATAATTTTTACCTTTTCTTCCTTTAATTAAAAGCTTTCTTTTTTAAGAACCTGATTGATTTTTCTTTGTTTTAAGATCCAAGGGGATTGGGTCTGAACTCACCAGGGATTGGTGAGGGGTGGTGGTTAATTTCTCCTTGGTTTAAGATCCAAGGGGTTTGGATCTGTGTTCCCCAGGGAAGGTTTTGGGGGGACAGAAAGTGTGTCAGACACTGATTTCTGGCTGGTGGCAGCATTACCAGATCTAAGCTAGGAATTAAGCTTAGAAGGGTCCATGCAGGTCCCCACATCTGTACCCTAAAGTTCAGAGTGGGGGAGGAACCTTGACATGGTGGCAGAGTGGGATTTTTTAAGAACCAAAAGCCAGTAAGGGTCTTTGTTAAGAGAAGGCTTCAAGCTGTGAGCAAACAGACAGCAAAAGGAATTTACAAGCTGAATTGTTTTCTTTCTTTCTACCTCTCGGATATAGTTAGTTAGAAAGTCTCTGTTAACCAAGCAGCCCTGAGCTGAGTGCATCCCAGTCAGTGAGCTGCAGAGGGGTGTGGCCAGCACAAGAAAGCAGGAAAATGAGTACCAGTGAAACAGTTAACAAACTCGAGCTGGCTAGGATGGACGCAGAAGAAAAAGCCAAAGAAGCTAACCACAGAAAAACTATAAAAATAAAACAAAAAAAAGATAAAAATAAAAAAAAAGATGGAAATAAAAAAAAAAAGAAGAAGAAAAAGCCAAAAAGGCTGACCACCGGAGGGCTTTGGAGCTCCAGAGAGAGGCCCACCAGCAGGCCCTGAAATTAGAAAAGGCTAAGCAGGATGGAACAGCCAACCCTAACAACCCTTCTCCAGGTACTGTTCCCCATCCCAGGAAATTCCCCACCTACAAGGCAGGTGATGATACTGAGGCCTTCTTAGAAAATTTTGAAAGGGCCTGCCTTGGGTACAGCATCTCTACAGACCAGTACATGATAGAGCTGAGGCCACAGCTCAGTGGACCCTTAGCAGAGGTGGCGGCTGAAATGCCTAAGGCACAAATGAACGATTATAAACTTTTTCAAACCAAGGCCAGAATCAGAATGGGGCTAACACCTGAGCATGCCCGTTAGCGGTTCAGAGCCCTAAGGTGGAAACCCGATGTGTCATTTACCCGACACGCCTACCACATTGAAAAGAATTGGGAGGCCTGGATATCAGGAACAAGTGCTAAATCTCTGGAAGCTCTGGCCTTTCTAATGCAAATGGAACAGTTCTTAGAGGGTGTTCCTGAGGAAATAGAAAGGTACATCCTAGATGGGAAACCCAAAAATGTAACCAAGGCGGGGGAGATTGGAGCCAAATGGGTGGAAGTGGCAAAAAAGAAAAAAACTACTAGCAAGGGGAGCGAATATCAGAGGGGGCAAACCAAAAATAAACCCTATCACCGGGGGCAACCCAAGACCCCACCTACAACCCAAGGAAAGCCCCAGGCCCCCTATTGTCCCACCTCACCAGTCTCCAGCAACCCACCTCGACCCAGTGACCAGTCAGCTGGGCGATGTTTTAAATGTAATGAACTGGGACATATAAAGGCCAACTGCCCCAAGAACCCCAACTGAGTACAGTTCATTACACCACCATCACACCAAAGATCCCCAGGCCCAGATGCCTCTCAAATACCCTCGGAGCAAAGGGAAACCTTGAGAGTGGGCGGAAAAGAGGTTATCGCATGGAGAGACACTGGGGCACAAGTGTCAGCTATCCACCAATCCTTAGTGGACCCCAAATTCATCAACACAGAGGCCCAAGTGACAATTCACCCATTCATGTCAAAATCTTTAAACTTGCCTACAGCTGAGTTGCCTGTCCAGTACAAGGGCTGGTCAGGAATGTGGACTTTTGCAGTCTATGACAATTATCCCATCCCCAAGCTACTGGGGGAAGACTTGGCCAACCATGTAAAGCTGGCCAAGAGGGTGGGAATGGTCACACGCAGCCAGGCCAAGCAAGCTTCCACACCCATCCCTGTTCCTGAGCCGTCCACCAGAGCCTCGTCTGTGTTACCAGAGACCCAGACCGAGGTGGTGGAACCGGATTCCCTGCCAACAACTGAAACAGCCATAGTGCATCCAGTCCCAGAACCGGAACTGGAAAAGCAACCAGCACCAGAACCGTTGCCAGCACTGACTCCAGCGCTTGCAAGCCCATCTACAACTCCAACGCCAAAGGGCACCAGCGGGCCTGAACTGGCAGAAGCAGCAGACAACCCTACCCAAGAGGCTCAGCCAGAGCCTGAAATATCACTTAGTGCACCAGCGGAGAGCGGTTCACAGTCAACGGAAACAACCTCATCACCTACATCGCTTCCACAGGGACCAAGCCCAAGTCCACAGTCTAAGGAGGAACTGGTGTCTCCAGCCTCAAGGGAACAGTTCCAGGCTGAGCAGGAAGCAGATGACAGCCTTCAGAAAGCTGGGGTGGCCGCACGGAGTACCCCACCGCCTCTCAGCTCTTCTAACCGATCCCGGTTTGTTGTAGAACAAGGACTTTTATACAAGGAGGCTCTTTCTGGTGGACACCAGGAAGACTGGTATCCTCAAAACCAGTTGGTAGTTCCAACTAAGTACCGGGTAAAGCTCTTAAACTTAGCCCATGATCATCCCAGTGGCCATTCTGGGGTGAACAGGACCAAAGACAGGTTGGGGAAGTCCTTCCACTGGGAGGGAATGGGCAAGGATGTTGCTAATTATGTCCGGTCTTGTGAGGTGTGCCAAAGAGTGGGAAAGCCCCAAGACCAGGTCAAAGCCCCTCTCCACCCACTTCCCATAATTGAGGTCCCATTTCAGCGAGTAGCTGTGGATATTCTGGGTCCTTTCCCAAAAAAGACCCCCAGAAGAAAGCAGTACATACTGACTTTCATGGATTTTGCTACCCAATGGCCGGAAGCAGTAGCTCTAAGCAACACCAGGGCTAAAACTGTGTGCCAGGCCTTAGCAGACATTTTTGCCAGGGTAGGTTGGCCCTCCGACATCCTCACAGATTCGGGAACTAATTTCCTGGCAGGGACCATGAAAAATCTGTGGGAAGCTCATGGGGTAAATCACTTGGTTGCCACCCCTTACCACCATCAAACCAATGGCATGGTGGAGAGGTTTAATGGAACTTTGGGGGCCATGATATGTAAATTCATAAATAAATACTCCAATGATTGGGATCTAGTGTTGCAGCAGTTACTTTTTGCCTACAGGGCTGTACCACACCCCAGTTTAGGGTTTTCACCATTCGAACTTGTGTATGGCCACGAGGTTAAGGGGCCATTACAGTTGGTGAAGCAGCAATGGGAGGGGTTTACGCCTTCTCCAGGAACTAACATTCTGGACTTTGTAAGCAACCTACAAAGCACCCTCCGACACTCTTTAGCCCTTGCTAAAAAAAACCTAAAGGATGCCCAGGAAGAGCAAAAGGCTTGGTATGATAAACATACCAGAGAGCGTTCCTTCAAAGTAGGGGACCAGGTTATGGTCTTGAAGGCGCAACAGGCCCATAAGATGGAAACGTCATGGGAAGGGCCATTCACGGTCCAAGAGTGCCTGGAAGCTGTTAACTATCTCATAGTATTCCCCACCTCAACCCTAAAACCTAAAGTATACCATGTTAACTCTCTAAAGCCCTTTTATTCCAAAGAAGTAAAGGTTTGTCAGTTTACAGCCCAGCGAGGAGATGACGCTAAGTGGCCTGAAGGTGTCTACTACAAAGGAAAAAGTAACGGTGGCGTGAAAGAGGTAAACCTCTCCACAACACTCAAACGTCTGCAGCGGCAACAGATCAAGAAGCCGTGCACTAGCTTCACCCCAATGTTCTCAGCCACCCCAGGATGGACTGAACGGGCATACCACTCCATTAACACAGGTAATGCTCACCCAATTGGAACCCCACCCTACCGGGTGTCTCCTCATGCCGAAGCTGCTATAAAATGGGAAATCCAAAACATGCTACAAATGGGTATAATCCACCCCTCTAACAGTGCATGGGCATCTCTCGTGGTTCTAGTTCCCAAACCAGATGGGAAAATACGCTTTTGCATGGACTACCATAAGCTAAATGCTGTAACTTGTCCCGACAACTATCCAATGCCACGCACCGATGAGCTATTGGAAAAATTGGAACGTGCCCAGTTTATCTCTACATTAGACTTAACCAAGGGGTACTGGCAAGTACTGCTAGATGAACCCGCCAAAAAAAGGTCAGCCTTCATCACCCATGCAGGAGTGTATGAATTTAATGTGCTTCCCTTCGGGCTGCGAAATGCACCCGCCACCTTCCAAAGACTTGTAGATGGTCTCCTCGCAGGATTGGAAGAGTCTGCAGTTGCCTATCTTGATAATGTGGCCATTTTTTCTGATTCATGGGCAAAACACCTGAAACACTTGGAAAAAGTCTTCGAGTGCATCAAGCAGGCAAAACTAACTGTTAAGGCTAAAAAGTGTCAAATAGGCCAAAACAAAGTAACTTACCTTGGACACCAGGTGGGTCAAGAAACGATAACTCCCCTACAGGCCAAGGTGGATGCTATCCAAAAGTGGCATGTCCCAAAGTCAAAGAAACAGGTCCAATCCTTCTTAGGCTTGGCCGGATATTACAGGCGATTTGTACCCCACTACAGCCAAATCGCTGCCCCACTAAGAGACCTAACCAGGAAGACACAGCCAAACGTGGTTAAGTGGACTAATGAGTGTCAAAAGGCCTTTACCCAGCTTAAGGCAACACTCATGTCTGACCCTGTGCTAAGGGCCCCAGACTTTGACAAACCATTCCTAGTAACCACAGATGCATCTGAGCGTGGTGTAGGAGCAGTTTTAATGCAGGAAGAACCAGATCAAAACTTCCATCCTGTCGTGTTTCTCAGCAAGAAACTGTCTGAGAGGGAAAAACCACTGGTCCATCAGTGAAAAAGAATGCTATGCCATTGTGTATGCCCTGGAAAAGCTACGCCCGTACTTTTGGGGACGGCGTTTCCAGCTACAACCGACCATGCTGCGCTAAAGTGGCTTCATACTGCCAAGGAAAACAACAAAAAACTTCTTCAATGGAGTTTAGCTCTCCAAAATTTTGATTTCAAAATTCAACACATTTCAGGAGCTTCTAACAAAGTAGCTGATGCACTCTCCCGTAAAAGTTTCCCAGAATCAACTGGTTAAAAATTGTCCTTAAAATGTGGAAAATCTTGTAGTTTTACATAATTAGTAGTATATGTAAAGGTGCATGTGTTTTATTAATCTGTTTATTCTAAAGTTCTAAAAGAAAATCACCGCCAGTGTGGTTCCACACTGTCTGAGATTTGGGGGGCGTGTCATAAACAGATAGTTAAGGGTTAATGTCTCTTTTACCTGTAAAGGGTTAAGAAGCTCAGTAAACCTGGCTGACACCTGACCAGAGGACCAATAGGGGAACAAGATACTTTCAAATCTTGGTGGAGGGAAGTCTTTTGTTTGTGCTCTTTGTTTTGGAGGTTGTTCACTCTCGGGTCTGAGAGGGACGGGACATCAATCCAGGCTCTCCAAATCAGTCTGAATCAGTCTTTCATGTTTCAAACTTGTAAGTAGCACAGGCAAGGTGTGTTAGTCTTATGTTTGTTTTCTCAACCTGTAAATGTTTCTTTTTGCTGGAAAGATTTTTACTTCTGTTTGCTGTAACTTTAAACCTGAGGCTAGAGGGGGTTTCCTCTGGGCTATATAAATCTAAGTACCCTGTAAAGCATTTTCCATCCTGATTTTACAAAGATAATTTTTACCTTTTCTTCCTTTAATTAAAAGCTTTCTTTTTTTAAGAACCTAATTAATTTTTCTTTGTTTTAAGATCCAAGGGGATTGGGTCTGAACTCACCAGGGATTGGTGAGGGGGGATGGTTAATTTCTCCTTGTTTTAAGATCCAAGGGGTTTGGATCTGTGTTCCCCAGGGAAGGTTTTGGGGGGACAGAAAGTGTGTCAGACACTGATTTCTGGCTGGTGGCAGCGTTACCAGATCTAAGCTAGGAATTAAGCTTAGAAGGGTCCATGCAGGTCCCCACATTTGTACCCTAAAGTTCAGAGTGGGGGAGGAACCTTGACACCTGCAAGGGCAGCTCCATCTTGATCTACATTGTCCAGTGTGTATTTACATGTCCCCCAGCACACAATTCGGTGACTGGGCACATATGCCCACCTGCACAAATTTGTTATTTAAATTGTGCATGAGTACGCTTCTGAACACTTGGCTCCCTTTTCCCAAATTTCACTCCAGCTCCCTTGTGCTGAGGAGAGGACAAGAAGCAATGGGCTTAAATTGCAGCAAGGGAGGTTTAGGTTGGACATTAGGAAATAGTTCCTAACTGGCAAGGTGGTTAAGCACTCAAATAAATTGCCTAGGGAGGTTGTGGAATCTCCATCATTGGAGATTTTTAAGATCAGGTTAGACAAATACCTGTCAGGAATGGTCTATCTAGATAATACTTAGTCCTGCCATGAGTGCACGGGACTGGACTAGATGACCTCTTGAGGTCCCTTCCAGTCCTATGATTCTATGATTCAGTTCCCTTCTTTCCTTTGACCCCACATTCCCTTGAGTACGGTTCACATAATTTTCCATGACTCCTAACCACCTACAAAGAGCAGCATTCTCCTGAATTAACATAGTGGAAATATTTCAGCAAGAATCAAGTCCATTTTTAGCAGCATCTCCCCCAACCCCCATTGCCTATGCTGTGTGAGGAGTTTAGTTCATTCTCTCATTATCCACCACAGATATCCTGGCAACTGAAATGTCAAAAGCCAAGTGCAGTTGTGACGGAGATGACTGTGTCAGTTGCCCTTCTGTAAGTGAGTGTGAGTGGGCTTGATTCACCCAGATTGCAGGTCAACTGAACTGTTATCCCCGCAGGCACAGGCTGTAAGTCAGCTCTCATAGGTAGCAGTTCAGAGTAATTTCCAGTCATTATGGAAGATATGCTGAGGAAATTAATTGCCTAACCTAGCTTATGCACTAGCAGAATTAATGTGCCGCAGGAATTCCCCAGTGCAGAAAGTGTAACTATGGTAACCTTCGAGATCAATCCCTTGTTTTCTGAATTGTTGTCACTCTGTAAAAGGTAATGCCCAACAGGCCTTTCTCTTGCAAATTTCCATATTCTTCCACATCTGTCCCTAGAAGTGCCACCTATTGGTGCGTTGCCATGCCAACTGACTACAGATTTTGTTCTATCGACAGAGTGCGGTTTCCAGTCCCTGCCTCTCCTCTGGGATTCTCCATGGGATGAGATGCTCCAGCCTTCCATTTTCTCTTAATTTTTCCTTTAACTTCCAAATCCAAAATTACAAAACACTCTCTTGGAATGAGTCCTGGCTGGTGTCTGTGTCCATCAGGAAAAAAACAAGCCAACAGAGGGATCTGAAGTGAGGGGGGAGTTTCCCTCCCAACTCTGCCTGACCCTAAACCCATGGCAACTCCCTCCACAGCTCCTGGGGCTGAGGAGGTGCTGGTATGCTGCTGTAGGCTGATAGAGGGGTGCAGGACAAGGCCATGGGGAAAGCTTGTTCTGTGACTCTACATCCATGACTGAGAAATGGGCTTTATGAACACCCCTCTCCCCTGGACCAATCTGCTGGGAAGTGGGGAAGGGGGCTGAGCATGGGGCTGTGGGAAGCCAGAACCTGGCCGGGCATTAATGCTGCTGTTTCAGTGTTAACATGGGCACTCTTAGGGGAGAGCTTGGTCTGGGGTGGACCTGTGCCCTTTGGTATTCATTTATTTCCTTTGCAATGTGACTGAGGAAGGGAGTGGGGCAGACTCAGTGCTAGGGTAAGCAGGCCCGGCTGCCCATTGACTTTGATGGTTACCCAGGTCTGCCCTTGCACAATATGTCTGCTGCAGAATGCAAAAAACTGGAGGGGAGATTAAACTATAATAAGACAGTGATCAATATAATTGGTGTATACTTAGTGCAGAAACAAAACACTGGTGCAATGGTCTGCATAGACTTGTAGCTCTTATTTGGATATCTGCTGTTTAGAATTTGGCTTTTCACGGCCATTTGGTAATGGAAACTTTCTTGTGTAGATTTGATGGCCATGTTTGTTGGCATATGAAAGAACATCTGCAAAGAATAACATCAATTGAGACCCACATTCATTACCTTAGCCCTGGTCTACACTACGAGTTTAGGTCGAATTTTGCAGCGTTAAATTGATTTAACCCTGCACCTGTCCACACAATGAAGCCATTTTTGTGGACTTAAAGGGCTCTTAAAATCGATTTCTGTACTCCTCCCCGACGAGGTGATTAGCGGTGGGGGGAGAGGTGAAGCGATCATCCCAGAGAAATGGGTGTGTGTTGTGGGGGTTTAGTTGGGTTTGTGCTGCACGTTAACCTGAAAACCGTAGCCTCTCCTTTTAAATGGCCAACCCATTTTAAATGGCCAACCCAACGGGTGCTTGGTATGGGAAATGAGGGCGCTGCTGTTTGAAACCATTCCCACATGTTATGAAGGTTAAAGAAGCCAAAAGACTGTGGTTTACCATGTCTGCCTGGAAGCCAAATTCTGTTGTCCACCAGCCCTGCATGTGTGATCTCTCACACCAAACCAACAGGCCCTCAATATAAGAGGCAAAATGCGACCTTGTAAAGAAAGCACACGTGCTATGTGATGTTAACAGCTGGGTTCACCGTGAAAGAGTTTACCCATTGTTCTCTAAAATGTGTCTTTTAAACTACTGCTCTCCCTTTTCCTCCCGCAGCTGCAAATGTTTCAATGCTCCCCGTATCATCTCCGGGGAGATTAGAAGGTGAAAAAAAACGCACTTGCGATGAAATGTTCTCTGATCTCATGCAGTCCTCCCACACTGAAAGAGCCCAGCAGAATGTGAGGAGGCAAACAATGTCAGAGTGCAGGACATCACAAAATGAACGTGAGGACAGGTGACGGGAGCAAGAGGAGAGCGGGGGGGATCAAGATGACAGGTGGTGTCAGCGTGATGAGAGGAGGCAGGAAGCAATGCTGAGGCTACTGGAGGATCAAACTGATATTCTCTGGCGTATTGTTGAGGTGCAGGAAAGGCAGCAGGAGCAAAGACCACCGCTGCAGCCCCTGTGTAACCAACCGCCCTCCTTCCCATGTTCCATAGCCTCCTCATCCAGACGCCCAGGTCTAACCAAGTCAGTAAACTGCACCAGCACGCTTTTAAACGTCCAAATGCACATTCTACCACCATTCTGCACTCGCTTAGCCTATAGTTGAACAGCTCCTGACTACTGTCCAGGCTGCCTGTGTATGGCTTCATGAGCCATGGCATTAAGGGGTAGGCTGGGTCCCCAGGGATAACTATGGGCATTTCAACATCCCCAACGGTTATTTTCTGGTCTGGAAAGTAAGTCCCTTGCTGCAGCCGTTCACACAGACCAGAGTTCCTAAAGATGTGAGCGTCATGTACCTTTCCCGGCCATCCCACGTTGATGTTGGTGAAACGTCCCTTGTAATCCACCAGTGCTTGCAGCACCATGGAAAAGTACACCTTGCGGTTTATGTACTGGCTGCCTTGGTGCTCCGGTGCCAAGATAGGGATATGCGTTCCATCTATCGCCTCACCACAGTTAGGGAATCCCATTGCAGCAAAGCCATCCACTATGACCTGCACATTTCCCAGAGTCACTATCCTTGATAGCAGCAGCTCAGTAATTGCGTTGGCTACTTAGATCACAGCAGCCCCTACAGTAGATTTGTCCACTCCAAATTGATTCCCGACTGACCGGTAGCTGTCTGGCATTGCAAGCTTCCAGAGGGCTATTGCCACTCGCTTGTGAACTGTGAGGGCTGCTCTCATCTTGGTATTCTTGCACTTCAGGGCAGGGGAAAGCAAGTCACAAAGTTCCATGAAAGTGCCCTTATGCATGTGAAAGTTTCGCAGCCACTGAGAATTATCCCAGACCTGCAACACTATGCGGTCCCACCAGTCTGTGCTTGTTTCCCAGGCCCAGAATCGGCATTCCATGGCATGAACCTGCCCCATTGCCACCATGATGTCCAAATTGCCAGGGCCCGTGCTTTGAGAGAAGTCTGTGTCCATGTCCTCATCACTCTCGTCACCACGCTGCCATCACCTCCTCACCTGCTTTTGAAGTTTCTGGTGCTGCATATACTGCAGGATAATGTGCGTGGTGTTTACAGTGCTCATAACTGCCGTGGTAATCTGAGCGGACTCCATGTTTGCAGTATTATGGTGTCTGCAGGAGAGCAGAGTGGCAGCGGAAGCAGTCATTCGATGACGATGGTTTGCAGCCCTACTGCACCGTCTGCTGCTAGAGCAGGAGAGCAGAGTGGCAGTGGAAGCGATTGTTTGATGATGACAGTTTGCAGTCCTATTGCACCGTCTGCTGCCAGCAGCACCCAGGACACAACAGCAGTGGCTGAACTGAGCGGGCTGCACACTTGCTGTGGTATGGCATCTGCGCAGAAAAAAGGTGCGAAACGATTGTCTGCCGTTGCTTTCATGGAGGGAGGGGTGACTAACGACATGGCTTACAGGGTTGGCTTACAGGGAATTAAAATCAACAAAGGAGGCGGGTTTGCATCAAGGAGAAACACACACAGCTGTCATACCAAAGCCTGGCCAGTCATGAAACTGGTTTTCAAAACCTCTGTGATGCGCAGTGCGCCTTGCTGTGCTCTTCGAATTGCAAACAGCCTAGTCAGCAAACAGCGCCAGCGAGCTTTTAAACATCCAAAGGCACATTCTACCACCATTCTTCACTTGCTCAGCCTATAGTTGAACTGCTCCTTACTAGTGTCCAGGCTTCATGAGCCATCGGAGCAAGGGGTAGGCTGGGGTAGGTGCGACCGCGCGGTGCTGTGGGCTGGGAGAGCAGCCTGAGGCAGAAGCCTCCAGTTCGCATGATATTCCAGGCAGGACTGAATCTCCATGAGACGAAACTTAAAGAAGAGAATGACCTGGAGTCACTCCCATTTATGTCCAGGTGCCCCTGACTGACCTCACTGAGGTCAGCCAGGAGCACCCAGGAGACGACGGCTAGCAGTCGTATTGCACTGTCTGCTGTAGCGAAGGCAATGAGCTGCTCTGTGTAGCAATGACGGTGAGCTGAGCGGGCTCCATTTTCCCCAATACATTTATTGCCCTGTGTTTTCTTCTTGCAGGCTGACAGAGTCAATGGCTGCTGCAAGCAAACTGTAACTTGGTGCCCAGGGAGAATGGAGGACAGGCTGTCATGTCTACCTAGGGGCTTGAGCATGGATGGCAGGTATCATAGGCTGGGAGAAGCTGTGCCTCCCCAAACAGCCAGGCATGCCCCCCCTCACTTCCCCCTTTCCCACTCTGCGGCTCCTGTCCCCCTGTGTGGTGGCCCCAGCTTGGGCTGGGGCCATGCCTCCCACCCTCCTGGCATTTGGGGGCTGGGGAGGCTGGGGCCATGCTATCCACCTGCCCTCCTAGTGCTCTGGGGGCACTAGCCTGGGGCAGGGGCCGGGGGCCGCAGTGGAGGGGCTCTGGACTCCAGCATGGGGGGGCATGGAAGGGGCGGGGCCTCGGGCAGAAGGAGCGGGACTGGGGGCTAGCCTCCCCCAGCTGGCAGTTCCCACGTCGCCCATGGGCTTGAGGGGGATGCCAAGCATAGGTAAGAGACTATGCATATAGGTCTCTGTCTTATGTTTAAATCCACTTTTGGAGCAAAATAAATCATGCTTTATTTTGGAGAAACTGTTCCTGTGTCACTGTATACTAGTAGACCATGTCTACGGGGACTCCAAGAGGGGCATGGATGAGTCAAGGCCCTAGGCCCCAGGCCCCACGTTGGTCCATTCTGTGGTACAGCCTGGGCAAACCTAGCCCTCTCAGCACAATCCCTTCCAGGATCCCCTGGGTGCTGAGCCCCAGCTCTGCCCCATTATGCGACTGTGCCTATGTGGGCAGCATAGCCTAGGAAAGCAAGAGCTTGGGCTGAATACCAGTCAGTGAGTCACGGGTGGGTGGGCAGCTGTCTCCACAGGGAATGGCTGGAGGTCTGGCAGTGAAGCTGGTGCAGAACACTGGCAGTCAGACAAAAGGGAAATGTCTGCCCTGGTGGGGAGAGACGCTAGAAGGGAGCCAGTGCCTTCTCCAGCTTTTGCCACCACGATTCACTGGGTCCAGGCTCCCACATCCCACACAGGAGCTGGGGTTCATGTTGTGTGTCTCCAGCGGGATTAGCTGTGTTGTCTCACACCTAGTCTCCTGCTGCCATTTCCTAGCCAGGGTTCTAGTCTCTCGGCGGTCCCTGTGGATTGTCTCACTTCCTCATGGGGGTTTGCAGTGCCCCCCCAGTTAGTATCACCTGCAGATTTCATTACTGAGCAGCTGGGTTCTTTCTCCAGGTCATGAATGCAGATGTTAAGCATGACTAGTGCAGCAGCGTAGCTGGGGGGGGGAGCAGGGGAGCGGCCGCTCCCCCACTGAGCACAAGTGGCGCCTTGTCAATTTCTTGGCGCCTTTTTACTCACCCGGGGGAGCAATTAAAAATAAAAGGCGCCACCTGCTGTTGCTGTTTTATTTTACTCACGCGGCGGCGCTCCAGGTCTTTGACGGCACTTCGGCGGTGGGACCTTCACTCACTCTGGGTCTTCGGCGGCATTTTGGCGGCGGGACCTTCAGTGCTGCCGAAGACACCTAGAGTGAATGAAGGGCCCACCGCCGAAGTGCCACCGAAGACACCCGGAGCGAGTGAAGGGCCTGCTGCCGAAGTGCCACCGAAGACACCTGGAGCGAGTGAAGGGCCTGCCGCTGAAGTGCCACCGAAGACACCCGGAGCGAGTGAAGGGCCTGCCGCCGAAGTGCTGCCGAAGACACCCGGAGTGAGTGAAAGGCCTGCTGCCGAAATGCCACCGAAGACACCCGGAGCAAGTGAAGGGCCTGCCACCGAAGTGCTGCCGAAGACACCTGGAGCTAGTGAAGGGCCTGCCGCCGAAGTGCCACCGAAGACACCCGGAGCGAGTGAAGGGCCTGCCACCGAAGTGCCGCTGAAGACACCTGGAGCAAGTGAAGGGCCTGCCGCCGAAGTGCCGCCGAAGACACCCGGAGCGAGTGAAGGGCCTGCCACTGAAGTGCCGCTGAAGACACCTGGAGCAAGTGAAGGGCCTGCCGCCGAAGTGCCGCCGAAGACACCTGGAGCAAGTGAAGGGCCCACCGCCGAAGACCCAGAGCGCCACCAGGTGAGTAAAAGTGCCGCAGCGGGTGACGCCTTTTTTTTTTTATTGCTTCCCCTGTTCCCTCCACCTGGCTACACCACTGGACTAGTGCTAACCTGATCTCCAGGGCCTGGCTTGGGAGTGAGGCATAAGCGTGTTGGCTCTCTGAAGGGAAGACAGACCCTCAGGGAGGAGCATAGGGTTGCCAATTTTCTACTTGCACAAAACCAAACACCCTTGCCCCACCCCTGCCATGCCCCTCCTCTGAGGCCCGCCCCTGCCCCACCCCTTCTCTGAGGCCCCTCCCCCCGCTCACTCCATCCCCTCCTTACCTCTGTTGCTCGCTCTCCCGACCCTCACTCACTCGCTCATTTTCACTGGGCTGGCTCAGTGTGTTGGGGTGCAGGAGGCTCTGGCTGGGGTTGCAGGCTCCGGGGTGGGGCTAGAAATGAGGAGTACAGGGTGTGGGAGAGGGCTCCAGGTTGGGGCAGGGAGCTGGGGTGTAGGAGGGGGTGAGGGATCCGGCTGGGAGTGCGCAGGGCCAGGGATGAGGGGTTTGGGGTGCAGTAGGGGGCTCTGGGCTGCGGGGTGGAGCTGAAGGGTTTGGAGTATTGGAGGAGGCTTCAGGCTGAGGTGGGGTGTTGGGGTGTTGGAGGGGGTATGGGCTTTGGGCTGGGGGTGCGGGTTCCAGGGTGCAGCCAGAAATGAGGGGGTCAGGGTGAGGGAGGGGGCTCCGGGCTGGGGCAGGGGGGTTGGGGTGTGGCAAGGAGTTAAGGGCTCTGGCGGGGGGTGCGGGCTCTGGTGTGGGGCCGAGGATTAGGGATTTGGGATGCAGAGGGGGGGTCTGGGCTGGGGCTGAGGGATTTGGAGTGTGGGACTGGGCTCTGGGCTGGGGCAGGGGGTTGGGGGGGGTGAGGGCTCCGGCTGGGGTGTGGGCTCTGGGGTCAGGGTGAAGATGAGGGGTTTGAAGTGCAGGAGGGGGCTCCAGGCTGGGACCAAGGGGTTTGGAGGGTAGGAGGGGGATCAGGGATGGGGCAGGGGGTTGGGCCGTGGGAGGGGCCAGGGGTGCAGGTGGCACTTACCTTAAGCAGCTCCTGGAAGCAGTGGCAGGTCCCCCCTCTGGCTCCTAAGAGGAGGTGCATCCAGGCGGCTCTGCGCGGTGCCCCGGACGCAGACGCTGCCCCAGCAGCTCCCATTGGCTGTGGCTCTCAGCCAATGGGAGCTGAAGAGCAGCGTTTGAGGCTGGGGCAGTGTGCGGAGCCCCTGGCTGCCCCTACGCATAGGAGCTGGAGAGGGGACATGCTGCTGCTTCAAGGAGCTGTGCGGAGCCACGGCAGGCAGGGAACCTGCCTTAGCCCAACTGCACAGACAACCGGACTTTTAACGGCCCTGGAGCTGCTAGGGTCCTTTTTCGACCAGGCATTCTGGTCGAAAAGCAGACACCTGGCAACCCTAGGCTGGGCCTGACTGAAACTCGTCTGGAGACTGAAGAGCTGAGTTTTTTCTTGACAGACTTTGTGCTGGCGGTAATACGCTGGACCCCAGAAAGGGGAATGTTTTGAGTATCTGGCCCATGCGGACATCTTAAGGGCGCCTGAGCTAAGGCAAGCCTCAAAAGAACAACACGTGGCCAGAAGGGGGTGCTACAGGGCAGGCACACCCTTTGACAAGCCCACAAGCCAGAGCTTGGTATAGATTAGAGGTTCCCAAACTTTTCTTATTGTGTACCCCCTTCCAGCTCTACCAGCTTCCCGTGTACCCCTAGCCATAGGTGTGTGCACAGGCACACTCTAATGTAGGGGTAGGCAAATGGCTCCACTCTCCTGGTGCAGCAAGCTCCACCAATCTCTGGAGCTGGGTAATAAGGTAAGGTAATAATTGGAGATATACCAATCTCCTAGAACTGGAAGGGACCTCGAAAGGTCATTGAGTCCAGCCCCCTGCCTTCACTAGCAGGACCAATTTTTGCCCCAGATCCCTAAGTGGCCTCCTCAAGGATTGAACTCACAGCCCTGGGTTTAGTAGGCCAATGCTCAAACCACTGAGCTATCCCTGGCTCTCTCTCACAGCCCTGCCTAGAGCAGGCCCTGGCCCCCGCGGGTCTCCCCTCCCCACGGGTTTCCCCCCCTGCCCCACCGCGTCCCTGCCTGGAAGAAAGCAGCGGCTCTGGGCAGCAACTGCTGTCTGCTGCCCCAGGGTCCTAGTGCCCCCCATCTCCTAACGGCAGGGCAGGCTGCCCTTACCCTGCCCTTCCGCCCTAGCCCTGAGCCTCTCCAACGCCCCAAACCATCATCCCCAGTCCCAGCCCTCATCCCCCAGCACCCTAATCCTCTGCCCCAGCCCTGAGCCCCCCCAGCCCCAGCCAGAGCCCTCATCCCCCCGCACCCTAATCCTCTGCCCCAGCCCTGAGCCCGCTCCTGCATCGTGAACCCCTCATCCCCAGCCCCACAGCTCTCACCCCTGCACCCCCTCCTATCCCCAAACTTCCTCCCAGAGCGTGCACAACCTCCCCCTTCCCACATACCCTCTCCTGCACCCAAACTCCCTCCCAGAGCCTGCACCCTCCCTCTGCACCCTCTCCCACCCCCAAGCTCCCTCCCAGAGGCTGCACCCCTCACCCCCCCTATGCCCCCACCCCCTGCCCCTGCCCGGAGCCTGCACCCAGCACCCAAACTCCATCCCAGAGCCTGCACCCTGAACCCCTTCTGCATCCTAATCCCCAGCCCAGGACCTGCACCCCAGACCTCCTCCCCCCACCCAAACTCCCTCCCAGAGCCTTAGGAAGGTGGGGGACGGAGTTGGGGGGCTTGGGTTCTGGGCACCACCAAAATTTCTACAAACCTGCCACCCATGCGTGGGGCAGCATGGACTCTGCGCGGAGCAAAACATGCTGCTAGGAGCCTCATGGTAAGGGGTCCGGGGCTGGGGGGGGGGGGTTGGATAATGGGTTGGGGCAGTCAGGGTACAGGGATCAGGGTGGGTTGGATAGCGGGTGGGATCCTGGGGGTGTGGTTAGGGGTGGAGGGGTCTCTGGATGGGGCATGGGAGTCCCGGGGGCCTGTCTGAGTGCGGGGGTGTGGATAGGGGTCGGGGCAGTCAGGGGACAGGTAGGGGGTAGGGTCCTAGGGGGCAGTTAGGGGACAATGAGCAGGGAGGCTTAGATAGGGGGTGGGGTCCTGCGGGGCAGTTAGGGGCAGGGGTCCCAGGAGGGGGTAGTCAGGGGACAAGGAGCAGCGGGGGTTGGGAGTTCTGAGGGGGGCAGTCAGGGGGTGGGAAGTAAGAAGGAGTGGATGGGGTGGGTGGGGGCAGGGCTAGGGCGGGGCTCCCTTGGTGCACACCCTAATGAAATGTGCTGTGCACTCCTATGCCCCTAGCCTTCTCATCACTGATACTTTGTGTCTTCTTCTTAATGCTACCTGTCTTTAGCCATCTGCCCCATTTCACTGTTACGTACAGATATAGTTACAGAGCGATGTATATAACAAAAAACCAACAACCCTGACTTAGTTCTGAGCTCACTTAGACTGGACAGTTGCTGGGCAACTGAACCCGCACTGTATGGTGATTGGAGGTGGGAGCTCTGTACATCAGTGTCTCTGTGTTCTCATTGGTACATCTTGAAGTAAATTAACTACTGTATTTTATGTAATAAATTCCCACCGAGTTTTAAACCTTCGTCTGAATAGCCTATTGTGAAAATGCGATAAATAAAATAATAAATAAATAAAACCCTCTGTGATGGGTTGGGTCACAGAAACCCCTTTGGGACTGCCACCTGATGTGCCTAGACTACCTCGGAGCCTGTTTTCCCTGCCAGCTTAGGACTTCAGTGCCCTGCCTGATTTGAGCCAGACATGTTTGCCTGCTGCAATCCAAGTCTGAACCATGTCCCCCACAAGCTGCAGGCTTAACTGAAAACAGCTTAAGAACTGTTCCTGGATCCAGCACTCAGATACTCAGCTCCCAATGGGGTCCAAACCCCAAATAAATCCATTTTACCCTGTATAATAGAGAGATATGCACAGCTGTTTGCCCCTCCAGGTATTAATACATACTCTGGGTTAAGTAAAAAGTGATTTTATTAAATACAAAAAGTAGGATTTAAGTGGTTCCAAGTAATTACAGACAGAAAAAAGTAAATTAGCAAACAAAATAAAATAAAACATGCAAGTCTAAGCTTAATACAGTAGGAAACAATGGAGGTAAACCTCAGAGATGTTCCAATAAGCTTCTTTGACAGACTAGCCTCCTTCTAGTCTGGGCCCGATCCTTTCCCAGGTATAGTCCTTGTTCCAGCTCAGGTGGTAGCTAGGGGATTTCTCATGACTGCAACCTCTTTTGTTCTGTTCCACCCCCTTGTATGTCTTTTGCACAAGGCGGGAATCCTTTGTCCCTCTCTGGGTTCCCACTCCTCCTTCTCAATGGAAAAGCACCAGGCTAAAGCTGGATTTCAGTTCAGGTGACATGATCACATGTCACTGTAAGACTTCATTACCCACTATCCAGCGCACAGGTACACAGAAAGACTTACAAGTAAACAGAGCCATTACACCCAATTGTCCTGGTTAATGGGAGCCATCAAGATTCCAAGCCATCATTAATGGCCCACACTTTGCATAATTACCTTAGGACCTCAGAGTTATATTTTATATTTCTAGTTTCACATACAAGAATGATACAGTTATACAAATAGGATGACCACACTCAGTAGATGATAAGCTTTGTAATGATACCTTACAAGAGACCTTTTGCATGAAGCATATTCCAGTTACATTATATTCACACTCATTAGCATATTTTCATAACATCATATGGAGTGCACTGTCACACCCTCCATTACACAATTTCTCCTGTGCACCCCCCAGAGATGTCTCACATACCCCCAGGGGTACACGTACCACCGTTTGGGAATCCCTGGTATAGATTCTCTGCTCCAGCACCCTCCCTCTATTCATGTGGGAATGATACATTTTAAAAATGTCCAGGTTTGCTTGCAGAGGATTATTCTGCGCTGGGCCAGGCCTTCTCAGCCATGTTCTGTGACCTGTCCCTGCCCACACAGTCCTCACTGACCCCTCCCCAGCATATTATGCATGCCAGCTTTGGTGATGCAGGGGCGGGAAAAGGAGCAAATGGCCCAAGTGAGTGGTTCCCCCTGGCCTCCCAAACATGCAGTTTGGGTTTGAGCTGCTCTTTACTGTGTCTTCCCTTCCAGGCAGGTGCTAGCTAATGGTGACAGGTTTACTGGCCCGCCTCACTCAGCTGCCACCCACTGCCTAGAGGGCAGGAGGAAACATATACAATCCCTGCGAAAGCACACCTGCCTGTGCCAGACTGAGCACCAAGCAGTGGGTCTTCGCTGTGTGCGCTTTTTGTGATTCTCTGGGTAAAGAGCACGGCTGCACCTGGCTGTTTTCTCTTGTCATCATTTAATTTTCCTCTGGGTGATCTGAAATAACCTCAGCTCTGGAGAGCAGGCTACAGCACCTGCAGGAGACTTAGGGTCACCCAAGGAATTAGCTAGGAAGCAGCCGTGACAAGGGAGGTGTGTCAGTGGTGGAAAGGGGTCCTGAGCTGATGATGCAAGGCTGCTGTGACAAAGGACTGTTCTGAGCTGGGCTGGGCCAGATTCAGAGGACAGAGGATCCTCTTGCCCAGTGTGGGGATGCTGCACCATGGGCTGCACTAGCTTGGGGAACCTCGCTTTACAAAGGGCCAGAAGAACTTCAGAGGAGGTGACCAGCCTGATAGTGGGAGCGGAGATCTGCTGCAGGGCCCGGAGCTCATTTAACCAGAGAAATGGTACCTGGGGAGGTTGGCAAGGGGGAGGCTCGCTTGAAGAGTATGTCTGCACAGCAGCTGGAGGAGTAATGTCTAGCTCAGACATACATCCACGTGATAGTTCTGCTCAAGCTAGCATGCTAGAAATAGCATGGTAGTGTGCCAGCTGCCCGAATACGTACCTAGGGTCTCAGACTGTGTTGTACTTGGGTGGCTCACCCGAGCCACCACCTGGGCTGCTGCAACCATGCTACTATTTTTAGAGTGTTAGCTCGGGCAGAGCTCATGCAGGTCTGCCTATTGCAGCTGGGAATTACACTTCCAGCTTCAGTGTAGACAAACCCTAAATCTGGGAAGGGAGGGAGGAGGGCTGTTTTCACAGGACTCTGGGAGTAAAACCAAGAGCCGACAGACTTAACCTTAACTAAGGCCAAGTATGGGCATTGAACTAGGGGAAGTGTCCAGAGGGCATAGCCGGATGGACACGGAGCTGATTGCCAGGGAGTGGTTCCTGGCAAACTCAGAGCTATGGACCAAGGCTGTTTGCATAAGTGGCCATTGATTTTGGTGCCCAACTTGAGACATGCCAGATCAGTGGGTGCTTCTGAACTGTGGTTGCAACATTTACATTAGAGCTGAATTTGGCCTTGCCAGTGTCTGCAAAATGGAGCCCAAGAGCATGGCCCAGACTGCCCAGCAAGTTCCTCCCAGCTCAGTACCCTCCGAGCCTGTGACGCTACCAGGGGAGGAAGAGGAGAAAAGCCCAAATCTCCTTTCCTTACCGTATCACTCCTGGAACTGTGGGTGGGATATGGCACGAATTGGCACTGGACCCCTGTTGGGAACCCAAGGGCCACTCTCCATGTGGAAGAGAGGGAAAACTTTCCTCTTCACGCACAAGCACAGCTGGTAGATCTGCAGCCGCACCTCCTTCTGCCAGTAGGCGTAGATCAGCGGGTTCAGCAGAGAATTGCAGAGTCCCAGCAGCCATAGGTACCTTTCAATGACATCATATGGGAGGCATTTCTGGCACACGGTCTTCACAATGCTAGCTATGAAGAAAGGGGACCAAGACAGCACAAAGCACCCAATGAGAATAGCCACAGTCCTCACGGCTTTCATGTCACTGGTGTTATGAGGCGAAGGACTGTTCCCCGACAGCCCAACCTGCGCCACTTCTCGGATGTGCTGTACGTGCAGAGAGGCAATTTTCAGGATGTCACAATACAGGTAAATGAAAATGAACAAAGCTGGGAAGAACCCGATACAGAAGATGGTGAGCATGTATGTGGGTCGGAAGACCCCAAAGAAAGTGCACTTCCCTTCATAGGTCTGCTGAAAGCCCTGCACTAGTACTGGTAGAAAGCCAATAAAGCAGGCAGCCAGCCAGAGACCCACAATGCAGGCACCAACTACCAGGCCACTCATGATTCGGAAATACTGGAAAGGTTGTTTAATGGCCAAGTATCTGTCAAAAGTCACCATAATCATGGTGAGTATGGAGGCAGCTGAAGGGGAGATGATGAAGGCCATCCTCAGGATGCAGAACATCTTCGATGGGGGGTGACTGTGTGTGGAAAGCTCGTCTGTGACCAGCCCGGTGATTGTGATGCCAACCAAAAAGTCTGCAACCGCGAGGTTAAAGACAAAATACAGCCCTGTGCAGCCGTTCTTCTGGATCAGCCGAAACAAAGCAACAGCAACAAGTATGTTTGTAGCAATAATGAGAGAGGCCAAAACAGCAAGAACCACTCCAAATGCAAAGCCATCCATAGCTAATCTCTCACCAGGGCATGGCAGGTCCAGCCTTACTGACTTGACTCCATGGTGTTCCCTGGGCTTGCTACTGGAACCACTGATCAGCTAGGAATCCCGGGGAAAAACATGTCCTGGAGAAACATCAGACAGCCACTGTGCAATGGTCCTGGGCTCAGCTAAAAGAGCTGACTTGGAAAGCTTGGAAAGCTCAGTGGATGTGGGTGTACTTGTCTCCTTTCTGGTTAGGGAGCCCATAAGGTTGAACCGTGCCTATGTATTCCCAGCTTTCAGCGGACAGGAACTACAAGGTGCATGCTGCCAGCACCAGCCAGTGACCAGGTCTAGTCCCTCCCTTTCAGGAACCCAGTTACCAGACAACTCCCGAGTAGGGAGGGGGAAATGCTCTCGCTGCTTTCCAGGCTGCTCTGACAACCAGCTGGGTGGCTCAGCATCCCATCTGCATGCATAGCATCACCCCAGGGGTTGGCGGACTGCAGCAGGCTGTGCAGAGTCCATGCTGCCTCTGACAAGAGCAATCATAGTGAACGATCCCGCCAGGAGCTCCAGACAGGCAATGCCAATGCTGTTTTCCATCCAGGACAATCACCCAATCCTTTGTAGTTATTGTCGCACATCCCAGCTCATAATTCAGACATCCTGTGTGCCCCCTCCTGGCCCCACACATCCAGGATGCCTCCACATGCTGCTGCTGTTTCTTCTCCAATGTCTTTAAGGTCTGTCTGTTCCTTTCTCCACCCACAGCTAAAGCTGCTGGAATCAATGGGTGCTGGAAGATGACCAAACAATTGTTATTACAATTCATTGTTTTTACATCACCTAGACATGGGCTGGGCACTTTCCATCCCCCTCAGAAAGCCACGGCCCCCTGCCCCAAAGAACTGGCCAGCTGCATTTGGGGGAAAGGAACAAGGTGTGGAAGGACAAAGGCTGCATCATCAGGGTAACAATGTTAGGCACATGAAGATCTTTGTGAAACAAGAACTGGATTCTGCTGCCCAGGTCCCTGGAACCAGACTTTGGGGTTGTCATGGTTCCCAAGGTAACTGCACCTCTGACCGCTTCATGGCCTCCGTAAGGACACCCCCACTGTCGTCTCAGGCCATCGCCTTTCTCAGGCTCCTGGCGGGATCTCTCAGCTTCTCCCTCCAGAATGGGGCCTTAGGCTGCAGACTTCCTCATTTCAATGTGATGAACTCAGCAGGGCTGGCTTCAGCTCAGCACCTGCCGTCCTGTTCTGCCAGGGGCAATGACAGGGTAAACCAGTGGCCAGCCAGAAGCTGTTGAAGCCCCAGGCTGCAGAGACCGGCCATGCTAAGACCCCAGTGAGTACCTGGATGTCTGCTGAGGCCCATGGGGCGGGGGAGGAAGGAGTTGCCATAAATCTCGCCTGCTGAATACCCCAAGAAGATGGAGGACATGCAGACCTCAGACTGGGAAGGCAGGGTAGGAAGCATCCCATGGGAACCAGATATTGGTCTGGTTGTGGTACCAGGAACAGAGTCAGTGTGTTTCAGAGGGATACCTGCTGACCCAGTGGTGGGACCACTTGCCACTGATAGGGCTGGGATCCAGTGGAGTAGGGAGGACCTGGGTCCCCATACCCCAGCTGCCAACTGCACCACTGGGTGGTGGTCTGCTCCCCTTTGGGCCACAAGGGGGGCAAGCTTATTGCTGACATGCCCCAGCCAGGAGGCTGTGGGACCCTGAGGGCTGCTTGCCCCGTCCTATTGATTCTGGGCCCTAGGCCATGCTATCCTGCTCCGAAGGGCCTAGGGTTACTCCCTGGCTGGTATTTGACTGGCCTGGCTGGTTTTTTTAGATAGATTTGCCAGTTGCAAGAAAAATAATTTAATCTGCTGGGGTTTTTTCATGTGGGTCTAAAGATTTTCATTATCGTCACAATACACAGGGATATCTAATGTTAAAAGTTTCTGTGTTCAGCTAAAGATGCTGCAGTGTTCCTACTTCTGCAGTTTAAGTGAGAACAGATCAAAACTTGAAAATACAGTAGCCGTCTGCCACCATCACTCAAGTGCATGGTGCATGTGTGTGAGGGAGAGGGTTTGAGTGATGTGAGAGTGAGGAGATGTGCAATGTTATCAATCTTATCTCTATGTTATCTTGCTAGATACTTTAAGTGGCTGTTGAAGGGGGGCTTGTGGAGTTGCTTTGTGGTTGGGGACTGGGATTGCGGCAGGCTTGCCTTGTGTGGGGGTGCCATTTTCTTGCATTTCGAAGGTGATAACCCTACAAGGGCCACCCTGTTGACTTGGGCCACTGGGCAATGCTGTCTTGCACAGGAGGGTAGCCACCTGATGCTGTCCCATCACCCTGTGA
This sequence comes from Mauremys reevesii, assembly GCF_016161935.1. Classification (NCBI taxonomy): domain Eukaryota; kingdom Metazoa; phylum Chordata; order Testudines; family Geoemydidae; genus Mauremys; species Mauremys reevesii. The sequence continues at coordinate 61,802,819 of NC_052631.1, forward strand.
CAGGGTGTACTTACCCCACGACATGGCCCTAGTATGGGGCAAAGATCTCTGCTATTCACCATGACACCAGACAAGGTGTGGGGCACCAGCCGAACAAGCTGGTGCTTGGGGTGGCAGATTCCAAGGGGCGGCATCCCGCCGAATCCTTTTTTTGCGCTTCCTTCCTCCGCCCTTGCAGGTTTTTTTTCTTTTTGGTTTGCTGCTCCTGCCGCCCTGTAGGGGGCGGCGGCGCAGAGGAGGGGAGCTGCTGGGAGCGGTGCCAGGTCTGCAGCAAGCCCCGCACGCAGCCTTCCTTCCCTGCCTGTCCACCGGAGCGGCGCGGAGCCCTCCCAGCAGGCGGCGTGGCAGGACCGGCCGCATGGCAAGCGCCCCGCTTAAGGAAGCCCTGGCCACCCCCTTCTCTCTCTCGCCCCCCCCCCCCCAGCTGGGGTGTGCATTCCGCTGCCCGGGATCTGCAGGGCTGGGAGTCCCACGCTCCCGCCGCCCCACAGGTATTTTTTTTGTTTTGTTTTTTCTTCCCTTCGCAGCTCTGGCCAGCCGGGCAGTTTGTTTTGCACCCACCCGCCCTTTGCTGCTCCGGCCAGCAGGTTTGTGTCCCGCCCTCCCGCCTTCGTCGCTCCGACCGGCCGGCAGGTTTCCTGCCCCCCCGCCCCCTTCATTGCTCCGGCCAGCAGGTTGGTTTCCTGCCCCCCCCCCTTGCTGTTCAGGCTGGCAGGTTTGTTCTCCCCCGCCCCCCCTTTGCTGCTCCGGCCCCGCGCAGGTTTTTTTTGTTTGTTTGTTTGTTTGTTTTTGGCTTGTGGCGGCAAAAAAGCCAGAGCCGGCCCTGCAGGGGCGGGCAGTCCGTGCGCCCTTAGGGCGGCAGGCGCGTTTCCGCGGCGGCGGCAATTGGGCGGCAGCTTCTATGTTTAGCTGTCAGGGGCGGCTTCAGCTAAACATAGAAGCTGCCGCGGAATTGCCGCCGCCGCGGAAACGCGCCTCCCCCCCTGCCCAGGGCGGCAATTCCGCGCGCTGCTTGGGGCGACGAAAACTGTAGAGCCGGCCCTGGTGTGGGGGGGAGGGGGAGGCAGAGATGGAGGCAGTGAGATCTCGCTGGTGGCTTCTGCACCAGCACCCAGGGGCAGGCTACATGATATCTCACCACTTAACAATGGCCATTAACACAGTGAGCACTGAGCAAACCAAGGCTCCTAGATACCAGTAACATCTAATGTCAGGGCACAGAGGCAGCCAAGGGCTATACAATCTGTCACTGTTTGGCTTTGGCTGGAGAGCACTTTCCATAAGGTTAATGAGTAACTGGGACAGAACTGGAATGAGTGACTGGCATAGGAGGAAAGGCTCCCATTGAGGTGTCTTTGGAGTGCACCGCAGTGTTTGGTGGGACAGCACTGAATGGGGGAGTCTCAGCCACACTCCCCGAGATGGGGAAAGCCAGAATCCATGCTCCGTACCCCAGCACTGTATCCGGGTTAGCCAGGGTGCTTGAGCCTGGACATATCTCTCAACCTTCGTGTCTGCTAGAGTGTGACAAATGACCAAAATGTGGATCCACTGTTCTTGTGTGCATCGCCCCCTCATTTTTACATGACCATGTTGTTTAACTATGATGCTTGTTTCAGGGGAAGTTTTCCTGCTGTGTGAATTAAATAACTAAGATTTTAAAAGAGAACAAATTCCCTTATGCATGACCATGAGAAACCCCGCTTGGTTCATCAAGAGGGTTTGAGCCTTGGTCTGTTAGTCCCCCAGAACTGACCTGGCCACCTGAGCTAGAGGAATACCAGCAGAAGGCAGTTGGGATCACATTCTTTTCTAGCGCCTTACTTCATTACCTGCTAGACAGCAGTAGGAAGCAGGGGGCCAGGAGTCCTGAGTTCTGTTCCTGGATCCAGGAGGGAGTTCACTCGTACCAACCCCATGTAGTGGGGGGAGGCGGCCAGGAAAGAGTTATCTGGTAGGCTGTTTAAAAACAGAGTCGTGGGTCTCTGAAGCTGCTCACAGCTCGGGATAAACAAAACGCTCCCGATAATGTAAAACCTCTGGAACCAGTCACCTCTCCAATCACTTGGTCTGTGTGCTTTCCCCACTCTCCACCTGCATTTACTCTTTCTAGGCTATGTTTACACTTAGAGTGAGGAGTGTGATTCCCAGCATGCACTGATGCACAGATATACTTCCACTAGCGCTCACTAGCTAGTGAGCTAAAAACACTAATATAGCTGTGATGGTAGAATGGGCAGTGGTGAGTAGCAGCATGGGTTAGCCACCCCGAGTACAAATCCACCTGAACCCTGTGTGTACATACAGGCCCATGTGGCGGCCTGTACTGCTGCAGTTACACTGCTATTGCTAGCTTGATGAGAACTGGCAGTAGTATGTTTACGCAAGCTGGGAATCACATGCCTAGTTCATAGGGTAGCCATAGCTGTAGACTGTATTGTGGTCTTTTAGGTAGGGACTGCATCTTCCTATGCTCTGTATGGTGCCCAGGGGGCAGGCCTGTAATGCTGTTCATAACAATAGTCCCGGCAGTAATGTATTAGCATGCAGAGTAAAGGGACATGAGAAGTGGCATTTATCAAACAGTCACAGTCAGAGTCAGGGCCTCCCAGAGGGGGGTGCACAAGTGGGGCAATTTGCTCCAGGCCTCGGGCCCCACAGGGGCCCCCACGAGAGTTTTTCGGGGCCCCTGGAGCGGGGTCCTTCACTCACTCTGGGGGCCCCGGAAAACTCTCGTGGGGCCCGGGCCCACGGAGCTTCTTCTGCTCCGGGTCTTCGGCGGCAATTCGGCGGCAGGGGGTCCTTCCACTCCGGGACCCGCTGCCAAAGTGCCCCAAAGACCAGTAGCGTAGCTAGCGGGGTGCAGGGGAAGCAGCCGCTTCCCCTCACATTTTCAACAAGTGGCACCTGCGGCAGCACAGCTGGAGGAGCGAGGGGGCCGGCTCCTCAGCCATCGCGCCCCACGCTCAGCGTGGCCCCAGCATCGCCACAGCCACCTCCTGCGGCGGCTCAGGGCTCAGCGGCCAAGCGCTCCCCGCCCCTTGCTAATGCGGTGGGCGGGGGGAGGTGAAAGGACCCCTGCGCCTTTAAGGCCACCTGGCTGGTGAGCCCCACATGGAACGCACCAAGCGCCAGGAGCAGGCCGGGGACGGGCGATGGCGCAGGACGGAAGGTGAGCGGCGGGGGTCCAGTGCCTTGCACTAGGGGGTCCGGGCGAGGGACTCCCTGGGGCCAGGCCTGCAGGGCAGGGGCGCAGGCCGCACTGTCTGGATGGGGGGCCCTGGCACGGTGCAGGAGCCTGGAGCCTGGGGCAGGGGTGATGGGACCCCGCGGGTGGGGCCGGGTGGTGCAGCCTGGCGGGGGACACCTGCAGAGCACGCTGGGCAGGAAAGACTCTCCTGGGACTTTGAGCAGGGGGTTGGACTAGATGACCTCCTGAGGTCCCTTCCAACCCTGAGATTCTATGATTCTATGACTGCGGGGGGACAGGGGTATCCACACCCCCAGAAAGCCCGCAGGAGTCCTGAGCCGGGGCCCAGGGTTAATCTGGGGGGGAAATGGGAGGAGCGAAGGGGGCGTGGCCAGAGGGGGAGTCAAGGGGGGCACCTTTTGTATGTTTGCTCCCCCTACACTTAGAACCTGGCTACACCACTGCCGAAGACCTGTGGCGGGAGGTCCTTCTGTCCCGGGACCCACCGCCGGGTCTTCGGTGGCAATTCGGCAGCGGGAGCTCCCCGACGCGGATCTTCGGGGCACTTCGGCAGTGGGTCCCAGAGCTAAAGGACCCCCCACCGCCGAATTGCCACCGAAGCGGGGGCCCCCCGCCGCTGAAGACCCCAGGCCCCCTGAATCCTCTGGTGGCCCTGGTCAGAGTCAAAGAGTTTAAGGCCAGAAGGGACCACCAGTTCATGTAGTCTGACCTGTACATCACAGGCCACCACCACCACCCAGCATCCGCACACTGACCCACCAGCCAAAATGAGGCCAAAGTATCACAGCCCACAGGAGATATGACTATTATGGGCCACAGGCAGAGAATAGCAGGACTGAGGTGCACCAGTGCAGTAGCAGGGAAATGATTAAGTGAGAAGCGCCAAAGAGTCCTGTGGCACCTTATAGACTAACAGACGTATTGGAGCATGAGCTTTCGTGGGTGAATGCTCCAATACTTCTGTTAGTCTATAAGGTGCTACAGGACTCTTTGTCACTTTTTACAGATCCAGACTAACATGGCTACCCCTCTGATACTTGATTAAGTGAGAGATACCCAAATAATTCTGGTCAGTGACCTGCACCCACACAGTGCACTGTAAGGAGACACTCATCCAGGTCACTGCCAATCTGACTTGGGGGAAAATTCCTTCCCTGCCCTGCTTATGGTGATGCTGAGCATGTGAGCAAGAACCAGCCAGCCAAGCACCTGAGAGAGAATGCTCAGTGCCACCTCAGAGCCCTGGCTCACCCTGTCCAATGTCCCATCTCCAGCTGTGGTCACCCCTGATGCTTCAGAGGAAGGAGATAAACAAAACCAGAATACATTGTGGGGGAGAATCCTGTCCTGACCCCTGCAGATGCCGCTGAAACCCTGAAACATGATCTTTTAGGATCATAAGACATAAACTGGAAATGAGCCCCAGGGCTGCTGTGCCCTGCTCCCTGCCATCACAAGCAATCCCATCATACAGCCAAACTCAGAAATTTGTCCCGCTCTCTCTTAAAACGAATTGAGTTGTTTGGCTCCACAATTCCTAGTGGGAGACTGTTCCAGAACCTCACTTCTCTGATGGTTGGAAACGTTCTTCTAATTCCCAGCTGAATTTCTTCATGCCAGTTTATACCCATTTGTTCTTGTGCCAACATTGTCCTTTAGCTTAAATAGCTCTTCTCCCTCCCTGGTATTTAGCCCCCACTGTATTTATGGTGACATTTTCCAGGGTACCCAGGGTTGTGAGGCACCTCACTATCACCTGCCCTTAGCATGAGTCTGTGCCTGCTGTGGGTCAGCTCTCTGACTACACCAGCCTCTGGCAACACAAGCCCTCCCCTCCAGGTCATTTACAAACCGACACAATGTAACTTTCTATGCTGACCAACCCCCTTTTCCATTTCCTACAGGCTCTCTACTTACTCCTATAGCCTTTCTGAGGCTGGGTCTGGAGCCTTTCCCTATGAGTTTTCCCTTTGCTTGAGATGCAAATTTCAGATCATTTTTGTGTAGTTCAATTTGAAGACCTTCTAAGCCTCTGCCACTCTTAAGTCCTTGAGCTCTTCAGTCCAGTTGAGTTATTTAACTAATTTCCCAGAGTCTGTCCTTTTGAAACAAAGAACTATACTAGACGACCTGCGTTTGATTCCTCATCCATTTAATTAAAACCAAATCAATTCGTATCACTCAATCCAAGGTTATTTCCTATGACCAGCGTTTCTATGATGTCCTCACTGCTTACTAAAACCAAGCTGAAAATTGCATCAACCAATGAACAAAAAACTGTCACCTATCACATCCAGGAATATCTGGGCCCTATGGGTATTAGATCTCAACCTATCTCTGGGAAGTTAGTCTCCCATTGGAATACAATGCCCCAAAATATTTATCTCTAATAATATTAAAGAGATCTCTATCCATATCCAAGTCTGACTCTAGAAGTCTATGGCAGACCCCTAACACTATCCCAGGAGAACCTTTTATAATCCTTCTCCAAAGTGATTTTGACTCAAACGGATTCAGTTTTGTTCATATTATTACATCGTATTTCTTTATGGTTTACTGCTTCATTGATGTGCAATGCTACCCCACCACCTTCACCTTTATTCCCATCTCTCCTAAACAGCACTTATTCTTCCATACCTGAGTTCCAGTCATGAGTGCTATTCCACCATATTTCTGCAATCCCTATAATATCTGGTTTGACCTCCTGCACCAGTAGTTCCAGTTCCTACATTTTATTGCCCAGACACTTGCATTCATGTACAGCCATTTCAGTTGTTTCCCTTGGACCTTCACCCAGTTTTTCTAGCTGGATTAGATATAATCCTTCACTAACCGAAACACCTTCCTGACTATTACTCCAATCAATATTTGTATTTTCTTTCTCCTTGCTGTCCATATTCTTACCTTGTGGTGTTCCATTATCCCTTTTTATATCTTCTTTTAGCTGATTTTTCCTCCTCCTGCATATTGAACCCAGGTGTAGAGATTTCATGAGTATCTCCCACCCTTCTCCCCTCAACTCTAGTTTAAAGTCCTTCTTATCAATCAGGACAGCCTTGATCCCAAAAGGTTAATACCCCAGGTACTCAAGTGGAGTCCATCAGTCGAGAAGAGTCGTCTTTCTGTGAATGCCTCCCAATGGTCTATCATGCCAAAACCTTCCTTATAACACCAATCCTTGAGCCATCTGTTGATTATCTTGTCATGCCTTCACCCTTCATCTCTAAGGACAGAAGTATTCCACTGAAAATCACTTGAGCTTCCACTTCTTTAAGTGTCTCACCCAGCCACGCATAGTCATCCTTGACCCATTCCAGGGAGAATCTAGAAGTGTCATTTATCCCAACATGCAGCACAATCAGGGGTTTTCCCCCCACTCCCATCAGGATCCTTTTCAGCTTCACATCCACATCTCCTACCCTTGCTCCTGGCAGACAGCACACACTTCTGTTTTCTGTATCTGGTCTGGTGATAGGCCTATCAGTTCTTTGGCGTGTGTAGTCCCTGATCCCATAGACCTGTCTCTTCCTGGTGTTGGTATGCATCTGTTTTATGTTCTCTCTCTCAGACCCCTGTACACAGGGCCGGCTTTAGGAAGTGCAGGGCCCAATTCAAACAGTTTCGATGGGGCCCTGGCAGCGATGACTTAAAAAAAAAAACACATGTAAAAAAACTCATGGGGCTTGTATTCACTGGGCGGTGCTCTTAGTTTTTGGCAGCACTTCGGCGGTGGGTCCTTCACTCGCTCCAGGTCTTCAGCGGCACTGAAGGACCTGCTGCCGAAGTGTTGCCGAAGACCCAGAGTAAGCGAACCTGCCGCTGAAGTACCGTCGAAGACCTGGAGAGAGTGAAGGACCCGCCGCTGAAGTGCCGCTGAAGACCCAAAGCGCCGCCAGGTGAGTAAAAATTAAAAAGGCGCCTCTAGCCAGGGAAGGGATTCTCACTGGGCGAGGGGCCCTCTTAGGCGTGGGGCCCGATTCGGGGGAATTGGTGGAATAGGCCTAAAGCTGGCCCTGCCTGTACATAATTTTTATTTTCCCTTAGGGTCTGGTCCCCAGCTACCTCCATTATCACTTTATCTCTTCTGGAGAGACTGGCTTCTCTTCTTTTCTTCCCCATCATCCCATCTTCTGTCTGTTTCTCCTCCTCATTCCCCAGTGCAGCAAACCTGTTACTCAACTTGATTGCACCACCACTAGCTAGTCTTTCACTGACTTATCCTCACAGTCACATTCTTCCACAGATCACCCTCCTCTTCTGGCAGTCCTCCCTCTGGACCCCTTTGTTTGGCAGGTGTCTGTGAACCTTGAATTGTGAGTGCCATCTTCTCTCTCCTCTTCTGCATTATATATTCAAATTCCCATCTGCATTCCAGCATCACCTCCTGAACCACCTTTGTCATGAGCTATGCCCTGAACCACCTTTGTCATGAGCTCAGACATTTCATGCATAAGTAGCTTTTATCATATACCCACTCAAGGATGATGTATATCCCACGGCTTCTGCATCTGACCATCTTCGTTGTACCTCTTTTCCTTGGGTCACTTCTAGATCTGCCTCAGTAGCCATCCTTCTCTTCTTTTCGTAGACTCTCTGGGTGCCACATGGGTGGCATGTAAACTAGGTAATGCTATGTCTGTGTACACTGCCAAGTGCAAATAGGTCTCATTAGTTAGGGCCCATTCCTGTGGAGACACTTTGACCTGGAATCAGCTGCCCTTAATGGTATTTAAAATAAAACAAAATTAAAAAATATTTCAACTATTTCATTATCTGATTATGCATTACTACTACTGACATGTTATGAAATAATATAACCATGAAACATCATAAAATATAATTTACCTACATCCCCTTTGTGAATCTAGTCCCAAATTACTTCTGACAATCCTTGTGAAAAATAGACTGGACTTTGCAAAGAACAGTGGATATTTGTAGAGCCAGCAAAAACTGTGCTTCCCAAAGGAATCTTTTAGCAAGCAGTGAGAGAAATGAAAGGCATCTAATCCAAAATGTACCAGGAGAAAATTAAAGGGAGAACAAACTGCCAAGAGATACCAGATATGTTGATGATAAATGGAGGGCATTGCAGCACGCAGGGATCCAGCACCTCTGGTAAGAAACTGATTCTTATATCCTGGCTCAATCTCATTTGAAACAGGTTGTAGTTGCAATCAGTTAAAAGGCCAGTCATATGAGAGGTTTCAATATCCAATGACTTCTATGTTTACAGTTCTACCTTTTTTAAAAACCAAGTGCATCAGCAGTCCTGTGCATCACACCTATATTACAATGATCTAAATATGGAAACCTCTATGTCAGTGCTAAGTTTTATTAAATTATGGCAAACAACTAACTGATAAAAAGACGACTTTGGTATGCAGGACCTTTCACCAGCCATAAAAATGTACTAAATAAGAAAGCTCTGTGATTCAGAGGTTCAAAAAGATTGAGACTGATTAATAACTTGTATGTGTGTGTCACGACAAAATCAACACCTGGATAAAAATAATAACTGAAAATGATGTTTGAATGTCAATAGAAGTGAGGCTCTCAGGCTCCATGTATGCATGTCCCGGCTGAAGCACCCTGGCTATCCCAGATACAGCTTTTGTACTGAGCATGGATCCTGGCTTTCCTCATCTCGGGGAGTGTGGCTGAAACTCCCCCATTCTGCACTGACCCACCATGCACTGTGAAGCACTCCAAAGACACCTCAATGGGAAGCTTTCCTCCTATGTCATTCACTCATTCCAGCTCTCTCTCGGTTACTCATCAACCTTATGGAAAGCACTCTCCAGCCAAAGCCAAACAGTGACAGATTGTATAACCCTTGGCTGCCTCTGTGCCCTGACATTAGATGTTACTGGTATCTAGGAGTATTGGTTTGCTTAGTGCTCCCTGTGTTAATGGCTATTGTTAAGTGGTGAGATATCATGTAGCCTGGAGTAAACAGCCCTAGAAAGCTCTCGTTTTCTTTTTTGTAAAAGCTCTTATTTAATTCACATAGAAAATAAATCTTTAAAAACAGGTTTTTTTAATTAAAAGCCATTATAATTGGAAAATTGTTTTGCAACAAAGCCCAGGTGTTCCACATTTGGGTCGTTTGTTCTACATTTCATTGGCTTGTGTTACCCTGGTAGGTGTGCAAACTGACAGGGTCACCTCTTCCTTGTCTTTCTTCCCTTCAGTTACTCTCTTTACAGCACTGCTGCATGATCGCCTTTGCCCTGGCTGAGACTCAAATTACTTCTCCTTGAAGCTATTCTGCGGAGTTTTTTCCCTTGTGCTTCTTTTTTATTTTTCTGTTACTCTCTTCCTGCAGAGATACACTGTGTTCATTTCTAACTCTTCTGTCTGACCAGCAGGGGCGGCTCTAGGCACCAGCGGGCCAAGCGCCCGCTTGGGGCGGCATCCTGGGGAGGGCGTCATTTGGCCCCGGAGCTCCGCTGCGGCATGCCTGCGGCCGGTCCCCGGGAGGACGACGACGGACCGCTGCGGCGGCGTCTCGGGCGGCGCCCCTCTTCCCCGCTCTCTCTCCGAGCTCCTGCCGGCGGAGGGCGGCTCGCCCGCGCTCTCCGGTGGCTCCGCACCTGCCGCGCGGCATGCGGCGGGAGCTACGCCGCCCGCCCCCCCCTCCCCCCCCGGATGAAGAAGAAGAACCGCTGACGGGGGCTGGGGGAAGGCGCGCGCTCGCGCTGCTTGGGCAGCCTACAGCACTGTCTGACCAGGCTGGTAGTATCTTAACATTCAACCAGTCATGGGTACCAGGGGACCCCCCACACCATGAGTCATGTGCCCCTTGGTGAGCTTAGCACATGGGGAATCACACACTTCCAGCATGCAGGAATTCACAACCAAATGGTCTCACCAGGGGAAGTGACTCTCTTGCAGCCTTGAAATTGGGTGTCTTTTTTTGTAAAAGATCTGTTCTAGTTCAGCTACAAATTATTGGGCTCAATGCATGACTCACTGGGTGAAATCTAAGGCCTGTTTTGTGTTCTTCAAACTGGATGATCATTAGAGCTACTCAGAAAATGAAATTTCCATCCCATGGGAAATTCTGACATTTCAAAACTTGTTTTTCTTCCGAATCAGAAAGAAAATAGAAAATTTCATTATTTTTTTGTGTGGAATGGAAATTCCAAAACTTTTTGATTCTGAAACATCAGAATGACCTTATTAGCACATTTTTTTGTAATAATGTCAGAATGAAACATTTCAATCTGGTTGACCAGGTGGTGGCCATTTCTAATTTAGTTTTCAGTACATCAGTTAATCAGGCTGGTGAGAGAGAGGAGGACTTACACATGGTAACAAAATAAATAAACCTAAATAAATAAAAGCTCCCAAGAAGGACTAGGATGGGAGATAAGGTGGAGGAGGGAACAAACGCGCCCCCTCCCCAGTCCAGAAAGAGGCACTCCACTCTCTGGGAACATTTCTCAGTGAGGACAGCACCCTTTAGCTAGCTGCCTACCACCAGTGAGAAAGAGGGCTTCAACACCCCCAGAGGGAGATACTGGGTCAAGACTCTCACAGTTTATCTCTGGTCAAACCCATACAGCTGATCACACCCTGGACCAGATCTTCAGCCTAGATGTCAAGATCAAGAAGATCGCAATTAGAGCTGGTTGGGAATTCTTCAGTGAAATGTTTTTCCATCAGAGAACACCAATTTGTCAAAACTGAAACTTTTCACAGGAAAGGATTGGTTCTGGCCAATATTTCTACTGAAAAATATTTTGGAACAACATTTCAGAAATAGTTGAAATGTTTCATTTTGACATTTTCAAAATAAAAAACTGTTTTTTTCTGGTTTGAAACAATTATTTATTTAGAATTTTTAGCTAATTATAGTTAATATATAGCTGTATTAAATTTAAAATGGTTGAAATCAAAATGGTATGTTTCAAAATTATAAAAATTAAACATTTCAGTAGATCTGAACCATTTAAAAGAAATTATTTAACTTTTTTTTTTTTTTTTAAGATTTCAACTCTTTGTCCCAATTAGGAAAACAACGATTTTTCAGTATCTTAAAATGTTCACAGGCTGGGAAAACCATTTCCTGCCCAGTTGTAATCAATCACACCTCAGCCATTGTCATGGACAGACTATCACCTCATTAATGCCATGGTCAGAGCCTTGCCAGCCCCCAAGGAAACAAAGACCAATATTTCTGATTCTACCAGGAAGGCTCATGGGCTCCACCAAATTTCAAAGCTTGCTAAAGGAGAGCAGCACCCAGTGACAGGATGAGGAGTCAAGGACTTAGTGAATCATTACCTTTCTACATCGGCCTTGGCCACTGACATGTCAGCCCCCAAATGACCCTTTCCTCCCCAAAGCCCACACAGATCCCCTGGCTTTTCTGGCTCCTGGAGCTGGATAAAGAGGTGCAGAAACTCGAGCACTGATAGAGAAAAATGAAGGTGGAAACAGACAAGATGAAACAACAAATTCCTCCAAGCCTATATTGAGGTTTATTGCAGGCTGGAAGAACCTTCTTATCTGCCTCCACTGAAGCTGTTAAATCATGCCCTGAGGAGCTATCCATGGTGGTAAACCAGGTACCTCTTCAATCCGGAATGTCTACAACCTGCCTCAAAATTGAGCACCGGACACCCTGAATGTACTGAACTCTGGGAATACAGAGGTACGGGGGAGCTGTTGATTGGTGGGTGCAGAGCAGATCCAGGCTATTTGAGAAGGCATCTGAAATGTACATAACCTTTTTCAGTGCAGAAGAATGATTTGGTACAATTGTAGCATAACCTGGATTTTCAAATTAAGAATAGAAGTTAGTCTGTTGGGATCCAGATAGGAAGTTCCTATCACTTACTTAAAAAGATAAAACAGCCTGTCTATAAGCCTCTTGTTACAAAATTAAAAGTACAATGGCAATATCAATAATGCCTTGTTTATATTCAATGCCTTTTATCTTGAGATAGCCCAAAGAACTTAAATTACTCATAAATAAAGTCTATATAGGAGTTTCTCCACCCCACTTAAGAGGGATGTGGCAACTGTTTAACAGTGTACTGCAATATTACAGAACAGTTTTTTGGATGGGCAGTGAAGAAGACTGTTAATTGAACTGAAACTGCAAAGGAAATTTAGTCATCAGACTACAATTGTCATCTGAAATTTGACCAGAGGACCTTAGTTGAACTGAACTATAAAGACAAAGGTCTTAATTAAATACAATTACAGTATATAGTATAAGCAGCAAAGAATCCTGTGGCACCTTATAGACTAACAGACTTTTGCAGCATGAGCTTTCGTGAGTGAATACCCACTTCTTCGGATGCAAGAAGTGGGTATTCACCCACGAAAGCTCATGCTGCAAAACGTCTGTTAGTCTATAAGGTGCCACAGGATTCTTTGCTGCTTCTACAGAACCAGACTAACATGGCTACCCCTCTGATAATTGACAGTATATAGTATAAGTAGATTCTATGGGGAAAACATACAAGATATTAAAGGAAAAATGAGAAGTTCTAGTGGCACTTTAGCGACTAATAAATGTATTTGGGCATAAGTTTTCATGGGCGAAAACCCACTTCATCAGATGCATGGAGTGGAACATACAGTAGGGAGGTATAAATACACAGCATATGAAAAGATGGGAGTTGCCTTACCAAGTGGAGGGTCAGTGCTAATGAGCCAATTCAATTTAAGTTGGAAGTAGGCAATTCTCAACAGTTGACAAGAAGGAGTGGAAATCACTTTTGTAGTGTTAATTAGGCCAGTGTAAAGAAGGTGGCCCATTTGAAACAGTTGACAAGAAGGTCTGAGTATTTAGCAAGGGGAAATTAGTTTTTGTAAAAATGAGGAGTACTTGTGGCACCTTAGAGACTAACAAATTGATTTAGTTTCTGTAGTGACCCATCCACTCCCAGTCTCTTTTCAGGCCTAATTTGATGGTGTCCAGTTTGCAAATTAATTCCAGTTCTGCAGTTTCTCACTGGAGTCTGTTTTTGAAGTTTTTTGTTGAAGAACTGCCACTTTTAAGTCTGTTATTGAGTGACCAGGGAGATTGAAGTGTTCTCCTACTGGTTTTTGAATGTTATAATTCCTGATGTCAGATTTGTGTCCATTTATTCTTTAGCATAGAGCAGTGGTTCTCAAACTTTTGTACTGGTGACCCCTTTCACATAGCAAGCCTCTTAGTGTGACCCCCCCATATAAATTAAAAATACTTTTAAATATATTTAACACCATTATAAATATTGGAGGCAAAGCAGGGTATGGGGTTGAGGCTGACAGCTCGCAACCCTCCATGTAATAACCTGGTAAACCCCCTGAGGGGTCCCGACCCCCAGTTTATGAACCCCTGGCATAGAGACTGTCCGGTTTGGCCAATGTACATGGCAGAGGGGCATTGCTGGCACATGATGGCATATATCACATTGGTAGATGTGCAGGTGAATGAGCCCCTGATGGTGTAGCTGATATGGTTAGGTCCTATGATGGTGTCCCTTGAATAGATATGCAGACATAGTCGGCACCAGGGTTTGTTGCAGGGTTTTATTCCAGGTTTAGTGTTTTTGTTGTGTAGTTGCTGGTATTTGCTTCAGGTTGGGGGGGCTGTCTATAAGGAGGACTGGCCTGTCTCCCAAGATCTGAGAGTGAGGGATTGTCCTTCAGGATAGGTTGTAGGTCCTTGATGATGTGCTGGAGAGGTTTTAGTTGGGGGCTGTAGGTGATGGCTAGTGGCGTTCTGTTACTTTCTTTGTTGTACCTGTCTTGTAGTAGGTGACTTCTGGGTACCTACTACAAGACAGGCCCCCCACTTGGTACGACAACTCCCATCTTTTCACATGCTGTGTATTTATACCTCCCTACTGTATGTTCCACTCCATGCATCTGATGAAGTGGGTTTTAGCCCATGAAAACTTATGCCCAAATTTGTTAGTCTCTAAAGTGCCACAAGGACTCCTCATTTTTGCTGATATAAACATGGCTACCACTCTAAACCTGGGCATTAAAGGGTTATTTTATCTAGTAGCAGGGCTGGCTCTAATTTTTTTGCCACCCCAAGCAAAAAAAATTTTGGCTGCCCCCTCCCCCAGCCCTGAGCTCCCCCCCGCCAACCAGTGCCCCCCCACCCACCCCTGCCGCTCCAGCACTGGGCTCTCCCCCAAATGTGGGATCCGCTACCAGCACATGGCAGCTGAGCCCTGGCCCAGCTGCGACTCTGTCCCCATGCGGGTGGAGCTGCTGGGCGGCGCGGAGCGGGAGTACTTCCAGGTGGCGGTGCGAAGAACACGGCCCCCTCCCTGGGCTTCGCGGCGCTGCTGGTGGCCGAGGTGGATCAGTTCGTGCTCACCCCCCGACATGCTGGCGGCCGAGGACCTGGAAAGTCCCCCGGACCTGCTGCTCTTCAGCCTCACGGTGCCCGGCGGGCGGGAAGGTGAGGATCTCCGGCTGTGGGGCTACCTGCTCAGCACTGATGAGCCCAACCGGCCGCTCACCTCCTCACACACTCCAGGAGCCCCTCTCACCACCGCCCGGGCTCGGCTCCCTCCTCAGCTCCTCACACACTCTGGGCAGGGCCACCAAGAGGATTCAGTGGGCCTGAGGCAAAGCAATTTCGGGGGCCCCTTCCATAAAAAAAAGTTGCAATACTATAGTAACATGTATTTGGAAATGTAAAAAATAACTAGTGAAATACATTCAAAAATTAATTTGTAATAATTTGAAAATACACTAAATACATTATTTAAAAACATTAAATGCTTTAATGGTATGTCTACATTTGCAATTACATAATGGGCTGTTGCTGGGTGATGGTGATGGTTGGTGCCAACGGGCTGTCGCTGCCTGGGGGTGGTGCTGCTGTTGCCCAGGACTGGGTGGGGAGCTGGGCTCTGGGTTGGGGGGTGTCCGGCTCACAGGGGCTGGGCTCAGGGCTGTGGGGAGATGGGGTCGGGAGGGGTGCCTGGCTCAGAGGGGCTGGGCTCAGAGCTGGGGGTCAGGGCTGTGGGGAGGATGGGGCCAGGGGGTGTCCGGCTCAGAGGGGCTGGGCTCGGATCTGGGGGTCAGGGTTGTGGGGGGGATGGGGGTGGGGGGGTGCCCAGCTCAGAGGGGCTGGGCTTGGAGCTGGGGGTTGGGGCTGTGGGGGATGGGGTCAGGGGGGTACCCAGCTCAGAGGGGCTGGGCTAGGAGCTGGGGGTCAGGGCTGGGGGGGATGGGGTCGGGGGGTGCCCGGCTCACAGGAGCTGGGGGTCAGGGCTGGGGGGGGGATGGGGTTGGGGGGGGTGCCCAGCTCCGGCCCCAGCCCCTTACCATGCCGCTTACCCCCTCTCCCGGACAGCGCTGCAGCAACGTGGTGTCTCCAGCAGGGCCTGAGTTCCCGCCGCTCAGCTGCAGCTCGCAGCCCCGCCCCCTTACCAGCTGAGACAGCGGGGGATGAGGGAAGATGGAGGCAATGGGAGCCTCCGACATACTCGTGGGGGCCCCTGTGGGGCTTGGGGCCTGGGGAAAATTGGCCCACTTGCCCACCCCCAGGCGGCCCTGACTCTGGGAGCCCTTCTCGCCGCCGCTGCAGCCCAGGCTTGGGTCCAGGGGACCCCACCTCCCTTCCTCCCTCCCCAGCTCCTCACACACTCTGGGAGCCCCTCTCGCCGCTGCCGCAGGGAGGGAGGCGGCACCCGGGATGCAGGGAGGGAGGAGGGGTCCTGCTGCCGCTGCCTCTCTGAGTCTCCCCAGGGTGGCGCAGCGTTTCCTCGAGTGGGCTGGGCAGGGCACTGCCAGGCTGGGCAGGGGGGGTGGATCCTGGCTCGCACACTGACAGGGCGAGTGGCTGCGCCAGGGCTGGCTCCCGGCAATGCCGCCCCCAAGCAAAAAAAAAAAAAAAAAAGGAGGGGGCGGAGTGCCGTCCCTTAGAAAGTGCCGCCCCAAGCACATGCTTGGAGGGCTAGTGCCTATAGCTGGCCCTGTCTAGTAGAGAGAAATATAACAAGAATCAATAGCTGGAAGTTAAAGCCAGACAAATTCAAATTAGAAATAAGACATATTTTTAATAGAGAAGGTAATCAACCATTGAAACTAACTACCAAGGGAAGTGATGGATTCTGCATCTCTTGGTGTCTTAAAATCAAGACTGGATGCTTTCCTGGAAGCTATCCTTTAGAGAAACACAAGTTACTGGGCTCAGTGTAGGAGTAGGGGTGCCCCCACTACACTTGGTTTTAGGGGAATTGTGGGGTCTCAGTCATTAATTAATTTTGGGGGAGGGGACACATCAGGGGGAATAAGGACAGAAAGGAGAGGGCTCAGGGGTGGGGTTTATTCCTGAGGACTGTGGGGGGAGGAGGAGGAAGAGATCTGGGGTAGGAGAGGGTGAGCATTTGGGAGAGAGGGTGTATGTGTGAAGGGGAGATGGTCTAAACTGGTTTGAGGGATCAAGGCTGCAGTTTCCTAAGAAAGAAAACACAAGTTTCCCTCAGGGATTGGAGCCCGGGAGGTGGGGGAGGTCTCACTGGTGTGGGGAAGAAGGCAGAGCTTGGTGTACTGGGGGATACTCTAACAAGGCATCCCCCTCCCACTTCCCTGTCCCATCGCAGCAAGCTCTGAGTGGTGCTGAGCAGTGTTCAGCTGAGTCTCTGGTATCAGGAACCTGGGTTGGGAGCTGCCTCAGGTCATGAACTTTGGAGAGGTCGGAGCTGCACAGAGAAATGGCACCCTGGCCTGTGCCTCCCTCCTGAGTGAGGTCCCTTGACGTTTTGAAAGTATAGGTTTGGTCTGCAGGCTGAAAAGGTCAGACTCCCCCAGACTAGAGCGTATCTTTCAGAAAGCCTCCCAGGGAGGGATTTTTACAGGAGCCTATGTGATTTAGGAGCACAAGTCTTTCAATGAGAGTTGCACCTTAATTACTTAGTCCCTTGCTTGGCTTCAGGCACAGAAATATTCTTCCCGGGAGTTCAGAAGCACCATTGCTATCCTCTTCTTCTTCATCATCATAATCATCATCTGTCCTTGTGTCACTGTGAGTGTCGTCACATGGCCTGAAACTTTTTAGAAGTTTTGCAGGCTGTGACCAATCTGACCTCTTCACCTGTTGCAAGGTTCTCATCAATCTGGTTGGTCTTCTCAATCTGCACACCAAAAAGATTTTGTGGCATGTTAAATACCACAAGAGGGGGCTCATGTTCATCTTCTGGACCACTGTCTTCATTTGGTGAATCTGCAGTTGACTTGGCAAGGGTGAATTCGCATTTAGCAAAGCATTTTTTGATGGTGTGTGGCTGTTTCACTCCAGGCTTGATGAACCCAATATATTGTACCCAAGAGTGAAACCATTTTCAAAAGCATTGGACTCGAAGTTACATCAGATCCATTTGATGAAGAATAAATTGAATTGGCCTTTTCTGAAATTTCAGTTTTAGGGCTTGAATTACCCCAGCATCCATAGGGTCTAACTAAGGTTGCCAGGTGTCTAGTTTTTGACTAAAAGTCCAGTTGATGTACTGACTGGACACCAAAAGTCTGATTACCATGGGTGGGGGGAGGGAGGTCCTGGGTCATCAACCCACGGCAGCCCCTGCTGAGGCAGGGCTATCCTATCTGCATCTTGTGGGCAGTCACGCAGCAGGCTCAGTGTCAGGCTGCAGCTCCCATACCAGCCCTGGAGCACAGGGAACCCAGCTGGGAGTGGGAGGGAAGTGAAGAGGATTGAGTGAGAAGGAGTGGGGAGAGGAGTGAGCATGGGGCGGGGCCTTGGGGGGAAGAGATGGGGAAGGGAGGGTCTGGTTTTCAGAAGGTAGGCAACCCTAGCTGCAAAGCAGAGTTTGATGTTCATGAATTTGAGGGGGGCATGGGGCATTATCCACAAACAACAGAATTTTACATCCCTCTAGTAGCAATCTGCAATCAAATCTTTGCAACTGTTTTTCAAAAAGCGCAGAGTTCATCCATGCTTTCTTGTTGAATTCATATTCCACGGGCAACTCGATAGTCAACTTGCCAAAGCAGTGTGGGTGTTGGGATTCTTTTTCTTTATCTCCAGTCATATTGGTGCATAGAACGAGGGTGCTTCAGCAGGACTGCTGAATGCTCAGCACTTTTGAACTCAAAACCAGTTTAATATTTTTCAAATTTTGTAGAAACATTCTACTTTGACATGCAGAGTAAACCCAGTAACTTTAAGGTGAAACCAATTTTGCAAGCCAAGGATATAGCCCTAAAGTAGGGCATTATAAGTGCAGCTCATTGGAACTGTAACCAGGGACAGACTGCCTTCTGCTGCCTCATAATTTATTATTATTAGCATTAGACTATGATGATAATCAAATTAACATAAAGAATGTAATGAAGAACTGTAAGATGCCATGCACCTGACTTGAAGGGTGAGTAAAACTGGTAGGCTGTTATAAAGTATTACTGGCACAAAAGCACGCCTCCAGGTCGAGACGGTGCTCTAATGCCATGCCGGGTGGCAGAAGCAATGGGAGTTCAGCCCTATTTGGTATGCCCTGATGTTGGGTGCTTAGGAGGCCCCTGACAAAGGGGTGCTAGAACAATCTGTACAGTAAGGTGCTGAGAGCCATTGACCCAAACTGTAAACCCTACACAGATGGAAACACTGGAGCACCCCTAGCTCCAGCCCCTATGCCCCGACTGTTCTTCGGATACTCTGGCTGCTATGGCAACCTTCACTGAGGCTGGATCAGCGGCCGTCGCCATGGTTTCCAGGCACGCCCTGGTCACGCGGAGCTACGATGGTTCTGTCAGAGGCTTTGTACGTCCCTCTGTAACGGGCCCGCGGCGCCCCCGACGGGCGCTCTCCGCTCAGACACCCCGGCTCAGGCCGGGCGGTGCCTTGTGTGCTGCGGGAGATGCACGGGCCCGTTGGGACTTGCAGGGCGGGCTGGTCTGCTGAGGCCTAGCGGCGAGCGGGGCCAAGCCTAGTGCCGCTCTCTACACAGTCCGCTCCGGGGTACAGCCACTACAGCCTACGTTACCCAGAAGGCCTCGCGTCCGGAGTCCTGACGGCCAATCAGAGAACGAGTGCCGCCTCAAGAAACTACCATGCCCAACATGCCTCAGGGCTCACAGCGCGCCCCCGGTGAGCGGTGGCCAATGGGAGGCGGCGCAGGCCGCTTTGGGGCGGGACTGTCTCTGCGGCCTGTGCGGGGCGCAGGCCGAGGAGCTGCCGGGCGTGTTGCGGATGTATAAGGAGTATCGGGGTGGCGCGGTCTGGCGGGCAGCAGGTGAGGGACCAGCTGGAGCGGAGGGGCCTGGAGGGAGCTGCCCCGTCCCGGGTATCAGCGGGGTGTATGTGTCCCGGGGGCGCGAGGCTCCGGACCGGGTTCCCCGGGCTCTGCGGGGTGGGGGTGAGTGAGGCCCAGGGGAGGGTGCTTGGCCGGAGCATCGCCCCGCTGCCCGTGCTGGGTGGGCGCGCACGCTCGGCCCACTCAGGCTGGGTGAGAGCCGGGAAGAGAGGCCTTGCCTGGGACCTCGTGCCCGAAGCGATGGGCTGGAGTCACTGCTCGGACAGAGGCCTTGAGCACCGCTGAGGCGGAGGCGTGTCCCTGAGTCTGGATAGCTCCGAGCAGGGTGAGATACCCCCGGCTGTGAGCCGTGTGTTCATTGCACAGTCCATTGCTGGCAGCTGGGGTCAGTCCTGGGGGTGCACTCCTGCTGCTTGCCGATGGAAAGGGGCCTCTCTCTCATCATGCTGCTGCTTGTATGGGAGAGGCCCCCCTCCTTCCTAACTCCAGGTGCAGAGGGGGGCAATGCCACAACACAGGGCTGCAGGGGAACCTAAGTTGTGGTGTGTGCTTGGGATTCAAGACTCTCTCAGTTCAGCCCTATATACCTGCTTTTCCTTTACACCTGTACCCAAAATGCCCAGCAAGCATATCCTATGTGCACCACCCAAATGGGTATTCATTCAGGCTTTTTTTCCTCTATGTTCTCAGCCTTGGCTGCTTCTGTGGGGGCTTGCGTCTGAAAGGCGTGTGTGTGTGTGTGTGTGTGTGTGTGTGTGTGTATTGTTCCTTGTGTTTTGCAGGCCTGCGTGCCCCTCAGGCCTACCTAGCTATGTAACTCTTCTTGCCATGACCAAATAAACTTTACAGATTTGGCAGCTTGTCCCAGAGCTCTCAACTCTCTCAAAATCCCCTTCTTGTAATAAAGATCCATTTTTTCAGAGTTCAGTGTGAATTTGTTTCCAGCAAGAGAGCTTCTGATAAGACACTGAAAGTAGTGTGCACGTTCACTAGCTAGCTATTTTGTGTCTTTAACATAATTGAATGGTGTATGTGGGTCACTTTGTTTGGCAAAAGTTTAGATATTTTAGACCAGAAATTAAAATTCCAGGACAGTTGAGAATTGTTATCAGACTTTCTTTGGTATTTCTATAATAATAGATAATATTAAGTTATGGGGTATTAGTTGGTGTCAACTATAGACCATGAAATCACTCTAGGGAGCAGAATGACCACTTCCTTACACACCCATCTACAATGTGCTTGAGTGGGCGAAGAAAGCTGTAATGATGGGAGACTTCAGTTTGAGTGATGTGCTGGAGGTCTCATGCTGCCAATACTAAAACATCCTTGGAATTTGTCAATGTTATAGATGAAAATTTCCCAATTCAAAAAGTGTTGCAGGCCACAGTGGGGAATTCTTTTAGACCTTGTCTTAACAGATAAGAATGGCCATCCAGGGTCAGACCAATGCTCTGTCTAGCCCAAGGTCCTGTCTTCTGATGGTGGCTAGTGCCAGGTGCTTCAGAAGGAATGAACAGGGCAATTATCAATAAAGAAGAACTGATCACAGAATTAAAAATTAACAGTATCTTAGATACAAGTGATCATGACTTTATTCTGCTTGCACATTATAAATGTGATCAAGTCCAGACCAGTTATATATATATATTAGGGTGTGTTTCCAGTTGGGCCCCCACAGGGATTGGTTCTTGGCCTTATGCTATTTAACATTTTTAACCTTTTACCTGGAAGAAAATGTGAAATCATCACTGATAAAGTTTGCAGGTGATCCAAAAATTTAGGGAGTAGTAAATAATGAAGAGAATAGGTAATAAATAAATTAATGGAGATATCCTATCTACTAGAACTAGAAGGGACTTTGAAAGGTCATTGAAATCCAGCCCCCTGCCTTCATTAGCAGGACCAAGTAATGATTTTTACCTCAGATTCCTAAGTGGCCCCCTCAAGGATTGAACTCACAACCCTGGGTTTAGCAGGCCAATGCTCAAACCACTGAGCTATCCCTCCCCCCACTGATACAGAACAATCTGGATTGCCTGGTAAAGTGGGCGCAAGCAAGCAGTGTGCATTTTAAAACGGCTAAATGCACAACTCCGAACAAATAATATAGGCTGTATTTACGGAATGGGGGACTCTATCCTGGGAAGCAGTGACTACGAAAAAGATCTGAGCATCATGGTGGATAATCAGTTGAACATGAGCTCCCAATGTTACACTGTCTGAAAGTGCTAATGTACTCCTTTGATGCTTAAATGGGGATCCTGAGTAGGAGTAGAGGGGTTATTTTACCTCTGTATTTGGCAATGGTGTGACCACTGCTGGAATCCCATGTCCAGTTTTGGTACCTGCAATTCAAGAAGGATATTGACCAATCAGAGAATAGCCACGAGAATTAAAATGGATTGGAAAACATACCTTATAGTGATAAACTCAGAGAGCTCAATCCACTTAGCTTAATAAAGAGAAGGGAAGGAGTGACTTGATTACAGTCTATAAATATGTACATGGGGAACAAATATTTAATAGACTCTTCAATCTAGTAGAGAAAGGTATAACACACTTCAATGGCTGGAAGTTGAAGCTAGACAAATTCAGACTGGAAATAAGGTGTAAATTTTTAAGTGAACATAATTAACCATTGGAATAGCTGACCAAGGGTCGTGGTGGATTCTCCATCACTGACAATTTTTAACTACAGATTGGATGTTTTTCTAAAAGATCTGCTGTGGAGGTTATTTTGGGAGGTGTCTATGGTCTGTGCTGTACAGGAGGGCAGTCTCGATGATCACAACAGTCCTTTATGGTGTTGGAATTCGTGTATGTATAAAGTACAGTAAAGGAGATGGAAACTCACAATTTTGATTGAACAGGATGAGATGTGACCAGGTCACTTCTCTACTGAGTTTCTGTTATTCGAGAACAGTGGTTCTCTTTTTTTGTCGGCGGACCACTTGAAAATTGTTGAAGGTCTCGGTGGACCACTTAATGATCTTTCCAAATGTTGTTTGTACCGTTAGTTAACTATTGTAAAGGGCTTTGGATAAAAGTGCTATAGTAAAAAAAAAACCTTAATAATAATAATTTTTTTGTTCTACAAATAAAAGCACATAACTCATATTTTAATATCAGTGTTCTTACCTATCTAATATAACGGACGTGTCCTCTCTCTCCCCTGCTGCGGCAGCCCCCAAGCTGGGGCAGGGAAGGGTCTCTCCCCTGCCACAGCAGCCACAGAGCTGAGGCTGGGAAGGAAGGCTGTCTCTCCCCAGCAGCCACAGCCCTGGAGCTGGGGAAAGTCGCCTCTTTCTCTGGCTGCCGCAGCCCTTCATGTCCCAAATCCCCCCCCCCTCACCCCACTGCCCCCTCCCACTTACCTCCTATTCCCCCCAAGGCCACCACCTCACCTTACATGTGTGTCTTCTCCAGGGTCCAGGCACCTAATTAGTGGAGCCATGCCTAATTAGTGGAGCAGGGTGGCCCCGAGCTGGGCACAAATCACTTAGGAAGGCTCAGGGAGTAGGTTCCCTGTGCTCAGCCTGAGTTAGGGACATTGCTTCTGCCCCTCCCCCTGCTGAGGGGTCCACTAGGGCTCCGGAGCTCTGGGGAGAAACTTTGTTGCTGTGAGTTCCCTGCCAGGGGCCCAGGCTGGCCTGGCAGTATGTGTTCCCTGCTCCTGCAGCCCCAGCTCCGTGGGAGCTGGTGGGATTGGCCCTGGACCAGGGAGGTGGAGGTGGGGCTGGAAGGTTCCTGCACCCAGAGGCAACGCATGGGCTGGTCACGTGCCTCCACCTTCCCCCGAACTTTTAAATTGTGCCCCTCTCCCTCCCTCCCCCCCCCCCCCCTTGTCAACAGTTACATGTTGCCTCTGGAGATAG
The DNA here is from genome assembly GCF_016161935.1 of Mauremys reevesii. Taxonomy (NCBI): domain Eukaryota; kingdom Metazoa; phylum Chordata; order Testudines; family Geoemydidae; genus Mauremys; species Mauremys reevesii. The sequence continues at coordinate 61,826,149 of NC_052631.1, forward strand.
GGAAGTATTAATGCCATTTTCCTCTGGTAAGATCTCATCTGGTCACCCATTTTTCAAGAAAGATGAATTCCAGCTGGAACAAGTGCAGGAAAGGGCTTCTGAGATGATCAGTGGAATGGAGGGTCTATCTTATAAGAGGAGACTATAGTAGCTTGATGTGTGAAGCCTAACAAAATGGAGGCTGAGAGGGGATATGATTGCTTTCTATGAATACATCATCGTGTAAATGCCAGAGAGGGAGAAGAATTATTTAAGCCAAAGGACAATGTTGGCCCAAGAACAAATGGGTATAAACTGGCTGTGAATAAGTTTAGTCTGGAAATTAGAAGGTTTCTAACTATCAGAGGAGTAAGGTTCTGGAATGAAGTATCAGAGGGGTAGCCGTGTTAGTCTGGTTCTGTAGAAGCAGCAAAGAATCCTGTGGCACCTTATAGACTAACAGACGTTTTGCAGCATGAGCTTTCGTGGGTGAATACCCACTTCTTCGGATGCAAGCAGTGGAAATTTCCAGGGGCAGGTGTATATATATGCAAGCAAGAAGCAAGCTAGAGATAACGAGGTTAGATCAATCAGGGAGGATGAGGTCCTGTTCCAGCAGCTGAGGTGTGAAAACCAAGGGAGGAGAAACTGGTTCTGTAATTGGCAAGCCATTCACAGTCTTTGTTTAGTCCTGAGCTGATGGTGTTAAATTTACAGATGAACTGGAGCTCAGCAGTTTCTCTTTGAAGTCTGGTCCTAAAGTTTTTTTGCTGTAGGATGGCCACCTTAAAATCTGCTATTGTGTGGCCAGGGAGGTTGAAGTGTTCTCCTACAGGTTTTTGTATATTGCCATTCCTAATGTCTGATTTGTGTCCATTTATCCTTTTCCTTAGAGACTGTCCAGTTTGGCCGATGTACATAGCAGAGGGGCATTGCTGGCATATGATGGGATATATTACATTAGTGGACGTGCAGGTGAATGAACCGGTGATGGTGTGGCTGATCTGGTTAGGTCCTGTGATGGTGTTGCTGGTGTAGATATGTGGGCAGAGTTGGCCTCGAGGTTTGTTGCATGGGTTGGTTCCTGAGCTAGAGTTACTATGGTGCGGTGTGCAGTTGCTGGTGAGAATATGCTTCAGGTTGGCAGGTTGTCTGTGGGCGAGGACTGGCCTGCCACCCAAGGCCTGTGAAAGTGTGGGATCATTGTCCAGGATGGGTTGTAGATCCCTGATGATGCGTTGGAGGGGTTTGAGCTGGGGACTGTATGTGATGGCCAGTGGAGTCCTGTTGGTTTCTTTCTTGGGTTTGTCTTGCAGTAGGAGGCTTCTGGGTACACATCTGGCTCTGTTGATCTGTTTCCTTATTTCCTCGTGTGGGTACTGTAGTCTTGAGAATGCTTGGTGGAGATTTTCTAGGTGTTGGTCTCTGTCTGCGGGGTTAGAGCAGATACGGTTGTACCTCAGTGCTTGGCTGTAGACAATGGATCTTGTGGTGTGCCCGGGATGGAAGCTGGAGGCATGAAGGTAGGCATAGCGGTTGGTAGGTTTTTGGTATAGGGTGGTGTTAATGTGACCGTCACTTATTTGCACCGTGGTGTCTAGGAAGTGGACCTCTCGTGTAGATAGGTCCAGGCTGAGGTTGATGGAGGGGTGGAAGCTGTTGAAATCATGGTGGAATTTTTCCAGAGTCTCCTTCCCATGGGTCCAGATGATGAAGATGTCATCCCTGTAGCGTAGGTAGAGAAGGCGTGAGTGGACGGGAGCTGAGGAAGCGTTGTTCCAGGTCGGCCATAAAAATATTGGCATATTGTGGGGCCATGCGGGTGCCCATAGCGGTGCCACTGATCTGGAGATATATATTGTCATTAAATTTGAAATAGTTGTGTGTGAGGATAAAGGCACAGAGCTCAGCAACCAGTTGTGCTGTGGCATCATCAGGGATACTGTTCCTGACAGCTTGTATTCCATCAGTGTGTGGGATGTTTGTGTAGAGAGCCTCTACATCCATGGTGGCTAGGATGGTGTTTTCTGGAAGGTCACCAATGCATTGTAGTTTCCTCAGGAAATCAGTGGTGTCACGGAGATAGCTGGGAGTGCTGGTAACATAGGGTCTGAGTAGAGTGTCCACATATCCAGACAGTCCTTCAGTGAGAGTTCCAATGCCAGAGATGATGGGGCATCCAGGATTTCCGGGTTTGTGGATCTTGGGTAGTAGATAGAATAACCCTGGTCGGGGTTCTAAGGGTATGTTGATTTGTTCCGGTGTTAGTGTAGGGAGTGTCCTGAGTAGATGGTGCAGTTTCTTAGTGTATTCCTCAGTGGGATCTGAGGGAAGTAGCCTGTAAAATTTGGTATTGGAGAGTTGTCTGGCGGCCTCCTTTTGGTAGTCAGACCTGTTCATGATGACAACAGCACCTCCTTTATCAGCCTCTTTGATTATAATGTCAGGATGGTTTCTGAGGCTGTGGATGGCATTGCGTTCTGCACGACTTAGGTTGTGAGGCAAGCGATGTTGTTTTTCCACAATTTCTGCCTGTGCACGTCGGCGGAAGCATTCAATGTATAGGTCCAGACTGTCATTTCGACCCCCAGGAGGAGTCCATATGGAGTTCTTCTTCTTGTGCTGTTGGTGGGAGGGTAACTGTGTATCAGTGCGCTGTTCAGTGTTGTCCTGGAAGTATTCTTTGAGTCGGAGACGGCGAAAGTAGGCTTCCAGATCGCCGCAGAACTGTATCATGTTGGTGGGGGTGGCAGGGCAGAAAGAGAGTCCCCGAGATAGGACAGACTGTTCTTCTGGGCTGAGTGTGTGGCTGGATAGATTGACGATATTGCTGGGTGGGTTAGGGGTATCACGGTTGTGGCCCCATGTGGCAGGTAGGAGTTTAGACAGCTTACAGTCCTTTTTCCTTTTTAGAGAGGTGAAGTGAGTAATGTAGATCTCCTGTCTTATTTTAGTGAAGTCCGTTTGTATGGAAGTTGGGTTATTGATGAGAGTCTCTAGGTTGGAGAGCTCTTTTTTGATGTTTTCCTGTTTGCTGTATAGGATGCTGATCAGGTGGTTCCTCAGTTTCTTAGATAGAGTACGGCATAATCTCTCACTGTGGTCTGTGTAGTATGTAGATAGCAGTGGATTTTTTACCTTTAGTCCATTAGGTATGATGTCCATCCGTTTACATTTGGAAAGGAAGATGATATCCGTCTGTATTTGTGCAAGTTTCTTCATGAGGTTGATGGATTTCCACTCCACACGGCTAAATGCAGTGCCTTGCATGGTGTCAAGTATCAGAGGGGTAGCCGTGTTAGTCTGGTTCTGTAGAAGCAGCAAAGAATCCTGTGGCACCTTATAGACTAACAGACGTTTTGCAGCATGAGCTTTCGTGGGTGAATACCCACTTCTTCGGATGCAAGCAGTGGAAATTTCCAGGGGCAGGTGTATATATATGCAAGCAAGAAGCAAGCTAGAGATAACGAGGTTAGATCAATCAGGGAGGATGAGGTCCTGTTCCAGCAGCTGAGGTGTGAAAACCAAGGGAGGAGAAACTGGTTCTGTAATTGGCAAGCCATTCACAGTCTTTGTTTAGTCCTGAGCTGATGGTGTTAAATTTACAGATGAACTGGAGCTCAGCAGTTTCTCTTTGAAGTCTGGTCCTAAAGTTTTTTTGCTGTAGGATGGCCACCTTAAAATCTGCTATTGTGTGGCCAGGGAGGTTGAAGTGTTCTCCTACAGGTTTTTGTATATTGCCATTCCTAATGTCTGATTTGTGTCCGTTTATCTGGAATGAGTGAGCCTCCCAATAGGAGTGGTGGTGGGGAAACCACATATCCTCTAATTAAGCTTGATAAACTTCTGAACAGAATTATATGGCAGGGTTACCAGTCATAGCAGGGGCTGGACTCAGTGATCCAGGAGGTCCCATCTTTTCATGTGCTGTGTACCTGCTACTGTATTTTCCACTCCATGCAACTGATGAAGTGGGTTCTAGCCCACAAAAGCTTATGCCCTAATAAATGTGTTAGTCTCTAAGGTGCCACAAGGACTCCTTGTTGTTTTTGCTGATACAGACTACCACGACTACCACTCTGAAACCTGTTGTTTAAATAAACTTTATCAGAAACTGAATTTTAAAAGTTAGTCAGCAAAAAAAATTTCAAGTAGACTGTCCTACATTGCTTTTGTCTAAAGACAGTAGTTACATGCAGTAGAATTTGTAAATAAAGTACATAATTTGTAAATAAAATATAGAAATCTAAATAACATACTCACGTAATATATTCACGTAACTAAGTTGTGTAAGTTAGATCGATTTACTGCGGTAGTGTAGAGCAGCCCTCAGTGTATGAGAATATTTGTGCATAGAAGAGAACCCTTGCTTGCCTCACTTGTATAGTTATTTTAAAAATTGTACCATATCTTGTGTGTTTAAAAGGGTGCACTGTAAGTATGTGCAGGAAAAGTCTCTAACAGTTATATTGTGCCCTTACAAACTTTATCAAAATATGTAGGGTAGATGCCTATGCAAGATATTTGTCCTAGAAAAGCCTCTGTGGAATTTAATCCCTAATTCTGTTTACAAAATACACTGAGTGGAGCTAGCTTGCATGTGGTCATTTATATGTAGAGAATTGTCATCACTGTGATCAAATAACTGTGACATATAGGATTTCCTCCACGAAGTGCATCTGTTCAAAGCAGGTGAGTCCCATATTGGGCCATTTAGAATGCAGCAGAATATGCAGTCTGCCGTTATTGTGCCTTTGTAACTCTTCTGAAGTAACTTCAGTATGTATTGAAGTGAAGATTTCTTTAATATGGTTGACCTGAACAAGATACCTTTAATTTGTAATTTTCTTGTAAGTAATACTGACTCTAGAGTTCAGTCCTCCAATAAATAGGGAGGACCTTGATTGAATTCCTAGTTCTCCCCCAAAAAAATTATTCTCAGGAGAGGCATTTACTTCCCCTTCAGTCATGGATGTTAATGATGCAGATGATAAAGGTATGCTTCTGGATAAGGAGACCTATCAGCAAAAAACACATTTCCAGTGTGTATGGTAGAGATTCTGTAAGTGTTCAGTGTTGCAACCTTCCAAGGGATATTAAGAGAAAAAGTCATTTAATGCCTGGCTGTTCAATTTTTGTTTAAAATGATACCTGGGGTCTCAGGCCAAGAGTGTTTTTACTGTTGCTCAAAATTAATGATTTTCATACATGCTACTAGAGTCTAGGTCATGTAATCTTTTCCCTCCTGAACTCAATTTTTGGGTGAAATTTTCTGACTTCTGTTGGAGTGAGAGAAGGCATACAAGTGCATTTTTATTAAATTATCAACCCATTTTACATATGCAAAGCTTAAAATACACTTAAGAAACTTATCACTTAACAACCTGGCTTACTGTGAAGGAGTCAAATCCTTTTAGGCCCCAGCAGAACATCAGCTTCTCCAAATAAGACAAAAGCCTGTGTATATATAGGTAACCTTTCTACAAGGCCTAACAAACTCTGGGTGTGTTATTGGACCAGCTTGTGGGGCAGGGAAATTAGTTCTGTAGTTGAGGACTCTTTAATTTTATATACTCTGCCCCCATCCCCTAGATCAGTGGTTCCCAGACTTTAACAACCAGTGAACCCCTTTCACCAAAATGTCAAGTGTCGCAAACCCCCTCCTAAAAATGAATCTTTCTAGGGATTTTCTCCTTTACCTGAGTATAAATTATAAAAGCAGTGATCTTGGAAATATAAAATTTGTTTTTATGACTTGCTTATTACACACTATTTATTATTTATCATTACAGTATTTTTATTACATTATGAAAATGGCAACACTCTTCCAAGATCTCACTTTCGTAGCTTGTATCACTTTGAATAAGCCTGTTATAAGACAAGACTCCTATGTTTCATCAAGGAGTATCAGATCTGAAAGAGCATGAAGGTATTTAAGAAGCCAACTCAAAGCATTCAGGTCTTGAGCAGTCCAGGCAAACAACGCACATTACAACAAAGCTTAAACTTGTTCTTCATAATAATTTTAAAAACAAGACTAGCTGCCTATTTAATTTAAAAAACAGCCAAAAATATTCACCTCCCTTTCTTATAAGGAGTCTTGAAGTGTGATAGATTTGCTTGCTTTGATCTGCGTAGCTCTTGGAAGTCCAGGAGCTCTGGGCTGCTTGCCCCGTGCTGCCCGGGGTCCCTAGGAACAGCTCTGTCTGCCATTAGGGATTTTTTTCCTGAGAACCCCCTGTAATATTTTGCAAACCCCCAGGGGTTCACGAACTCCAGTTTGGGAACCACTGCCCTAGATGTATAGATCAAAAGGCTGAGCAACCTGAGCATTCCAGGTGATACCAACTTTGGGATAGGAGGAGAGAGGTGGCCTCTGAGAGTCTGCTCAGTGATAAAACTCTCATGTAGCTCATTGGAACAGGATCAGGCCCTAAGGTAGCTAGGACACAAACTATGTGTGGCTTAAAAATCAAAGCCAACATCTTGAATTTCCCTCAGCCATGTATTGCAAGCTGGCATGGTCTTGAAGCACAACCCAAGTGTTGTGCTGTCCATGGGAAACACCCCAAGTGAGTGGACAGCCATAGTGTGCACCAGCTGAAGTTTCCAAATGGTCTTCAGCAGTAGCTCTAAGAACACATCCCAGCAACCCACGCCGAGGGGGGAAGAGGGGGAGCATGGATGAATGTCGACCGCACATTCAAAAGAAGAGGTCATAATGTCCTCAACAAATAAATGTAAATCGGGCTGGGGAAAACATTCTTGGATCCTATTGCCAATTTACCAGTTTGGCACTTCTGAATATCAAGACTGACTTCCAGTCAAGAACTCTCTCTCTCCCCCTTCCCCCCCCCCAAAAAAAAAACCCAGCTACAGATTTATCAAGACCATTTAGCAAGAGTTGTGTTGCTTTTGATATTGCATTTCTGCTAAGAGGTCCGTCATCACAGATTCCCACACGTGGGGCTGTGCTCCAGTGCTGGAGTTGCTTCAGTTCAGCTTTCTAAAGTTGTTGTTTCCAGCAGGGGCTGTCTTATGCCAACTCTTGCTATGGAACACCAGCATCTCCTGTTGCTTCAGCAGCCAGTTTCTTTCTTTCACTGGCAGGTGAAGGAGCTCTCTAGCATTAGTGTTCCTGCTAATTCAGGCCCTATAGCTGTCTGTCTCTTAACACCTCATTAGTTTCTTCTGCCACAGGATTTTATTTTAATTGTCTGCTACTTTGAATCCTAGTTTAATTTAAAAGAGGAAAATAATCAGCAATGTTAGCAGTTGGTGGTGTTGCTTCTTTGCTGGCATTGGAAAACTTGTGCCTTGAGCAGCTTTCTATATCTGTTAGCACATCAGTTCTCTTTTCTTGTTCCTTGGCACCGTGTGAGGTGGTTGACTCATTAGGACTGTACTTTAGCTTGCATGGATGACTCCTGTTTTCTCTTTCAGGTCTGGAAAAGACAAAGCCCACAAGCTTTAAGAAGTGTTCTAAATGTGGTTGGACCATGTCCGTCAAAGACAGGCATGACTGCTGTATCCTGTACCTAGGAATGAAGTGTGATAGGCTTGGCTGTTGGTCTGCCTCTCAGATATCAATGTAAGCAGTTAAGTCTTGGATGGGGTGCCTGAAAGCTCTTCTGGCTTCCTCTCATGCTTCCTGTAAATTCACTGAGATGGTAGCTGAGAAGTTCCTGAAGACTTCAGCCCTTGAATCAACTGGAGTTCATATGAAGTCTTTGTTGGTTTGGTGAGAGGTCCTGGAGCTCCACTTTGACATCTTTTTAAAATAAGTCAGTGAGAGCTAGGGTGTTGGTGACACCAGTAGTTGAGACTTCAGTGCACTTTGTGCCTCAGAAGTGATCTGCAAAACCTTTTTGAGTTCATTCTTTCTTTTTCTTATGGTTCATGAAGATCCACTGCTGCTTTTTATTTATTCTGTCAAAACCCATGTCTTCATGACCTTTAAAACTGAAAATAGTGTCTCTGACCGCCCTCTTCACTGAAAAACACAAATGAAAGGGATTTAAAACCTGCCCTCTGCTGACATGCAGAATTGTTTCAAACAGCATTCCCCTCTCCATCATACTCTTTACGTATATATTGCTGTAGCCTTTGTTTAAAGTTGTTACATTGTTTAGGTTATATTGCTACCTCCCTATATAGAAAGCATGGAGGGGATAAAGCTTGGAGACTAGAAGGAGCTCTGATTAGTCAGTGATTGATGTGTCTGTAGGATTTAGACTGTCACTGTTTCACAGAAAAGGAAGTTCAACAAGTTGCTGAGGCTAGTGGGGTGTGTCCAAAAGGCAAACTTCGAGGAGGCATAACAGCCAAATTATAAAAAAAAAAAAAAAAAAAGTGGGGTGGGGGAAGAGTTTAGGACTTGAAAAAATATGGGAGCAGTTTGATGAATATTTCTAAATTTTGCAGGTCAACTTTAGTGTGTCAGTCCTGTGTATTGTACCAAAGCTTCATTGAACACGACATCACTACTTCTGTAGTCTAGAGAGAAGTGTCTCTTTGATTGCAGGTATGCAACTGGCTCTGTCCTCTACTTCTGGCAGCAAGCACCTGACATCTCTAGGGACCCAGGCCCCAATTGCTAGTAAGTTGGTGTACCAGTTATTTGTCAGAAATAGACAAAAGAATGTATTCAGACTGATGTCTTCATTTAACCAGACTGCTTTGCTTGTGTCAAGGCTGATTCCCCACTCTGGCACTTTGAGTGCAGAAGGTGGGGGCCTGCAAGGATTCTAAAAATTAATACTGGCCACTCCAGGCTGGTATCAAACTCCCAAGGTTACAGCTTTTCTCTGACCTTGGATGGGTAGATGCTGCCAGCACCCAAATGCAAAAAATCCCTTTTTACCCAGGAAGGTGCACTTGAGAATTCCTCCCTGTGGGGTACCCTCAAGCCCTTTCACCCCCCATCCGGGGAAAGAGCTGAGAAAGAAGAACAAAGGAAATCAGCTGTTGCCACCAGCTAATTAAACAACATATGCACAAACCTCTTAGGATGCAAAAAAACCCCAATCTTTAAAAAAGGGAAATGTTATTAAAAACAAAAAGAAAGAAAATACATCTAGAACTTAGGCTATTGCTAGATTTAAAAAGAGCAATTATAATCAATCATCAAGAATGGTTTTCTTGAGGTCCAGCTTAAAGGTTACAAGCAAAACAAAAGCATTTGGGGTTAGCCCAGAGGAGTCCACAAGCATTAATCACATCTTTTTAGACATTTTCTGATCTACTTACATATCTGGGGTTTCAAATTGAGTAGTTTTAGGTATGATCTGGTGATTTTCATAACTGGTTCACAGCTTTTTACAGCATAGCTTCAGCCCTGTTTTGCTCTGTCTCCTCTCTCCGGAGAACAACAAACAGACAAAAGGGGAGTCTTGTTTCAAGTTTAAAAAGTTCTAGCCTTCCCATTGGCTCTTTTGGCCCTGTGCCCACTCATGTCCCTTTACCTATACATGTAGTCAGACTTTTTAACCCTTTACAAATAAAGCAAGTGGAGAACAGCTAGTAACAGGGATTTTATAGCTAGCTGGCTGGCTGGCTGTCCATAAAAGGTAGCTCTTCTCCCCCTCCCCCCATTTATCACAGCTTGCACCAAAGATTTTGTGCTGACGCAACTACATTTTATTCTATAAAGGTTTCTATACTGCACTCACAACTAGTATCTTGTCCTGACAGTACTAGGAACCCTTGACACTGCAAGAGTGTTTGAATTGTAGCTTGTGCCTCAATTATTCTGAAGCAGTTGGAGCTTCTCTTGATGCTGGCTTTGACATTCAACTGACATGTCAGCAGGATCAAGCAGATTTGTCTGGCCTGCGCACAGAATCAGTGCAGTAGTCTGCGAGGCCTGTTAGAGACAAAGGGGAAATTCTGACAGATGGAAGAATCTTCTGAATACAATTATATTTTTACTGGAGGTGAAGGCAGAGGGAATAACACTCCTGCAGATGATAGTGTTAATGTCAGTTTGGTTATGGCCTTGTTTCACTTTGGAGACAGACCAGGTCCACAAAGCAGATTTTCAAGGCATCTGGAGATGGTTCCCTCTGAAATGTTTATCCAGTACTTTCTGAGCTTGTTGATGAAGGTGTGGAAGGAAACCTATTACAGGTACTTGATAGAAAGTATCTTCTGCTTAGAGAACCCAACAACTAGTCCTCACCATGATAGCCTGGTGCTGGTGTTTGCAGTGGCGTTAGACAAGACTTAGTAGATTTTCAGTATACTGTTTCCGGCTTTTTCTGACACCCTTGATGTTTTTTGACATATTTTTAAGAGCTGCAATGCATGAAGTTCCATTGTGAAATGTCGGTTCCTCACGGGCAGTTTAAACTGTAGAAGAGGCCTTGCTTTCTTTTTTTAAATGTTTTTGTTTCTGTTCACAAAAGAAAAGCAGGACCTCTCTCCTTATTTGATACAGCTGGAGGTTCAGCAGTAGCTGTAGGCCCTGCCATATGATATGGGGACTTTTGAAATGGGGGGGAGGATGGGTGAAGTAGGAAGTCACTTCTGCAAAACTAGCTTCTTTCCTTTCAGATGTGATGTTCAGGCATTGTCATAGGAGAGAATATAAGATTTATATGTTCACAACAAAAATTGCTTCACTTACCAAAGTTTGGGTGACAGACTTGTTGCGATGAAGGGGTATCAGGCTTCAAGGTGTTGCTTAGTCCTTTTCTTACTGTTATGGCATTAAGAAGTTAGCCGTGCTTCTTGGGCTTTATGATAAAGTACTTGGCCTGCTTTTCCCATAGTGACCTGACTGCAGAAATCCTTCCATACACTTCCAAACATCCAACAGACCCAAAATGGAGAGAACTGGAATTCCAAAGTCAGATGGCCTTTCATTTAGAGAATGTTCTCTTCCCCCTTCTATTTATTTAATGTAATAATAATAATAATAATAAAAAATCTTTCAAAAGAAACAAGTTGTTTTGAAAATCTGTTGCTGATACCAAAAAAAACTCTATACTTGAAAGAGAGAACACTAGTCAGCCATGCAAGCTAATGGAGTCCTAATGTGTCAACCCACACGTGTTGCTAGGGAACACAGTTAATCTGCTGTTTGGATTTTGGCTAACCAGTAATTAAGATTATCGCTGCTCTTTAGACAAATGCAAGAAGTATGGATAACTTTTGTGTTATTGTTCTATACTGCAAGCAGGAACAGTGCACAAACAAATCAGTTATAAACTTTCCTGGTTTTAGATGACATCTGCCTGGCATGTCCTGGCTAATTCATACGAGTTCTCCTTCCTGTGAGGAGAAGGCTGTTTACACTGCCGCCTCCTGTTATGTCAGATGTAATCATGGTAATACAGAAATGCTTTCGTTTGCTCTTGATTGGACAGAAGCCAAACAGCAAACACAGAGAAGATAGAGAATATATTAGGAATTAAGTGATGCTCTTTCCTTCCTTTCTTTCCCAGGAATCTTAAATCCTGACACAGCAGAGGTTTTTTTTGTTAGAATTCAACTGACCTGCTATCATGATGTCCCCACTAGTCCAGATGAATCAAAATTTTTCCCCAGGGTGGCAGATGAGATCAACTGATGTGAGAAACTGTAGCACCATACTGCTGTATTCACACCCTATCCAATACTGTAATAATGTTTGTATAAGGTATTCCTTGTAAGGGATCATTTGAAAACTCATAATTTGCTGGTCTGTATTGTCCTGGTAAAATAAGTTGCAACATTGTATGTGAAGTTATAAAAATCTCCTTTAGGATGTACATGTTTCAAACACCACATTCCTGTCCATGTTGAAGCTGGCAAACAGGTCTGTCCTAAACAAAGGAATGTGTGCTCCTCTTAATTTGCATTTAAGTAGTAAACAGTCATCAAGCAGGTAGGAAAGACAAAGGAAGTTCAAACAGGTTTAAAACCAGCAGGGAACATCCTTCCACATAGATTCTTTGTTTCCTGATTCTCAGCTGAAAATGTTTTCAAGAGGGGGATTGAAGCTATGTCTACACTGCAGAGTTTTGTCGCCAAAAGTTATGCCGTTTTAATTAAAGTGCTTTAATTAAACCACTGTTGCATGTCCACACTGTGCTCCTTGTGTCGGAAGGGTGCATCCACAATAGCAGGTCTTGCATTGACACAGAGCAGTGCACTGTGGGTAACTATCCCACTGTGCAACTGGCCGCAGGGTGCTTTGGGAAGGATTTACAACGCCTCATGGGGCAGGTACAGCATCACATGATGCAGGTTTCTCAATTCATTTGTTCCATGGGCATCCTACTAGATTGCCAGCTGCTTTTCAACTCAAGTGTGTATGGAGGGGAGGGGCAGAGTGTGTGATAGGAAGTGTGTATGTGTGAGGAGAGACTGTGCTGGGGGAGTGTGTATTTGAGAGAGAAAGAGTGAGTGTTGGGGGAATGTGGATGTTGGAGAGTCAGCTTGTCGGCACGCTGACTTGTAAGTTCAGACAGCTGCCAGAAGCAGCCAGTCCTGAGGCAGTGGACGAGGGACACCCCTGATATCAGCCCCCACCTCCCTCCCTGGCTCTGCGCAGTGCGCACCCACACCCACACACGGATTCCACATTAATGATTTGCTCTTTGTTGTCCAGAGCAGAGCAGCATGCTCAGCTGTCAGAATGGAGCTGTGAAGGGGGAGTGGTGCATACCTGCAGGGCTGCTGAGTTCAAAACAGTGACCAGAACGGCACTGTGGGATACTGGGGTAGGCAGTTCTGGCGATACAACGAACAGGAGTGTCTATGCTGACACTTTTTTGTCAAGTGGTTTTATTTTGTCGTAAAAACTGAAGAGTTTTGTCGCCAAAATTTTCACAGCAGTGTGTTCACCTCGACTGTTTTGTCTTTTGGTGACAAAACTCTGCAGTGTAGACAAGGCCTGAAGCTATTAAAAGGAGGGACAAACACCCCTCTGTCTGTCCCTACCCATCACATTCAGTATATCTGAAGAGACAAATGACGCAGCTGTTGGATTCTGGGAGAGAGGTCCTGACCTACACAGTTTAGTCAGGTAGACTGCTGAAAGCATGTGGTGAGAAACTCTGCTTGGAATCTAATATAGTTTGTTAAATTAGGCACTAGTAAGTGTTTTATCTTTATTTTTCTTGTAACTATTTCTGACTTAAGCCTCATTACTTGTACTCACTTAAAATCTCTCTTTGTAGTTAATAAAGTTGTTTGATTGTTTTATCTAATCCAGTATGTTCAAGCTGAAGTGTCTGGGTAACTCCATTTGGGGTAACAAGTTGCGTGCATATTATTTCCTTAAAGGAATCATATTTAATAACTTGGCCTGTCCAGGATAGGCCTGGGCAGTACAGGAAGTACATTTCTGGGGGGAAATCTGGGGCTGGGAGTATGTTAGGGTCACCCTGTGGTACTCTTTAAGGCTGGTAAAAGCCAACGTCTGGCTGGCTGACTGCAGAACACACAGTAGGCAATGATTTACATGCTGGATGCTGTTTGTGAGCTGTCTGGGTTGGTGGCTATAGCAGCAAGGCATTGTAAAGGGTACCCCAGGTTAGAGAGCAGGGGTGACACAACTACTCAGTCTGGATTGTACCCTCGTATGTCACAGTGCTTGCTAGTCCAGATTTAGCAGAAAATTTCCGCATGGTGGTAGAGGAGATCAACTGATGTGAGAAACTGCAGCACCTCTCAGGAGTTCTCACTCAAATGTGCAGAAGGGACATGATCAACCATCCCTGTCCAGTTTATATTTGGGGCAGAAGAACAGTCTAGACACTTTTTTCTGTTTCAGGGAATTCCTAGCTCATCATTATGCTACCTTGTGACCTTTGGGAATCCTTGGATGTCATTTGAGCCTAAAACAGCTCAGTTACCATGAATTAAGTAAGGGGCCACCAAATGAAATGTAATAAGTAGCAGGTTTAAAACAAACACAAGAAATTATTTTTTCTCGCAACGCACTGTCAACCTCTGGAACTCCTTGCCAGAGGGTGTTGTGAAGGCCAATACTATAACGGGGTTCAAAAGGGAACTAGCTAGATTCATGGAAGAAAGATCCATCAATGGCTATTAGCCAGGATGGGCAGGAATGGTGTCCCCAGCCTCTGTTTGCCAGAAGGTGGGATTGGGTGACAGGGCATGGATCACTTGATGATAACCTGTCTGTTCAGTCCCCTTGGGGCACCTGCCATTGGCCACTGTCAGTGGACAGGATAGTGGGCTTGATGGACCTTTGGTCTGACGCAGTATGGCCGTTCTTATGTATAATTAAAGGAATTGCATTGTTTTTTAAATTGTTGATAAAAATTGTGACACATTTACAGATATTTTGCCTGTTTTAGCTCATCATGGATTTTTTTTTTAAAGATAGCTAAACTTAAAAAACAAAATAACCCCCCTCAGCACTATTTTTTCAGTGCAATAGACCACATTCCTTACAGTTTCTTTTGGCAGATATTTCATACCTACATTAAACTGTCTGAAAGTTTACTAGTCCCCCCCCCCATTCCTTAGACATTGGGTTTATTAGGGCTTAGACATTTCTAATTAGAAAGCCGTCTGTGCTGCTGTTAATATGGTTCTGACTAAGCTGCTGAAGGTTCCTTTTCAGCCACTATGTGCTCAAGTTTCTTAATTTAAGGTCGTTTTACTGGTATCAGAGACGTGGGCTCATAAACTGACTGAAGTCTAGGCTCTAAAGTGACTGATCCGCCTTATGTCAAGAGTCTTCAGGGATAAGGTGGTACTAAAGAAGCATCCTATATTCCTTCCAATGGTGGTGTCAGTACCCTACTCTACTTCTTCAGCTATCCTGCTAATATTTGCCCCATGCCCCTATATCCGTCCCAGCGATGCTTTTCTTTGCTGCCTCCAGGCCCCAGCTGCTTTTGGACTCCATAGACAGGGACTAGGCCTCTTGGCCCCCAGCCTGCTATTGTTCCTGTTTCCGTGGGAATATTGGTGCCCTCTGAATCCCTAGACTGCTCCAGTCTCCATAGAAGGGGACAGGAGTGGGGATTCTTGCTGCTTCCCAGCTTTAGCATCAGAGGTCAGTGGGGAATGCCACCTATACCCTGTACCTTCTGTCTCTGTTCCTCACCTGGATTCTGCGGGGAAGGGCGGTCTACCATCTTTCCCCCCATAGGCTGGCTGCTCCAGGTCCTGTAGGCAAGTGTTTATCACTCATCTAGTTGCCCTCTCTCTCTGTGTCAGGTTTCATGGAGGCACATGTTATGGTAAACACCTTCCTGCAGGGCTTGAGGCAGAGCACGTGTGATCTCCACTCCTCCCAACAGGGCATGGGCAATGTTCTCAAGCTAGTGCACAGGACAGGCAGCAGGGTGGCTAACCCCAAGTATTCAAAAATCATGAATCAGGCCTAAAAACCCACATGACATTGGTTTAAAATCATGTGTTTAAGAATTACAGGTCTCTTTCTTTGGCTTCTGAGTTTTCAGGCTTCACTTGCTTCATCTTTTCAAGCTTTTCTTCCTAACCCTGTGGGCCAGAAAATTTTCATAAATGAAAACTGAGATTCACAGATTCCAAGGCCAGAAAGGACATCTAGTGTGACCTCCTGTATATCCAAACCATAAAACTTTCCCCAAATAGTGCCTAGAACAGATATTTATTTTTATTTAAAAATTGTTAGTGATGGAGAATCCACCATGACTTCCTTATTGCCAATCTGTTTGTCTCACTTCAGCTTCTAGTCTTTGGATTGTATTATACTTTTCACTGCTAGATTGAAGAACCAATTACAAAATATTTGTTTGCCATCTAGATACTTGTACACTGTAATCAAGTCACCCATTAACCTCTTTGTTAAATTAAATAGATTGAGATCCTTGAGTCTCTCACTGTAAGGCATGTTTTCTAAGGCCCCATCTATACTGGCAAGTTTCTGCGCAGTAAAGCAGCTTTCTGCACTGTAGCTCCCAAGGTGTACACACTGCCAAGCCACTTAGTGCACAGAAACCGCACAGTTGTAGCGCTCTAAAAAAACCCACCCTGACAAGAGGCGTAGAGCTTTCTGCGCCAGGGCTACAGCGCTGCGGTGCCAGTGTAGACACCATGGCGGATACAGTGCTGCAATTGGCCTCCAGGAGGCGTCCCACGGTGCCTTTTCTCACCTCTCTGGTTATCGGTTTGAAGTCTACTGCTCTGCCTTCAGGTGACCAACCGTCATCCCCACCCCGTACATTCCTTTGCAAATTTGAAAGTCCCCTTCCTGTTTGCTCGATGATGCATACAGTGGTCTCAGCGCATCTTTCCAGGTGGCCATGCCTGCTCCACACACCAGGTGATCCCCTGCTTGGAGCAATGCTGAGCTGCTGGACCTCCTCAGCATCTGGAGAGAGGAAGCTGTGCAGTTGCAGCTGCGCTCCAGCTGTAGGAATTATGATACCTACAGACAGATTTCATGATGCATGATAGAAAAGGGCCATGACTGAGACACACTGCAGTGCAGGGTCAAAGTGAAGGAGCTGCGGAACGCCTACCACAAGGTGTGGGAGGCAAACCGCTGCTCTGGTGCTGCACTCACGAGCTGCTGGTTCTACAAAGAGCTAGATGCGATACTCGGTGGCGACCCCACCTCCACCGTGAAGGCCCCTGTGGATACTTTATTGGCTCATGTGCCAGTCGAGATTGGACTGAGCCAGGAAGAGGAAATCTTGGATGAAGAGGGAGCAGGGGACCCAGTGGCAGAGGATGGCTCAGAGGCCAGAGATTCATGCAGTCAGGAGCTCTTTTCTACCCCGGAGGAGCCTAGCTAATCACAGCAGTCGGATCTTGGCGAAGAGCAAACAGGAGAGGAGGCCACGGTAAGTGGATCTGATTTTGGGAATTGCTGAAGCGATTTGTTGGAGGCAGGAGGGTTGCAGAAAGCAGGCTTGTCTCCCACCGCATACCTAGTCTGAGTGGCGGAACAGGCTGTTGATAGACTCCCTCACTTCATGGGAATCTCCCTCAGAGATCTCCAGGAGACTCTCGTGGAGATACTGGGTAATCTGCTGCCTCAGGTTCCTTGGCAGAGCTGCTTTGTTTCTTGCACCATCAACGGTAACTTTCCCGCGCCACTGTGCTGTCATGGGGGAGCGGGTGAGGGACCATTGCTGTACACAGGTGAGCAACATAGGGGCCAGGGCAAAAGCCACAGGCTTGAAGAAGACCCTCCCTTGATTCCCTGCTGACCCTCAGCAGCGAGATATCTTCCATAATGATCACATCCTGTGGAAAGTGTGGGGACAGGAATGATTATCAAGCCTCCTCCAACCATAGTGCTGGCTCTCCCCAAGAGCCACATGCCTAGTGTATAGCAGAATCCGGGAAGAGTGATTCACCCTGCCCCTGCAGCTACTCACCATTTTGAGGGTTTTGTGGCTGATGTGTGCTTGCCTGGGGTCAGCCAGTTAGTGACAGGTGTGTGAGTAGTGGCTGTGTTTTAAAGCACTGAATCAGCGTTGTCTGTGTTGTGAACAATACTGCTTCTGTAAAATGTTGCATTTAAACGTCACAGAGATGACCTTGGGAGGCCAGCCTTCCTTATTGGCTGCAGAATGGCTGCACAGAATTAGAAAGCGGACATGAAGAACTAAGGAGGACTTTCTCCGTGTGGTAATGATGCAGTCCGCCGACGAGAAACAGGAATTGAAGGAGTGGCAGGACAGCAAGAAGAGGGACCGAAAGGAGAACACAGCAGCACACCAGAAAGAAGCCATGGAGCGGCTCTTAAAAGTTATGGAGCACCAAGTGGACATGCTCCAGGCGATACTAGCTCTTGAAACCGAGCAGCTCTGCACCTGCCCTCCCCTGCAGACAAAACTCTTTCCCATGTGCGCCCCTCTCCCCCCCCCGCCAACACAGTCTTATCAACCTCCTGGCTTCACTTTCTACCCACAGCATTCCTCTCCTCCCTCCTCACAGTCCAGCAGTGTGGACTCCCACTACCCATTGCACTCAACACCCATCCCTCTGCAGTTTGGCATTGCTGAAGTACAGCACCCACTGCACTGTACTCCAAAGGAGAAGGTTGGGTATGATCCCTGGACATACACAAATCTGTAGCTGTCCTGGGACCCCTCCTCTGGAGACATTGCCTCTCCCCCCTTCTCCACCCCCCCACGCTGATGTATTTTTGTTGTTTGACTCTCTCTTCCGGTTGTTGTCTTTTAATAAAAGAATTGTGTTGGTTTGAAAGCAATCTTTAGTCTGTTAAGTGAAAGCAAAAAGAGCACTGTAAAGCAACATACAATTATGTTAAGGCCCCTTCTTGCATCATGTACACCAATCAGCTCCTAGCATTACAAGCACTGCAATCCTGAGCATAGCAACAAATATTAGTGGCTTTCAGCCTCAAATTGCTGCCTGATAGCATCCCTGATCCTTATGGCTCTGTGCTGTGCCCCTCTAATAGCCCTGGTCTCTGGCTGTTCAAACTCAGCCTCCAGGCGCTGAGCCTCTGCGGTCCAGCCCTGAGTGAAGCTTTCACCCTTCCCTTCACAAATATTATGGAGCATACAGCACACGGCTATAAGCATAGGAATATTGTCATCAGCCATGTCCAGCTTTCCATCAAGGCAGCGCCAGCGGGTTTTTAAACGGCTAAATGCAAACTCAACAGTCATTCTGCACTTGCTTAGCCTGTTGTTGAACCGCTCCTTGCTGCTGTCAAGTTTCCCTGTGTACAGCTTCATAAGTTACGGCATTAAGGGGTAGGCAGGGTCTCCCAATGGGCATTTCTACTTCCCCTATGGTGATCTTCTGGTCTGGGAAGAAAGTCCCTGCTTGCAGCTTCTTGAACAGGCCACTGTTCCAAAACATGTGTGTGTCATGCACTTTTCCGGACCAGCCTTTGTTAATGTCTGTGAAACGTCCATGGTGATCCATAAGTGCCTGGACAACCATTGAGAAATACCCCTTGTGATTAATGTACTCGGTGGCTAGGTGGTCTGGTGCCAGATTTGGAATGTGCGTGCCATCTTTCACCCCTCCGTAGTTAGGGAAGCCCATTTGTGCAAAGGCATCCACAATGTCATGCACATTGCCCAGAGTCATGGTCTTTCGGAGCAGGGTGTGATTAATGGCCCTGCACACTTCCTTTGACACGAGTTCAACGGTCGGCTTTCGCACTCCGAACTGGTTAGCGACCAATCGGCAGCAGTCTGGAGTAGCCAGCTTCCACAGTGCAATTGCCATGCGTTTCTCCAATGACAGGGCAGCTCTCATTCTCGTGTCCTTGCGCCGCAGGGCTGGGGTGAGCTCATCACATAGTCCCATGAATGTGGCTTTCCTCATGTGAAAGCTCTGCAGCCACTGCTCGTCATCCCAGATGTGCATCATGATGTGATCCCACCACAAAGTGCTTGTTTCCTGAGCCCAAAAGCAGCGTTTCACTGTGGTCAGCACCTCTGTGAAAGCCGCATCGCAATCTCGTGTCGTAGCTGCTATGTGTGGTGAGATTAACGTTGCACTCCTCTTACCTTTGTAGTTTAAGGAATAACTCCACTGCCACTCATGATGTGTTGGTCAGAGCAAGCAGCATACTGGCTAGCAGTTTGGGATCTATTCCTGCAGCCTGAAAGAGGCAGGGCGTGAAGTACACAAACAGTTGAAAGATGGTGCCAAATGCAGACGGAAGCACAGGGATTGCTGGGATGCGAAGCAATGCATCACGGGGCATTGGGACTGGACCCAGGATCCCTTGTGAGCCCCGCCGCCTTCCCACAAGTTTTAGTGGCAAAACAGAAAGAGGTGCTTTGTGGGATAGCTGCCCAGAGTGCACCGCTCCAAATAGTGCTGCAAGTGCCCCAAGTGTGAACACGTTATTGCGCAGGCAGCTGTCGGTGTGAACACACAACAGTGGTTTTCCTTCTGTGCTCTCTGAGCAGTGCTGTAACCAGGGGCGGCTCCAGGATTTGCGCCGCCCCAAGCAGGGCGGCACGCCGCGGGGGGCGCTCTGGCGGTCGCCGGTTCCGCGGCTCCCGTGGACCTCCTGCAGACGTGCCTCCGGAGGGTCCGCTGGTCCCGTGGCTCCGGTGGACCTCCCGCAGGCACGCCTGCGGATGCTCCACCGGAGCCGCGGGACCAGCGGACCCTCCGCAGGCACGTCTGCGGGAGGTCCACTGGAGCCGCCTGCTGCCCTCCTGCGGGACGCCGCCCCAAGCGCGTGCTTGGCGCGCTGGGGTCTGGAGCCGGCCCTGGCTGTAACTGCTGACGCTGTAACTTTGACAGCGTAGACGTGCCCTATTCCTTTAACCATTCTTGTGGCTCTTCTCTGAACACTGCAATTGATCAACATCCTTCTTGAATTTTGTGCGTCAGACCTGAGCAAAGTACTCCAGCAGTGGTCATGCTAGTGCTAAGTACAGAGGTAAAATAACCTCTCTGCTCATGCAATCTCTTGATTTTTAACAACTGGGGCCTTATGAACACCAAATAGGCCTAGAGATAAGATTTGGGGACTGCAACAGCTGAGTCAAGGGAGAGAATTATTTCAGGAGTGGGTGGGTCAGCTTTTGTGGCCTGCATTTTGCGGGAGGTCAGACTAGATGATCATAATGGTCCCTTCTGATCTTAAGTTCTATGATTCTATGATCATGAGAGTTGGTCACACTAAGGAAGTACAGCTAATCATCAACACAACCGTTAAACTGACCAGATACAAAATGTGATTGAGGCACAAAGGTGCAGAGAAGAGCTACCTGGATGATCAGGAAAATGGAGGGCCTATTTTATGAGAGGACACTGGAAGAGCTTGACTTGTTTAGCCTAGGAAAAAGAAGCCTAAGAAGAGATATGGTCTCGGTCTATAAATATATTAGGAGGGTAAATATCAGGGAGGATGAAGAGCTATTTAAACTAAAAGACAACTTTGGCTTCAGAACAAATGGGTATAAACTGGCCATGAAGAAATTCAGGTTGGAAATTAGAAGGTTTCTAACAGAGGAGTGAGGTTCTGGAACAACCTCCCAACAAGAGTTGTGGGGGAAGCCAACTTAATTAGTTTTGAGAGATGGACAAATTTATGAGTGGGATTGTATGATGGGGTTGCTTGTGATGGTAGGGACAGGGCTTGGTAGTCCCTTCTAGTTTTATGTCTTATGTTTCTGAAAGCTCATGCTTCAGGGCTTCCGCTGGTCAACTGCAGGGGTCAGGAAGGGATTTCTACCCCCAATGTGTATTTTTTTTTGTCTCCTTACTCTGAAGCAACAGAGATAGATATGTCCGGAGACAGGACACTGAGATAGGATCCAGTGTTCTGAAATGGCATTGAGTGTTCACTCTCTCTCACACTTATGATCTGATTGCCATATGTAGGACTGGGGAAGAATTTTCCCCCAGGTCAGATTGTCAGTGACCTAGTTTTTTTTTTTCTTTTGGTCTTCCTCTGCAACATGGGATGGGTGTCACTTGCCGGGATTATCTGGTTATCAGGGTCTTCGGCACTGGTGCACCTCTCTCTGTCTCCTATTCTCTTCCTGTGGCACATAATAGTTTGGTCTCCTTTGGTCTTCAGTCTAATTTTGGTTGTTGGTTTTCATGTGAGGGCTTTGAGTGGTATTATACATGAGGTCAGTCTAGGTGATCCCTTCTGGCCTCTATGACAAAACACATTTAAAAAAATACCACAAATTTAATTCCGTCAGTAATCTTTCATTTCTCTGCTATCTTAAATTGAAAAGGTGCCGCAGGCTCTAGAGGTTCCATGCTCTGCTGTCCTGCCAAAAATTGCTAATATACTGTTTCTATTCCATGAACTGATGCTGTTTAGCTGGGGCCACCAGTACAGCTTGTCTGACCTGCCTGTGCGGGAGTAGCAACACTCTTTCCCCCAAAGTGATGGCTGGGCACACTTTTGGTGCCTGAACATGATTTTATAGCATGCAAAATACAGGGTGGTTGGAGGTGTGGGCTGAGTGATGGGCAGCCCAATTGCATTTCGGAAGTATGCAGGGGGTGCAGTGGTAGCACCAGCCACTTTCAATGTAGATCCTGTTCAGGTACAGGTAAGCAAGGATGTGTTGGTTAGGCTGGTCTAACAGCTGTCCTCTAGCGGCTGCTCTGCATATTGGTCATACTTAAAAACAAAAAAACCAACCAAACCTGAAAACTAGCAGCTGGAGTAGAGGAGGGGACACTTGTGCACAAGTGTGAATGAGATGTGGGGCCAGATTTTGAAGAGCTCTGTACCCCCAAGAGCCTCTCTAGGAGTCTAGCTGTCCTGAAAATCTAGCTCCAGTTGGTGCTGACTGAGCCTTTTTGAAAACTCTGGTCATAGAAACAGACAAGTGAAAGAGCCAAGAGGCCCAATTCTAAATGTGGTCAGTGGAGTTGGACTGGTGTAAGAGGAGAGGAGATACTCACAAATATCTTCACCCAGTCCTGTGTGTCACTGGTTTCTGACTACCTGGTTTTAAAAATCTAGGTCTTTATAAACTGCTTGGGGATAAATTGCTTATCTTCCTACGCATGTCCTTGGCTGTATGTTGGCAGGTAGGCAGGCCAGGCATTGCATAACTGACCCTCATGGAGGAGGGATCTGAATGCCTGTGTTCTGAATGCCTCGTTGTAGCTGGGTTGGTCCCAGGATATTAGAGAGACAAAGGTGGGTGAGATTGGGTAAGATATTTCCTCACCCACTGTGTGTCTCTCATAAATGCAGGTCTGTTACAGTTGTGCATGCTCCCTTGACCCCCGAACGCTGAAGCTATTCTGGGAAACATACATACCAAGCAAATGATTTTAAAACTATCTATAAATCCTAGAGGTAGCTTTATGTGCTGTGTCCCTTTACCTAGCCAGAGTGGGCATTCAGAGGGAAGTTGGGAGAGTGTGAACGTTAGCTTGCTGTAGCGCTATATTGGCAACAGAAACAAACATTCTATGCTGCAGAATGCTCAGCAGTGTGGATAGGCTGTTGTCAGGGCAATGGAAGATGCAGTGGGGAACGGTGTCCCAAGGGAGGGGCAGAGACACATACTTTTTTTAATATTTCAAGTAGGGCTGTCAATTAATCGCAGTTAACTCACATGATTAACTCAAAAAATAATCACAATTTAAAAAATTAATCACAGTTTTAATCGCACGGTTAAACAATAGAATACCAATTGAAATGTATTAAATATTTTGGATGTTTTTCTACATTTTCATATATATTGTATTCTGTGTTGTAATGAAATCAAAGTGAATATTATTTTTAATTAAAAATATTTTCACTGTAAAAATGATTAAAAGAAATAATATTTTTCAGTTCACATCATACAAGCTCTATAGTGCAAGCTTTGTCATGAAAGTGCAGTTTACAGATGTAGATTTTTTTTGTTACATAACTGCACTCAAAAACAAAACAAAGTAAAACTTCAGAGCCTAGAAGTCCACTCAGTCCTACTTCTTGTTCAGCCAATTTCTAAGACAAACAAGTTTGTTTACATTTACAGGAGATAATGCTGCCCTCTTCTTATTTACAATGTCACCAGAAAGTGAGAACAGGCAATTTGCATAGCACTTTTGTAGCCGGCATGCAAGGTATTTATGTGCCAGATATGCTAAACGTTTGTATGCCCCTTCATACTTCGTCCCCCATTCCAGAGGACATGCTTCCATGCAGATGAAGCTCGTTAAAAAAATAATGTGTTAAATAAATTTGTGACTGAACTCCTTGGGGGAGAATTGTATATCCCCGCATTCTGCCCTATATTTCATGTTATAGCAGTCTCAGATGGTGACCCAGCACGTGTTGTTCATTTTAAGAACACTTTCACTGCAGATTTCACAAAACGCAAAGAAGGTACCAATGTGAGTTTTCTAAAGATAGCTAAGGCACTCGACCCAAGGTTTAAGAATCTGAAGTGCCTTCCAAAATCTGAGAGGGACAAAACTTTCAGAAGTCTTAAAAGAGCAACACTCAAATGCGGAAACTACAGAACCCGAACCACCAAAAAAGAAAATCAACCTTCTGCTGGTGGCATCTGACTCGGATAATGAAAATGAACATGTGTCGGTCCATACTGTTTTGGATTGTTATTGAGCAGAACCTGTCATCAGCATGAACGCATGTCCCCTGGAATTGTGGTTGAAGCAAGAAGGGATATATGTATCTTTAGCTCATCTAGCATGTAAATATCTTGTGACGCCAGCTACAACAGTGCCATGCAATTAATTGCCTGTTCTTACTTTCAGGTGATGTAAACAAGAAGCAGGCAGCATTATCTCCTGCAAATGTAAACAAACTTGTTTGTCTGGGTGATTGCCTGAACAAGAAGTAGGACTGAGTGGACTTGCAGGCTCTAAAATTTTACATTGTTTTATTTTTTAATGCAATTATTTTCGTACATAATTCTACATTTGTAAGTTTAACTTTCATGGTAAAGAGATTGCACTACAGTACTTGTATTAGGTGAATTGAAAAATACTATTTTTTTGTTGCTTTTTTACAGTGCAAATACTTGTGATCAAAAATAAATGTAAAGTGAGCACTGTACACTTTGTATTCTGTGCTGTAATTGAAATCAATATATTTAAAAATGTAGAAAACATCAAAAATATTTAAATAAATGGTCTTCTATTATTCTTTAACAGTGCGATTAATCACACAATCACGATTAATTTTTTAATCACTTGACAGACCTAATTTCAAGTAAAGATTTATTTAATTTCATATTGGCCCAGTCTGAAGGCGTAAAGGGGTCAAAGATCCCTTGCATCACCACGCCTATATTACATGGTAAAGCAAGCCTCTCTCAGTTCCTGCTGTAGTTGACTGTATATCTCTGTTGGTCCATGACAGTAGATTGTCTTGAAAACCACATGGAGGCGCCATTAGGCATACCATAGGGGGGATTGTAGATACACTCTGCAGCATAATCCTGAGTATATCTCTGGTGTGTCCCTCTGGAAATACTGCATGGGGTAACTGGGGGCAGGAGGGATAGCTCAGTGGTTTGAGCATTGGCCTGCTAAACCCAGAGTTGTGAGTTTAATCCTTCAGGGGGGGATTTGGGGGTTGGTCTTGCTCTGAGCAGGGGGTTGGACTAGATGATCTCTTGAGGTCCTTTCCAAACCTAATAATCTATGATTCTATGGAACAAAATGAAATGTTTACATCCCTTTCCCCCCCCCCCCCCCACAAATGAACAATTGGGTGAAGTTGACATGAATTCACAAAACCTTTCAGTGTTGCTGAATCTGTATTTTTTGCCAAAAAAGAGTTGTCTGTGAAACTTTTTATCCAGCTTTGAGTTGTGTGCTCTTCATGCTGCTTGGAAGCAGGGAGAACGCTAACCAATTATCTGAATTAGATGAGGGTCTGTTCAAGACAGTGGTTGTATTGTGATGTCTTCTATCTCCACATCTGGTTCAAAAATCGTTTCTAATGTGTAGCTAGCTCTGTGGGTTGGACTGGAAATGAATATGAAAAGCCTAAGGAGGCAAGAGAGGCAAAGAGCTTTTGGGCTTTTGCATCAGAGCACTTGTTGATGTACATTTGTTGAAGTCCCCAAGACATGGATACCTTTGCCACCATTGCTGACAGCAGCCATCAGCTATGTTCTAAACCCCTAAGTCTGTGGAGATCTGTAGGTGACTAAAAAATCTTTGTTGGCTTTGGTTCTGGTTTCCATTGTTAGATGTAGGACCCAAAAAGTCCTGGTATTTCTTGGAATTGTTTTGCTTTTGAAACTGGTACAGAAGATAAATCCCATGCTGTGCTGACAAAGGGTACAGATAAATGGAGTCCTGTAACTTGGCATTTTCTTGTCTTAAGGGTTTGCGTTGAGGGAATGTGACATTCACCCAACCTCAGTCCCCTTTTAAGGTAGTTTTTCTTTCTGGCTATTGTGATTTTACAGCCCACATTCTTCATAGAAATATGGTTATGCTAGGATATGGCATAACTAAGATATACTTTATGCAAGATGGCTCATGTAAGATATCATTGGAAAGGCTATGATTTACCGAATGTGATTATCCAAACGGTATGCATGTATCATTTATGAATCTAAAGTTAGGAATATTGACTATGTAGCAATTACCACTGTGTGTGTATTTGAGGGAGACACAGCAGACAACTGGCCATCACAGCCTTGATGGGCCGTTA
The DNA here is from genome assembly GCF_016161935.1 of Mauremys reevesii. Lineage (NCBI taxonomy): Eukaryota > Metazoa > Chordata > Testudines > Geoemydidae > Mauremys > Mauremys reevesii. The sequence continues at coordinate 61,852,196 of NC_052631.1, forward strand.
GGAAGAAACAATAAATTGACTGTGAAGATGTTAATCTCTTTCCTTCTAGCCTGGGACATAGCTGTATCAGGTGATCGCCTGATACAAAATACCACCTTGGACACTGCCGGTACTTTTCCTCTGTAAGGGATGGGGATCAAAGAAAGGATTCCTGCCTTAGGTAAATCATTTTTAAGGGCTGGGGAGGGGGGTTGATCTAGACTCTCATTCTTCTTGGGTAGGCACTGGATGATTGCTGAAAGTACCTGAGGGAAAAGGCAGGGGTGAGTCCAGACTGAAACAGGGATCCATCTGTAAGAAGAGATAACTGGAACTCTAAGCTACAGAAATTCTGCATCCTGCCTAATTCAACATTTAGGGTGAGAAATTACATTTTGTAACCTGTTTTCTTCAGTGAATCAAGCTTAGTTTGCTTGTTTTATTTGCTTCATAATCTGCTTTGTTTTGTTTGCTGTCCCTTATATTCACTTAAAATCTACCTTTTTATAGTTAATACATTTGTTTTGTTTATTATTAAACCCAGTTTTTGCAAGTCATATCTGGGGTGGGGCAAGAAGCTGTGCATATCTCTCTTCACACTGAGGGAGAGGGTGGATTTTTATGAGCTTGCGTTGTGCAGATCTTTCTATATACCTTTTGGGTCTGCTCTCCAAGGGAGGTGGGCACCTGAGGGCTGGGGCAAGTCCCTTAAGCGGAGCCTTCCCAGAACTGAGCTCAGTGTCTGTGTCTTTCTGCAGCTGAGCGTGGCCTTGCCTGTGTGTGTGCTAGAGGAGGCTTAAGAGCCTGACTCAGCAAGCCAGGGTAAAGGGGACTCAGGCTGGCGGAACAGACGGGCTCAATGGTATCCCAGTACATCAGGTATCACCTTAAAGGGAGGCAACCTGTCACAGCTATATACATTTTTTTTGTAGCTCTGTAAATATTTTAGATGAGTTTCATTAAACACTAAGCCCAGACTATTCCTCCTTCCTTCTTTCAGCCTGAAGAGGTTGTGTTCAGTAGAATTTTTTTTTTTTATATCTATACTGGAGCTTTTTTTAAATGACCACTTTGAGGGAAATTAGATGTTCTATTGGAATGTGAACTTTTTCAGAACAAAAGGAGTGCTGTGTTCTCTGGCACTTGAAATTGTGTCCAAAGCATTACCAGTGCTTAGCTGATCTCTGTGCTAAGGCAGCAGCTTGCAAGGCTTGCATGTTGTGAAGTTCAGATGTCAGCTGCATGCCACTTTTCAAGTCACTAACATATGAAATCCCTTACCAATTCACACATGAACATGCCGCTAATTGCTTCTCTACCTGCTCTTCAATCTTCCCCCCATCCAAGAGTCAGCCTATAAGTGTCAGTCACTGGAGACTGATGGGAACACATGTAATTCATAAAAGCCAGTTCAATCCCTCACCCTCGCGATTCCTGGATTTTCCACTGCTGCCTTTTGTGTAAGTGTAGTGTCAGTTGTACTAGCGTTAGGATCTTTCATTTGCTCTAGTTGCTGTAGGTCAGCTCCATACAAGTAACTGAACTCAACAAGAGCATCCTATGTATGCTGAACTATTGTGATCTTTTTTTCTTTTATTGTGGAGTTGGGAGTGGCAGGGTAACTGTAGGATCAGTTGAGGAATTTTGCCAGCAGCATCTTGCAATGTTCGTGATACAGTATACAGGTACAGTATCTACTTTGCTCTCTTCCCCCATGAAAATACATTTCCCTGTGGTATTGCTAGGTGATCATTGTTATATTGGCTTGATAGTGGCAGTTATGTTTTATGCAGACCTTATCTACAGTGGGTCTAGCAGTTTTCTATGTATTTTGAACTGATAATCCTGATTCCCCAGTTGTACATGGGTTTCTTGCCTTGAATTGCACGTCTGAGGTCTGCTACTACTATTAGGTTATCACCTGGGGAGCTTGCACTGAAAAGCAATTTTCAAGCATTTGGCATTTTTCTGTTCCCCTCCCATGTTTCTTCACTTTACATTTTCTAATTTATTGCAATAGATTTGGAATGCACTTTAGAATGAGGACTTAAAGTGAATTCAGAATAGCAACTTCTAAACATTTTCTTATCTATTCGATTTTGAAACAAATGGCATTTAAACAGAGAACTATCACGTAATTTCTTCCCCAACAGCTACTGACAGAAATAAAAAAAGAAATAAATTGCTAGCAAAATGGTTACAGAGAAGCAGATCATCTTTTGGCATCAAGTTATTTCATGGAATAGACCTAAGAGAAACCCATTAAATATCACAAAATGTCACCTTTGTGTAATACCATAAGTATTCAAGATTTCCTTGACATTTGTAAACACAGACATTGTTGCATTGTTAGAAATAAATGTGATGCCAGAACAAAGACTACAAGGCTTATAGTTTAGGCTGGTGAATATTGCTTAATGTTGGGGAAAAAAAATTTCTAGTAAGTCCTGGGCCAGTTCATCCACCCCTCCATCCCACCATGCAGTGTCATTACTTCTATAGGGTATTCTTTTGTAAGTTTGTGTTCAATAAATGACGTTGATAAGAGTAAAGGAAGTGAGTGACAGTCAGGTAGTATTTAGACTTGAATATATGCATTGATTTTTTTCTCTCTCTGCTAAGTGGATATCAGGGAGATGAAGTGTAGGGATCTGAGTCACAGTGTTTCAAGATTACTGTTTGAGAACAATGCAGTAAATCAGCTGTCTAGTCCAGCAGCTGGTGAATTGAATTGTGTTCAGTTAGAGCAATAGACTTGTATACAGTGTCTGTGCCTCCAGCTGATTGAAAAAGCTTCATTCTCTTTTCTGCATTGGTTAGCTTGTTTCATTAAAGACACTTAAAACTTTTGCCAGCATAACTATGTCTATTAGGAGTGAAAAAATCACACCCCTAACAGGCATAATTACAACTCTGCTCCGATATAACGTGACCTGATATAACATGAATTCGGATATAACGAGGTAAAGCAGTGCTCCAGCGGGGGAGGGGAGTGCAGGGCTGCGCACTCCGGTGGATCAAAGCAAGTTCGATATAATGCGGTTTCACCTATAACGTGGTAGCATTTTTTGTCTCCTGAGGACACCGTTATATCGAGGTAGAGGTGTATGTCCACAAAAGCTCTAGCATAGTTGCAGTTATATTGGCAAGAAAAGTACTTTCTTCTTCAAGTGATTGCTCCTATGCATTCCAGTTAGGTGTGCGCGCCGCGCGTGCACGGCATCTCGGAACTTTTTTACCCTAGCAACTCCGGCGGGCCGGCTGGCGCCCCCTGGAGTGGCGCCGCTATGGCGCGTGTTATATACCCCAGCCGGCCCGTCCGCTCCTCAGTTCCTTCTTACCGCCCGTGACGGCCAGTTGGAACTGTGGAGTGCTCTCTGTCCTCCACTACCCTAGCTCTCGCTAAAGGTTTTTTGTATATAGTTCTCATAATACGTATAGTTAGTTGTTATAGTTATAGGTATAGTTAGTTTGTTAGGTTTAGTGATAAGGTTAGGGGGGTTTCCCTCCCTTTCCTTCCCCGGTGTGGGCTCATGCCCAAGGCACCGGGCTTTAAGCCCTGCGCAATCTGCCAGAGGCCTATGCCGATCGGGGACCCGCACGACGCCTGTCTTCGTTGCCTCGGCGAGGGTCATCGCACAGACAAGTGCCAGATCTGTTCTGCCTTCAAGCCGAGAACGCGTAAGGAGCGGGACAATAGACTAAAACAGCTCCTCATGGAGGCGTCGCTACAGCCCCCGGCACCGGCCGCGCCGGCACCGAGAGCCTCATCGGTGCAGAGCACACCGGCTGCTCCGAGCCGCTCCGGCACCGCGGCACCGCAGCCTCAGTCAGGAACTGAGAAGACCCGGCACCGCTCCCTTTCGCCTGCTAGGAAGCGCAGGCTGGCAAAGGCTATCGCGAAGTCCCGTGAGCAGGACTCAGCCATGACTATTGCGCCATCTGCGCCTCCAGCGGTGGCCGTGCGCCAAGCAGGCACCGGGCCGTTGACTCCGGCGCCACAAGGCCCGTCGAGTCCGGCACCGCCACGCTCCCCGGCACCGTCCGTGGTTGAGCCACGACTGCCGTCGACGCCAGAGACATTCTCTGCAGCGCGTGAGCTGATTCAGCTCGTAGAGGCACCGAGCCTCCGGCCCCCAGCACCGCCGGTGCGGGCTGTCATGTCCGTCGGAAAGCCGGCGATGATGATCCGGCCGCCCTCCGCGGACCGCCGGCACAAGCGACACTCCCGGTCCCGATCACGCTCCCGGTCCCGGCGGAGGTCGCCTTCTCGCCATTCTCGATCTCGGCACCGTTCGCCGTCCCGGTACCGGTCGCCATCCCGCCGCCGATCGGAGTCCCGGTACCGTTCGTCATCTCGGTACCGGTTGCACTCCCGGCACCGATCCAGGTCCCGATCGCCGTCGCGTCGGCACCACCGGAGGTCTCAGTCCCGGCGCCGTTCCCGGCATCGCGATTCCCGCAGCCACTCCCGGCACCGCAGATCCCGCTCCCGGTCGAGCTCCCGGCACCGGTCGAGCTCCCGGCACCGCGGTGGCCGGCGGTCTCGGTCACCGTCTCGGCACTGGAGGTACTCACGCCATCCCTCGGTACCGTCTGCGGAGAGGCTACCGCCTTCGGCTGTACAATCTGTCAGCGCCTCAGTGCCTCCTTGTCCATCCCGCCCAGCATCGGTGGCCTCCGGCGTGGACAGCACCGCGCACCTGCCACCGACCCCACGCGGCGATCCTCAGGGGTCTCAACGGTGGGGCTTCTGGGTTCCCTGGGCCCAGCATGAGACGAAGGGGGTACCGTTTCCCCGGAGAGACTTGGCCTCCGAGCACAGGGTCCCCGAGGCGACGGTTAGCCGGCCAGCTCCTTCTCCTCGACGCGAGTCCTCCGCTCCACCGGACCACCAGTCCTCCACGCTGCACGATCCAGCCGAGGCACAGTCAACAGCCCCTGCGGCGGAGGCCGTAGTGCAGGGCTTGTCCTCATCATCCTCCCCGGACGAGGCGGTGGCCGGTGCTTCAGCCAAGGATCCGCCGCCCATTGACCTGAAAGCCCACCAGGACTTGCTTCGCCGGGTGGCGACGGCCATGGATCTCCCAGTAGCGGAGGTCCAGGAGGACGAGGACCCCATTACCAATGTGGTGGGCGCGGACGCTCCCGTGCGCATGGCGTTACCCTTTGTCAGAACAATCCAAAAGAACGCCACCACGCTCTGGCAAACGCCTGCATCCATTCCTCCCACGGCCCGCGGGGTTGAGTGTAAATACTCGGTTCCCCCGACGGGCTATACCCACCCGACCCCGGACTCGCTGGTTGTGCAATCGACCGCGAGAGGCACGGTCAACCTGCCCCTGCGCCTAAATCCAAGGACGCTCGGCGCATGGACCTGCTAGGCCGCAAGGTCTACTCGGCAGGCGGTTTGCAGATGCGCATTGCTAACCAGATGGTCCTCCTCGCCAGGTACGTTTACGACATCTTGACGTCCCTGGCGAAGTTCACGGAGCTCCTACCATCAGCCTCCCGCCAGGAGTTCGCGGCGCTGTTGGAAGAGGGCAGGAGATCATCTAGGTCCTCTATCACGGCCGCCCTAGACGCTGCGGACTCCGGAGCTCGGACCTTAGCCTCCGGCGTGTCAATGCGGCGCATTGCCTGGCTGCAGTCCTCCACCCTGCCGCCGGAGGTGCAATATACTCTGCAGGACCTGCCCTTTGACACACAGGGTCTCTTTTCCGAGAAGACGGATTCTCGGATCCAGACCCTGAAGGACGGCCGTATTGCCATCCGTACTCTCGGGATGCACACGCCGGCGACGCAGCGCAGGTCCTTCCGGCAGCAGCCCTCCCGGCCCTTCTATCAGCAACGATATCGGCCATACAATAGCCGGCGACCGGCCCAAAATCGCCGTCGTCCTTCCGGCAACCGCTGTAACCAGGGCCAGGCCTCTTCCAAGGCCCCTCAGGGGGCCAAGCAGGCCTTTTGATGGGACGCTCGAGGACGGCCCATCACTCTCCCTACCGGATCCTTCCCCGTTATTTTACAACCGCCTTTCCCATTTCTTTTCGGCGTGGTCCCAATTAACAACAGACAACTGGGTGCTTCAAACAGTCCAGTCGGGATACCGCCTGCAATTTGTTTCGCCCCCACCTTCCCACCCACCCTCCCTGTCCCTCTTCAGGGACCCCTCTCACGAGCAAGCCCTCTTACAAGAGGTTCAGACTCTGTTAAGCGTGGGTGCCATAGAAGCAGTGCCTCAAGACAGGCGGGGCAGGGGATTCTACTCCCGTTATTTTCTCATCCCCAAGGCGAAAGGGGGGCTACGTCCTATCCTGGACCTTCGCGAGCTGAACAAGTACCTGCTCAAGCCCAAGTTTCGCATGGTCACCTTGGGGACCATCATTCCCTCTCTGGATCCGGGAGATTGGTTTGCCGCCCTCGACATGAAGGATGCGTACTTCCATGTCGCGATCTATCCTCCCCATCGTTGTTATCTCCGGTTTGTGGCCAACAACACCCACTACCAGTTCGCCGTGTTGCCGTTCGGACTCTCCACCGCACCGAGGGTATTTACCAAATGCATGGCGGTAGTTGCCGCAGCCCTCCGACGTCGTCAGATCCACGTGTACCCGTATCTCGACGACTGGCTGGTTCGCGGACAGTCTCGACAGCTCGTAATGGGCCAGATGACAGAAATCCTGTCCCTCTTTCAGCGGCTCGGCCTTCTCATCAACGCCAAGAAGTCCGCTTTGATCCCGTCACAGCGGGTGGAGTTCATCGGAGCGGTCCTCGACTCCACGGTGGCCAGGGCCTGTCTCCCTCGCGCTCGGCACCAGACGATGGTCTCCATCATCCGGGACCTCGTCACCTTCCCAACCACGACGGTGCGCTCCTGCCTCCGCCTCCTGGGCCACATGGCGTCATGCACGTATGTCACCGCGTACTCGCGGCTCCACCTCCGCCCGTTCCAGTCTTGGCTCGTGTCGGTGTACCGGCCGCATCGAGACCCCATCGACATGGTGGTCACGGTCACCAGGACGACCCTCGAGTCCCTCAGCTGGTGGCTCGACCCAGAGGTCGTGTGTGCCGGAGTCCCGTTCCACTCTCCTCGCCCGTCCGCCACTCTGACCACGGATGCCTCAGCGCTCGGTTGGGGAGCTCACCTGGGCGATCTTCATACCCAAGGCCTGTGGTCGCCCCAGGAGCTCGCCCTGCACATCAATGTCCGTGAGCTGAGAGCGATCCGTCTGGCCTGTCGCACCTTCTGCACCCACCTGCAAGGCCGCTGTGTGACAGTGTTCACGGACAATACAACAGCAATGTTCTACGTGAACAAGCAGGGTGGAGCCCGCTCCTCCCTCCTCTGCAAGGAGGCGATGCTCCTGTGGGACTTCTGCGTGACCCACTCCATTCACCTGGAAGCATCCTTTCTTCCGGGAGTGCAGAACACGCTGGCCGACCATCTCAGCAGGTCGTTCCTTTCCCACGAGTGGTCCCTCCGTCCAGATGTCGTCCACACAATCTTCCGGAGGTGGGGGTTTCCCCAAATAGACCTATTCGCCTCCAGGGGGAACAGGAAGTGCCACCTATTTTGCTCATACCAGGGTCGCTCGCCAGGCTCCCTGTTGGACGCCTTCCTTTACCCCTCGACGGATCGCCTCCTCTACGCCTTCCCTCCGTTCCCGCTCGTGCACCGAGTGCTCCTGAAGCTTCGGAGGGACAGAGCCCATGTCATACTAGTAGCGCCGGCCTGGCCGAGGCAGCACTGGTACACCCTGCTGCTTGAGCTCTCCGTTCGGGAACCCATCCCCCTTCTGTTGTGGCCGGACCTCATCACCCAGGACTTCGGCAGGCTCCGCCATCCGAACCTGCAGTCCCTCCATCTTACAGCTTGGTACCTGAGTGGTTAACCCACGCGGAGAGGGGCTGTTCTGCCGCAGTTCAGCAAGTCCTGCTTGAGAGCAGAAAGCCTTCCACTCGCTCCACTTATCTGGCGAAATGGAAGAGATTCGCACTCTGGTGTGATCAACAGGGTCTCAATCCATTCGTAGTCCCGGTCCCTACCATCCTTGACTATCTTTGGTACCTTAAGGAGCAAGGTCTTGCGGTCTCCTCCTTGAGAGTTCACCTGGCAGCAGTGTCCGCCTTTCGTCCATCCGTGGAGGGTCGGTCCATCTTTTCTAACCAGATGGTTTCCCGCTTCCTCAAAGGCCTGGACCGCTTGTACCCGCCGGTGCAGCGTCCTACCCCGTCCTGGGATTTGAACCTTGTGCTGGCCAAGCTGATGAGTCCTCCGTTCGAGCCCTTAGCCACGTGCTCCCTGCTCTACCTCTCCTGGAAGACGGCCTTCCTCGTCGCCATTACATCAGCGAGACGAGTTTCTGAGCTCCGCGCTCTGACGGTTAGCCCGCCATACACTGTCTTCCATGGGGACAAGGTGCAGCTTCGCCCTCATCCGGCCTTCCTCCCGAAGGTAGTGTCGGCCCTCCATCTCAACCAGGAGATCTTCCTCCCGGTGTTCTTCCCGAAGCTGCATGCCTCCCCTCGGGAGCAACAGCTGCACACCCTCGACGTCCGCAGGGCGCTCGCTTTCTACATCGAGCGGACTAAGCCCTTCCGGCGTTCGCCCCAGCTGTTCGTAGCGGTTGCTGACCGCATGAAAGGCGAGCCGATATCCTCCCAGCGGATTTCCTCCTGGGTCACTGCTTGTATCCGGACCTGCTACGAGCTTGCTCGCGAGCCGCCATGCCGCCTCACTGCAAACTCGACGAGGGCGCACGCCTCGTCGGCCGCCTTCCTGGCCAATGCTCCGATCCAGGACATCTGTCGAGCGGCCACCTGGTCTTCGGTCCACACCTTCGCCTCCCACTACGCGTTGGTGCAACAGTCTCGAGACGACGCAGCCTTCGGCTCCGCGGTATTACACTCCGCCACGTCTCACTCCGACCCCACCGCCTAGGTAAGGCTTGGGATTCACCTAACTGGAATGCATAGGAGCAATCACTCGAAGAAGAAAAGACGGTTACTCACCGTAGTAACTGTTGTTCTTCGAGATGTGTTGCTCCTATCCATTCCAGACCCGCCCTCCTTCCCCTCTGTCGGAGTAGCCGGCAAGAAGGAACTGAGGAGCGGACGGGCCGGCTGGGGTATATAACACGCGCCATAGCGGCGCCACTCCAGGGGGCGCCAGCCGGCCCGCCGGAGTTGCTAGGGTAAAAAATTTCCGAGATGCCGTGCACGCGCGGCGCGCACACCTAACTGGAATGGATAGGAGCAACACATCTCGAAGAACAACAGTTACTACGGTGAGTAACCGTCTTTTTTCTAGTATAGTTTATTTTGTTTGGGGAACTGGTATAAGTTATAGCAGCAAAAGACCTTTTTGCCAGTATAAATAACATCTCCAGTAGGGGTATTTGTTGGTTTAGCTCAGTGGCTCTCAACCTTTCCAGACTACTCTACCTCTTTCAGGAGTCTTATTTGTCTTGCGTACCCCCAAGTTTCACATCACTTAAAATCTACTTTTTTACAAAATCAGACATAAAGATACAAAAGTGTCACAGCACACTGTTACAGAAAAATTGCTGACTTTCTCATTTTTACCATATCATTATAAAGTAAATCGATTGGAATATAAATATTGTATCTACATTTCAGTGTATAGTATATAGAGCAGTATAAACAATTAATTGTCTGTATGAAATTTTAGTTTGTACTGACTTTGCTCATGCTTTTTCTGTAGTCTTTTGTAAAACTAGGTAAATATTTAGATGATTTGATATACCCCCTGGAAGACCTCTGCGTACCCCCAGGGTTACGTGTACCTCTGGTTGAGAACCACTGGTTTAGCTATACCAGCAAACCTTTTCCAGTGGAGACAAGGTCTAAGTAAGTGTTGGAGATCTGCTTGCCTGATGGTTTCAATGTCTTATTGAATAATTTTTATCCAAAAGAGCCATGTGCACATCCCTGAAAGAAAGGCTTCTGTGTTTTCTGTAGTTATGACTGAATCAAAGCAGTACATTCTCTTTTGGGATTTTACAAAACAAAAAATAAATACGAAGATGCAGAGCATGATAGAAAATATGTAAAGTGTTTTTCCTAGAAATAGGATAATTTCTTACTTAACTGAATAATACAAATAAGACTGACTTGAGTTCTCACACTATGGTTACTATCTTACCAGAAGAACTTTTTCTTGGCAATTCAGTGCCTTGAAGAATATAGCAGTCACTTACTACAGTCATGATGTCAGGAGATGTATTAAATAATGAACAAAACTGAAATTCCAGAGCTTTTAGGTTTAAAAATCTCATTTCCAGTAAAGAACTACAATTCCTTGTGATTCTAGGGTCATGTTAATCAGTGAGAACCAAACTTATTTAAAGAAATCTTTAAGAACCAGTGCAGCTGGTGCTTTAACAATGAACTAAGTCAGTAGTTCTCAACTATTTTTGTTGGAATCCTGCTGAGATAGATTGACAGATTCTCCCCCGCCCCATCCTATGTCATGAAATGGTGCAAATTTGCTACTTTCTCTATTCCACTTTCTATGATTGGGTCGTTTTTCAGAAGGATCTGCACTAGGAATTATTTTGGGGGAAATTCTATGATCTGTGCTATACAGGTCATCAGACTAATGGTCCAATAGAATCTGTGACTTCAATAAAGTTTTCCCTTACTCAGAATGGCTGCCAGTGTCTATAACTTGCCATGGGATTGAAGCTTCTGATGACCACTACCTCACTACTGTGACGGGGTGCCTCTGGTAATGATAGCTGCTATTTCCATTTGTTTCAGTTGGGATTGAAGCCCAGGCTACCCTTGGCTACCATTTCACTGCCTGCCTTTATGCTTCTCGACCTTCAAACCTGCTGGCGTGTGACACACCCCATATAAATGTGTGACAAATGACTGCAATACACAACAGAACACAGGGATTGCACATTGTGCCTAATTATTATTTTCATTTATTCATATTACAGTAATGCCTAGGCCTGGTCTATGCTGGAAAATTAGGTCATTTAACTATGCCACTCAGGGGTGTGAAAAATCCACACCCCAGAGCATAGTTTAAATGACCTAATCCCCCGTGTGGAAGCACTAGGTTGACAGAATAATTGTTCCATTGATTTAGCTGTTGCCTCTTGGAGTGGTAGATTACCTATGCTGACAGGGGAACCCCTCCCAGTGACAAAGGTAGTGTCCACACTGATGTGCTGTAGTGGTGCCAGTGTAGCATTTCAGAGGTAAACAAACCCTGAGATTGAGACCCCATCGTGCTAATCACTGTACAAATCTTGACTAAGCCCGGAAGAGTTTACTGTCTAAATAGACAAAGGGTTGAAGAAGAAAGGGATATAAATACAAACAAAATGAGTAATGTGATAGTTGGGAAATGTTATGTTAGTACACCTCTACCCCGACCTGATATAAAGCGGGTTTGCATACAAGGCGGTAAAGCTCTGACACACTGCTCTGAGCAGCGTGTTAAGGGTGCCAGGGCAGGCCAGGGCCGAGGGGTTCGATAAGGGGCAGAGGGTCTTGGGGGCGGTCAGGGGCTCTCCCCCAGGGTCTGGGGGGCAGGAGCTGTGGGATGGCACTTTTGGGGGCCCTGCAGTCCCAGAATGGCCCAGGGGACTAGCGGGGGGCCGGGAGCAGCCTGCTTTGCTTCCTTCACCCTGGCCCCAGCGGTGTCGCTCGGGGGAGAGGGCTTGGGGCAAGGAATCCCCCCGCACTCACCAGCAGCATCGGAAGCGGAGCATCCTGGCCCCAGCCCGCTCCACTCTGCCACCTCCGAGCCGTGACGTTCCGCTTCCCGCCACAGGTGAGTGTAGGAGGCGTCCTTTCCCCAACCTCTCCGCACTCACCTGCGGCGGGAAGCGGAGCGATGCGGCCCCAGCCCGCTCCGCTTTCCTTGCCCCTGCCCCAGCCCCAGCCCCAGCCCCAGCTGTGTTGCTGGGGGCGGCTGGGGAAAGGTCCTGCACTCACTTGCCCGGTGGGAAGTGGAGCTGGCGGAGTGGAGCTGGCTGGGGCTGGGCTGCTCAGCTTCCCGCCGCTGGTTGTGCAGGGAGGTTGGGGGAAGGATGCCCTCCGCACTCACCTGCGGCGGGAAGTGGAGTGCCACGGCTGGGAGGTGGCAGAGTGGAGCGGGCTGGGGTGGGGATGGGGATAGGGGTCAGAGCAGTCAGGGGACAGGGAGGTTGGGTAGGGGGTGGGGTCCTGGGGGTGATTAGGGACGGGGGTCTCTGGAGGGGGTGGTCAGGGAACAAGGAATGGGGGGGCCAAAGCAAGTTTGATATAACACGGTCTCACCTATAACACGATGAGATTTTTTTTGTCTCCCGAGGACTGCGTTATATCGGGGTAGAGGTGTACTATTTTTGTTTAGTGTTTTTTTTTTTTAACAACCTGAGAAAGGGGGCTTTGGATTATGATTTTTCACAATAAACTGTTTTAAAGATTGCTATCTCCCTGCAACTAAATAATGAGAACTGGAATTCTGTCATGTGCTGCTATAAAGTTGTCTTTTATAAATTCAACATGGAATAAAAATCTTTGTCATTACAAAACAAAATTATTTCATTGTTAACACCAAAAAGTTATTTAGAGATTCAATACTAACCAAGTTCATATTTGTGGTCATTTTTTTATACACAGCCTGGAAAATATTGTTGTTAATGCATCAATATTAATGTCATAATGCAAAATTTTAAACGTAATTCACAGTTTACAAGAGTCATCTGTATTGACTCAGGGTGCTTTCAACATTAAAATGCTTAAAAAAGAAAAATCAGCTTTGAAGCCAAACCTTTTTCCATGCAGTTTCAAAACTTTTAGTGCACCCAGCTGAACGAAGAAAACAGTCCTCCAACGCCAGCCAAAGAAGCTGTAGCAGTCAACAGCTGAGATGCAATTTCCATGTATGGCTGTTCTTATACCTGTTTGTTCATTCCCTTTGAGGCACCTGCCATTGGCCACTGTCAGAGGACAGGATACTGGGCTTGATGGACCTTTGGTCTGACCCAGTATGGCTGTTCTTATGTTCTTCTTATGTTCTTATATGTTGTCACTTGGCTTGCGTGTGTGCACGTGCGCAGATAGCTGGTATAGCAGACATCTAGTGTAGTTGAGTGCTGATGGCTGGAACGTCGTTGACATAGTAACGCTGTTCAGACTTCTCAGTGCTTCTGTTTTTGCTTATTTTTTGCCGCAGATAAGGCGGTCTGCTTGTTCAACAGACTTTGATGTTGCTTATAAAGAAAGACCACAGGCATTGTTCAGTGACAAAAGGCACTTGGCCAGGTTTATTGCTAACACCCTGATTCTGTGAGACCTGGCTCCATGGTTACAGGTGTGCTAACACAAGAGCAAAGAACAGCTCAATCAGCAGCTGGAATTTCTGCTGTCCCCGTGGCCGAATAAAGGGTTAAGGCAAAGTACCCCTCCAATTATAGGCTAAGGCAAACAACTGGAATACACAGCTTACATTATATTCATACTCATTAGCATATTTTCATAAAATCATAGAGTGCAATGTCACACCTGGTACACTAGCAACAGCTTTGCCAAGTTCATGTACTAGAGAGTGAACTTGAAAGCATCTGCTTTAATACATAGCCTAACTTTGGTTTGCAGCATCTGGTTCAGGCCTTAAATCTTGCACCAGGCCCAGTGCTCCAGGCTCTGCTACACCACAATCATGTCCTTTTTTTTTTTTTTTAATTGGAGATATACCAATCTCCTAGAACTGGAAGGGACCTTGAAAGGTCATTGAGTCCAGCCCCCTGCCTTCACTAGCAGGACCAATTTTTGCCCCAGATCCCTAAGTGGCCCCCTCAAAGATTGAACTCACAACCCTGGGTTTAGCAGGCCAATGCTCAAACCACTGAGCTATCCCTCCCCCCCATCCATTCTTTGAGCAATGCTCCCTATGTGTATTCCACATGTTAGTGCACATGTGTGCCATGCCCCTGACTTTAGAAGTTTCTTTCCCAGTAGTGTCTGTTGACCCACACATGCACAGTATGTCTCCTTGTGCGCCTGACTGATTGTACAAGGGCCAGTGTGGGTTGACGCCACTACAGTTTCCTCATAGAATCATAGAATATTAGGATTGGAAGGGACCTCAGAAGGTCATCTAGTCCAACCCCCTGCTCAAAGCAGGACCAATCCCCAGATTTTTACCCCAGTTCCCTAAATGGCCCCCTCAAGGATTGAACTCACAACCCTGGGTTTAGCAGGCCAATGCTCAAACCACTGAGCTATCCCTCCCCTTTCAGGCCGCCGCATGGCCTGAGTCTGAGCCCCTATTCCTCCTTCACTCTTATCCAGAGAAGAGAGTTACCTTTATTGTAAATAATTTAGACTTAGCTTATGCTATATAGCTTATTGGGAGAGTTAATATAGTTGATATAGTGATTATAGTTGTAGCATAGTCTGTAGTTTAGTAAAACCCCTCCCCAGTTGGGGGACTCGATCCCTCATCACTGCTCAGGATCCTGGGTTTCAAGAGCTTCGTCTCCTGCCCTCATTCCTTTTCCCTCTGTGACGAGCATCAATGGTATCTCTACTGCCTGGGAGAAGCACACATCTCGGCGAAGTGTATCATCTGTAAGTCCCCTCTGCCCAGAACCAGAGAGGCCAGTGGGCTCCGTCTCTGCACGTTTCTGATGGAAGAGGCAATGAGGCCTCCAATTCACTCGGCTTCTGGCCAGGGAGACCACCCTGTACAGTGGCCTCCACAGTCTAGCAGTGCCCCTCTGAGCATGAACCATTGGGTGGAACTGTTGGCACCGAAAAGTAAGAACAAGTCCCACCATGAGAGCAAGAAACACTCTCATGGGCACAAGAGCAGATCCCTGCAGAGGATTGCGTATAAGAGGCATGTTTCCTCCCAGAGCTGTGCCAGGTCAAGAACAAATAGTCTCAAACCAACCTAATAGCTTTCTTTTACAGGGTAACAAGGGATGGGGGGAAGTGGTAGATGTGGTATGTCTTGACTTTAGTAAGACTTTTGATACTGTCTCTCATGACCTATAAACCAACTAGGGAAATATAACCTAGATGGAGCTGCTATAAGATGGGTGCAGAACTGGTTAGAAAACCATTCCCAGAGAGTAGTTACCAGTCAAGCTGGAAGGGCACATCAAGGGGAGTCCCACAGGGATGAGTTCTGGGTCTGATTCTGTTCAATATCCTGATCAATGATTTAGATAATGGCAGAGAGAGAACACTTATAAAGTTTGTGGACACTACCAAGGTGGGAGGGGTTGCAAATGCTTTGGAGGATAGGATTAAAATTCAAAATGCTTTGGACAAATTGGAGAAATGGTTTGAAGTAAATAGAATGAAATTCAGTAAGGCAAATGCAAAGTACTCCACATAGGAATAAACAATCAGTTGCACACATACAAAATGGGAAATGACTGCTTAGGAAGCAAGACATGTGAAGTAATTCTTTCACTCTACTCTGCATGGATTAGGCTGCAACTGGAGTATTGTGTCCAGTTCTGGGCGCCACATTTCAGGAAAGATGTGGACAAATTGGAGAAAGTCCAGAGGAGCACATCAACAGTGATTAAAGGTCTAGAAAAATATGCTCCTCTAATGTGGTTAGTTACTACCCTTTACCTTGTACATGTTGGTTCGATCAAAATATCTCTATCCATCACCCTGTCATCCTGACCTTATCTTTAGGAGGGGTTAGTGTGTCCCTGTATTATTTTTGGGGAGTGTATTTATACTAAATTTGGTATTGGAGTATTCTGGTACTACCCATCTGGAATGTGTTCACATGAATACTCAGTGCCTAGGAGTGCTTGTGTTTTTGCAACGCCAGCCCAGTTCTTGCCAAGTTCATGTATTGAATAGTGAAACTGCAGGCATCTGCTTTGTAACAGGGCCTGACCTTTGCTCATAGCCTGATTCTTGCTAACTTTGCTATATATCAGTAGGACCTGACTTTAATTTGGGCCTTAGGCCTTACACCAAGCCCTTATACCTGGCCTCATGTCTCAGGCTCTCTTTTTCTGCTACATCTGGGTAATGTCACAGCCTCCCTACATCAGAGAGTGGGGTCTGACAGTTTTACTCAGCCCCTCCAAAGAATATTTTCACCAGCTGATGGGAGAGTAGAGTGGAGCGTGTGAATTGAGTGTGAGGAGAGGCAGGGGAAGTGATGCGGGAGGAGACAGGAGAAGGAGGAGGGTAGGGGGCAGGTTTAAGGTGGGGGAGAAAGTGGATGGGGGAGAGGAGGGGCAGAGGGCAGGTGTAAGGTGGGGCATGGAAGGGAGAGGCAGGGCTCCAGGACTATAATATTTAGCACTATGTCACTATTAATATCTGAGCATCTATTGTCTTTTCTGGTGTTAAATTCTAGGAATCTATGAAAAGCATAGGTGGGGAAGTGTCCCCACCAGGAACCCCCATAACTTGCACACTATGGAGATCCCCAGCATTTTCCCCCAGTGCTACATAGAGCAGCTGGAGAGTGAGGCCAGAGCTACAGGAGACAGCTGCAGTGGTAGGTTGGGTATTCTGGGCACCAGTCAGCACATTTGTGAATATGCTTGGCAGAATTTGATTTTTTTTAAATATAATTTTGATGGGTAATATCAATGTTTGTTTTTCAGCATTTTTTGTATTTTTATCCATTTAAATTTTCAGTTGCATAAAATTATGGGGTTCAAGCATTTTTTTCTGGTTTGTATTGATATACATTTTCAGAGTGGTGAGAACTTATGGGGGACCAGACAAAAATTACGTAATGAGAGTAGACATTGAGATTTAAAAAGCTAACGTTTTATGACCATTAAAATACAAATTGTCAGCATTACATGTCAAAATAGAAAAAGCTAATATACTTAAATCAAACTCTAAGTTCTCATTTTACTTACTTTGCCTATCTGTAAATTTCAACTATTATGGATGGAAATATGTTTTGTGTGTGTCTAGTGAAATCAATGTTTGGCGACATATACTAAGAAGAATTGAATCCTTCCAAGCTTGTTCGTGAATCATAGTTGGTGGTGGAAGTGCTGATGGGGTTAGTGGGCTCATAGGGCAAGACAGGATGTGGAGTGGGTCTTGATTAGGACCAATCAAAGTCCTCTTGTCCCCTTTTCAATGGATGCATTTTGAGAGAGATTCATTGGTTTCTTTTGCACATTCTTATTTACTTAAGGAAATTGGTATACTGTGCACGGAATGTCATTTACACACATTAGTAATTTTATAATATAAAAAACCAGCTTGTTTAATTGGCAAAGAACGTATCCTAAATGGAGGGCTATGAGAAGGCAGAGTCTGAACTTCTGAAACAAAGCTGGTGTTTGGGAGTTATCTGTGTGAGGGAAAAAATACTGAACATTTTTTAAACATCAAGCTCTTTTTAATGCTGATGCTGACATACTTCAATAAATCCTCTGGATTTTGTTCTCTGTTTCCGAAAAGCTTCCACCACTGAACTGGAGAGTGATCATAATTTCTGTCCCAGAGGAAAATGAGGAAATCACAAGCTTCTGGAAAAGGCGTTTAGAGAAGACCAGTGTTGCCACTCGTGACACTAAGCCCAATAGTCTGAAAACAGCTATTCATAGATTCTAAGGCCAAAAGGGACCACTGTGATCATCTAATCTGACCTCCTGCATAACACAGCCCATAGAACTTCTCCAGAATTGTTCCTGTTTGAAATAGATCAGATCTTTTAAAATGGCATCCAATCCCGATTTAAAAATTGACAGTGATGGAGAATCTACTACAACCCTTGGAACGTTGTTTCAATGGTTAATTACCCACACTATTGAATATTTGTGTTTTTATTTCCAGGTAGAATGTGTCTAGTTTCAACATTTCCAGCCTTTGTCTGCTGTAATGAAGAGCTCATTCTCAAATATTTGTTCTCCATGTAGATACTTATAAACTGATCATCACATCTTAATTTTCTCTTTGTTAAAATAAATAGATTGAGTTCCTTGAGTCTGTTACTAGAAGTCATGTTTTCCAATCCTTTAATCATTCTCGTGGCTCTTCTCTGAACCCTCTGCAATTTGTCAACTTTCTGTGAACACCAGAATTGGATACAGTCTTCCAACAGTGGTTGCACCAATGCCAAATACAGAGATATATAATCTATCTACTCCTATTTGAGATACCCCTGTTTATGCATCCTAGGATTGCATTAGCACTATTGGCCAGAACATCTCACTGGGAACTCAGCTGATTATCCACTGACCTCCCAAGTCTTTTTCAGAGCCAGTGTTTCTCAGCATAGAGTCCCCCATTCTGTATGCATTTTGTAAAGTTGCTCTGCCTGGTTGAAGGAACATAAATCCACACCGTGTAGAGGTTAAGCATAGGAGTTTATTATGCACAGCTCAGGTGGAGTGTCACCTTGCTTATTAGGCTCAGAGACACTGTTACAATGGAATATATGGATTTTTCCATGGGCGGGGGAAAGTGACGGGGTAGGCAGTTCCACACCCCAGGATAGGTTTAGCCGCAAGACAAGATAGCACATTAGCCAATGGTTAACAGGTCACATAATGGCTCCGCCCATGGTCTCAAGTTAACATTTAATTAATACTGTGATAAAATGTTATTAGTATAAAATATATATGTTGAATTCTGATTTGGGGTTCATAGGAATGAAGCAACTCCTTTGATTGTTCAACAGGTACATTTCTAGGGGTTAAAGCAAGGAAACAGTGGAAGTATATGACAATAAAGATTGTCCCCTTTGTGTTTTAAGGCAGGCATTCGTCCCTGGGAAAGGGAGGTGGGAGGAGTCCATATCTTATACTGACTTGTGCCAACCTTTCATAAACTCAAGGTTGGATATGTGGGAACAACATCTTCCTAGAAAAGAAACTAACAACCGAAACAGGGCTTCTTTGTTCAATCTGCAACTTTGAATAAGACACAATTATTTAGTTCTCAGCTCCAGCACCTGGCAATTTGCTGACTAGGCTTATTTTGGCAAAGCAAGGTTATCTTTTGTTTATTCTGCTTCTCTTAGCTATTCACTATTTGCTAGGCCTCTGGTCTCTTGACCAAACTCTGGATTTTGGGCCTGGAAAAGAGCTGGCACAATCCATGTACCAGGTTGTTATATAAAATGCACATGGATTTTAATAAACCCTTCACTGGTGCACACTATCTAGATGGTGATCCAAACCAGGGGCGTCGATATGGGGTGGGCAAGGGGCCATGGTCCTCCCACTTTTAAAAGTGGATGGGCCTGGCCCATCCACTTTTTGCCACTGGCCCTTCCCTTCCTCTTACCCCTGAGGCCCGGAGAACCTGGGCAGCTGTGGGGAGATGTGGACCATCCACATGCCTGGGGTGGAGGGGCCTGAGACCAGCCCCTGGCCCTTGTCCCCACCTCCTGGACCTCCTGCCCAACAGCTGCTTGGATGGCTGTTACCATGGCCTGGCTGCAGCGCTTCGGTCTCTGAGACCCCATCCCCAGGCCAAGCCGGAGTCGGGATAAGAGCCGCATGGGCAGCTGTGGGGAGCTGCCGACCCTCCACCTGCCTTGGGAGGAGGTCAAAGACACGGGCTAGGGGCTACTCTTGGGGGGGCCTCCCATCCTAGGCAGGGGGAGGGGCCCAAGCTCCTTGGCTACAGCTTGGCCAAGGGGCAGGGCCTTGAGGGGAAGAGGAGGGGCAGGGTCAAGGCCACAGAGGTGCAGGGCCTCGTTCCCCACCCACTTTTAGGAAGAAACTCATTCCTGGCGCAAACATGGGATGGTATTCTGTACAAAAGCTCCCACCAATGTTAAATTGGAGCTGCCCCATGTTAGAGCAGTGATGGGACAATTCCCTGGTATTTTTAGTGCAGGTGCCATGAGAAAAGCAGATTTCCGAAAAGAATTCCAGCCCATTGTACGAGGTAGAGGGGTTGAGTTGTTTTGAAGTAAAATATTCTGTCTCTTGGCAAGCTCCATTTGCCATTTTCACACAGACACTGGAAAATGTTTGTTTTGCATTAGGTCACCATATTTCTTAAGTGACAAATTGCTATACAAGGTGGGAACTCTGTCTTTCTATGTGTTGTACAGCATCTAGGACAGTGGGGTCCCAATCCTGACTGGAGCTTCTGAATGCTACTGCATAGTTATTTTCTTAGTTAGCTGTAGTTTTTGTGCACTAAACCTAAGATCATCCCTCTTCTGCACAAGGAAAAGGCACTGCTTCCTTTAGCCCAGAGTTTGCAAATCATTTACATTTATATATAACATATTATTGCTTGTGAACTTCATGACCTGTCAAAGTTCAGGTATTTATAATGAGGTTTCAGACGTTTATATGGTGATATTTAACCCTCACAATAGGAATATCAGAGCTCAACCTTATAGGTGTTTTAAGTGTGTGTTGAAATCAAACACTCGTTCTACGCAATAGGGGCTGAAATAGTAGCCGGCCACCTGTCCAGACCGTGCATGGTTTAGCTTGGAATCCTTGCCAAGATTCCAGTCACATGTAAACACTTGTAAATGAAGAAGTTGGAATACAGCATAGCATAAAGCGGTGAGGGAAGATGAACTCCACTGTGCTCCATGATGAACTCCACTGTGAACAGTCTCATACTGTTCCTAGCAGCTTTTGCTCCACTGTTTCACATTGCTCCTTAGACTCTTGTTATTTAGCTGTGTGATAGGTACATAACTGAGTATCTCTTGCAAAACTCTCAAACTCAGAGTCTAGTGCTGCTTCATGTAGCGGAATTTCAGTTGAGAGGCCTCTGCATAGTCCAACTTGTTGGACAAGCTTCCAGAACGATCTGGTGAGTCATAGCCATTGGAGCCACTCTCCCTTCCTTGTCTCCCCACTCATGGAAGGTTCCAGAGGTACACAAGGGGGAGTGAAAGCCCTTGACTCTGAGCGATTTGCCAAAGCGTTTCTGGCCATCAGGCATCTCTAGGTTAAGAGAATCTAGTATTGAGGGCCTGGTCCTTTCTTCTCTGGAGAACCACTTACCAAAGTGGTTCTGTGCCCAGAGGGAGCAGCGCTGATGTCCTTGGATACCTCCAGGTTGATGGAGTCCAGTAATGAGAATCTGGCATCCATTGTCTTTCAAGAACCACTTGCCAAATGGTTCTGCGCAGGGGCAGCGAGTTGTATGGGCCCGTGGTGCCCAGGCTCCAGCAACATTCAGGGGCCTGGCTCCACCAATGTTTGGGGCTGGGTCTCGTCGCCAGCCCCACCTGCCACCCCCCCCACACCTCTCCTGAGTGTCCCCCGCCCCACTTGCTGCCCCTCGGTCCCAGAGTCATCCCCAAACTCCCTCCCAGAGCCTGCACTCCCTCCCACTTCCCACACACCCCCTCCTGCCCCCAAACTCCCTCCCAGAGCCTTCAGCCCTCCCTCTGCACCCCCTCAAACCCCCAAACTCCATCCCAGAGCCTGTACCCTCTTACCTCCTCCTGCACCCCCACCCTCTGCCCCAGCCTGGAGCCAGCACCCAAACTCCGTCCCAGAGCCTGCACCCCCACCCCCTTCCCAAACACCCCTTCCTGCCCCCAAACTCCCTCACAGAGCCTGCACCCCTCACCCCCTCCTGCACCCCCACCCTCTGCCCCAGCCTGGAGCCTGCACCCAAACTCCGTGCCAGAGCCTGCACCCCCACCCCCTTCCCAAACACCCCCTCCTGCCCCCAAACTCCCTCCCAGAGCCTTCACCCCTCCCTCTGCACCCCCTCAAACTTCCAAACTCCATCCCAGAGCCTGCACCCTCTTACCACCACCAGCACCCCCACCCACTGCCCCAGCCCAGAGCCTACACCCGAACTCCGTCCCAGAGCCTGCACCCCTCACCCCCTCCTGCATCCCCACCCATTGCCCCAGCCCAGAGCCTACACCCCAACTCTGTCCCAGAGCCTGTATCCCTCACCCCCTCCTGAACCCCCACCCTCTGCCCCATCTCAGAGCCTGCACCCAGCACCCAAACGTCATCCCAGAGCCTGCACCCCAGAGCCCCTCCCCCACCCAAACTTCCTCCCAGAGCCCAACCTCTCACCCCTTTTGCACCCAAACTCCCTCACAGAGCCTGCACCCCAATCCCCTGCCCCAGCCCAGGGCCTGCACCCCAGACCTCCTCCCCCAACCCAAACTCCCTTCCAGAGCCTTAGGCAGGTGGGGGCGGAGTTTGGGTGGGCGGAGTTTGGGGGGTCAGGTTCTGGGCACCACCAACATTTCTACAAACCTGCCACCCCAATTCTGTGGTTCTGCTGCTGCACCATCTCATCACTGTTGTCTCTGTCACTGCCCCATTTGCTGCTGCTCACCCTGCTCTCACTGCCACTGCTTGCCGTTTGCTGACGTCCCTGCCTCTTGATGCAATGCTGTGTTCCGAGATTCCATCCTTTAGCCCAGTTCTTAGAGATTTCACTGGCTAGTGGGGAACCCAACTGCTTCTGTATGCTTTGTACTGTCTCTCCCTGCGACACTGTCCCCACATCAAGTGTAAGGTTCAACCCCTAGACCGCTCATCTGTGATTTCAGCTCTTGTGATCACTGAACTGAAATAAGGACTTTAAATTGCGTCTGGTCTGATCAGATCCATCTTTAAACACTGGAGGGGGAGGGTCAAATGTAGGGTGACCAGATGTCCTGATTTTGTAGGGACAGGCCCGATTTTGGGGGCATTTTCTTATATAGGCAACTATTGCCCCCCACTCCCTGATTTTTTTACACTTGCTATCTGGTCACCCTAGTCAAATGGTGTCTAGAACTCTTTAAACAGAGTTCAAGACTAATGTGAATTTTAACCCAAAACAGCCGGAATTTATCACTTTGTCAAAGCAGATCTCTGCTGATCATCTAGGCCAGCATTTCCCAAACCGTGGGTCACAATCTCAAGTGGGGTCACACCATCAGCATAGGTGGTGAGGTGGTCCCAAGTGTGCGCAGTATGCCATTGTGCTCCATGCATGTGTGCGAGTCAAGGTTTATGGAGGATGTCATTTGGCTGTACATAATGGTATCCGCACAGCAGGACGTCACACACCATATGTATGAGAATATGCTGTGCAGAGGATACCATTATGTATAGCCAAATGACATCCTCCATGCTGTCTGGGGTCGTGGAAAAATAGTTAATTAAAATGGGGTCATGCCAGTAAGTAGCCGGGGAGCCTCTGACCTGAGTAAAGTAAGTGTGTCTATGCAAATACAGTCAGTTCCTTATGTCTTTTCCCCCAGTTCATCAACAGGGCAGGGAGGGGGAACTCATTCAACCCTGGCTTGCTGTGATAGCTATCAGACAAATCCCTGGAGAACAGAATGAGGGAAAGAATCCTGCACTAGCCCCTCAGGGCATGCAGTATATGGTATCTGATGTGTCTTTTCTTCTCCAATTTCTGAGATACTGTATGAAGATCACGAAAATCTGAAAATATCCCCCTAATGAGTTATTTCTCTTTTACAGGATTAAGCCAGCTGCCCTTTGATCCTGCCACTAACAACGGATCTCTGCAGTTTACCAACACCACTGGCCCTCTGGTTTCTGAAAGTGCAGTTGAGAATGGAGGGGAGTCAAGCAAGAAGAGAAAGAGAACAAACATTCCTGCAAGTGAGCCAGACAGAAACATTATGTATTTAGCTGGGGAAGAGTATCTGAGGGAAACAACTGAGGCTTCTGCTTAAAATGGCAAAGCAAAGTAGCTTTTAGTTCCTGCTGTGTCAGTAATTCAGAGTTACTGGGGGATCAGTTTCTGTCACTTGTCACTGGATAGCTAGAAATAACTGGAATCACAGCTTGGTACGTGCTCAAGGCTGGATTAGCCAGCAGTAGGTTTTCTGTTTTGGATCAGATTGGTGTGAAAAATTGGTCGTGGCTTCCTGTGTGCTCCCTTCACTTCTGTATATTGAGGCTAGTTGCCATTTATATATAGATATGAGGGTGTCTTCATCTGGAGAAGTGGATGTGCCAGACTCCAACACCCTGTGTGTTGTTAATCGTTTTGAAATCGTGACTCAAAAATGATGACTCAGGCCCCCAAAATTATGAGACTGGCTAAAATCATGAGCTATTAAAACACAGTAAATGTTGAGTGCCTTTCATTTGCTTTCTGGTCTTTGAGCCTTCAGAATTCACATTTTCTTATATAGGCAACTATTGCCCCTCACTCCCTGATTTTTTACACTTGCTATCTGGTCACCCTAGTCAAATGGTGTCTAGAACTCTTTAAACAGAGTTCAAGACTAGTGTGAATTTTAACCCAAAACAGCTGGAATTTATCACTTTGTCAAAGCAGATCTCTGCTGATCATCTAGGCCAGCATTTCCCAAACCATTGAAAAAATGAAAGCTGAGATTCTTATGTAATCTCATGATTCCAGGGACTGGGGCTTTAAGAAAAATACCAAATATTATGAGACTCTCAGTAAAATTGTGAGTTGGAAACAGTGGGTCTTTTCTCAGCTCTGCAAGCCTGCCATGTGCTGCTTAGATTGCATGTATCACTATCTGCAGAGTACACACACTGAATCCCACATGCATTGATCCTTTTCTTGTAGGCTTGCAACCACAGGGAAGGCAATATTCCTATTCGGCCAGGTAGAATGGGAAAGAGACAGCCCATGTTATGAGGAAGACAGAGGGTCCCCAATTCAAAAAGCTTTAAACTACACGGTCAATTTACTAGCTAATGTCTGTTTAGGTTTCTTAATATTTCTTTTTCCAGACATTATTCTCT
Source organism: Mauremys reevesii (assembly GCF_016161935.1). NCBI lineage: Eukaryota > Metazoa > Chordata > Testudines > Geoemydidae > Mauremys > Mauremys reevesii. Next base: position 61,876,858 of record NC_052631.1, read on the forward strand.
TTTTCATTCCACCCATATCTATATTATCTTTGCTAAATTTGCATTGATTTCCACACTAATTTTCCAAATCATGCAATGTTCTTGCAAGTAGCAGTGGATGGAGTTCAGGCTCCATAGCAGGTTATTATTGAATTGTGGTAATGTGATTTTTAGATCCTAATGGAATACACAGAATATCAGTAATGGTTTATTCTTAGAAATGAAAGTGGAAAAGTAAACTTTCTCTTTTTATTTCCTAGATTTATATAGTTTGAAGGGGAAAAAAGTCCAAGATCAACCTTAACTAATGTTCAAAAAAGTTTCAGAAAGCACATTTCTCTAGTTTTCTGTGATAGTAAAATAGATGGTGAATAGAAATAAATGCAAGATACTTATTTAATTTGTATACCAATTTTTACTGATGACAGGTTAATAATGAAACTTTACTATTTTCTCTGAGAAATGAAAAGCCATGAAAAATGGAAAAAAACATATAATTGGGAAAACTAAATTGTTATGGAAAATTCTCCTTTGACTTCATATTGACAATTAATTGAAACCTGTCAGAAACTGAGGTAAGAATGCTCAGGCCTAGTGGTCGGAGCAGTGGCACTCAGGCCTTGGGGGTCAGAGCCGGAATTGGGAGTCAGGAGCAAGGTTGGAAGAAGGCAGGGGTAGGGCTGGGAGCTAGGCTGGAGCTGATCAGGGCTGGAACAGGACTGGGGACAACACTGGAGCAAGAGTAGGACTGGACCCTGTGGAATCTGTCACCATTGTCAGGCAGAGGAGAGTTCCAAGCCATGAAGTGATGCTGAGCAGACTGAGCTGCTGTTTTACCTGTGAGGTTTATATACCTGGTTGGAGTATCCTCAGACTAGCTCCTGGCTTGTGGGTTGGCTGGAGCCTAGTGCAGGAATGACTCTCACTGCATGTTGCTTGATCAGGCTACAGTTCAGGGATGACTCCTCATTCCACAGATCCTAAGAAATACTGCTGCTGCTGTTAGGTAGATAGGAATGTAAAGACATTCCTTGTATGCAAATGAAGGTAAATGAATCCACTTGTGTGTGAATTTTCCTCTGCCAATAGACGGATAAGTAAATAAGAGTGTTGTTTGACAGCTATAAAATAAATAATAAAAGTGAACATTTGTCTTCTATTTCTTTTATGTGAAATAACTTTATATCTGGAAAATAAAATAGGAAATCTATTGGTAATTCTTTCAATGAGAGAAGAACTATAATAACAATAAACCAGTTTATATGTATGCCAACTGGTTTGAACACCTCTGCTGGGCCTCTCTCTGTGTCCACCCTGTCCACCCAACAATTGATACTCCCCTCCCCTTCCTCTCCTGAGAAGGGCTTTTTAAAGATTCTTTTGATCTCTTCATTCCCAGATTAGCAGAACGGCTGTGTCACTTCAACCTGGAGCCAGGATTCACTGTCTTGTAATTGCCCTCCTTGTGTGTTGGGAGGTTGCTTGTCTTGATCTATTGTGCTCTTTTCCTGCTTGTTTTACTCATTGCCCCCTATTAAGCTTGAACAACACATTCGTATAAGGAGGTCTTATAACCCAATATACAATAACTCCACTTCAGTGGCTAGGTAACACACAGTGTTCATAAAATTATAACATTTCAGTATTGTTAGATTATTAGATACCAATTCAATGTCTGTCAGAGATTTGTCAGCAGTGACCTAATATTAAAAACCAGAACATTCAAAGTAAAGGTTCCAGTATACAAAACAAACCCAAAACATTCCAAAGCATTCACAATTTAGGTCACTAGAATTACCTTCATTTGCCCAATAGCTCTGTCAGCCTCCCACCTTCCCAAATACCAAGTTTGGAAGCTGTATTATTTCTGGATGAAAGCTTTTTCTAACAGCTTTAAGAAATAATTTGAATGGCTTGAGTCATAGAGTTTAAGGCCAGAAGGGACCACCAGATCATGTAGTCTGACCTCCTGTATACCACAGGCCACCAGTACCACCCAGCCACTCATAAACTGAACCCAGCAACTGAAATGAGATCAAAGTATCACAGCCCACAGGAGACTAGACTGTTATGTGCCACAGGTAGAGAATAGGAGGGACTGAGGTGCGCCAGTGCCCAAGGCCCCTGCAACAGCAATAATCTTGGGATGTGACCCACACCCTTGGGACAATTCAAATTCAGAAGAGTCCCAGTGCTGTACTAATATCTTCCCCATCACTTTTTCAGAAGAGCATAAAGTTCAGTCATATGCTGAAGACCTCGTACATTTGGTGAAGGCCCTGTACTTGTAAAGTTAGTGGATGGAATATTGTAAACATGAACAACAGAGCACTGGCATATAGCAGGCTTCATACATGTATGCCTTTGACATGAAATATGATGCTTTGTCACCACATGAATCTTTTTTCTATATATATAGGTGCTATAAATTCATGACTTTGGCCTAGCTTAGTTATATGGGCTTTGTGTCTAGTGATGTTGATTTACTTGCTGGCACATGGAATCTTTATGAACAATGGGAAATGACTGCCCTCAGCATGGATTGTGCATGGTTATAAAGAGGACCACTGTGCAATTAAGAGTAAGGCCTTTTCAGCATTATGTTGTACACGATGTGGGACGGAGGAATAAACTCCCCTCTTCTGTGTAGTTCTGTGCTCTCCTCCTCTTTAGTCTCTTCGCTGAGGTGTGGTACCATGTCCCTCTAACCCCTCAGCCCCATCCGGCCCTATCTTCGGTCCTCCCGCTTTCTCCTTTAACTGATCTCTCTTATCTAGTTCCTATTCCTTTTGCTCTTGAATCGCTTGACTGCTTGACTGGAGAAACCTATCCTCAGTGCCATCTCTCCTCCCTGTTATTGCCCTTCCTTTTGTCTTCAGAGCCTTTCAGCAAGTTCACAGATTCATAGGTTCGAAAGCTGGAAGGGACCATTGTGATCATGTAGTCTGGCCTCCTGTATAACACAAACCATAGAACATTCACAAAATAATCCTTACAGCAGATCTTTTAGAAAAACACCCAATCCTGATTTCAAAATTGTCAGTGATGTAGAGTCTACCACGACCCTTGGTAAATTAATTACCCTCACTGTTAAAAATTTACACATAACTTCCAGCGTGAAGGGAAATATACTGAAAGTGGTTAATTTTTTCTGCTAATATGAAATAAATGTTTCCAAATGGGAAGGGACCAGCGCCTCAGCTGGTGTATATTGGCCGTGACCTCATTTGAGCTATGTGAGTTTACAAACCCTGAGGATCTGTGCCCCAGTTTCTATGCTTCTGTCAGAAGATGAAAAGGCTGCCTCCCCCACAAAACAGCACATCTACAAGGGCTCTGTGAGCTCCTCTCAAGAACAATGGAGGAGCTACACCTGAAACTAATAGTCATGGGGATGACACCAACCTTTTTTCTTTGGAAAGTCTTCTACAGCGTATGATGGCAGCAGCTCTTTCACCAAGTGGCACAGTGCTGGTGCTGGGATCAAGGTCACTGTTGGTGCAGATCAGTGATTCTCAACCAGGGGTACATGTACCCCTGCAGGTACGCAGAGATCTTCCCGGGGGTACATCAACTCATCTAGATGCCTAGTTTTACAACATGCACATAAAAAGCACTAGTGATGTCAGTGCAAACTAAAATTTTATACAATGACTTGTTTATACCACTCTATATACTATACACTGAAATGTAAGTACAAATATTTATATTCCAATTGATTTATTTTACAATTATATGGTAAAAATGAGAAAGTCAGCAATTTTTCAGTAACTGTGTGCTGTGACACTTTTGTATTTTTGTGTCTGATTTTGTAACCAAGTCGTTTTTAAGTGAGGTGAAACTTGGGGGTACGCAAGACAAATCAGACTCCTGAAAGGGGTACAGTAGTCTGGAAAGGTTGAGAGCCACTGGTGTAGATACTGCAGAACCTTGTTGGGTAATGTTTGCTTTGTAGAGAAACAGGCGGAGCACCAAGCTTCCAAACACTCAAATTAATCAACTTCTCCTTTTAGCAGATGGTGTTAGAAATCTGAATGCAGATTCCACCCCAATGGGCTTGCCTATGTCAGACCTCACTGCCTGGGCCACTGCGATGAACAATCTAGGGATGGCACCGATGGGAATGTCAGGGCAGCCGCTGCTGCCTGGTATGTAACTTAATTGATGCTATGTCTGTCATTAATTTGCTAACTGCTGTCAGCACTGAGGACATATTTAGAGGCGTTTACCTAAACTGATATTTATTTCTGCCTCAAAAACCCACAACGGTGATGAATGCCTAAAATGCACAGACTGTGCAAGGTGACTTATCTAGAGGCCAGAGTCTAAACCAGGGGTTGGCAACCTTTGGCATGCAGCCCCTCAGGGTAATCCACTGGCGGCCGTGAGACATTTTGTTTACATTGACCATCCGCAGGCACGGCCCCCCACAGCTCCCAGTGGCTGCGCTTCGTTGTTCCCGGCCAATGGGAGCTGCGGGAAGCGGAGATTGCCGACCCCTGGTCTAAACTGTGCTGATTTAAAAAGATGAACTTAAGTTTAGTTTGATGGGTGTTTAATAACATTTCAACTCCCCTCCCAATGCTCTGGAAGAGTTACCACACAGGGCCCAATATAAAGGCTGAGACTGGAACAGCAGGCATGAGCAGGTCAGGAGTGAGAGGCATTGGCTGAGTTGTGTGTGGTGAGCCCAGGGCTGCAGCCATGTTTCATGCCACAACAAAGCTGTTCACTTTGCTTGCTTCATACTGACGCTCTGGAACTGGGCCAGTAATGGTTCGCTGATAAGTTAATTCAACAGTGAACAAGCTTTGAATCAATTAGACACAAGGCAGAGTAGAGAAAATAGTATGGGGTTAAATGATAGAGTAGGGCAGAGGTTAATGGAGAAGTCTATCTACACAGCACACTTGAACTCCAGTTCAAGCCTAAACTCCTGTTCCGTCCACGACAGAAATTAGTCTGACTCAAGCCAGGAAGCCTTCTTGACTCAGGCCCGTGGACCCTGCTAGGGGGTGGGTCAGAGCCTGAGTCCTGCTCTAGATAAATACTAGCACATGGAATGGACCAATGTACCTTGTACTTGCATCCACTGCTGTCCAGGTGTGGCCCACACATGCAAAACATGTGAGAAAAAACAAGGAGAGCATGGACTTTGACTGGTTTTGGACCAAGTTCGGTTATATCATTGCGCTCCTTGCCATGATGGCAGCTGGTCTGCATTACTGGTTGGTACAGTGTGTAAATACCTGTGTAAAATAAAATGTTTGATTTGCACACAAGGCCACAATAACAAGTTTTATTGTACATAATTAAACAAGTGGCACAAACCTTAATGAATGTCATCACACACCCAATGTGAAAGTTTCATAATAAAAACTTACAAATTATCATCTCAGTAATTCATAAATGATGAATGGCAGCACATTGCCAGGCTGAATAAAATACAGAACACGCCTTCATACTCTTCATGAAAGTGTTTCCAGAACTCATGATTAAGGCTGCAATTTAGTCACGGAATCCGTGACTTCCAGCAACCTCTGTGACTTCAGCCTGTCGTGGTCGGGAGCTGCAGGTTCCCCTCCTGCCTGCTGGAGCAAGAAGCTGTGGGGGCTGTGGGGAATCTGCCCAGTTCCCTACCGCTGAGGGCAGTGGAAGACCCCCCTCCCCCCAGCTCCTGGCGGGCAGCAGCTGGGGACCCCCTGCTCCCTGACAGCAGTGGGGGAACCCCCGAGCTCTGGACCGTGGGAGATCATAGAATCATAGAATCTCAGGGTTGGAAGGGACCTCAGGAGGTCATCTAGTCCAACCCCCTGCTCAAAGCAGGACCAAACCCAACTAAATCATCCCAGCCAGGGCTTTGTCAAGCCTGACCTTAAAAACCTCTAAGGAAGGAGATTCCACCACCTCCCTAGGTAACCCATTCCAGTTCTTCACCACCCTACTAGTGAAAAAGTTTTTCCTGATGTCCAACCTAAACCTCCCCCTCTGCAACTTGAGACCATTACTCCTTGTTCTGTCATCTTCTACCACTGAGAACAGTCTAGATCCATCCTCTTTGGAACCCCCTTTCAGGTAGTTGAAAGCAGCTATCAAATCCCCCCTCATTCTTCTCTTCTGCAGGCTAAACAATCCCAGTTCCCTCAGCCTCTCCTCATAAGTCATGTGCTCCAGCCCCCTAATCATTTTTGTTGCCCTCCACTGGACTCTCTCCAATTTATCCACATCCTTCTTGTAGTGTGGGGCCCAAAACTGGACACAGTACTCCAAATGAGGCCTCACCAGTGCTGAATAGAGGGGAATGATCACATCTCTCGATCTGCTGGAAATGCCCCTACTTATACAACCCAAAATGCCATTAGCCTTCTTGGCAACAAGGGCACACTGTTGACTCATATTCAGCTTTTCGTCCACCGTAACCCCTAGGTCCTTTTCTGCAGAACTGCTGCCCAGCCATTCGGTCCCTAGTCTGTAACAGTGCATGGGATTCTTCCGTCCTAAGTGCAGGACTCTGCACTTGTCCTTGTTGAACCTCATCATATTTCTTTTGGCCCAATCCTCTAATGTGTCTAGGTCCCTCTGTATCCTATCCCTACCCTCCAGCGTATCAACCACTCCTCCCAGTTTAGTGTCATCTGCAAACTTGCTAAGGGTGCAGTCCACACCATCCTCCAGATCGTTAATGAAAATATTGAACAAAACCGGCCCCAGCACCGACCCTTGGGGCACTCCACTTGATACCGGCTGCCAACTAGACATGGAACCATTGATCACTACCCGTTGAGCCCAACCATCTAGCCAGTTCTCTATCCACCTTACCGTCCATTCATCCAGCCCATACTTCTTTAACTTGCTGGCAAGAATACTGTGGGAGACTGTATCAAAAGCTTTGCTAAAGTCCAGAAATAGCACATCCACTGCTTTCCCCTCATCCACAGAGCCGGTTATCTCATCATAGAAGGCAATTAGGTTAGTAAGGCATGACTTGCCCTTGGTGAATCCATGCTGACTGTTCCTGATCACTTTCCCCTCCTTTAAGTGGTTCAGAATTGATTCCTTGAGGACCTGTTCCATGATTTTTCCAGGGACTGAGGTGAGACTGACTGGCCTGTAGTTCCCTGGATCTTCCTTCTTCCCTTTTTTAAAGATGGGCACTACATTAGCTTTTTTCCAGTCATCTGGGACCTCCCCCAGTCGCCATGATTTTTCAAAGATAATGGCCAATGGCTCTGCAATCTCATCGGCCAACTCCTTTAGCACCCTTGAATGCAGTGCATCCGGCCCCATGGACTTGTGCTCGACCAGCTTTTCTAAATAGTCCCGAACTACTTCTTTCCCCACAGAGAGCTGGTCACCTCCTCCCCATACCGTGCTGCAGAGTGCAGCTGTCTGGGAGCTGACCTTGTCTGTGAAGACAGAGGCAAAAAAAGCATTGAGTACACTAGCTTTCTCCACATCCTCTGTCACTAGGTTCCCTCCCTCATTCAGCAAGGGGCCCACACTTTCCTTGACTTTCTTCTTGTTGCTAACATATCTGAAGAAACCCTTCTTGTTACTCCTAACATCTCCGGCCAGCTGCAACTCCAAGTGTGATTTGGCCTTCCTAATTTCACTCCTGCATGCCTGAGCAATACTTTTATACTCCTCCCTGGTTATTTGTCCAATCTTCCACTTCTTGTAAGCTGTTTTTTTGTGTTTAAGACGAGCAAGGATTTCACTGTTAAGCCAAGCTGGTCGCCTGCTATATTTACTTTTCTTCCTACACATCGGGATGGTTTGTTCCTGCAACCTCAATGAGGATTCTTTAAAATACAGCCAGCTTTCCTCGACTCCTTTCCCCATCATGTTATACTGCTCTCTTACATACAACGCAACTCCCCCACCTTTTCTGCCCTGCCTGTCCTTCCTGAACAGTTTATATCCATCCGTGACAGTACTCCAATCATGTGAGTTATCCCACCAAGTCTCTGTTATTCCAATTACATCATAATTCCTTGACTGTGCCAGGACTTCTAGTTCTCCCTGCTTGTTCCCCAGGCTTCTTGCATTTGTGTAAGATAACTCACTGATCGTCCTGGTGTCCCAGTATGGGGCTGGAGCCCTCCCCTCTTGCACTCACCTACTTGTGCTTTCTCCGGATATCCCACTTCCCCACTTACCTCGGGGCTTTGGTCTCCTTCCCCCGGTGAACCTAGTTTAAAGCCCTCCTCACTAGGTTAGCCAACCTGCTTGCAAAGATGCTCTTCCCTCTCTTCGTGAGGTGGAGCCTGTCTCTGCCTAGCAATCCTTCTTCTTGGAAGACCATCCCATGGTCAAAGAATCCAAACCCTTCTCTCCAACACCATCTGCGTAGCCATTCGTTGATTTCCAAGATTCGACGGTCTCTACCCTGGCCTTTTCCTGCCACAGGGAACCACTGAGCTCCCGGCTGTTGCAGCCACCAGGGGTGGCAGGCAGCTCCGAGCTGCTGCGGAGGAACCCAAGATCCTGGCCCCTGTGGATGCTGGGAGCTGCAGGTGGGAGGGGTATCCTACAGTTCCCAGCTGCTACAGACAGCTCCTAGTCCCTGCAGCTGCCCTGCTTGAAGTAGTGTGGGGATCCGCAGATCCCCATTTTGTCAGGGACATCTTCAGTAAAAGTTAGGGTCAGGTTACAGCTTCAGTGAATTTTTCTGTTTTGCCTAAGATCTATCCGTGACTTTTACTAATAATATCCGTGACAAAATCTTAGCCTTACTCATGATGCACAATACCAATATGTTTTCCAAAATCTCTCTCACACAACAACCTCAAACACCATTTCATTCTCCTCATGCGTGGAACTGTGCATACCCGTTATAAGAATGCACAAAGCATCTGTGATTTCCATTGCACATCTGGATTCAGCACCAGTCAGAACCAGTGCACTGTCTGACTGTGTGTACCGGTTCAGAAATCCAGCAGTGGCTTGAGTCCGCTCCTGGCGAAAAGCTCCATCTTCTCCTCACAGGCATTGTGCAGAGCATAGCAAGCCACATTAACACAGAGTGTGAGGAAGCAGGGCCTGCTGCAGAGCCAGCCTCTGGGCAACCTAATGAGCACAGCTAGTCTGTAGTAGGCTGCCTGATTGGCCACACCACCTGATTGATTGGAAGAAGCAGAAGACCAGCTCTGAAGTTCAGTGGCTGCTCAAAGCCTTTGCCAGTGGCTATGATAGCTCTTGTGCCGGCTTGTTCCTAGCCTTGCCCCTGTCTTGCCTCACTCATGGTAACTCATTTCTGACCCTCAGCTCCGCCACTTGGCCTTTGACTCCGGCTCTGATCCTGGGCTCCTATTCCTGGCTACACCCCTGCTCTAATCACTAAGCCTGACTCCTGCTCCAACCACAAGGCATGACTACCTGTATCTCTGACTCTGCCAGTTTGAGCAGTCCAAAAAACCCAACAATAATAAGAGAACTATACGGCAAGCATGGATCCTACAAAGGCCACTATCTCTGATACAGATAGTGGGAGCCTTGCAGACCTGAGTTGCAATCCTGCAGGTGCAGAATGTGGTGCTGCAAGCTCAAGCCGTGTTGCCTTCAGCTCTGGCCCCTACTTCCCATGAGCCCAAGCTCCTCCCGCTTGTCAAATTTTATGGCAATCACAACAAATTTCATGGGTTCCTAAATCACTGTGACCAGGAGCAGCAAATGGGAGCTTTGTGTGGGAGTTCAGAGAGGGAACATGAGCTACATTCTCTTAAACCAGAGCCAATTGCCAAAAAAACTCACAAACAAAATGAAATGGACAATGTACAGAGTCGAGCAGCAAAAATGATTAAGGGTATGGAACAGCTTCCATCTGAGGAGAGATTAAAAAGCTTGGAAAAGAGATGACTAAGGCGGGGATATGATAGAGCAGGGGTGGCCAACTTGAGCCTGAGAAGGAGCCAGAATTTACCAATGTACATTGCCAAAGAGTCACTGTAATACGTCAGCAGCCCCTCATCAGCTCTGCCCCCACTCCCAGCGCCTCCCACCCACTGGCAGCCCTGCCGATCAGCGCCTCCACCTCCCTACCCGCACATCCCGATCAGCTGTTTTGTGACATGCAGGAGGCTCGGGGGGGAGGGGAAGGAGTGAGGGCATGGCAGGCTAAGGGGAGGGGGCAGGGCCCGTGGCAGAGCCAGCGGTTGAGCAGTGAGCACCCCCCAGCACATTGGAGAGTTGGTGTCTGTAGCTCCATCCCCGGAGTCGGTGCCTATACAAGGAGCCACATATTAACTTCTGAAGAGCTACATGTGGCTCCGGATCCACAGGTTGGCCACCCCTGTGATAGAGATTTACAAAATCATGACTGGTGTGGTGAAAGTGAATAAGGAGGTGTTATTTACCCCTTCATATAACACAAGAATCAGGCGTCTCCCAATGAAATCAAAAGGCAGCAGCTTTAAAACACAAAAGTAAGTACTTCTTACACAATGCACAGTCAACCTGTGGAACTCATTTCCGGGGATGTTGTAAAGGCCAAAAGTATAACTGGGTTCAAAAAAGAATTAGATAAGTTCATGGTGGATAATAGCCATTAATGGCTATTAGCTAAGATGGTCAGGGTGTAATCCCGTGCTCTGAGTGTCCCTAGCCTCTTACTGCCAGAAGCTGGGAGTGGAAGATGGAATGGATCACTCAATAATTGCCCTGTTGTGTTCATTCCATCGGAAGCACCTGACATCGACCACTGTTGGAAGACAGGATACTGGGCTTTATGGACCATTGGTCTGACCAGTGTGGACCCAGTATTCTTCAGTTCTCTTATGTTGTTAGTGGTGAACAACATCTTCAGTAAGTGGGGAGCCTCAACCTGGGACCTGTTTGCCTCCCAGGAGAATAGGAAGTGCAACGTACACTGCTCCAAGGGAGTTCAAGGCCAGTAATTCAGAAGCAATGGTCTCCTACTCCCTTGGACAGACCGCTTGAACTGTGTCTTTCCTCCTACCCCACTGCTACCCTAGGTTCTTTGGAACATTATGCCCAAATGGCCCAAAAGTTCTGGTTCCCAAGTCTCTTGCAAATCTCAATCTGTCCGCTCATCAGCATTCAACCTTTCCTGGATCTCTTTGATTCAAGAGAACAGCAGGGTCAGGAATCTCAGCCCGGATGCTCTTCACCTTAGAGCTTGGTATTTGGGTGAGCATTGGGCCTAGAATGCTCCTGCTCTGAAGCTGTGCAAACCGTTCCCAGTAATAGCAGAAAGGACACTACAGGAAATGCTACCTAGCTCAGTGAAAGTGTTTCTGTGTGTGTGCCCAGCAGTATGATAGGTCTCTAAAGACAGCGGGTATTGCTGCTAGCATAGATTATCTCCTTACCCTTAAGACAGCAGGTCTTTCCCTTAGTTCACTACAGGGTCACCTGGCGACAATCAGCATGTGTCACCCACCAGTGGGAGGGCTACTTGTCTTTGTTCACCCAGCCATGTCTAGATTCTTAAGAGTTTTACTTAGAACTTTTCCACTGATGAAGCCAGCCCCTCATTGGGATCTTAAATTAGTATTTTCTACACTCACTAAGCCACCTTTGTGTTGGCTTAGCTATGTGTTCAATGTTTTACCTGTCAACCAAGGCCACCTTCTTTGCTGCCATCATCTTGTCCAGGGTAGGTCAACATGGAACCATAATGACCGATCCATTATGCACTATATTCCATAAACACCAAAGTCTCACTGTGACTACACACAAAATTCACTCTGAAGGCAGCTTTGGAGTTTCACATAATCAGACTATCCACTTACTTGTATTCTCCCAAAGCCCCATGCTTCTGTTGAGAAGAGACATCATTCCCTTGATGTAAGACAAATGTTGGCATTTTAGCTGCAGAGGACAAAACAGATCAGAAAGTCACCTAGGCTGGCTATTGTCACAGCTGAACGAGTCAGAGGACAAGCTGTTTCTTCCCAGGTAATCTGTAAATGGATCTCTGGTTGTATCCTACTTTATGAGCTGGCACATCCTCCTCCTATGACGTATGGGCTTACTCTATGAAAGCACAAGCATCCTCAGTAGCATCACTTCAAGAGATATCCCTGCCTGATTGACATTTGCAGGGCTGCTACGTGGAGCTCCATCCACGCATTCATGAGACATTACGCCTTGGTCCAAGCCTATTTCGCTGACGCATCTTTTGGAACAGTAGTTCTACAAGCAGCCATACCACTTACATCCTTGCACCCTCCTCCTCTCTGCATACTGGCTGTCAGTCATCCAGAGTACAATACAGGTAGGGACCAACACTCGAAGAAGAAAGGAAAGTTGTTTACCCTTTGTATAACTGGAGTTCTTCAGGATCCCTCTCTGTATTCCACTACCCACTCAACTTCCCCTCTGCTTCAGATTGTGTCTATTTGTGGTAGAGAAGGAACTGGAGAGGCTGTCGCTTTGCACCACCCCTGTTCCTAATGCCCTTGGTGCAGAGCAAGAGGAGTGCGGGAGTGCACAGGCATGAACCTATGGACACTACTTGCAAGTATTTTCTGGTCTCAGGTGCATGGAGTGCTTTTGTACCCACAGTGGAATACGGATAGGGACCACATGCCTGAAAAAACTCCAGTTACAAAGGGTAAATAACTTCCTTTTCCTAAGTGTTGATATTAACTATTTCATTACCTGTCATTTTATCAGAAACATCCAGCTAATGTGCTGCCCATTATGGTTAGATGCCATGCAGTTTGGGGGAGAAGTAGGGTGTCTGGTTCCTCTTAAGGGTTTGTGAGCTGGATCTGGGAGCTGAACTCTTTAAAAACATCAGGTAACCTCTGCCCCTACCAACAAGAGGCCGGGATAGAAGAGAAAGATTACCTACCCAGAGTTAGAGCTTCAGACACCTCCTGGGTGCTGAAACCCAAACTGCCCTCCTTGGTACCAAAACCCTAGCAGCCCATCTCCGCTGCCCCAACATCTGCATTGTCAGTATGAACCCATGTCACACTAAAAGCTTGGGCATGGTGTAAAATAAATGGAAAAATGTGTATTGAATTTAAACAAAGCCAAATTAGGCAAGCAAAACTGAGCCATGTATCGAGCTGCTGCAGAAATGCAGCTCTGGGAAAAACATGGCAGGATAAAGCAGAAGAAAGTAAAACTCATCTACCAGAGTCAGCCATCAGTTGTGCCAGGAACAACTACAAGTGGCCAGCATCCAGGCTACCTTCCCAGCTTAGGGACTGGCTTTTGTGGGCTGCCTGACAATCTTCTGCAAAGAAACAAAAACTGATTCTCTAACCTTGGAGCAGCACATGAAATGCTGCCACCTTGTGGCCAGAGGAGAACACATGCAGCCCATCATTCAGAAGAGCAGAATTAGCTGACATTTAGGCAGGTTGAAGTGAAGCCCACCACCCTGAAGGGAACAAATTGAACACACAAATATCCTCTAACTTGCTACATTTGTTTTATCCACCTACATCCAAGACCTCATGTGCCCCACCACAAGCTGGACCTAAATTCTACAGCCTAATTCCAGGACTTTGCAGTCTTCTAGTGGTTACTGTTAAAAAAAAAAAGTGAGGTTGTAATGAATTAAATGTGAACACGAATAATGCACTCGGGGCCCCATGTTGTTTATTTTGATATTGCATCCAGTTTGTTTTACGCTGTCCCCACACACCAAGGAGTTTTATATTGATAAAGCAATACTTATCATGGGATAGAGTTGGGGCTTTGATACCTGGGGAGACATAGGCACAGTTTGAAGTTGAGAGACAAGAAGTGTGACTGGAGGTTTCTCTTCCAAAATCATCAGCAGTGCAGTAATTAACAACAAAGATATTTAAGTTATCATGTTTAGGGTTTCGATTTAAAGTCCTGTTGAGTTGAATGATGCAGTTCTTCCTCTGCAGTTCCAGGCTGGCAGCAGACTCAGGAAGAGCACACTGCACTGCCTACACTTTGGTCACATTTTCAGGTTTTCTTTGCAATCTTTATTTTAAAATTATATTCTTCATGTAAAATGTCCACACCATTCTGTCAGTGAACCTCAGTCTTGGCCCACAGCTCTCTTGCTGTTCCATCCTGGGCTCCCTCCACACAGCTGTGTCAATGCACCTGCAGCCCTGCCTCTCTCCAGCAGAGACTGCCTAAATGGGCAGGTAGGCATCTAGCTCATTTTCATCTGGGATGGAAAAGATTTGAGGCAGGCTAAGATGTGAGTGCAGTCTAATGCTGTGCTGCCAAGAGCACCCTGTGTTATCATTGCACAGATTGGGGGTGGAGGAGAATCACTAGTGAATTTATCTTTGGTGCAGTATATGGATCCATCACATTAAGTATCCATGTCAATTTCCTTTGTGCTGTATTCCTGTCAGCAAACAGTGAAGCACTGGGTTGTAACAATCACATGTTTCTGAGCTGGAAATTGTAATATCTTCCCTGCACAACTTCTGTTCTTGCTTCAGGGGGAAGGTAGCGGTTCATGTTGCACCTGCAGAATGTGTGTTTGGGGTGTGTAGGATAGAAAAATTTTCCTAGGTGTGCATGAGAAAGCGAAACATTTCCAATTTTCTGATAGAAAATGGCTTTGACAACATTTCCCATAGCTCTAGTTGTGAGTCTCTGCCTCTTTAGTTAAACTAATGCCCCAAATTACTTGTGTGCTGTACCACATCTACGCACATATTCTTCTCTTTTGTCCTTCCCTTCCTCCCTATGTTTTTCTGTTTACTCACCTGTCATGTATGGTGTAAATCCTAGAGTGTGAGCACTCTGCTCCAGGGCCTGTCTTTGCGTCATTTGTTTGTGTGCCGCCTAACAGAATGGGGCCCTGTTTGTGGTGCCTAAGCACAATTGCAGTAGGAATAATAAATAGTAACACTCTTCCTTAATCTCTCCCATTTCAGACTTTGACCCTGCACTTGGAATGATGACGGGAATCCCACCTATCAACCCCATGATGCCTGGCTTGGGGATAGTTCCACCACCTAATCCTCCAGATATGCCAGCAGTGAAGGAGATTATTCACTGCAAAAGCTGCACCCTTTTCCCACCCAACCCAAGTAAGACTCTGCTAATGTTCTGGCCCATCACCTCTGTAAGTTGGAGCATAAGAATGAATGTCTTTCATTCCTCTTTCTAAATAAGAAGCCAGAAACCACAAGAAAGTGTGATTCATTTAGAACATGTGAGAGCCTGTTCCCTGTACAACCCACCAGCACAGTTTGCGGAGGATGTGCATTTTAAAGGGTCCCTTGACTATAAAGCAAGTTATAAGGCAATAGCACAGATTGGTCCTAACACCTTGTCACTGGATGTTTATCATTTCACAGGCTCTTGACAAGCAGAAGGAATTAGAGCTTTTTCAGTAATAAGCCTGGGAATTGGTAGCAGTCCACATGTACTCCTGCCCTTTGAATGTTCTGGGTCTAAACTCTATGGTGTGGTTTTCTGCACACATAATTGGGTCACAAAGATGGGAAGATTCTGGAGTAATGGTACAGAAAGGCAGCTTTTATCTTAGACAGTTGCTGGTGGGAGGCTGAAGAGAGAGTGCTGGTTGATCCATGTTTCAGTCCTGTAGAGAACTCTGCAGGGGTGGGCTGGGAGTATGAATGGACTGGTGGAGCCAAGCTTGGTATAGCACATGCAAGATAAATGCATATAACAGTCTGTACAAATCAATAAGAGTCACAGATGGGAACCAATGGAAACCCCAAGACAGGAAGACTAATACACAGAGAAGCAGATGACCAGGAGTCTGAAAACCAAATCTATCAGGCTGGAGGGGAGCCCAGGTCCGCCCATGCCTCGGGGTACCAGCTCAGGGCCCTCGAGCTGGATAAGCAGGATCAGGGTTCATCGATTCTGACAGTGCCCTGAGCTTCTTCCTACCTTCCCCTGGGTCTCTGCAGGCTCTCCAGCCTGTCAGGCAGTTCATCGCCACCTGGGCTGTTATGGGCAGCTCTTTACTAGCTTGCTGGCAGGAGTTCCTTTCTCCAGCCTGCTCACTCCTCTGGTAGCCACCCTGCCCCTCTGCTTCCCAGCTCTTTTATCCTCCCACCTGCTGTCAGGCTTCCAATCAGCAGTGGCTGGCAGTGCCTGTATTAACCCTTTGGTCGCTGGGCCAGCGTGGGATACACACACCCCATGACGGTCCCTGAAAGCAGGTGTGGGGTGCTGCTCTTCAGATTGCACGGAGGGGGGGGGGCTCAGGACGGAATCAATCAGGCAGGGGCATTAGCAGTGAGTTACAGAATAGCCAGCAGGGGAGATGTGCAAGTTTCCTGGCTTGCTTTGATTTTCTTCAGGACACCAGCCTCTCCTCAGCACATGTAGACAGTGCTGGCTCTTGGGAGGAGTGCTGGGCCCTGTATGGATAGCATCTGATGTGCTCTAGAACAGTGGTCCCCAACCTTTTTGTGGCCAGTAGCACATTCATGTTTTCAGAAGAGTGAGGTGGGCGCCAACAATTTTTCAAGGCTTATTTTGTATTTGTACATTAATACAAAAAACATCATATGTAATATTACATAATATATGAATCCAGAGAGAAGCTGCGAGGACAGAGAACACCGGTGCCTGCAGCCTTGGAGTACTCTGTCCCCAGCAGGCGCGGGGCCCTGGCTTCTTTCCCCTGCTAGGCACTAGGCAGGCCCCACACCTGCCTGGGACCGAGAACACCGGCGCCTGCAGCCTGCAGCCCCGGAGTTCTCTGTCCCTGGCAGGAGCGGGTCCGCGGTTTCTCTACCCTGCTGGGCACTAGGCGGGCTCTGTGCCTGCCGGGAACAGAGAACACCGCGCCTGCAGCCTGAGTTCTCTGTCCTCGTCAGGCGTGGGACCGTGGCTTCTCTCTCCTGCTGGGCACTAGGCGGGTGCCCATAAATGCCCCGGTGGGCGCCATGGCACCCGCAGGCACCGCGTTGGGGACCACTGCTCTAGGGGGATACTGTTCTTCCAGTTAGAGGTGCATGTGAATGCTGTGGGCAGAGCTAGTACCCCCTGTGCTGGGAGGTCTTGGTCTCCATTCCCCTGGCTCTCCGCTTTGATCAGGTTCATGAGGAGCATGGATTGTGGTTCCAGTAGAGGGCTGTCAGGGTGAGGCATGGGCTCAGATCCCTCCCTCCAATGTCCTCTCCCCCTTCTCTTCCTCTGCAAGGGCAGGATACCAGTTGCCTCTGGGGTCCTGGCTGGTTTGGCTAACTACTTAGAGCTGGGGCCTGGCAAGTGTGCAATTGTGTAGATGTTTCTGTGGCCTGGTCTACACAAGGCGTTTAAACCGGTTTTAGGAGCGTAAAACCGATTTAACGCCACACCCGTCCACACTAGGAGGCACCTTATATCGATTTTAAAGGCTCTTTAAATCGGTTTCTGTACTCCTCCCCGACGAGAGGAGTAGTGCTAATATCGGGATTAACATGTCGGAATAGGGTTAGTGTGGCCGCAAATCGACGGTATTGGCCTCCGGGCGGTATCCCACAGTGCACCACTGTGACCGCTCTGGACAGCATTCTGAACTCTGATGCACTGGCCAGGTAGACAGGAAAAGCCCCACGAACTTTTGAAATTCATTTCCTGCTTCCCCAGCGTGGAGAGCTCATCAGCATAGGTGACCACGCACAGCTCATCTGCACAGGTAACAATGCAGTCTCCTGAGAATCGAAAAAGAGCCCCAGCATGGACTGCACGGGAGGTACTGGATCTGATCGCTATATGGGGAGAGGATTCAGTGCTAACAGAACTGCGTTCCAAAAGACGAAATGAAAAAGTATTTGAAAGAATTTCTAAGGCTATGACGGATAAAGGCCACAGCAGGAACTCAGTGCAGTGCAGAGTGAAAGTTAAGGAGCTCAGACAAGCCTACCAGAAAACCAAAGAAGCAAACGGAAGGTCCGGGGCAGGTCGAAAAACATGCCGCTTCTATGCTGAGCTGCATGCAATTTTAGGGGGCTGCGCCACAAGTACCCCACCCCTGACCGTGGATTCCGAGGTGGGGGTTGTAATCTCTGCCATGTCTGAGGATTATGCAGACGGGGAAGATGAAGATGAAGAAGAGGAGGACGACCTAGCAGAGAGCACACAGCACTCCGTGAGCCCCAGCAGCCAGGAGCTTTTTCTCACCCTGACGGAATTACCCTCCTCCCAGCCCTCCCAAGCAACTATCCCAGACAGTGACGCCATGGAAGGGACCTCTGGTGAGTGTACCTTTGCAAATAGCAAACATTTTTTTTAAGCAAGTGTTTTTTAATGATTGATTTGCCCTGAGGACTTGGGATGCATTCGCAGACAGTATAGTTACTTAGAAAAGTTTGTTAACATGTCCGGGGATTGAGAGGAAATCCTCCAGGGACATCTCGATGAAGCACTCCTGTAGGTACTCCAGAAGCCTTTGCAGAAGGTTTCTGGGCAAGGCAGCCTTGTTCCGCCCACCATGGTAGGACACTTTACCACGCCATGCATGTAGCAAGTAGCAAGTAATCAGGTATCATTGCATGGCAAAGCATAGCAGCGTATGGTCCCGGTGATTGCTGGCATTCAAGAAGCATCTGTTCTTTATCTCGCTGTGTTATCCTCAGCAAAGTGATATCGTTCAGGATAACCTGGTTAAAAATCAGGAATTTAAGTAAGGGGGATGGCCATTTTCCTACTGGGTTCGTGGACTGCAGCAGCTTAAAAAAAATCCTTTCCTGCACGTAGCCAAGCGGGGGGAGGGGAGGAGTGAAATGCCGATGATCTTTTTTGTGTTTGGCCAGCGGGGATCTTCCCCAAGCTACCCCAAGCTTCCCCAAGCTACCAGCCACGCAGTGGGTGGGGGGGTGGGAAGGGTGTTGATTAGCAGGGAGCTAGCGTGGTATTAGCCATGCGTTGGGGGGAGGGGTAAATCACTACAGAAGCCGAAAGACAGTGGCTTACCATGGCCGCATGCAAGCTGAATTTTGATGCCTGGACCTGTGTCTGTGAGATCTGTAACTCCAGAGCTGCAGGCACTCAGTATTAAGATGAAAAATGCGACCTTGTAGGGAAATCACATGTGCTATGTAAAGTGAATAGTGCTTTTCACTGTGAAAGAGTATAACCATTGTTCTGTAAAATGTATCTTTTAAAATATTTCTCTCCCTCATGCAGCTGCAAATTTTTCAAGCGTCCCTCCTCCATCCCAAAGGCTAGCACAGATAAGGCGGAGGAAAAAGAAGATGCGAGATGAAATGTTCTCGGATATTATGGAAGTTACACGCAATGAAAGAGCTAATCTGAATGAGTGGAAGAACGTGGTATCAAATTACAGGAAAGATGCCAGTGAACATGAGGACAGGAGGGACACCTGAGATGAGAGGTGGCGGCAGGAAGACCGGCAGGAAAATCAGCGGTGGCGGCAGGAAGATCAGCGGTGGCGGGATGCAACTCTGGGGCTGCTGCGTGATCAAACTGACATGCTCCGGTGTCTGGTGGAGCTTCAGGAACGGCAGCAGGATCACAGAGTGCCGCTGCAGCCCCTGTATAACCACCCTCAACCCTCACCATGTTCCACATCCTCCTCACCCAGACATGTAAGAACGCGTGGGGGGAGGCTCCGTGCACCCGCCCACTCCACCCCCGTGGACAGCCCAACCAGAAGGCTGTCGTTACTGTGAAATTTTTTTAATGGCCTTCTCCATCCCTCCTATCCTCCTCCCAAACCACACCCTTACTTCTCTCCCTCTTTTTATAATGAATTAATAAAGAATTCAGGATTTTTAAATGAGAGTGACTTTATTTGCATAAGTAAGCTGTACTCGAAGGGGGAGGGTGAGTTGCTTACAGGGAATGAGTCAATCAAGGGGGTTGGGTGTTCATCAACAAACACAGCAGTCACACTGTACCCTGGCCATTGATGAAGCTCGTTTTCAAAGCTTCTCTGATGCGCACCGCTTCCTGGTGTGCTCTTCTAATCTCCCTGGTGTCTGGCTGCGCGTAATCAGCGGCCAGGTGATTTGCCTCAGCCTCCCACCCCGCCATAAAGGTCTCCCCCTTACTCTCACAGAGATTGTGGAGAATACAGCAAGCAGCAATAACATAGGGGACATTGGTTTGGCTGAGGTCTGAGCGAATCAGTAATGTGCGCCAGCGCCTTTAAACGGCCAAATGCACATTCCACCACCATTCTGCACTTGCTCAGCCTGTAATTGAACAGATCCTGACCACTGTCCAGGCTGCCTGTGTATGGCTTCATGAGCCATGGCATCAAGGGTAGGCTGGGTCCCCAGGATAACGACAGGCATTTCAACATCCCCAACTGTTATTTTTGGTCTGGGAAGTAATTCCCTTGCTGCAGCCGTTTAAACAGAGTAGTGCTTCTGAATACGTGAGCGTCATGAACCCTCCTGGCCATCCCACGTGGATGTTTGTGAAACGTCCTTGTGATCCACCAGTGCTTGCAGCACCATTGAAAAGTACCCCTTGCGGTTTACGTGCTGGGTGCCCTGGTGCTCCGGTGCCAAGATAGGGATATGGGTTCCATCTATCGCCCCACAGTTAGGGAATCCCAGTGCAGCAAAGCCATCCACTATGGCCTGCACGTTTCCCAGAGTCACAACCTTTCGTAGCAGCAGCTTAGTGATTGCTTTGGCTACTTGCATCACAGCAGCCCCCACAGTAGATTTTCCAACTCCAAATTGATTCCCGACTGACCGGTAGCTGTCTGGCGTTGCAAGCTTCCACAGGGCTATCGCCACTCGCTTCTCTACTGTGAGGGCTGCTCTCATCTTGGTATTATGGCGTTTCAGGGCAGGGGCAAGCAAGTCACAAAGTTCCATGAAAGTGCCCTTACGCATGCGAAAGTTTCGCAGCCACTGGGAATCGTCCCACACCTGCAACACAATGCGGTCCCACCAGTCAGTGCTTGTTTCCCGGGTCCAAAATTGGCGTTCAATGGATAGAATCTGCCCCATTACCATCAGGATCTCCAAAGCGCAGGGGCCCGTGGTTTGAGATAATTCTGTGTCTACGTCCTCATCACTGTCATCGCTGCGCTGCCGTATCCGTCTCCTCCTCGCCTCGGTTTGAAGGTCCTGGTTCACCATATACTGCACGAGAGTGCGCGAGGTGTTTAAAACATCCACGATTGCGGTATTGAGCTGAGCAGGGTCCATGCTTGCTGTGCTATGGCGTCTGCACAGTTCACCAAGCAAAAAAGGCGCGAAACGGTTGTCTGCTGCTTTCAGGGAGGGAGGGGTGAGGCTGTACCCAGAACCACCCACGACAATGATTTTTGCCCCATCAGGCACTGGGATCTCAACCCGGAAATTCCAACGGGCGGGGGAGGCTGCGGGAACTATGGGATAGCTACGGGATAGCTACCCACAGTGCAACGCTCCAGAAGTCGATGCTAGCCTCGGACCGTGGACGCACACCACCGATTTAATGTGTTTAGTGTGGCCGCGCGCACTCGATTTTATACAATCTGTTTTACAAAACCGGTTTATGCAAATTCGGAATAGTCCCGTAGTGTAGACGTACCATGTGTGAGCAAAATAGACAATACAGCTTGTCACACATTCAGCCCTCACAGACACAGGCGTTCAGTTTCATGGATATTAGTCACAGGGCTGAATATCTGCATCACCCTGTTCCCAGTGCAAGGCATTTGGCATCTGAATCATAATCAGGATGGGGAAGAGGATTTACAGCTAGCAGTGGTCTGCCTTTCTGCTGTGGAGCTGAAGATCTGGACATATGGGGAGCTGCTAGGCACCAGGGCAGCATCAGGAGAAGCAATTACACGTTTACAGCCACAGAAACAGCCAGGCCTCCTCCCGGCTAGAGAGTGGGCTCATGAGTGAGGTGTCCGCACCCAGCCTGCAGTTCTGCTCTCTCATGGGAAGGAACTTTTCCCCACTTCTGCCCTTGAGCACCCTTTTACAATGACTGCAAGGTCAACTGTCTTCTTCACTACTCAGGGGACCTCTTCCAAGCCTCCTTCAGAACCCACCCTATCAGGCATCTCTGTCCACAGTCCAGTAAGTGGCCTACATGTGCCCCAGAGCAGGAGGCATCACTCCTCAGTCACCTGGGTTAGTATCGTTACCTTTTGCTGAGGAACATTTGCCTTCTTATTCTAGACTCACCTGGCCTAAAAACACCACCAGAAGCAGAAGCTTACATGCTGAGAGCAGCTGTCACTCTCAGCTTCTGAGTGTCAGCTAGCAGCTTTTCATAATCCTGGGTTAGGCATGGAAATCAAATATAAAGAAATATTTTTTCTACATAATACAAAATTAGACTGTGGAACTCATTGCCGCAGGTTGTTGGTCAGGCCAAAAATTTAGCAAGCTTCAAAGAGAAATTGGACATTTATATGGATAACACAACTAGCCAGAGCTATCATAGTTAATGTTAAAAAGAGAATTGGAAGGGAGATAAAATCTCATGTTTAAAACAATCCACGGGGAGATTATCCCACATCTGCCTACTGTGAGGTTCTTGCACCTTCCTCTGAAGTAGCTGGTGCTGCCACTGTCAGAGACAGGATACTAGACTAGATGGACCTCAGGACTGACCCTATCCGGCAGTTCCTATGAAATAAAAGTGCAGCACTGAAAAAAACATTGGCTGCAGAAGTGATGCTTACAGAAGAGAAGGGTCAGAAAGGCATGCACATTTCATAAGACCATAGCAAGCTATAAAGTCCTGTGTATGCTCCATTGGGCAGTTTACTAAGGATGTCATGGCACTCTCAGGTATTAAGGACAGGGTAGTGCAGTGTTTCTCAAACTGGGGTCGCCGCTTGTGCAGGGAAAGCCCCTGGCGGACCGGGCCGGTTTGTTTACCTGCCTTGTCCGCAGGTCCGGCCGATTGCGGCTCCCACTGGCCGCGGTTCGCTGCTCCAGGCTAATGGGGGCTGCTGGAAGCACCGCGGGCCAAGGGACTTACTGGCTGCCGCTTCCAGCAGCCCCAATTGGCCTGCAGCGAGAAACCGTGGCCAGTGGAAGCCGCGATGGGCCGGACCTGCGGATGAGGCAGGTAAACAAACTGGCCTGGCCCAACAGGAGCTTTCCCTATACAAGCGGTGACCCCAGTTTGAGAAACACTGGCATAGTGGCTGTATGAATTGACTGGAGCAGGATGTTCCCCACATAATGTGCTGCATGGAAGAAGGCGCTGAGATGTTGGTGTGGAGATGAAGCCAGCATGGCTGGGGATCTCTGGAGCATGACTGTGCTTCTGATGTGCTCGTTCCTGTGGGTGTTCCTCTACTGTGTATGTGAGATACTGAGCCAGCACAGCCTCCTAGACCTCCCAGACCGGGGACTCCCCAGCTGCCCAGGTCAGAAGGAACAGGGACAGACGCTGATGCCTTCCGTTGCCTGTCAGTCTGGTTTTTGTAGTTTGGCTGGATTTCTCCTGTGACCAGAGAGTGCAATGGATATTGATTCTGTTGTGGAAAATGGATTTGATGTCTCAGTGATTTCAGGTTTTGTACCTATTTCAAGATGTTCTTTTAGTCTTCTCGCTTCAGCGGGATTCTTTGTATTCACATGTAAGGGATATGTCATCTTTTCTGCTTTGTTGTTCTAGTGTCAAGATTTTGAAATAATAAATTAAAGAAAAGCAAAGTAAAAAGCATGTAATGAGTATCTTCTTTCTTTACTAACACTGCTGTAGGGACTACTGTGCATCTGCCCTACTGTCCAGGGCTGAGGCGCAGCCTTTGGCGGTGTTCATTGCAGTTGGTTTTGTGTTATCAGTACCCCTGAAGTCCAGCGCTCTCCAGAGTGACGTGCCTCACATTGACTAGGGAAATGCTTATTAACACTGGGGAATCCATTCATGGCTCTAAAAGTCCAGGATATATAAGCAAGTGAACAAGTTTTGCTTGATAGGCCCTGGTGAATACCATAGATGCCAGTACTCGGCAAAGTGGTATTAAGCACATCTTCAAATATCAGAGGGGTAGCCGTGTTAGTCTGGTTCTGTAAAAGCAGCAAAGAATCCTGTGGCACCTTATAGACTAACAGACGTTTTGCAGCATGAGCTTTCGTGGGTGAATACCCACTTCTTCGGATGCAAGTGGTGGAAATTTCCTGGGGCAGGTATATATATGCAAGCAAGAAGCAAGCTAGAGATAACGAGGTCAGATCAATCAAGGAGGATGAGGCCCTGTTCTAGCAGTTGAAGTGTGAAAACCAAGGGAGGAGAAACTGGTTCTGTAATTGGCAAGCCATTCACAGTCTTTGTTTAGTCCTGAGCTGATGGTGTCAAATTTGCAGATGAACTGGAGCTCAGCAGTGTCTCTTTGAAGTCTGGTCCTAAAGTTTTTTTTGCTGTAGGATGGCCACCTTAAGATCTGCTATAGTGTGGCCAGGGAGGTTGAAGTGTTCTCCTACAGGTTTTTATATATTGCCATTCCTAATGTCTGATTTGTGTCCATTTATCCTTTTCCTTAGAGACTGTCCAGTTTGGCCAATGTACATAGCAGAGGGGCATTGCTGGCATATGATGGCATATATTACATGGTGGACGTGCAGGTGAATGAACCGGTGATGTTGTGGCTGATCTGGTTAGGTCCTGTGATGGTGTTGCTGGTGTAGATATGTGGGCAGAGTTGGCATTGAGGTTTGTTGCATGGATTGGTTCCTGAGCTAGAGTTACTATGGTGCGGTGTGCAGTTGCTGGTGAGAATATGTTTCAGGTTGGCAGGTTGTCTGTGGGCGAGGACTGGTCTGCCACCCAAGGCCTGTGAAAGTGTGGGATCATTGTCCAGGATGGGTTGTAGATCCCTGATGATGCGTTGTAGGGGTTTTAGCTGGGGACTGTATGTGATGGCCTGTGGAGTCCTGTTGGTTTCTGTCTTGGGTTTGTCTTCCAGTAGGAGGCTTCTGGGTACACGTCTGGCTCTGTTGATCTGTTTCCTTATTTCCTCGTGTGGGTACTGTAGTCTTGAGAATGCTTGGTGGAGATTTTCTAGGTGTTGGTCTCTGTCTGCGGGGTTAGAGCAGATACGGTTGTAAATCTCCACCAAGCATTCTCAAGACTACAGTACCCACACGAGGAAATAAGGAAACAGATCAACAGAGCCAGACGTGTACCCAGAAGCCTCCTACTGGAAGACAAACCCAAGAAAGAAACCAACAGGACTCCACTGGCCATCACATACAGTCCCCAGCTAAAACCCCTACAACGCATCATCAGGGATCTACAACCCATCCTGGACAATGATCCCACACTTTCACAGGCCTTGGGTGGCAGACCAGTCCTCGCCCACAGACAACCTGCCAACCTGAAACATATTCTCACCAGCAACTGCACACCGCACCATAGTAACTCTAGCTCAGGAACCAATCCATGCAACAAACCTCGATGCCAACTCTGCCCACATATCTACACCAGCAACACCATCACAGGACCTAACCAGATCAGCCACAACATCACCGGTTCATTCACCTGCACTTCCACCAATGTAATATTTGCCATCATATGCCAGCAATGCCCCTCTGCTATGTACATTGGCCAAACTGGACAGTCTCTAAGGAAAAGGATAAATGGACACAAATCAGACATTAGGAATGGCAATATACAAAAACCTGTAGGAGAACACTTCAACCTCCCTGGCCACACTATAGCAGATCTTAAGGTGGCCATCCTACAGCAAAAAAACTTTAGGACCAGACTTCAAAGAGAAACTGCTGAGCTCCAGTTCATCTGCAAATTTGACACCATCAGCTCAGGACTAAACAAAGACTGTGAATGGCTTGCCAATTACAGAACCAGTTTCTCCTCCCTTGGTTTTCACACTTCAACTGCTAGAACAGGGCCTCATCCTCCCTGATTGATCTGACCTCGTTATCTCTAGCTTGCTTCTTGCTTGCTTATATATACCTGCCCCAGGAAATTTCCACCACTTGCATCCGAAGAAGATATGGGGGTAGACATTACGGTATCTGAGGTAGAAGCCAAACTTGAACAGCTAAACGGAAGTAAATCGGGGGGCCCGGACAATCTTCATCCTAGAATATTAAGGGAATTGGCGAGTGAAATTGCAGGCCCGTTAGCGATGATTTTTAATAAATCTCTAAACTCGGGGGTTGTACCGTTTGACTGGAGATTAGCTAATATAGTTCCTATATTCAAGAAGGGGAAAAAAAGTGACCCGGGTAACTATAGGCCTGTTAGTTTAACATCTGTAGTATGCAAAGTCATGGAAAAAATTTTAAAGGAGAGAGTGGTTACGGACCTTGAGGCCGATGGCAACTGGGACAAATTACAGCATGGATTTACGAAAGGTAGATCGTGCCAAACCAACCTGATCTCCTTCTTTGAGAAAGTAACAGATTTTAGACAAGGGAAATGCGGTGGATCTAATATATCTTGATTTCAGTAAGGCGTTTGATACGGTACCGCATGAGGAATTACTGGTTAAATTGGAAAAGATGGGGATCGAAATGAAAATCCAGAGGTGGATAAGGAGCTGGTTAAAGGGGAGACTGCAGAGGGTCATATTGAAGGGGGAACTGTCGGGTTGGAGGGGGGTTACCAGTGGAGTTCCTCAAGGTTCGGTTTTGGGTCCGATTTTATTCAATCTATTTATCGCTGACCTGGGAACCAAGAGTAGGAGTGGGCTGATAAAGTTTGCGGATGACACCAAGTTGGGAGGTATTGCAAATTCGGAAAAGGATCGGGATATCCTCCAGGGAGATTTGGATGACCTTGTAAACTGGAGTATTAGTAACAGGATGAAATTCAATAGTGAGAAGTGTAAGGTTATGCATTTAGGGATGACTAACAAGAACTTTAGTTATAAGCTGGGGACGCACCAGTTGGAAGTAACAGAGGAGGAGAAGGACCTAGGAGTCCTGGTTGATCGTAGGATGACTATGAGTAGGCAATGTGATGTGGCCGTTAAAAAAGCTAATGCGGTCTTGGGATGCATTAGGCGAGGTATTTCTAGTAGGGATAAGGAGGTGCTAGTCCCGTTATATAAGGCGTTGGTGAGACCTCATTTGGAGTATTGTGTGCAGTTTTGGTCTCCCATGTTTAAGAAGGATGAATTCAAACTGGAACGGGTAAAAAGAAGGGCCACTAGAATGATCCGAGGAATGGAAAGCCTGTCGTATGAAAGGAGACTTGAGGAGCTCGGTTTGTTTTCTTTAACCAAAAGAAGGATAAGAGGAGATATG
Organism: Mauremys reevesii; assembly: GCF_016161935.1. Taxonomy (NCBI): domain Eukaryota; kingdom Metazoa; phylum Chordata; order Testudines; family Geoemydidae; genus Mauremys; species Mauremys reevesii. The sequence goes on from NC_052631.1 coordinate 61,903,935, forward strand.
ATTGCACTCTTTAAATATATCAGAGGGATAAATACCAGGGAAGGAGAAGAATTATTTCAGCTCAGTGCTAATGTGGACACGAGGACAAACGGATATAAATTGTCAGTCAGGAAATTTAGGCTTGAAATTAGACGAAGGTTTCTAACCATCAGAGGAGTGCAATTCTGGAACAGCCTACCAAAGGAAACAGTGGGGGCGAAGGACCTCCATGACTTTAAGATTAAGCTAGATAAGTTTATGGAGGGGATGGTATGATAGGATAACTGGCTTAGTCAATAGGTCAATAAAGTGCCACACTGGTAATTAGTACAATGGGTCAATGATAGGATATTGTTAGCCTTTTTCCAGAGGGTCTGGCTGGAGAGTCTTGCCCGCATGCTCGGGGTTCAGCTGACCGCCATATTTGGGGTCGGGAAGGAATTTTCCTCCAGGGTAGATTGGCAGTGGCCCTGGAGGTTTTTCGCCTTCCTCCGAAGCATGGGGCAGGGGTCGCTTGCTTAAGGAGTGGGTGGATCGGCTTATGTGGCCTGCATCTTGCAGGAGGTCAGACTAGATGATCATAATGGTCCCTTCTGATCTTGAATTCTATGATTCTATGATTCTATGAAGTGGGTATTCACCCACGAAAGCTCATGCTGCAAAACGTCTGTTAGTCTATAAGGTGCCACAGGATTCTTTGCTGCTTTCACATGTTCAAAGAAAGTGATGGTTGGCTCTGAGGACTGATAGGTGGATATGTGGAGCACTTGGAGAGCAACCGTCTAACCTACAGTATTTTACCCCTTGCTATGTGCAGATCTTCCTCCTCCTGCAACAAGAGAGAGGCCCCCAGGGTGCAAGACGGTGTTTGTAGGCGGACTACCAGAAAACGGGACTGAGCAGATCATTGTGGAGGTTTTTGAGCAGTGTGGAGAGATCATAGCTATTCGGAAGAGTAAAAAGAACTTCTGCCACATCCGCTTTGCTGAGGAATTCATGGTGGACAAGGCGCTCTATCTCTCTGGTAGGCATGCCTTTGCTTCGAATGATGGTTTTGGAAACTGGGACAGAGAAATAGCTGTTTCTGTGTAGTTATATGTGACATGCTCTGTTTGTTATTGCTATCTGAAGAGGCGTTTCCTCTTGTTCCCTGTGGTTACTTCTTTCACTGCTGTGGGGTTTAGCATCCTCATGCTGGTTTAAATATCTGAAAGTGCCTGCTGGTGTCTTGTTCCCCACAAAACTCTGCAAAGTATCAGGATGAAGTGAGGTATAGGCAGAAAATTCCTCCTGCGGTCCTGTGCATTAATGTCCCACTGGGTCTGTTCCAGCAGACTCCCCAAAAGATAAATAAGGGCCATTTAGAATCATAGAATATTAGGGTTGGAAGAGACCTCAGGAGGTCAGCTAGTCCAATCCGCTGCTCAAAGCAGGACCAACACCAACTAAATTTGAACATTTAAACAGTAACACTTCAACATTTCAGGTATTGGAGCCTTTAGACGGGGCCCTTAGGTTTCATCATCTTTCCAATAATACACAGAGCTCCAGCAGCACAGAGCATTCCTCCTCTGACACACTGATCCTCTGGAGCAGTGGTTCTTCTTCGAGTGCTGTCCCTGTGGGTTGTCCACTCTAGGTGACTGTGCGTCCCGGCGCTGTTGATCGGAGATTTTTGGTAGCAGTGCCTGGTTGGGGCGCATGCACTCAGATGGTATCTCCCGTCTAGTTGGAATCTTCCTGAGTGCGTGCACCCCACATCCTCCTCAGTTCCTTCTCAACCGTCCTCGGCTGAAGATGGGACTCGGGGCAGTGCTGCCTTTTCTTCCCTGGTCTCTATAGGAAACAGTAACAAAGAACATAGAAATAATTATTAATTACTTCCCAGTTGTTTCCCTTCCTTTAGTATAGTTAGTTACTTAGTTTAAAAAACAAAACAAAACAAAACAAAAACCCTCAAGCTTGTCTCCTGTTGAGACACTCTCCTCGGCCATCTCTAATTCATAATGCCAGGAGCTTCAGGATTCAAAAGATGCATCTCCTGTCAGGACTCCATGCCACGGTCAGATGGGCACTCACACTGTGTGAAGTGCCTTGGGGACACCCACATCCCCGCGAAATGTCTCCATTGCGCAAGTCTCAAGTCAAGAGCTCTTCGTGACAGGGATCTGCGGCTCAAAATCATCATGATGGAAAAATCCCTGCAGCCGCTGTCGGAGACGGGAAAGGTTAAACCCGCTCCCACACACTCCCCAGCCAGATCGGAACCGGTGGGGAGCGTTGCTTGTGCTGGTGCGTTGCTTCACCCTCCCTGGAGCGGAGGCAAGAAGCACAACAGTCTCACAGAAGAGACTCTAACAAGGGTAGGGGGTCTCCCGCGAGATCCCTACCCTCTGTGCTGACAGCACCAAAGGCAGCTGCCTCAACCACGGCTCTGACAGAGCACAGAGGCAGGGACCCGACCTCCCGCGCCGGGAAGGTCCTTGTGGATCCGGTCCCCTCAGCACCGCAAACAGCCGCGGCGCGGACACCTCGCTCTTTCTCGGCACCGCAAACGGCCACAGCACCGGCACCGTGCTCCTCCTTGGCACCGACAACAGCCGTGGTGCCAACAGCGCGCTCAGCCGCAACAGCGAAAACGGCCGTGGTGCCGACAGCGTGCTCAGTCTTGGCGCTGAAAACGGCCACGGTCCCGACAGCGCTCTCTGCCTTATCAGCGAAAACAGCTGCGGTGCCGACAGCGCACTCAGCCTCGGCACCGAGAATGTCGGCACCGAGCCAGTCTTCTACCCGTGCACCAGCAGCAGACCCCCTGCAGGGCACCTTTAAGCAGAATGCAGCAATACTCTCATTCTCACTTTCTCCTACTAATGAGCTAGAGCAGAGAGAAGGTTCAGCCCAGCCCAGGGAGCAGGAGCAACAGTTTCTCACTCAAAGTGACCTTTCAGTGCCACCCAAGCCTCACTCTCCGCTCCTAGATACACAGGACTCATTTCTTGAACCGCCGCTCTCTCCACCTGAACTGGCTTTCACTGACGGTAAACTTGATTTACAGCAGCAAGCAGAGTTCTCCCCTCCTGCTTCTCCTCCACAGGTGCCTCTACCACCTCAGGTCATGGCTGAAGGTCAACAACCTCAGTTTCCCTACTTTGCTCCCCCGTGGGCGGCACCTGGGTTCTCCTACCCTATGTCTTGGCCTCAGTGGTACCCGTGGCAACATCCTCCTACCAGTCATCCTCCTCCTGTGCCTCAGTCTCTTGCTCCATCCACTTCTAGGGTGCCTGAGCCCCCTCCTGAGACTGGGAGCTGCGCACCATATCCTGACTCACCGACCCCTAACTCTCCACTAGCCTCGGATGAAGCCCTCCTCCCTTCACCTCCACAGGCCATGGACGACTGCAAACAATTTCAAGAACTTTTTAGGAGAGTGGCACTCAGTCAAGATATCCCCTTAGAAGAGGTTCAGGAGACGCAACACAAACTTCTCAGAATCCTTCAACCGTCTGCGCCCTCAAAAATCGCGCTCCCTATAAACGAAGCACTCATGGAGCCAGCTGACACTCTCTGGCAAACCCCAGCTTCTTTAGTACCAACTTGCAAGAAGGCTGTACGTAAATACTATGTTCCTGCAAAGGACGCAGACTTCCTATTTTCTCATCCACCACTGAACTCTCTTGTCATGGATGCAGTTGCACAGAGGATGAAACAGTCACAATATCGACCCACCCCGCAAGACAAGGACCTTGATGTCCTGGGCCGCAAGGTTTATACATCCTCTACACTACAATTCAGAATTGCAAACTATTCTGCTCTCCTCGCCAGTTATGATTTTGATAATTACAATAAACTTTTCGAATTTGTCTCCTACATTCCAGAGGATAGAAGAGCAGACTTCAAATCAATCCTGACTGAGCGACAACTGATTTCCAGAATGGCCCTACAGGCATCTTTAGACACAGTGGACACAGCAGCCCGTACCACTGCAACTGCTGTGGTTATGTGCACAGCATAACCATGAGATCCTCATGGCTCTCCGCGTCCGGCATTCCTAAAGAACTCCAGACCAAAGTGGAGGATCTCCCCCTGGATAAGGACAAACTCTTCTCCAAAAAAACTGATGAACTCCTCCACACCATGAAAGATTCTAGAGCGACACTGCGCACCCTGGGCATTCACCCATCTCTTCCCAGGAGACAACGATACCAACCTCACCAAAGACCACGCACACATCAGTACTATTGTCCTCAACCCAGACCATATGACACAACTAGGAATCATACTAGACCCCCCCAAGCGCAGACAAAATCAAAACCAAGCCACCACCTTCCGTCCATCGGGCAATAAACAACAGTTTTGAAACGTTGGTCGGGGGCCTGCACGACCACCCCTTGATTCCACCGCTTAATTGCCCATTTGGCCACCGCCTCCAGAATTTCCAACATGCCTGGCAGCGGATTACACAGGACCGCTGGGTCCTAGAAATAGTTCAGGCCGGTTACTCCATCCCTTTTATATCCTACCCTCCTAAGCTTCCCCCTTCCCTGTCCCTCTTCAGGGACCCTTCTCACGAGCAATTACTTTGCACAGAAGTGGCACATCTTCTGCAACTAGGCGCAGTGGAACCTGTGCTGACGCAACACCAAGGGACAGGTTTCTACTCCCATTACTTTCTAACGCAGAAAAAGACTGGAGGATGGAGGCCTAAACTAGACCTACGCCGACTGAAAAAATTTGTGAGGATACAAAGATTCAAGATGGTCACACTGGGCACAATAATACCTGCATTGGATCAAGGGGACTGGTTCACAGCCCTCGACCTACAGGATGCTTACTTTTATATATCAATTCATCCAGCTCACAGACGCTTCCTACGATTCACAATCAGTCACGACCATTTTCAATACAGAGTTCTTCCTTTTGGACTCTCCACAGCTCCAAGAGTCTTTTCCAAGACTCTAGCCGTGGTTGTGGCTCACCTCCGCAAACACAGGGTCACACTGTTCCCCTACCTGGACGATTGCCTCATCAAGGGCGACTCCTATGGCGAGACACTTCAAGCTACGCGTTTCGCCATCTCCCTCTTTCACAGCCTAGGCCTCCAAATAAACATCCAAAAATCCACCTTGACACCTACTCAACAGATCGAGTTCATCGGAGCTCATCTTGACTCAACCCAGAGCAGGGCCTCGCTCCCATACAACAGATTCCTCGCTATCACGCTCTCTACCCGTCCCAGGATGCTCTCTACTCGTCCCAGAATCTGCCTAAAGTTCCGTGGTCACATGGCAGCCACCACCTTCGTGGTTCAACACGCCAGGCTACACATGAGATGTCTCCAGGGCTGGCTTAACTCCAGTTTCAAACCCAACAGACACACCTTAGGGATGCTGCTAACTCCTCCTCCCAATGTTATAGCTTCCCTACAGTGGTGGACAAGTCCAGAAAACCTCTGCACAGGGGTTTCCTTCCAGCAACGGTCCCCAATGCTCATGCTCACCACGGACGCTTCCCTGATCGGTTGGGGAGCGCATCTAGGGGGACACAGGGCACAAGGCCGGTGGTCTGCATTAGAGATGCAGCTACACATAAATCTCTTAGAGCTCAGAGCAGTGAGGAGCGCATGCCTTCACTTTCTTCCCCTCATAAAGAACAAATATCTGCGGGTCTTAACAGACAACATAGCATGTATGTACTACATAAACAGACAAGGGGGAGCCCGATCACATTCCCTTTGCATGGAAGCCATTCGACTATGGAATTCGTGCATACGACATCGAATACAAATCATCGCTTCCTACCTACCAGGCTGCCACAACACTAGTGCCGATGCACTCAGCAGGCACTTCTCGACAGAACACGAATGGGAACTGCACCCCGCAATACTCCAACAGCTCTTCTCCCGCTGGGGCACCCCGTCAATAGATCTCTTTGCCATGACCCAAAACCGAAAATGCTCCAGGGCGGTACTCGGGACTGCATCCCTAGGAGATGCATTCCTCATCCCATGGAACAACTACCTCCTGTACGCCTTCCCACCAATCCCTCTATTACACAGGGTTCTTCGGAAGATCGCGGACGACAAGGCCAGGTCATCCTTATTGCCCCGGCTTGGCCAAGACAGACGTGGTATCCCTACCTTCTCCACATGTCCTCCTGTCACCCATGGGCTCTCCCCAACAGGCCAGACCTCCTTTACCAGGGCAACGGACGAGTTCTTCACCCCCAGCTCCAAAAGCTCCACCTCACAGCCTGGTTCCTTCATGGTTCCAAACCCATGAACTAGCCTGTTCCGAGCAAGTCCAATATGTCCTCCTGCACAGTAGGAAAGACTCCACTCGTAAAACCTACCTGCAGAAGTGGAAGCGTTTCGCTCTCTGGTGCTCACATAATCACTTAGCACCCAATAACGTGACCCTCCCTAACATTCTAGACTACCTCCTGAAACTAAAACAGGACGGACTTTTGCTCAGCTCCATCAAAGTGCACCTGGCAGCGCTTACCACCTCCCATGACCTATTAGATGGGTACTCACTCTTTACCCACCCCACCATTAAACGCTTTCTCACGGGCTTGCAAAATCTCTACCCTGAAATTCACCCAACAGTGGCTACATGGAATCTTAACCTCGTTCTTCATGCTCTCATGAAACCTCCATTTGAGCCCTTGGCTACTTCCTCTCATCTCCATATGTCCATGAAGGTGGCTATCTTAGTTGCCATAACATCAGCAAGGAGAGTTGGTGAAATGAGTGCCCTGATGGCCCACCCTCCCTACACAATCTTCTCCAAAGACAAAGTCATTTTGAGACCACATCCTAAATTTCTTCCTAAGGTGGTATCGACCTTCCACCTCAACCAACCTATATATTTACCTACTTTCTATCCCAAACCTCAGAAAACTCCGCAAGAGTCAACCCTGCATACTCTCGACGTCAGGCGAGCAATTGCCTTTTATTTAGACAGGACTAAACCATTTCGCAAGTCTCCACGACTCTTTGTTTCCATTGCCGAAAGATCGAAAGGTACGGCTATCTCTAAACAACGTCTATCCAAGTGGATCTCTGACTGCATCAGATCCTGTTACCGTACGAAAAATCTTCAACCGCCCGAAGGCATTAGAACTCATTCCACTCGAGCCATGTCGACATCCATTGCCTTCCTACACAACGTTCCCATTCCTGACATCTGCAAAGCGGCTACATGGTCATCTGAACACACGTTTGCAAAACACTATGCTCTCACGCAAGACACCACGGCAGACACAATAGTAGGCCATACAGTACTATCTACAGTACTCACTGCCACATCTCCAAAGTCCCACCAACCATAGTGGGTACTGCTATACATTCACCTAGAGTGGAGCACCCACAGGGACAGCACTCGAAGAAGAAGAGAAAGTTACTCACCTTGCAGTAACTGAGGTTCTTCGAGATGTGTGTCCCTGTGGGTGCTCCACTCCCTGCCCTCCTCCCCTCTACTTTGGAGTACTGGTATGATTCTCCACGGTAGAGAAGGAACTGAGGATGGTGTGGGGCGCACGCACTCAGGAAGATTCCAACTAGACGGGAGATACCATCTGAGTGCGTGCGCCCCAACCAGGCACTGCTACCGAAAATCTCTGATCAACAGTGCTGGGACGCACCGTCACCTAGAGTGGAGCACCCACAGGGACACACATCTCAAAGAACCTCAGTTACTGCAAGGTGAGTAACTTTCTCTTCTCAACCTGTGCCCCAATCAGCACACACTGCAGCCCTGTGACATCCTCAGGGCCATACAGGTAGTATATATATTGTGTGGATGCGACCCATGTAACACACAGAGAACTGCATATGTGGCCCACAGGTAAATAGGTTGAGAACCACTGGTCTGGAGACATCTTCCCTGCCCCCTTTGTTTTTTTTTTGTGATCCACACATCTCTTTTAGTCATGAAGGTAGCTTTCCTGATGTCAAGAGTCACTGAAGAGTTCTCCTTTACCTGCTGGACTCCATCTGAAGAGGTTTCTCTCCTTACCATTCCCAGGCTTTATCATTAGGAATTACCAAGTGCCCTTTGAATGTATTGCATCTGCAGACCTGCATCACTAGGATTCACACAGTCTGATGCACCAGACTCAGAGCCATCTCCAAAGCAGTGACTCCTAGCAGTGATGAGTGTGTGCTCTGAACTGATTGTGCATGGGCATAAAAGGGGGAACCAGACAGAAAATAACTCAGCTACATTCCAGTGCTTGTAGGCTGCAGGAGCTGACCTCCATCAGACCGTTATTTGTTTTCTGCTTTTCCCTTGTTTTATTGGGTAATGTTTAACACTAGGTGCTTGGTCGTTTCTCAACTCACTGCATGAGAGTGGGTGCACATAGTTATAGGTAGAGTAGATGTGTAGAAAGCTTTCCTCTGAGGATAAGTGGTGGTGCTGGGGGCTTTGTGCAGGGCCCTAAGGCCTCAGCACTTCTAGGGCACCAGCCTCTTTTCAGTTGAGACTAACACCAAGTTGTTGTTTTTCAAGTAATGCTGGCTCTGCAAGGCTTAAAATTCCCCTCACAGACTGCTGTGCAGGATGCTTGAAATGCCTTGGAGCGTGTCTCCAGCAAGAGCTCTGCGTCACACAGCGCTCCCAAACTATGCCTATTCGGCATTTTTTTTGCTGTCCGTTACTTGTGTGAGGCACAGCTGCACATGAAACACTTGTGAGCTCTCCTGCCTGACCTTCATTTTGCCATATTCCAGAAAAAAATAAGGTGGCTCCTTGTCCCTAATCAAAATTCCTTCCTAAAATAGTTTTGGATTTTCCTTTGAGGCGTTCATGGACAGAGGACTGTTCTCTTGGGATGGACTTCATCTGAATAGGGCAGGAAAAACACTTCTAGGGTGGAGGCTGGCACAACTGATTAAGAGGGCTTTAAACTAGGAATTTGGGGGAGATGGTTGGGAGATGTACAGGTAATCTCCATGCTGGATTTTGACATTGAGAGGGAAGAAAATAAAGTAAGAAAGGATACAGTCATGAGTAGGAGAATGGACATAAGGAGGAAGGGTAGTGTAGATACCAGTCTAATAGGAGATACTGGCAGTAGAATGTCAATGCCTAATCGGGAAAAAAGCCACACAGCAAAAATTAAGATGCTCATACGCTAATGCAAGGAGCCTAGGTAATAAAATGTAGGAACTAGAGCTACTGGTGCAGGAAGTGAAATCAGATATTATAGGGATAACAGAAACATGGTGGAATAGTAGTCATGACTGGAGTACAGGTATTGAAGGGTATGTGTTTCCTAAGACATACATAAAGGCAAAGGTGGTGGAGTAGCATTGTATATCAATGATGAGGTAGACTGTAAAGAAATAAGAAGTGATGGGATAGATAAGACAGAGTCTGTCTGGGCAAAAATCACATTGGGGAAGAAAGCTACTAGAGCCTCCCCTGAGATAGTGCTTGGGGTGTGCTACAGACCGCCGGGATCTGATTTGGAGATGGATAGAGACCTCTTTAATGTTTTAAATGAAGTAAATACTAATGGGAATTGCGTGATCATGGGAGACTTTAACTTCCTAGATATAGACTGGAGGACAAGTGTTAGTAATAATAATAGGGCTCAGTTTTTCATGGATGCGATAGCTGATGGATTCCTTCACCAAGTAGTTGCTGAACCAACAAGAGGCGTTGCCATTTTAGATTTTATTTTGGTGACTAGTGAGGACCTCATAGAAGAAATGATTGTAGGGGACAACCTTGGTTCGAGTGATCATGAGCTAATTCAGTTCAAACTAAATGGAAGGATAAACAAAAATAGATCTGTGACTAGGGTTTTTGATTTCAAAAGGGCTAACTTTAAAGAATTAAGGAAATTAGTTAGGGAAGTGGATTGGACTGAAGAACTTGTGGATCTAAAGGTGGAGGAGGCCTGGAATTACTTCAAGTCAAAGTTGCAGAAACGATCAGAAGCCTGCATCCCAAGAAAGGGGAAAAAATTCATAGGCAGGAGTTGTAGACCAAGCTGGATGAGCAAGCATCTCAGAGAGGTGATTAAGAAAAAGTAGAAAGCCTACAAGAAATGGAAGATGGGAGTGATCAGCAAGGAAAGCTACCTTATTGAGGTCAGAACATGTAGCGATAAAGTGAGAAAGGCCAAAAACCATGTAGAGTTTTCCCTTGCAAAGGGAATTAAAACCAATAGTAAAAGGTTTTATAGCCATATAAATAAGAAGAAACAAAGAAAGAAGAAGTGGGACTGCTAAACACTGAGGATGGAGTGGAGGTTAAGGATAATCTAGGCATGGCCCAATATCTAAACAAATACTTTGCCTCAGTCTTTAATGAGGCTAATGAGGAGCTTAGGGATAATGGTAGGATGACAAATCGGAATGAGGATATGGAGGTAGATATTACCACATCCGAGGTGGAAGCCAACCTCAAACAGTTTAGTGGGACTAAATTGGGGGGCCCAGATAATCTTCATCCAAGAATATTAAAGGAACTGGTACATGAAATTGCAAGCCCATTAGCAAGAATTTTTAATGAATCTGTAAACTCAGAGGTTGTACCATATGACTGGAGAATCGCTAACATAGTTCCTATTTTTTAAGAAAGGGAAAAAATTTGATCTGGGAACTACAGGTCTGTTAGTTTGACATCTGTAGTATGCAAGGTCTTGGAAAAAATTTTGAAGGAGAAAGTAATCAAGGACATTGAGGTCAAAGGTAATTGGGACTGCCCCCCACCTTCCCATCCAACCCCTCCTCTCATTCCTGTCTGCCCCCCTCCCGAACCCCTGCCCCCATTCAACCCCGCTGTTTCCGGTCCTCTGACCATCCCAACCCCTATCCACACCCCTGCTCCCTGCCCCCTTACCGCTCGGCTGGAGCACTGGTGGCTGGCGGCGCTACAGCCGCGCTGCCCGGCTGGAGCCAGCCACACCACCACGCAGCACAGAGCACTGGGTCAGGCCAGGCTCTGCAGCTGTGCTGCCCCAGAAGCTTGCAGCCCCGCTGCCCAGAACATTGTGCCGGCAGTGGAGCGAGCTGAGGCTGCGGGGGAACAGCACAGGAGGGGCCGGGGGTAGCCTCCCGGGCCAGGAGCTCAAAGGCTGGGCAGGAGGGTCCTGCAGGCCGGATGTGGCCCACGGGCCATAGTTTTCCCACCTCTGCCCTAGTTGCTGTCTCTGTTTCTCTCTGGCAGGAGAGGATCCATGTGCACTATACCCTACACTATAATCACTATTACTGGTTGATTGGGTAGCTTTGTGGAACCAACAGGCAGTCTCTGTAGATCTGTATGAGCTAGAGGCACAATCACCATATGGGTTAGTTATTATACAAGCTGTCTTTGAATTTTTTGTTGTGACGATTAGGTTATCGCATCAGGCTAGGCTCCAGCACTGACAAAAAGGATACCGGACGCCTCCATGTGGACTTTGCTCAAGCTCGGGATGATCTGTATGAGTGGGAGTGTAAACAGCGGATGCTGGCACGAGAGGAGCGCCATCGCAGAAGAATGGAGGAGGAGAGATTCTGTCCTCCTTCTCCACCCCCTGTTGTCCACTACTCTGACCACGAGTGCAGCATTGTTGCTGAAAAGCTGAAAGGTATGTAGTGCTGAAGACTGGTTGTTTTTCATAGCAAATACTAAGAAATGAAACACACTCAGATTTCAGTGGCTTCCTTTACTAGACTGAATAATACCACCACCTGGTACCCTGTAATGGGGTGTTTACCCCTCACAAGGCAGGACTGATAAAGTAGAATAATTAGCCTAATAGGCTGCACCTGGTGAAGAGCCAAGGATTGGAAGAATTGACTGAAGATGGACTCCAGCTGGGGAGGAACAGGAGGGCTGGTATAAAACCAGGAAGTTGGCAGCAGAAAAGGGCTGCAAGAGAAATAGTCTGCAGTTACTCCCTGAGAGAAGGGAGCTGTGTTTGGGTCTACGGTGCCAGGTAGCCTGCAGTTACTGTCTGGGAGGAGAGAGTTTGGGCTGGTAAACATGAGGGGGAGGAGCCAGAAGTAGAGATGAGAAGTAGGAAGATGTAGGAAGGAGTTCAGGGGAAGAGCAATATGGTCAGGGAGTGATCAGGCCACCGTTGCTAGTGATAATTTGGTCCCCTACTAGCCACTGGAGGAGTGGCACAGTCAGGGCAGTGAAGGGGAGCCTGCCGTTTTGTATAGCGGGGCTTTTGCGTTATGGGGTCCTTGTATTCCCCTGTCTTGATGACTGGCTCCTAGTGGTGCAATCCAGAGATGAAATTTGGATCTCGACCTCCATGTTGCTCAGACTCCTTTCCTTCCTAGAAGTCAGAGTTTGTCGAAAAATCAACTTTGGTTCCTGCACAGTCCTGAGTCTTCAGAGAGGCCTCCATCAATTCAGTTTCAGCATGAGCTTACCTACAAAAGGACAGATTCCAGACTCTGCAAGAACTCATGACCCAAGTAGTCAACAGTCCATCTGTCCCACTCAGAAGTTGCCTATCCCTCCTTGGCCACATGGCAGCCTGCATGTATGCAGCCACCTTCGCTTGCCTCCACCTCTGTTGCCTCCAGATGTGTCTTCAGAGAGTTTACTTGCCCATGCAGCACACCAGGGACCTTATGCTGACAGTCCCCCCTCGAGGTGCTCTCTTCCCTCCTGTGCTGGATGGACCGTCACATATCTGTGTGAGGATTCCCTTCCTCCCAGGACAGGATGATCATCACACACACATCCCTCTTAGTATGGGGAACACACATGGGAGACCACATGATGCAAGGCACATGAGCCCCTGAGGAATACTGGATGTATATCAACATCCTGGAACTCTGGGCAATATAGAGAGCATGTCAAACTTTTCTCCCATTCACCCACTCCCATCATGTTCTCATCATGTCAGACAACACTTCCACCGTTTATTACATCAACAAACAAGGGGACACAAAATCAACTGCTCTGTGTGTGGAGGTAGTCAGTCTATAGGATTAGTGCATTGCCCACAAGATCCTGCTTTTGGCAGCCTGTCTTCTGGAGACTCAGAACATGATTGTGGACTCTCTCTCAGCAGAAGATTCGTGGCCAATCATGAGTGGGAACTCCACAACACTGTATTAAACGACATCTTCAACCAATGTGGGACTGCAACCAGAGACCTCATCACCTCCTAAGCCAACCACAAATGCAGCACATACTGCTCCGGGGGTGCATTGGTCCCCACTCTCTGGGCGATTCTCTCGTACTCCGGTGGTTGGAGCAGATCAACTACACCTACCCTCCTCTACCACTCCTGCCACGAGTACTCCACAAGAGTAAAAGAGGTCATCCTGATTGTCCCATTCTGGCCAAAACATTTCTGGTTTCTTAACCTTCTCCACATGTCAGTGTGTCCCCCTCTTCCCAGTCCCACTTTCCCTGAGTGGTTAACGCAACACAATGGCAGGATCAGACACAGATGCTTCACCCCACCTCAGAGTGTGGTATTTGGATGGGCATCTTCTCTAGAATGAGAATGCTTATCAGAAGTGCAAGAAAGAGTCCACTAGGCATCCCTACCGGGCCAAGTGGAAATGATTCACCTTCTGGGCCCAACAGAAATGGCTTTCCCCAGAGGAAGTGGAGATTCCCCTTCTTTTGGATTATTTCCTATCTTAAAGATGTTGGAGCTAACCCTAATCTATTTCAAGTTCCACTAGTGGCAACCAGTGCCTTCCACCCTCCTGTGGAAGGACACTGCATATTTACACATCCGTTGATTACTATGTTTTGGAAAGGCCTCCTCAGAACTTTTCCACCTGTATAACCTATTGCTCCACACTGGGACTTCAACCTCGTTTTATTGGCACTGATGAAACAACCCTTTGAGTCACTGGCTTCATGCTCTATGTCCCTTCTTTCCATGAAAGTCACCTTCCTTGTGGCTATCGCTTTGGCAAGAAGGGCAGGGGAACTTGGGGCCATGATGGCAGACCCCCTTTTCACCACTTTTCATAAAGACAAAGTCTCCCTGCACCTACATCCTAAGTTTCTACCAAAGTTTGTCTCTCAGTTTCATGTCCACCAACCCATCCACTTACCTGTTTTCTTCCCAAAGCCTCAGATCTTGGAAGAGGAACATCAACTTCACTCCCTTGACATCTGCCAGGCCTGCAGAGGACAAGATCAATCAGAATGTCTGCTTGATTGTTTATCGCAGTAGCGGAGAGACTGAAGGGGCAAGCAATTTCCACACACAGAATCTCCAAATGGATTTCCAGGTGCATTACACCAGTGGCTCTCAACCTTTCCAGACTACTGTACCCATTTCAGGAATCTGATTTGTTTTGTGTACCCCCACGTTACACCTCACTTAAAAACTACTTGCTTGGGGTCACCAATTGAAATTAATAGGCGACAGGTTTAAAACAAACAAAAGGAAGTATTTCTTCACACAGTGCACAGTCAACCTGTGGAACTCCTTGCCAGAGGATGTTGTGAAGGTCAAGACTATAACAGGGTTCAAAAAAGAACTAGATAAATTCATGGATGATAGGTCCATCAATGGCTATTAGCCAAGATGGGCAGGGATGGTGTCCGTAGCCTCTACTTGCCAGAGGCTGGGAGTGGGCGGCAGTGGATGGATCACTTGATGATTATCTGTTCTGTTCATTTCCCTCTGGGGCACCTGGCATTGGCTGCTGTCGGAAGACAGGATACTGGGTTAGATGGACCTTTGGTCTGACCCAGTATGGCCATTCTTATGTTCTTATTACAAAATCAGACATAAAAATGCAAAAGTATTACAGCACATTATTACTGGAAAAGCTGCTCACTTTCTCATTTTTACCACATAATTATAAATCAGTTGGAATATAAATATTGTACTTCCTTTTCAGTGTATAGTATCTAGAGCAGTATAAACAAGTCGTCTGTATGAAATTTTAGTTTGTACTGACTTCTCTAGTGCTTTTTATGTAGCCTGTTATAAAACTGGGCAAATATCTAGATTAGTTGATGTACCTTCTGGAAGATCTCTGCGTACCTCAAGGGGTACACGTACCCATGGTTAAGAACCACTGCGTTACACTATGCTATCAGTTGTCAGGACTGTCTCCAAACCTCAGCGTGAGGGCCCATTCCACGAGAGCCCAGGCATCCACCAGGGCCACCCTCCACAATATGCAGCTTAGAGACATATATAAAGTGGTCACATACCTTTGCTACACATTACGGCTTGGTTCAGAACTCTGCAACGGATGCCTCATTCAGCACAGCCGCCCTCCACTCCCCTCTTCTGCATTAGGTACTGCTGGTTAATCACTCTTAGGGTACGTCTACACTACGGGACTATTCCGAATTTGCATAAACCGGTTTTGTAAAACAGATTGTATAAAATCGAGTGCGCGCGGCCACACTAAACACATTAAATCGGTGGTGTGCGTCCACGGTCTGAGGCTAGCATCGACTTCTGGAGCGTTGCACTGTGGGTAGCTATTCCGTAGCTATCCCATAGTTCCCGCAGCCTCCCCCGCCCCTTGGAATTTCCAGGTTGAGATCCCAGTGCCTGATGGGGCAAAAATCATTGTCGCGGGTGGTTCTGGGTAAATGTCATCAGTCACTCCTTCCTCTGGGAAAGCAACGGCAGACAAGCATTTGGCGCCTTTTTTCCCTGGATTGCCCTGGCAGATGCCATAGCATGGCAATCATGCAATTGTGACTGTCACCGTATGTGTACTAGATGCCGCTGACAGAGGCGATTCAGCAGCGCTACACAGCAGCATGCTTTTGCTTTTGCATGACAGCAGAGATGGTTGCCAGCCATACTGTACCATCTACCAATCCATAAATTGGTAAAAAGATGATCATGGCTACCAGTCGTTTTGCACCATTTGCTGCTGTCATAAGTGCCCCTGGCTGCTCTTAGCCAGGGGTGCAAAAGCCAAAATTGGGAATGACTCCCAGAGTCAATCCCTCCTTTTTGGTATCTAAAAATAGAATCAGTCCTGGCTAGAATATGGGCAAGTGTACTAGAGAACCACTGTATCAGAGAGCACAGCTGCTCTGTGTCAGATCCTGCAGAAATTATGAGCTGTATGCTATTCACAGGGGGTGCCCCTGCAACAACCCCACCTGTTGATTCCATTCTTCCCCCAGTCTTCCTGGGCTACCGTAGCATTGTCCCCCCACTTGTGTGATGAAGTAATAAAGAATGCAGGAATAAGACACACTGATTTGTTAGTGAGAAATGAGTGGAAGGCAGCCTCCAGCTGCTATGATAGTCCAGACAGGACAGTAAGGAGTGTGGAGCAGAGGAGCCCAGCATCCCTCTGCTAGTCCAGGGGCAACTGAATCTTTTTTTTACACATGAAGGGTGGGGGCTGACAGAGCTCAGCCCCCTGTTGCTATGACGACAATGGTTATCAGCCATACTGTACCATCTACCATGAAAAATTAGGGCCAGGCACCCTTAATAGACCTCACCGACTGGTAACCGATGCTAGTCTGCATGGTTACCAGTCCTTTTGCACTGCCCCATGTGCCAATAGGCTGATGACGAGGATGGATACCAGTAGTATTGCACCATCAGCCACCCATGGCGGGGGGGAGCAAGGATGTTGGTGTTGAGTGCTGCAGCATCGCATCTATCTGCAGCATTCAGTAAAGATAGGGTGACATGTTAAAGAGTCAAGAGAGGATTGTTTTCCCTTTCACTTCTGGGGGTGGGTGGGGGGGTGCGTAAATTGCCGAGCTATGCCCTGACCCACCGTGGACACTGTGTTTGACCCTAGAAGCATTTGGAGCTCAGCCAAGAATGCAAATACTTTTCGGAGACTGCAGGAACTGTGTGATAGCTTGAGTCCTCCAGTCCATGAGCGTCCATTTGATTCTTGGGCTTTCCGTTACGTTTGTCACGCAGCAGTGCGCTGAGCCCCTGCTATGGCGTCTGTCTGGAGATTTTTTAAAAATGATTTTGAATTTCGTCTTCTGTAACGGAGCGCTGATAGAACAGATTTGCCTGCCCTTACAGCGATCACATCCGCATGGTCCATGCGGGAGCTCTTTCTTTATTTTGATTTTTAACTGCATCGCCACACGTGCTGATCTGAGCTCCACGCTAGGCAAACAGGAAATATTCAAAAGTTCGCGGGGCTTTTCCTGTCTACCTGGCCACTGCATCCGAGTTCAGATTGCTGTCCAGAGCGGTCAGTGGTGCACTGTGGGATACCGCCCGGAGGCCAATACTGTCGATCTGCGGCCACACTAACCCTAATCCGATATGGTAATTCCGATACTAGCGCTACTCCTCTCGTTAGGGAGGAGTACAGAAACCGGTTTAAAGAGCCCTTTATACCGATGTAAAGGGCCTCTCAGTGTGGACGGGTGTGGCGTTAAATCGGTTTTACGTTCCTAAAACCGGTTTAAACGCCTAGTGTAGACCAGGCTTTAGTGGAATACAATAGGTACCATCACTCGAAGAAGAAGAGGAGGTTACTTACCTGTAAGTGGAAGTTCTTTGAGATGTGTTGTCCCTATCTGTTTTCCACTTGCTGCCCTCCTTCCCCCTCTGCTGTAGATCTGTTGGATTTGCAGCGGTGAAGGAACTGGAGACTGTTCATCTGACCTGTCTGTTATCACCTCAGATTAAACCATGAGGTAAAGAAAGGGCAGAACAATGGACACTACTACTTTCAAATTCTACAGCTCTGGATGAATGCTGCACATGTGTAAACTCTCAGTGGAATACAGATAGGGACCATGCATCTCAAACAACCTCCACTTACAGGTATGTAACCTCCTCTTCTCATCTAATGACTGTTTGGTGTCCTGTACACAAGGTGAATCTGTGGATCTAGTTCCAGCCCGTTGCCTCTCACAGGTGTGTTTATCCTGCCTCAGAGAGATGTCCTGGTGCGCTTCCCAGCAGTTACCTATCACCAAGAGCTGCTGATGCAGATTCTTATAAGGTGCCAAGATCCAGAAAAATTCCAGCTGATGGCTTTGAACATGAGGGGCTGAACCTCTGGAAGCTCAGATATTCTGATCAGCTGCTGGCCTCTGCCAGGATGCTCTCTGGCCAGGATAACTCTCTAACTCCTGAAAGGATTCCATACACAGAGCTTAAATACTCAGATCTCTGGAAGATCTGCAAATTCTGGAGTGCACAACATGGAGCTCTGAGTGTTGTGTGGTGACTCCATTAAAAAGCTGAGTCTCAGCAGTGGCTTTGGGTTCTTCTTTGAGTGATTGCTCATGTGTATTCCACAGTAGGTGTGCGTGCTTGCTACGTGCACCGGTGCTGGAAGTTTTTCCCCTAGCAGTACCCGTAGGGGGGAGCACCCCCCGCGACCTCTGGAGTGGCGCCTGCCTGGTGCGGTATAAGGGGAACTGCGCATTCCCCCCACCCTCAGTTCCTTCTTGCTGCCAGTGAAGGTGTGTCGGAACTGCTCTGCTCCAGCTTTGCTGTAGCTTGTCCCCAGAACTGTTCGTTCATTCAGCGTTAGTACCCGTAGTTAGTTAGCTGTTTAGTTAGTTTAGTTAGTCAGTGAGCCCGGGCCGGGGCATGCCCCGCGCCCCGGGGTTTAAGTCGTGCGGCTCTTGTAGGTGTTCTATGCCAAGAAGCGCCCCACATGCAGACTGTTTGCGCTGCTTGGGAGAAACCCATATCAGCAAAAGGTGCAAGATTTGCAAGTCGTTTAAGCCTTGGACAAAAAGAGAAAGGGACATTAGGCTACGGGCCATCCTGATGGAGTCGGCGCTGATTTTGACCTCAGCACGCCGCTCTGAACTGGTACCCGGCACTGCAGTGTCAGTATGTGGTGACCCTCTGGTACCATTGACCAGTTGGCACCACTCTCCATCCACGGGGCACGCCAAAAGGGCCAAGAAGACTCCCTCTTTGCAGCAGCACCGAGGGAAATCTGGGACAGAGGCTAGGCCCATGTCGGGCAGTCCTCGATCCCCACCGGGCCCCAGGCCACCAACTCAAGATGAGCGGAGTAGCCCGGCCCCTTCGGAACAGGCCTCTCTGGATGTCCTGAAGCACTCCAGGCGGCCTGGGACGTCATGTCCATGCCGGTGCCCGGAGCACGGCTAATGTCAGCCCCACGCTCCAGAGGCAAGCTGCTGCTGGGATCTCTGCAGTTGCCTCCGGCCTGGTACCGGTCTCAGTTGAGGGACTGTTCTCGACGCTGATCACTGCCCAGCGACCGCTCGGGGCAGAGTCCAGGTGGATCGCCCTCGACGCCAACCAGACTGTCTGGCTGGGTTCCATCCAGCCGGAACTCGTGGCACTGCTCGTCCCGGGAATATCGACGGGACCGCGGTGGGTATCGCCGTTGGTCCTTGTCTTGGAGAGAGTACCGCAGTCGGTCATGGCACGGTCATCGACGCCATTCCCGCTCGGACTCCCGCTCCAAGTCTCCGTCAAGACACCGCAGCCCCAGGCGTCGATCACCGGTGTCTAGCCGTCACATTCACCTTGTACTATGCGATTGTCCCCCAGACCAGGCGTCACCCTCCTTCCCCTCTGTTGGAGTTGTCTGGCAAGAAGGAACTGAGGGTGGGGGGGGAGCATGCAGCTCCCTTTATACTGCGCCAGGCAGGTGCCACTCCAGAGGTCGCGGGGGGTGCTCCCCCCTATAGGTACTGCTAGGAGAAAAGCTTCCGGCACCGGTGCACGTGGAGAGCATGCACACCTCCTGTGGCATAGACATGAACAAAACATCTCGAAGAACGCCAGTTACGGAACAGGTAACTGTCTTTTCTCCCACAACGTCATCTGACAAAGGCAGTCTGGCTTCTCTCCTACACATCTCCCGGTTTCTTAAAGCAGTGGCAACGATTTGTTTTCTATTAAAGCTCCTGTACTAGTTGGAAGCTAAACCTCGTTATGGAACACTTCACAGAGCAGCCCTTTCAGCCGATGGTTAACTCATGATATTTCCTCTCTGTCAAAGTTTCCTGCTTAATTGCAGTCACATCTGCTTGAAGGATTAGCAAGTTAAATGCATTGTATGTCAAGAGGCTTTTCTGCAGCTTTCCCCCAAAAGTAATACTCCGATTTCCTACCTAAAATCCGTTCTTCTCAGCTCAATCAGGACTCCGTTCTGTCCTGAGCCCTCTCATCCTCAGGAAATAGAGATGACACCATTTGGATGTCAGCAGGGCCATCAAGTTCATCTTGGGTAGACAAAGTCATTCAGGAAATTGGATATTTGGTCCATCACTTATGTCACCAAGAACAAGGGACTAGAAGTTTCTGAGACATCCTTCTCTAGGTAGAATTGAACATGTTTGTGGTTATTTAGGGGTTAAAGCTGGGACATTTTTCAGCTGAGGTGGTGACGCTTTCCAGGCTAATGTGGGAGGAGCAGCAAAGGCATCAAGACATTAACAGCTACCTTTGTGGTCTTGGGGGTATGGTTAACCGACTTAGTAAACTCTCTGCTATGAAAAGAGACATTTACAACAACGTTAAGTTATCTGGTTTTGTGTGGCATAAATCTACATAGGGCATATATATTAAACAGGCCCAGATTTTCAAAATCTAGTGGCATTGGGTGCCCAACTTGTGACTCCTAAAATGGGCCTGAATCTGAAGGGGTGAGGGTGCTCAGCACTTTCTGAACATCAGCTGCTTTCAGGTATCTCATGTTGGGCACCTAACATCACTAGAGACTTTTGAAAATTTGGGCTGCAGTTTCCCAGCTGGTCAGCATGGAACCTCTGCTGCCTAGCGAGAGCCAGTTCCTCCTCCCAACAGCTAGAGGGGTGATGTAGGCTGAGAACAGCAACCCCTTTCACAAAGGCTAGACAACAGCCTTCATCTGGCAAGTCCTCTCAGTTACTGTTACCTGAGGCAGATATGACCCAGTGACCTAGAGGTAAACAGCTTTTGTGGCCAAGCATCCCCCTGAACTAACCATTCACCCGTCCCCTGAGCCAGGCACTCCCCAGCACCTTGCCCTGGAGCCAGTCACTCACCAATTCCTGGGCCAGCCATTCACCAGTCCCCTGAGCCAGGGACACCCTGCTGCCCACCCCATAGTCAGCTGCTCACCTGGCCCTCAGCTAGCCTTTTGCCAGTCCCCTGAGTTGTAACATTTGTTATTGTTCTTTAATAGCCTGAAAGTGACATTCCTTGCTAAATCTTCATGCCTTTACTCAGGCAAACTGTCTTTGAGTCAGTGGGCATTTTGCCAGGGCAAAGAGTGACTAAAACTGGGTAGGCATTTCAGAGTTTGATCCATGCCTTTGTATTGTCTCTTCAGTAGAGCCGCAGTTAACCTAGCTGTGCTCCAGCACTATGGTTGTGAGCTAGCTGGGGGCCTTGCCTCCTCTGTATTGTATTTCAGCAGCTACTTTTTTTTCTTGATTTCTCTGCAGCAAAGAGGCAGATTTAAAACTATGTATAATTCTGAGGACAATTCAGATAATAATTTTAAGACAGGTTAGGCCTGTGGCCTAATGTAATGCATTTCCCCTTTAAAATACGGTCATAATTGGAGAATATTTAAAAATCGTAGTAGCTAGCCAGATTCATAAATTATCATAAAATACAGAGAAACCAGAAAACATCTTAGATAATCTTTGCAAAGCATGCTTTCCATAAATTGCTGTTCTGACAGCCCCAATGTATTTGATGCTTGACTGAAAGCTGGCCATGTTGTGTTTTGAGGAATCTAATCCTGCCACACTAAGCAAATAGTTCAGTGCTGACTGCTGCGAAGGTGGCTGCTAAACAGCTGTGCCACTGGAAATGACTGCAGATTTTCCCTGTTCTAAAGATTTTCTGTTTTGACCCAGATGATTCCAAGTTCTTGGAAGCAGTGCAGACCTTGGTGACCTGGATAGAACGTGGGGAAGTGAACAGGCGGAGTGCAAACAACTTCTACTCCATGATCCAGTCAGCTAACAGTCACATTCGCAGATTGATGAACGAGAAAGCAGCCCATGAGAAAGAGATGGAGGAAGCTAAGGAGAAGTTTAAGCTTGCTCTCTCAGGGATTCTAGTCCAGTGTGAGTAGTATTTCCGCACTGAGCATTGTTCATGTATTACTGGGAGATTTTTTTGTTTTTGAAGGGGCACAGCAAATACAGCAAGACCCCAGAAAAAATAATCACCATGGCTGGACAAATACAGTTAATTTACAGATATATGTAATTTACCTCCATAAATTTCTTCTGGTGTATCGTGGAGGAAGCATTTACGCATGTGGGAATGAACTCCTCATTTGTTCTCTTTCAAATATATTCTGTTAATTATTCTACTGTAGCAATGCCCAACATTCTTTACCTTGGTGTGCAGTCAAGGTAAGTCCCCAGCAGCCCAGTGCCTCAGTGCAATGTTCAGGATTGACTCACCAAAGGTAGGACGTAACAGAATGTTTTCAAAGTCCTGTTTCATAAAAAGAGGCTCCATAAATAGGAGATTAAATCAATTTCTCATGGTGATGTAGGACCAAATTTTAAACTAGTGCCTTTTGCATTTGGTTTTCCTTTCATGCTTAATCTTGTTTAATCTTGATTCAGATTTTTTTCTGTTCTTAACATAAACAAATATGGGCATTGAATCCAAGAGATGGAGTGTTTTCCTCAGAGTAAGTAGTAATAGAGAGAGTAGGAAGTGTTGTGTAACAGACAGGTCATGGGCAATAATGAAAAATTCACAGAAGCCTGTGACCTGTCCTTGACTTTTACTAAAAATACCTGTGACAAAATGTGTAGCCTGGGCAGCTGTGGGGGGAGCGAAGGGGGGCAGGGAGTTCCAGGGTCCCCCCCACTACAGCTGGGAGCTGCCGGGCCCCCCTGCCACCTGCGGCAGCCGAGAGCTCCATGGATCCCCCTGAGGGCAGCAGAGGGAGCAGTGGGATTCCCCCTGCCGCCCATGGCAGCAGGGAGCAATGGGGGTCCCTCTTGCCACCAATGGGGATGGGGAGCGGCGGGGATTCCCCCCGGCCACCAGGACTCCCTGCTGCCCTCGGGGCAGGGAGTGGCGGGGATTCCCCCTGCTGTTGGGTCCCCCTGCTGCCCGCAGTGGCTGGGAGTGGTGGTTCCTTCCTGCTGCCCATGGTGGCCGGGAACAGTGGGGAGCTGCGTAGTTCCCCCCTGCCACCTGTGGTGGCTGGGAGCTGCAGGGGTACCTCACAGTTCCCTGCCTCCACAGGTTGCAGGGGACCCTGCAGCTCCCAGTCACTGATGTCTTTGGAAGTCACAGATTCCGTGACCTCCATGACTAAATTGCAGCCTTAGTAATCAGTCATTATAGCACACCCATTAGTATTCTTATTACAGCTGCACTGGTTAATCTAAACATACTGTACACTGAGTTTTATTTCATAAAAATCATGCCCACTGCAGCAGGCCAAATATACAAAGCCAATTCTAGCTATGCTCCTTGTTGTGAGGTGAATCTACCCCCTTGCAGCGGAAGATCACATACGTCATTTAAAAACTTCTCCAAAAATTGGCAGGAAAAATATTTTGAAAGAATGACTCCGGAGCCCTGGTTTGACAGGTGAGTGTCCAGGGAAAGGAGAGAGCTTCCTGGTTTTGCTGCCCTGTGGTGAAGGACCCTTCCCTGTGTTTATGTGGGTGGTGTGTTATAATGTCCAGGTTATGTCTCTGTGCTTTGGGACTGAAACAATGGGACAGAAGAACATCCATAAAGCCAGCTACACAGTCCTTCCATTCTAAAGAGTATAAGACCCCATTCTGCTGGACTTCCAGGAATTCCTATTTGACTTGTTGGCTCCACCTCTATAATGTATCCTTCGTGCATTTAACCCTGTTTCGCTTTTGTTCTGTTGAGAATGATGCTGGCTTCTCCAGTTGTTAATCACTTGATAGACACTTAGGCTCTGGCCTTCTGGAGTCCCCTCTTTCCTTTCTGGGCACCAAGTCCCTCCTGAGCATGGCCTCAGGACAGCACAGTGTTATAACAAAAGATTAGCCAAACCACCTGCCTGATTCCGCTCTTTTACTCCTTTACTCCTCTCGTTCGCATTCTCTGGATGATATTCTGGCCCGATTTGACTGCTGATTTCACACTACAGTTGAGCAGATAGTGGCTGTGTACCATTCCGCCTCCAAACAAAAGGCTTGGGACCATTTCACGAAAGCTCAGCGTAAGAACATCAGCGTGTGGTGCAAACAAGCCGAGGTTGGTAATTTTTTATTGTGTTAGATCCTCCAGAGTACAGTCTCTTTCTTAACAGGATTTTGATTTTAAGTTTACGTGGGCACTGTGCTCACATGGACAGAAACAGCCTTAATGAAATGATGCAGTATGGGCCTTACTTAGAGGATCTGCTGCAACAAAGGTAATATGTGTTCCATTGATGTCTCTGACTGGAGAAGAATCCTGCATATGCTAACACAGCCCTAATAACGATAAATTGAGCGCTGTAAGCCATTGGTATTGTGTACAAGAATAACTATTGGGCCATAGTTTCTGTTGTGGTATTAGGGCTGTAAACAGTTGTGTACTGGTGTGGAAACTGCATGGAGTCACCTGAGAGAGAATCCTAAAAAGGACTACATAGTCCTTTATGTAATCCTTGTAACAGTCTTTAGAGGTGCAAAGTTTAAAGCTGGCACAAATTCAGCAGGTCTGATGAAGGACATCATTATACTTCTGTACCTATAGAATGTAATTAAGGTTATGTCTTCACTGGAGACCTTACAGCGGCACAACTGTACCGCTGCAGCTGTGCTGCTGTAAGGTCTCCTGTGTAGCCGCTCTGAGAGCTCTCCCGTTGGCGTAATTAAACCATCCTCAATGAGCAGAGGTAGCTATGATGGCTGGGAATTTTGCCAGAAGTTGGGAATGGGCGACGGGATGTATCACTTGATGATTACCTGTTCTGTTCATTGTTGCGTTGCATGCGGGCCGGATAAAGCACAACAACCAATATGATTGCAAGCTGAATTATTTATTGTGTACAATGCATTATATTATATAGGCTTCTCCATATTAGCAAACGTCAGACACACCAACATTACATTGCTGCTGATTGGTTCTTTGTCCGATACACACGCTTTTCACATGCATGGCCCTTTGCTCACAGATTTCCCATTTCCCATGCAATTCATCTGATTATGGTCCTGTTTATCACCTTGAAACAGATCCCAGCTAGGCCACCTGGCGTCTGCCTCCTCTGGGCTAGCTCCCAACTTTCTCACAACAACTTTATCTAATCCCTCTGTTTTTGATGTGCTGCTGCTGTAACTTTCCACCAAGGCAGCATAGGGATGATGCATCCCTACATCTCCCCCTCTTTTCTTAAAGAGACTTTCAGTAAACCTCTTTAAACTTCATTGCAAACTAATTTCTTCGCCTGAATTTATTTACAAACACTTCAAAAACACCAAAAACTTTTTTCTTTAGCATTTTTACAAAGTTCAACTGCTGTTTTCTCCAGCAACTACAGAGTTAACTTTTTACTTTTCTTAAAATTACTTGCTTTTACCTTAAATTACTTGCTTTTCTTCCGACAGCCACTTACCAATTTAAATTACCATTTCAAATATTCTTCTGAATATTTGAAATTTTCATGCTTATGCTTAATTACTTTTTTTTTTTTACTACACCCTTAAAAGTTTTTAACCTGTTTTTTAATTTTTTTGTTTGTTGCCTGCCCGCCTGGGCCCGATTTTTTTTTTTTTTTTTGCTGAATTGTTTTGTTTATGGACACTAGCTTGTTTTACAACCAGTTTAGCTAGGAGGCTGGGCTTTTGAACTAGCCCCCACCCTTCTGATATTTTTTGTAAACAGTTATTTGTACTTTTCCACCGTGGGGGCTACATTTTTATGCATATAACTTTAATTACAGCATTTGCTTTTCGCCTATTTTATTTAGTATTGGCTACATTTAGTATTAAGCAGCCTTGCAGCTGTTAATAATTAACACATAACACAAAAAATTACAAAAATTTAGTAAGGCTAACAAAAGCACTTTACATAAAGGTACTTTGGGTTACATAGGCCCAAAGCCATTTTTTTGAGTTACCTAAATTTATGCCTAGTAACACCAACAACTCCCCACTTTGAGAATACTTAACAAACTTTTGGCTGAGTTTTCTCAAACTTTAAGGACAAAAAGCAATTAAGCTCTAGGGAGCTGGGGTTAGTAATGAGGGGGTAATTAGTTCCACATTCATCCTCCCCATCGACCCAGCAGGATTCGGTATGTAAAAGCCCACACCCACCCTAACCGGTCCAAATGCTTGGCCTCCCCAGATTAGATGGTACTCCTGATGTATCTGTAAGGGCAGTGGGCCATCCTGGTGCTCAAGATCACTCCGAATGGCCATTAGCTGGTTATTTAGGATTTTAAACGTACTAGCTTCCACTGCAATGCCTTCCCAGCCTCAGTAATAGCCCATACCATCTCTGCCAGTAGCTTCTGGGTCATAAAACTAATGGCGGAAATGACATGTAACTCACCAACTCCAGCCTGTACTTGGGTTAGCGGAGCTCCGACAATAGGAAACTGGATAAGGGCAATATCATTTACAATCCAATTAGGGAGGGCAATACATACTGAAGGATTTATTCAAAACACAGAGCGCACCCTGTAAAATAAACCCCAAAATCCAATTAATACCACATTCCCCAGCAGGAGTCCCACAAATTTCATTCTGCCAGTGTACAATTTTTTGTTTCTTTACCAGGGTCAGTTCTTAATGTCCTTTTAGTCAGGAATTTCTGGACTTTGGCAATGTCAATGATGTGAGTGTTTTTTCTTCTTTTCCACCACCGTCGTGGTTCAGCTCCTACAGGGGAAAGGTCACCAGCACATCACCCTGTAGTGGTTTTGCTTCTTTCAAAAAAATCCAATGACACAATGGGGGCTGCCAGTGGACAAGGGAGAGGTTAACCAGCACGTCACCTTGTCCTTTTTTCCTGCTGTCCAAAAGCACAATGAAGCTAGAAAAGGAAATAGGCTAATCATCAGTAGGAGAATTCTTCTGATGTGGAGGGGTCTTTTTGCAATGAGAATCATGGGTCCAAGCAGTCAGTCTTCTGGTTTCAAGGAGTGGCAGGGCTGCTAGGGTCTTTGGGCAGCTCTTCCATACCTGTGAGAAGAGACAGCTAACACATTCCGTTAGTGCCTGGCAGGGTTTTGCAGCTCTCATAGCTTTTTGGGCCCAGTCAAGCCCCCCTTTTTCTTGGCTGTCCGCCAAGTCTTAGCTGTGAGCGGTATCCTTGACGGGGCCAGAAAGAATGAGCTTTCTTCGGTTAACTCATTCTGTTCTTTTTCCTTCCCTCCTTGGCTTCGTTTAATCTGTGCATCCTGTGTCAGGACACCCAGCTGTTGCAGCTCATACCGGAGAAGCATAACGGTTTTCCCGGCATTGTCCCAGGCTTAGACCAGCCAGCGTAGGACGCCTTCTCCAGGTTCCTGCCAAAACAATTTACTCGCTTGTAGGTCCGAACGACCTCCGGGGCCACGGCACGGGCCTCAGCCTGCACCGTGCACTCCAACGTCTTCCCGTCCAGGGCTCGCTTCCAGCGGAGCACCTCCTCGTCCTGGGCCCGAAGGGTGGTTAGGAGGAGCCTCCCTAGCTCCCCCTCTTTTCTTAATAAGCAAGTCAGCGCAGCAGGGGAGATTTTTTCCCCCTGTCGGTTTATAATGTGCAATAAAAACTTCTGTATTGTCTTTTCTTTAGCTGATGCAGCGGTACTTATACTTAATTTACAGCCGCTCACCTGTGAGCTCACACACGCCTCTCTCGGACGTTCAGGGGCTGCCTTTACCGCAGTACCTTCTGCCGCGGCTGTAACCCCCGCGTTTCTTTTTAAGCACCGACGAACGATCCGACTTGTTCGAATCGCATCACGTCGGGGTCACCATTTGTTGCGTTGCATGCGGGCCGGATAAAGCACAACAACCAATATGATTGCAAGCTGAATTATTTATTGTGTTCAATGCATTATATTATATAGGCTTCTCCATATTAGCAAACGTCAGACACACCAACATTACATTGCTGCTGATTGGTTCTTTGTCCGATACACACGCTTTTCACATGCATGGCCCTTTGCTCACTGATTTCCCATTTCCCATGCAATTCATCTGATTATGGTCCTGTTTATCACCTTGAAACCGATCCCAGCTAGGCCACCTGGTGTCTGCCTCCTCCGGGCTAGCTCCCAACTTTCTCACAACAACTTTATCTAATCCCTCTGTTCTTAATGTGCTGCTGCTGTAACTTTCCACCAAGGCAGCATAGGGATGATGCATCCCCACAGTTCATTCCCTCAGAAGCACCTGGCATTAGCCACTGTCGGAAGACAGGATACTGGTCTAGATGGACCTTTGGTTTGGCCCAATATGGCCGTTCTTATGTTCTTATGATGTAGCGCTGTCCACACTGCCGCTTCTGTCACTGTAACTCAGTGGTTCTCAGCCTATTTATCATTGTGATCCTCAGGCTGAGAACCACAGTGCCCCCCGCCCAGAGACCCCTCAATAGAGTGGGGCCAGGAGTGGAGCCCTGGGTGCAGGGACAGGCATCTGGACCCCAGGCCCTGCTGTGCAGGGCTGGGCAGCTGGAGGTCGGACCCTGGACCCTGCCGTGCAGGGCTGGGCAGCTGGAGACCGGATCCTGGACCCTGCTGTGCAGGGCTGGGCAGCTGGAGGCCGGACCCTGGACCCTGCTGTGCAGGGCTGGGCAGCTGGAGGCCGGATCCTGGACCCTGCCGTGGAGGGCCAGGCAGCCGGAGGCCGGACCCTGCTGCAGGCAGCTGGGCAGCCAGGACCCGGATTTTTTAGCTCACAGCTGGGCTGCAGCTATGTGCTAATTAGGCCGCATACGGCCTGTGGGTTGAGAACCACTGGTGTAACTTATGTCAGTCAGGGCGGTGTTTTTTCACACTCCTGACTGACAAAAGTTTTACTAACAAATGTGCTAATGTAGACATAGCCTAAGTTTACAGTGTAACAGTGGAATTAATTTGGGTTGTGATTAAAACTGCAGTTCCTTCTGAAGTGAGAATAAAAGATGAGAGAGATAAGGTGGGTGACGTAATATCTTTTATTCTGACCAACTTCTGTCGGTGAGAGAGAGAGAGAGAAACTTTCAACCTTACACGGAGCTCTTCCTCAGGCCAGAAGAAGAGCTCTGTGTAGCTCCAAAGTTTGTCTTTCTCACCAACAGAAACTGATGAAATAAAATGTATTTCCTCACCCACCTTGTCTCTCTCATATCCTGGTACCAACACTGCTACAATGCTACAAACAATAAAATATGAGGCAGAAGAGATCTGTTCTTACCTGGCCCCAGTATGAAGCACCTTCACAGGTTAGTTCTGGAACAAATTAAGATCACCGAACACTTCTTTTTATGGAAGTGATATTCTCCCAGGATTTGTCTCTTAGTTTCTAAGGATGGAAAACTTGGACACTGCAGCCCATTCTTCCATCAGACCACTAGAAAGGGTCATAACACTAGATCCCTGCCTGTAGAGTTCATCCAGCTTCTCTTTGGCATGCCTGAGGAAGTGTGCAGGAGGAGACTCTGCTATAGTGAACCTTGTAAGGTCTGCAGGAGTGGCTGCAGAGATCTGCTTTGCTGAGGAGATCTGTAGGCATGAAGCTCCTCTCCTGAAAACCTCATAGGATGGGGCTCCTCTCACGCTGAGTCCCACTCTTATGCCTCTCCCCTTAGGAAAGCTGATGTCAAAAGTGGTGTCTTCCAAACTATTATCCCCCCAAAGTATAAAGAGTGATGTAGAACATGCAAATAATTCATTTATTTTCAGCTAATGAAACTTAAACAGAAGTCTGGGTCTAGATTTAATAAAATCCTCCAGTGAATCAGTCATCAAGTCTCACAACAAAGACATTCATCAGCTGCAGAAATCCAAAACAGGCTAGGCTTGTGAATCAAAGTTCAAGAAGGAATAATTTTAAAATACTCCTGCCTCTTACACTGAACAGGGGAGACATTTGTGAATTCACAAAGTCCATTCTTTATTCACAGAGGAAGTGCTGTAAGTTTAGAAATCATCTTATG
This sequence comes from Mauremys reevesii, assembly GCF_016161935.1. Lineage (NCBI taxonomy): Eukaryota > Metazoa > Chordata > Testudines > Geoemydidae > Mauremys > Mauremys reevesii. The sequence goes on from NC_052631.1 coordinate 61,933,877, forward strand.
TTTGAAAAATAAAATAATTGAGTCCCTGCTAATCTCCACATAACCTTAACCATGGAGGTGCCCTGGCAGCTGCATAATGAGCAAGCTGAGCCCATGCGGGGAAGTACAATGCTGTTTTAATAAGAGTCTGCAACTTGGGTAAGTATTTGTAGCCATTGTTTACAAAATTCGGATGGATGTAAGATGGGGTATTGACTAATCAAAGCTTGGGATGCAAAGTGAGGAGATCTAGGTTATACACTCCAGTATGCCACAGACCTGCTGCGAGGCCTTGAGCAACTCATTACATCTCTAGGTCTCAGTTCCCTGTTGGTAAAATGGAGATCTGTCTGTTTCTGTGGTCCCAGCAATGAGATATCTGGACACATCACAATCATTAATGAACTGATCCCTGAGTATACCAGTACTATCAACACTACCTTTTTACACATGGGAAGCTCAAGCACAGAGTAATTAGGTGGTTGCCCAAGGTCACACATGAACTTTATGACAGACAGGACTTTTGTCTTCTGAGTCCCAGTTCAGTGCTTGAACCACAAGACCATCCTCCTCCCAGGATGCTGTCAGGCATAGTTAAATCCTTTGTGACCCACAGAAGGAAGTGGGCAGCAAGGTTCTGTCTTTCCAGGCTGACAGTGCTCCCCTGGTTTAGAATTGGAATGACAAAGGTGTGCAGCTCTCTGAAAAGATCCAGGCCGGACCCTTCCTCACCCCATACAATTCCCTTGCCACCTGGGCAGACCCTGCCTCCCATCAAGGTGTCCTATTCACCTCACTTATTATTGTTCACATTTTGCACAGCCCCACAGCATGCTGTTGCCAGGCTGCTGCAGCCTCCCACTGCCTGGAACACACAGAAGACTGTTCTTCTCTAACTGTAATTCTCAGAGGTCCTGGTGCTAGTTGTGGAGTGTTCCTGTCTTTCTGGCCATGCTGTGGTGTGTGATGTCAAAGCTGGCCACTGGGGCTGTGAAAAATGTAAGCACCAATCCAAAAGCAGACAGTGCTCCTCTGGCTTAGAATTGAATGACAAAAGTGTGCAGCTCTCCGAGAAGATCCATGCTGGACCCTTCCTCACCCCATACAATTCTCCTGCCAGCTGTGGCACCGGGGCAGACCCTGTCTCACACCGAGGTGTCCTACTCACTTCACTTACTATTAGCTGACCAATAGGGAGACAGTTTTCACCCTCAACAAAACTTTTAGGGCAGCTGGCTTGGACATTTCCCCAGCTCAACATCTTTGTGGATAATGGAGGCACATGTCCCCCATCCTTCAGGGGAGCATGCTGCTGGGCTGTTCACCTCTCATTTCCCCATTTGGGAGTGTCAGTACCAAGAAATCCTCTTCAGTACAGTTTGCTTCTTATTTTGCAACCATCCCCATGCTGTACGAGAGACTCCTGTGGGTATGTTTACACTGCAGTTGGAAGGTGTGATTACAACACGTGTAGACATTCCCCAGCTAGCATTGATCTAACACAAAATACACTTAGACATGCTCTTCTAAACTTATGCCTTTAAGTAGTACTAGTAGCTGAAAGCCCATGCCATCACAAAATAATCCACCATCCGTGTCTCCCTCATACAGCCAATGAAACGGTTGCATGCAAATTAGCTGTGGAGTAAGGGTGCTGATTGGTTCAGTTACTTCTGATAACACAGCTACACACTACTTGCATTTGTCATATTGTGTAATACTTTGTCTACCCTATGTAACATTGATAAATATTTACAACATACACATTTGTATCATAATTACAGGAAGTGCACACTAAAACACACAGCTTTCAAGAATAAAAGCTCATCCTGCTCAACAGATAAAGCAGCCCAGAATACAAGCCCTAGATGTGTGGCTGAGCAATTCTGAGGTTTTGTTTGTAAGCATGTGGAACCCTTTACAAAGACACAATGAGTCACTTGTCCGTATTTTATAGACTGGACTAAGGGACTCGGAGATGACCTCTTTACCACCAGAACAGTAACACCTCACTTAACGTCCTCCCGCTTAATATTGTTTCTTCTTCGAGTGATTGTTCACGTCCATTACACATTAGATATGTGCATGCCGCATGCACGGACGTCGGAAACTTTTCCCCTTAGCGGCTCCCATCGGGGCGGCAGGGGAGGCCAGCCAGAATGGCGCCTCATGCTGGTGCATATATACCCCTGCCTACCCGACCCCCCTTCGGTTCCTTCCTACCGTCCGTGGCGGCGTTGGAACAGCTATCTGTTCCAAGGGGCATGCCGCAGGCCCAAGGCTTTAAGACTTGCGCCACGTGCCGCAAGCCTATGCTGATTAGTGACCCCCACGACTCATGTCTTCGTTGCCTGGGGAAATCGCATCAGACAGCACACTGCAAGATCTGTAAGGCTTTTAAGCCAAGGATTAAGAAAGAAAGAGACTTTTGCCTCAAGCAGCTACTCATGGAGGCCGCGCTGCAACTTTCGGCCTCAGTGTGGAGTGCCCTGGCATCAGTTCGCGATCCAGCACCGGTGGGGCACCCTAAGCATGCCGCACCGAGGCAACAAGAAAACCCCCAGCACCGTTCGACTTCACCGGCACAGTCAAAGGGCCAGCCTACAAGCCAAGGGCGCTCCCCACATAAGAAGCCGGCACCGCCCAAGCAAATGAGCACTCAGAAGGGAAGCGCTGCCCTAGAACACGCTCCGGTTCTGGTGGCTCTGGCGCCAAAGAGCCCATTGAGCCCCGGGCTAAGCGCCTTAAGTGCAGAGGAAGGGCTGGAGGAGCTCCTAGAACAGCCCTCCACACCAGACACGTTTGAGGCAGCAAAGGACCTCATCCAGTTGTCGTCGGCGAAGCCTCTGGCACCGTCTCCTAGAGTGCCGTCAAGAGGCAAGCCGGCAATGGTGCGCCGATCGAGGTCATCATCCCGACATCGGTCCTAGTCAAGCTCAGCCTCTGCGGATTCCCAGTTGCCCCTGACCCAGCGGGACTTGAGGGCACCGGATCCCAGCCAGCTTACGGCACTGGCCCCGCCAGGGCATCACTCCCTGGCGCCATTGCCGGGTTGGCTCCGAGACAACACAAGATCGAAGTCCCTGGGCCTGAGCAGAAGCCAACAATCCCGGTCCCGGGAGTATCAGTACCGGTCCCAATTGGCAAGGAGCTGTTCTCCAGCCCCCCGGTCGCACCGTTCTATGGCACTGCCTTGGCCTTCTAGGTCGGCGTCCTCGGAATCCAAGGTGGACTCAGGCTGCTCTAGCTATGCCCACAGGGCACCGGCGAGCAGGGAGCCCCAAGCCCCGTGGGATCCTCAAAGGGGCTCGCCAGGGCAGTGGCCCTTTTGGACGCCATGGGCCTATCACCAACAGCAGGGGCCCTCCTCCAGAGCCTCAAGATCCGGCTATTCGGTGCATCACTCCCAGTCCCCGCACAGGCACCCCTCCGCGCCCAAGGTGGCCACGATATCCAGGCCACCAGACGCTTCTCCTGAACACAGGAGAGTGGAAGCGGCACCGAGCCCGGTGCCGTCCCGGAGGCAGTCTGTCAGGCAGGACCTGGAGGAGCCCCCAGCATGTGAGGAAGGACAAGAAGGTCTGGAAGACGAGATGCAGAAGGCCCTCACCTCTTTGTCATCTCCAGACGAAGCCGTGGCAGGCACCGTGCTGTCAGGGCCTCCTCCGATTGACCACAGAGTGCACCAGGAGCTGCTCCGCAGGGTAGCCCAGAACTTGGGTCTACAGGCGGAGGAAGCAGTAGAGCAGGAGGATCCTATGGTGGACATCTTAAGCCCCGAGGGCCCCTCCAGAATTGTGCTCCCGCTCATAAAGACAATCCAGTCAAACTACAAGACGGTCTGGCAAACCCTGGCCTCTAGCACGCCAACAGCAAAAGGCTTGGAGTGGAAGTACTTTCCCCATCCAAGGGATACGACTTCCTCTTTTGTCACCCAGCCCCCTGTTCACTGGTCGTCTCAGCGGTCAATGAACGGGAATGACATGGTCAGCAAGCCCCGGCTCCTAAGGCCAAGGAGGCTAAACATCAAGACCTATTTGGCAGGAAGGTCTTTTAATTTTAATTCCTGGATGGCAGCTTCCAAATTTAAAGACTCCTTGCCCCAGGGCTCTCAGCTTGAGTTTGTGGCCCTCGTGGATGAAGAAAAGGTGGTAGCCAAGACCTCTCTGCAGGCCTGTCTCGACTCAACGGATGCAGCAGCCAGAACAATCGCCTCAGGAGTGGTGATGAGGCGCTCGGCGTAGCTGCAGGCTTCAGGCCTTCCGCCAGAGGTCCAGAATACCCTTCAAGACCTCCCCTTCGAAGGGCCTGGCCTCTTTTTGGACCAAATGGATGCCAGACTGCATAGCCTCAAAGACTCCCGGGCAACCCTCAAGTCATTGGGAGTGCACACCCCGGTGTGTCACAGAGGAAGCCTTTCAAGCCCCAGCCGCCTCAGCAAAGACAATACCAGCCCCGCCCTAAGCAGGAGCCGTATCGTAGGAGAGGCAGAGACAACAGGCGGAGGCGGAACAACACGCCTAGCCAAAGCCAGGGCCAGGGCAAGCCGCAACCCGGCAACAAGCAAGGGTTTTGAAGGTGCGCTCGAGGACAGTGTACCAAACCAGTTACCAGATCTTTCCTGAACCACTTGTCCTGCTTCTACCCTGCGTGGTCCCGTATAACATCGGGCCATTGGGTCTTTCCCACGGTACAAGTGGAATACATGCTTCAGTTCTCCTCCTTCCCTCCCTCCCACTCCCCTTTCCCGTCCCTCTTCAGGGACCCCTCTCACGAGCAACTCCTTATGCAGGAGGTACAGACGCTCCTCAAGGCGAGGGCAGTGGAAGAGGTCCCTCGAGATTGGGGGAGGGTTAGCTCAGTAGTTTGAGCATTGGCCTGCTAAACCCAGGGTTGTGAGTTCAATCCTTGAGGAGGCCACTTAGGGATCTGGGGCAAAAATTGGTCCTGCTAGTGAAGGCAGGGGGCTGGACTAGATGACCTTTCAAGGTCCCTTCCAGCTCTAGGAGATTGGTATATCTCCAATTATTACCTTATCTAAGGGGGAAAGGGTTTTACTCCCGTTATTTTCTTATTCCCAAAGCAAAGGGGGGTCCTTGATCCATTTTAGACCTGCGCGGACTCAACAAATTCTTAATTAAGGTCCGCTTCCGCATGGTCTCCCTAGGCACTATTATTCCGTCCCTGGATCCGGGGGATTGGTACGCTGCCCTCGACATGAAAGATACGTACTTTCACGTCGCTATTCATCCCGCTCACCGGCGGTTCCTGCGGTTCACCATAAACCAGCACAATTACCAGTTTACGGTCCTACCCTTTGGCCTGGCGGCAGCCCCCCACATGTTCATGAAATGCATGTCGGTAGTGGCAGCCTTTCTACGAAAAAGGATAATTCGAGTATACCCGTACCTAGACGACTGGCTTCTCATGGGTCGGTCCGAGGAGGAAGTCCGTTCCCTTGTGGTGGTGGCACTGGATGTATTCTGCAGGCTAGGCCTTCTATTCAACATGCCCAAGTCCTCCTTGATACCTACGCAAAGGCTGGACTTCATTGGGGCAGTCCCGGATTTGGTACAGGCATGAGCGAGCCTCCCAGAATCCAGATTTCTGGCCATCCAGTGTGCCATAGACTCAATGCTGAGGTTCCCCACATCCATGGCCAGATGCTGCCTGCAGCTCCTAGGACACATGGCGGTGTGCATCCACATAGTCAAACACGCTTGACTACGGCTCAGGACTTTGCAGTTGTGGCTAGCCTGGTCATATCGCCTGGGCAGAGACCCTTTAAACCTTGTAGTGACAATCCCTGCCCAGGTGTTTGACTCCCTGCGCTGGTGGCTCAACCAGCAGGTAGTTTGTGAAGGGATTCCCTTCGCCACAACGCAACCCACGCTGATGCTGGTAACAGACGTGTCAGACCTTGGCTGCGGAGCACACTTGGGGGACCTTTGGACGCAAGGCTTGTGGTCCAAGGACAAAATGTTGCTCCACATCAATGTAAAGGAGCTCAGGGCGGTTCGCCTATCCTGCCAAACCTTTCACGCTGCTTTAGAAGGTCACAGCGTGACAGTTCTGACAGACAACACTACCGCCATGTTCCACATAAACAAGCAGGGCGGAGCCCGATCCTCTCCCCTCTGCCAAGAGGCCCTTTGCCTATGGGACTTTTGTATAGCCTGCTCAGTACACCTCGTAATGTCATACCTCCTGGGGGAGCAGAATGAGCTGGCGGACTGCCTCAGCAGGTTGTACCGCATGCACAAATAGTTGATGAGACCAGATGTCTTGCAATCGATCTTCCAGAAGTGGGGATTTCCCCAAATGGACCTCTTTGCCACCAGGGACAACAGTCAATGCCCACAGTTTTGCTCTTTCCAAAACCACAGTCTGGGCTTGGTCGCAGATGCCTTTGTGATCCTTTGGAGCGGGAGCCTGAAGTATGCCTTTCCACTGCTCCTGCTCATCCAGAGTTCTCCTCAAAGTTCATAGAGACAAGGCGGTAATGATTCTCATCGCCCCAGCTTGGCCCCATCAATGTTGGTTTACGACTTTGCTGGAGCTGTCAGTAGCTGACCCGATTGCCCTGTCCCTGCATCAAGATCTCATCACGCAGGACCACAGGCACCTGCTCCACCCAAACCTGTAGTCTCTGCATCTCATGGCATGGAAACGCTGTGGTTGAACACGATGGAGAGCCATTGCTCTCTTCAGGTGCGACAAATTCTCCTCGGCGGTAGGAAACCTTCCACTAGGGCGGCATACCTGGCTAAGTGGAAGAGGTTCTCCTGCTGGTGTGAACCAAAACATATACAGCCCCTTCAGGCCTCCGTTCCAGTTATCCTAGAATACCTGCTGCACTTTAAACATCCAGGTCTCACCCCCTCCTCAATTAGAGTACATCTGGCTTCCATTTTGGCATTCCAACCGGGCGAGTTGGGGCATTCTGTGTTTTCCAACCCCATGGTAGCCCAGTTTCTCAAAGGGCTGGAAAGGGTGTTTCCCTACTCACGCCCTCTGGTCCTTCCCTGGAACTTTAACCTGGTCCTGACCAAGCTCATGGGACCCCCTTTCGAGCCCCTAGCCTCTTGCTCTTTCACTCACCTCTCCTGGAAGGTGGCGTTTTTGGTGGCCATTACGTCCGCAAGGAAGGTGTCCGAGTTGAGGGCTCTCACCTTATACAGTTTTTTATAAGGACAAAGTGCAACTTAGGCCACACCCTAACTTCCTCCCTAAAGTAGTCTCACAATTTCATATGGGACAGGACATTTGTTTGCCAGTGTTCTTTCCCAAACCCCACACGGACTCGAGTCACCGTAGCCTGCATACTCTGGATGTCCGTAGGGCCCTGGTGTTCTGTCTGGAGCAAACTAGACCTTTCCGCAAGTCGATACAGTTGTTCGTCGCCATTGTGGAGAGAATGAAAGGATTCCCTGTTTCAGCACAGCGGATATCGTCATGGATTGTGGATTGCATCCGCACATGCTATGAGCTCGCCAGTGTTCCGGCCCCGGTGATCACGGCTCACTTGACTAGGGCTCAAGCATCCTCAGCAGCTTTCCTGGTGCAGGTTCCACTCCAGAAGATCTGTAAAGCAGCCACCTGGTCATCGGGCACACATTCACAGCCCACTACGCAGTCCATCAACAGGCCAGAGAGGACGCGGCGGTCGGCAGGGCTGTGCTTCAATCAGTTGTTCCATGACTCCTACCCTCCTCCTATGGTATGCCTGTGAGTCACCTAATGTGTAATGGACGTGAACAATCACTTGAAGAAGAAAAAATGGTTACCTATCTTTTCGTAACTGTTCTTCGAGATGTGTTGTTCACATCCATTACACTTCCCACCCTCTTTCCCCTCCGTCGGAGTCTCCAGCAAGAAGGAACCGAAGGGGGGTTGGTTCGGCAGGGGTATATATGCACCAGCATGAGGCGCCACTCTGGCGGGGCTCCCCTGCCGCCCCGATGGGAGCCGCTAAGGGAAAAGGTTTCTGACGTCCGTGCATACGGCGTGCACACACCTAATGTGTAATGGACGTGAACAACACATCTCGAAGAATAACAGTTACGAAAAGGTAGGTAACCGTTTTTTCAAAGTTACGTTGCTCAATTAGGGAACATGCTCGTTTAAAGTTGTGCAATGCTCTCTTATAATGTCATTTGGCTGCCTGCTCTGTCCACTGCTTGTAAGATTCTGTGGAAGAGCAGCAACTTTACAAGGGAGCATTGCACAAGTTCCTCTTCTCCACCTCCTCCCCTACCTCCCAGTGCTTCCCCCACCACCAAACAACTGTTTGGTGTCACTTAGGACTTTCTGGGAGGGAGGGGGATGAGCGGGGAAGTGCTGCGTCTCCACTCCTCCCCGTCCCTCCCAGAAAATCCGAAGTGCTGCTAAACAGTTGTTTGGCAGTGCTTAGGACTTTTGCGGGCGGGGAGAGGACCGGGTATTTGGCATGCTCTGGAGAGAAGGTGGAGTGGGGGTGGGAAGAGGTGGGCCTGGAGTGGAGCGGGGACAGGAAGAGGCAGGTCTGGAGCATTCCTGGGAAAGTCAGGGCCTGTTCTTCTCCGGGGAAGCTGCTGTTGCTGCAAGGTGCTTCCTAGCGTCCTTGCCTGTAGCGGGCTGTGCCTGTGTGGGGTAAGCCAGGGGCACTTCCCAACCACAGTACAGTACAGTTCTGTACAGTGTATAATGCCTTTTGTCTGCCCCCCTCCCCCAAAATTCCTTTGAACCTAACCCCCCGCATTTACATTAAATCTTATGGGAAAATTGGATTCATAGAATCATAGAATCTCAGGGTTGGAAGGGACCTCAGGAGGTCATCTAGTCCAACCCCCTGCTCAAAGCAGGACCAAACCCAACTAAATCATCCCAGCCAGGGCTTTGTCAAGCCTGACCTTAAAAACCTCTAAGGAAGGAGATTCCACCACCTCCCTAGGTAACCCATTCCAGTTCTTCACCACCCTACTAGTGAAGAACTTTAAGTGATTCGTTTAACATCGTTTCACTTAAAGTTGCATTTTTCAGGAACATAACTACAATGTTAAGTGAGGAGTTACTGTACTGCATAGTGTCATGGAAAGGCAATTTGTTTTTGTTTTTCCTTTCATGAGAGGTACTTGGTGGCTGGTTTTCATGCAGGAAGTCACTGCTTATCTGTGAGAGAGGCTCTGTGGCTCATAGATTATTCATAGATTTTAAGGCCAGAAGGAGCCCCTATGATCATCTATAACTCACCCAGTAAACTCTGTATCAAGCCCATAACTTCTGTGTGAGCCTATGACACTATGGGATTTCACCCAGGCCAGTAAGGGGTTGTGTCACCAGTTGCCCTGTATCCCTGGGTGCTTCTGTGCTGTGCTGCTTTGGCTCAGAGCCCAGATACCAGCAGCCTGTTCACAGAACAATGGCCTCACTCTGGCTTTCACCAGCTGGGCTACTCCTTGCAGGGTGACACCAACAGCTTCTCCAGTCCTGCGTCTCAAAACCATCTCCCTTGCAGTGTTCAGTCCCTCTCACTGGAATCACACATCTATAATTCGTTATGTGCTGCCCTCACATAGATCACTCAGTAATATCAATGAACAACGTGTTACCAGTTGGCATATGATACCTCACATGATACTCTTTAGAAACAGATTATGACAACAGGGTGTTGGGGTAATGAGTGTGTCAGGCCTGATGTGAGTTATGGTGTGTTCTCTGTCCATGGGCATTGAGGGACTCCCTGGCTCACAGAGCTATAGTAGCTCTCTTAGAAAGAAAGCCAGTCTTGTATTAATGCCTTCCAGTGATGGATAATCCACCAGGTCCCAAGGTAGGTTATTCCAGTGTAGCAAGAGCATAAAACAAATTAGTTTTGATGTTACATTCAATAAGAGGGGCTGCTGTATTGTGTGTATTATTCAGTCCTGGATTTAGTTTATTCTAAGTAAAGCTGCCATAGCACCAGAGTGCTACAGAGTTAGGTCCTGCTTTCAGTTGAGCTCAACAGACAGGTTATGCTGTAATGTGAGGGTCTGAGAGGTGGCTTGGTGACTTCTTGTAGGGGAGAGGGATAGCTCAGTGGTTTGAGCATTGGCCTGCTAAACCCAGGGTTGTGAGTTCAATTCTTGAGGGGGCCATTTAGGGATCTGGGACAAAAATCTGTCTTGGGATTGGTCCTGCTTTGAGCAGAGGGTTGGACTAGATGACCTCATGAGTTCCTTTCCAACCCTGATATTCTATGATATGTTGGAAGTCATTGCAGTGGCTGGGGTCAGGAATAGGCCCTATTTAGTACTTTGCCTGTGAGGGCCTGCTGGTGCACTGAATGCTGCTGCTGAGTACAACTACTGAAGGAGTCAGTACATACTGGCATCTGGTGAAACTTTGTAGGCCAGGGTAGCTACCTAGCTACCAAGCATCTTCCCTTGAATGAGATCTCTCTTAAGTACCTGCACCCTGCACTCTCTCCAGCTCCACTCTCCAGAACTCCCATTTTGGGTGCTGGCCAGCCCTGTCCCAGACCTTGCTATGCACCCTGGGCAATGCTGGCTCCTCTGCGCCTCTCTGGCTTCAAGGCCATCAAGAATGCTAGGTATTAAAGTGTGTGAATTAATGCATTTAGGAAGATTTCCCTCCTGATTCCTGTTCCCTGTCACATGTACCATTGGATCAAATGCTTGACAGAGGCCCTTGTTTGTAGACTAGCCAGCTCTGGCTCTTTGAACTTCATTGCACTGTCATCTCTGACTCTCACTAGCAGAGTCAGCATTCATTCCTGTCCTTTTCATGGTACCTTTCCTATGGCCTCCCCATTGCACCGATCTGAGAATGTTTCTGTTTCCCACGGCTTGGCTGCCCTTTTCATGGGTAGCCGAACATGAATAGAGAGAACGCTTATTGGCTCCAGGCTCTTGTGGTAAGGTTGCCTCTTGTTTTGCTTAGTAAATGAGACTTCTCTGCATTCTCTACAGTCACTATTTATGGGACACTCAATCTTAGCAAAGCTCTTTCTGGTAAGTTGGCATTAGGAGGGGCACTTTGCAACCTCTGACGACTTTGGTAAGTAACTTTGGCATCCTAACACCTGAACACATTTACCCATCTCTCTTCCTGTGTGGTTCCTGTATTGATATCGTGCCCTATAACAGCACCGTGGGTGTGAATGACACTTTGCAGCAAGAAGGTCAGAAGTTGGGAATAGGCGACAAGGGATGGATCACTTGGTGATTGCCTGTTCTATTCATTACCTCTGGGGCACCTGGAATTGGCCACTGTCAAAAGACAGGATACTGGGCTAGATGAACCTTTGGGCTGACCCAGTATGGCCATTCTTATGTTCTAATGAAGCTGCTGGACTGGCTTCTCCGCTGTCTTGAATGTGGCGCAGGCAGACGTTTACACCTGTGCAAAGTGGGGGTGAACCGCTGCCATTCTCCCCCAGTACAGGTGCAAATCAGTACAAGGCTGAGGACAGTCAGGCCCATGGCCCTGCCCTGAGCAGCTGCAGGCTAGGCTGGCTCTGACATCACGTGATGAGAGCAGAGTTGAGGCAAGGCAAGGGCGAGGTGGAGGCAGGTTGGCATCCAGTCCCTTTTGCAGCCTGGTTGCGCCATCGTGATTCCTACCCCTTTTAGCTCCAAAATCTGATGTGGGAGGGCAAGTTCCTGACAGAGAGTGGAAAGGAGGGAGGGAGGGGTTGATAGAGAAACAGGAAGGCTGCATGGTGCACAGGCCCAGGGCGGGCATTTCAGGCACAGGGGACAGAATGGGAGCATGCTAAAAGGCATAATGCACAGAAATTGGATCAGCATGGCCCAGAGCATATGTGGGAGTGTGTCCCTAACTCCCTCTCATCCTAACAGCTGCCCCAACTCTCTCTGCAAACAGGCTTCCCCTCTGCATCATTGTGCAGGTACAAAGGGGCTCCCTTGGCTGTGGGCTAAAGAGGCTGCACTAAGAGGTTAGCATAGGTGTAAAACATTCACTCTTCTGGGTCATTTGTATGAAACCCTCCCATGCAGTGAGCGAAGAGCTGGCTGTATTCTGACTTGCTAGCTTTAGGCAACATTGTCATATCTCCTGGGTATCACTTGGCTGTGTGGCTGTCAGAAGGCTTTGGTACCTTCCACAATTGGGAATGGCTGAATGAACACAGTGTCCCGTCCTCAGCTGGATCCTTAATGGAGCTGCAGTAATGGTTCATGGCTCCATTGCTCCAGCTTCACGTTGATGGAGCAGGGAGGCAAATGCAACCCCCTTGAATGATTCATTATTTCCTCCTGTGAGCATCTGGACATCAGCAGCTCATACAGGTGATGGCTCAAATCTGGTTCCTGACTACCTCTGAGCTGCTTATCAATACAGTACAATACAAAACCAGAGAAGAGGTTTCTCCCAGCCTGCAGCACCAGAACTGGCACTAAACCACTTCATAGACCTGCTTTGCAACCTGGGCAAGTGTAAAGAGGATGTATGGCAGGGCAGGGCTGAGCAAGGGTGATGGGTAGGGACAAGATGGGGCATTGCTGAGCAAGGTGCATATTGGGGAAACTGGGTGAGGGCAATGATTCAGGTGGAGGGCAGTGCTGGGTGAGTGTGCTGGGGAAGTTAGTGGAATATTTTATGCCAGGAGTGTTTTACAACGTGAATGGTCTTTGCTGTTATGTGGTTGGTGCAGTGAAGTACTCCTCACATGCTCTTTTCTGGTAGCACTGGGTCTGTTCCTTGCAGACTCTTTTAAAACAAACAAGTGGCTTGTAACCTTACACTGAAAGATCTTCTGTTTAAACCTTAGGAAATCCGCAACATTCATAATGATGAACTCATGGGTATTCGAAGAGAGGAGGAAATGGAAATGTCTGACGATGAGCTAGAAGATCCTTCAGAGACGAAAGAAACAGAAGAATCAGGTACAATCATTTGCTATGGCCGATAAATATATCTGCATGTGTGTCTGCATTGTGTGAATTCCTTGGGGAGCCCCGAATGACTAGCTCATTTCCACAGCTAGGAACCTATCACCTAGTCTGAACAATGGAGCTTCTATTGCAGTTTTCTACAATTAGGATTTAGAAGCCCAAAATCTCAGGAATATTGGACTCTGGGCTTTGGTTATCCTTGGGCTAATGTGCTTCAGATTCCTGGAGAATAGAAACAGAGGAACTGCCAGACTGCGTCAAAGCCGGGGTCCATTTAGCCCAGTTTCTCATCTCCAACAGTGGCCAGCACCAGCTGCTTCAAAAGGAGGTGTAAGAACCTTGCAGAAGCAGATGTGGGGTAATACTCCTCCCCATCAGGCTCTGATCCTAATCCCTAGTAGTCAGATTGGCTTGAATCCTGAAGCAGAAGGTTTTATAGCCACTCAAAATGGCTGTTAATATTAACTATTATAACTCTGGATATTCTTGTTAGTGATACAAAAGTCTAATTCCTCTTCGAATCTTGCTAAAGTTTTGGCCTCAATGACACCTTGCTGTAGTGAGTTCTACAGGTTAATCGCACTTTGTGTTAAAAGGTATTTCTTTTTGTCAGTTTTGAATTTGCCACCTTTGAGTGTCATATTCTTGTGTTATGAGGCAGGGAGAATAGAAGTTCCTAATCTCCCTTCTCTAAACCGTTCATTATTTCTCTAGTTTTATCATGTCCCTGCTTATTTGTCTCTCAGCCTTTTCAATCTCTCTTACAAGAGTTTTTCCAGGACCTTGATTATATTCTTCTCTGAACCCCTTCTAGTTCTGTAATATCCTTTTTGAGACAGGGTGACCAGTAGGCTGACCAATTTACATAATAGTATTAGAATATCTTCTGCATTATTCAGGGGCAGCACCAGCCTCTTCCCGTTGGGGGCTAGACAGAAAATTGGGGGAGGGGGACTGCTCCCTCCTCACCACAAGGCCCAGCCCTCTCCATGGCCCTGCCCCTGCTCCTCCTCAGTTAAGTGCCACCCCACCTTCTTCCCTCCAAAACCCCAAGGTTGGAAGCCAGAAGTCAGAGCTGGGCAGCGCAGGGTGGCTGCTGTGCTGTCTGGTGCCATGGTGCAGGAGACTGCGGCACTTCCCTGTCTCCTTCTCCTGCTGCTGCTTGGGGCCCTGGGGCTATGGCTGCTCCTCAGCTCCCCACTGCCCTTTGACTGCTCACAGCCCGTAAAAGCCGCCGCCTGGGTGGGGGGACCCAGCTCTGGGGCTGGCAGAACCTTCGGTGAGCAGCAACCACATGGGGTGAGGCTGAGGAGCCTTGGCCAGACCGGGTCAGTCTGTGCCGCTGTGGGGAGTCCCGGACTCTATACCTGCTGTGGGCAGTGCACGCCACTGGGCAGGGACACAGGCTGGGGGCTGCTGTTGGGCACCCTAGCCCCTGCTTAGGCTTACTTCTGCACTGCTGCTGGCACTGCCTTCAAAGCTGGATGGCCTGAGAGCAGCGGCTCTGGCCGGGTGCCCAGCTCTGAAGGCAGCAGAGAAGTATCAGCAGCAGTGAAGTATCTACGTTTGACCTTTGCACTGGCGGGGTGCCTATAAGGGGAGGCTAAGGTAAATTTTGTGGTGGCTATAGCCCCTGCAAGCCCCCCTCTAGCACTGCCCCTGGTATTATTCACCTCTGCAGTCCTTATGCACCCTAACATCTTGTTTGGTCTTTTGACTGCAGCAGCACACTGAGCAGAGGCCTTCATTGAGCTATCCACAGGGATGCCCTTTCTTGAGCTGATGTAGTTAAGAATTATAGCTGAGTGAGAGCTTTGCTATCGTAAAGGTTAAGACCCGCTTTCAGTTTAAGGGTTGGCAGTTCTAAGTGCTCTAAACTCTATACAGTTAATCAGATTGCCTTGAAATTTAGGGTGTTTCATGGGGGTGCAGGGACAGTCAGTGATCCAAATTTGGAGCCATTGGACATACTATCTCAAGGTAGTCCTGAGATATAGTCCCCTAAATACACCTTTACACATACTCTATTATTATTATTTTAATACATACCCACAAGATTTTAAAAGGACATTATTAAGGTTGCAGTATCAAACACTCAAAAATGCCAGTCTGAAAATTGCCCATGCAGCACATTCACCGGCCCCTCTCCGTGCTTTTGCATTATGATACATCTTAATTACATGGTCACAATTTTTTCCACAGGATCCCTGCCTCGTTCAGTGCACAGGATAGATAGTGCTTACGGAATTAGCAGCTATTCACTATTTTGTTTTGTCCTTATTGTTCAGTGTGTGGCCTATGCTTTATTTACTGACCATTGCTCAAATCCTGCTCTGAAGGATCTCTCAATTAATTCCTTATTTGTTCATCGATATGGTATCTGAATGCTTCACAAATATTTGTGAATTTATCTTCACAACAACCTGAGATGAGGGGGTAATATGATTACCATTGTGCAGATAGGGAACAGAGTGATTAAGGTCACACAGATATCTGCCACTTGAGCTAATGGAGAAATGGATAGCAATAGTAGATTGTCATCCTCTGTGTGGGCCAGCCACAGAGGGGATGGGGCACTTTGCCATTGGGTTTCACAGCTGTTTGCTGACAGCAGAGGACTGGTGAGACTTAGGGATACTGGATTCCATTCCAGCATCCAGAGGGGAGTGCGTGCTAGTGGGCACAGACCCTTCTGTCCTCTCCCTTCCAACCTGTTCCAGTCCATTTTCCCCACTCCTGGCTCTTCATCCCAGATCCAGTTTTCTTAGCCAGTAGATCTTAGTCTCCTCCTCTCTGGATTCCATGTACCAGTTTTCCCTGCACTTTCAGTCCCAGTCTCCTGGCCCGTCCCAGTCTCCTCAAGTCCCCAACTCCTTGTCTCCATTCTCCTTGTCCAGCCAGTCCCAATTCTCCCCCTGCATCTTGGCTCTTCATCAGATCTGTCTCCCCATACTCCTCACCTCCCTCCTACAGATTGTCATTCCCAGTCTCCTTGTCCAGCCAGTCCCAGTCTCCCCCTCCTCAGCTCCCAGCTTGAGTTTCCCTCTCTCCTGCCAGCCTCCAGTTCCTGTCTATCCACCACCACCCCTTGTTTTTTTGTCCCATTTAGTCCCCCCACCCAGGATTCAAATCAGGCAGCTTTCTCCTCCACGCTGCCTGGGCCTATGGGGCTTGGAGTGGGGGTGGGAGGGGTCGCTGAGAGCACAGGAGAGAGAATCTACCTTCTCTCAGTTCTGATGCCCTGCTCGGGGCCACTCCATAGTAGCCCAGAGCTGTAACTGCCCGCTCAGCTGTGGGATAGAGCATGCCCAGTATAGCCAGACTCTTTGGAGATATTAGCTGTTAAAATCTAAGATGTCTTTACTGAGCATGTGCAAACTGCTATCTTTCAAAGTCTTGTAACTTGGTCAAATTTGGGCAGATTTTCATGGGAATGACAAAATGCACATCCTTGATACTAGATTTCTAGTACTTGCTCCAAAGTGTGGGGTGCTAGAGTTGTTTGAATGAAAAGTCACCAGAACTTTTTAACATTGGCAAAACAGTGTATTTTCCCCCAGCCTTGTCAGAAACCACTGAACTGCTTTGGCTGGGGGGCGGGGGGAGAGGGAGGAGGTTCAGCCTGGGGCAGGTGCCTGGCATGGAAAATTTCAGCTCAGATAGTTAAAGTTTGGCAAAACTCTATGCAACTGAAAACAGGGTCTTGTAATGGAAGTGTCAAGCAGCCTTAATAACAGATAGTGCTACCAGCCCTGCCTATAATCACATTACTTGTAAGACAGTTGTACCTAGAGGCTTCTGTTGATATCAGGGTCCATTATGCCAGGAACCACACAGACACATACTGACAAACAGCCCAGCCCGAAAGAACTTACAGTCTAAATAGACTTCGCAGACAAAGGTTGGGAGGAAGTAAATTGTGTTATCCCCATTTTACAGACGGGGTCGGAGGCCCAGATCCTCTGAGGTACTTAGGCACCAGACCTCCATTGATTTCAATGGGAGTTAGGCACTGAAATAACCTTTCAGGATCTGGGTCTACGTGATTGGCCCAAGGTCATGCTTTGGGGCAGAGGCAGGAACTGAACGCAGGACTCTTACTCACAAGACCGACATTGCTTTCCTTTTATTTATTTTTTTTAATGTTTGTTCCCTGTCTTCATCATTCTCCTAGCACTGATATCCCAGGCAGAGGCCCTAAAGGAGGAAAATGACAGTTTGCGCTGGCAGCTGGATGCCTACAGGAATGAAGTGGAGCTGTTAAAGCAAGAGCAGGGTAAAGTGAACAGAGATGAAGACACAACTAGAGAGCAGCAGTTAAAACTCCTCCAGCAAGCTTTACAGGGAATGCAGCAGGTAAGGCTACTCTTTCCTATAGTAACGACCTTGCTACAAATGCAAAGTGGCCTCTGCTTCTCTCCATGGCTCCAAAATGGGAACAATGGCAACACACTCAAAAAGCCACTTTCCTTTTTTTCAGCTGGAGCACCAGCTAATATCTTGGAAGTTTATATTCAGATGAAAGCAGCTTTCTGCCATTTCCAAAGTTACAAAAACAATAGAACTCCTGGGTGGATATGAACTGATGACAATCACCTGGAAGTCTAGTTCTGTTATTTACACATTAATGCATCCTACAGCTGTGCCTGAAATGTAGGTGTCAGAGACCCGCAGGGTCTGGTCTTTGCCCCTGCCTGTAATGAGTCCCTTGGGAGTGATATCTTTGATTCTCCAAAGCCCCAGGGTTCACACAGTTCCACACCTGTGACTGCCAAGACTCCAAAACTGGACCTTTGGGCACCTGTGATCCCTGTTTCTCTCTATGGCTTCTTGCAGCTAATCTAGCCAAGGCAGACTCCTGTGGGGCACTTGTACAGTACCTCTCCAGGCCCCAGTGCTCTCAGTGGGTATGCCTAGACTGCAGTGTAAGCCTTGGCGCAGTCTCAGGATTGAGCCCAAGCCCTCCTTCCATCTTAGGCACAAATCTGTCAGACTCGGGCTCAGACCCGAAGGCCTAGGACCCTACGAGAGTGGAGGGTTTGAGCCTGAGTCAAGCCAGGACCCAAGGTTTGAGCCCTATTGCTTTGCACTGTAGACGCAACTGCTCTGGGATAAACCACATGCCTGATTGCCTCAGAAACCTCTGCCACCATTTTACCCACGGTCGGCGTTCCAACACCAAACTTGCTGGCAATGAACCTGTAGCAATCTGGGATAGCCAGCTTCCAGATGGTTACAGTAACTTGCTTCTGCACCAGCAAGGACGCCCTCATACATGTGTCTTTATGCTGCAGAGTTGGGGCAAGCTGCTCACAGAGCTCCAGAAATGTAGCTTTCTTCATGTGAATGTTCTGGATCCACTGCTGGTTGTTCCAGGTTTGCAAGACAATGTGGTCCCACCAGTCTGTGCTTGTGGCCTTGCACCCAAAGCACTGGTCTATGTAGCAGCTATACCAAGCGTCATGAGCAGCATCAGCCAATTCGAGTCTGCGATGTCTGTGTCCTTCTTCTCCTGCTTCATCATTAACTCTGTCAGGTGCCTTGCATGGGTCAGAAAACTCTGGTGAAAGTTCACCAGTGTCTCACGGAAGCTCTGCCCACCTCCTGAAACAGGAGTGAAAGCCCAAGCAGTAGTTCTTCAAATCTCTTCTCCATTTTGCTGGCTCCAGTTGTTAGGAGCCTGCAGACTAAAACGATGGCTTAGCGGAATGTGTTTGATGGGCAGTTCAAACTTCCAGTAATGTGCCAGGTGGGCAGCCAAATTTTCCCATGCTGCACCTCAAACAAAGGGCTAGAGCAGCCACATGTTGAGAGGGCGCTAGGGAGTCTGGAATACAGTCAGTTGGATTTGGGTCTGCATACTGTAGTGCTGACGCCAGAGCCCTGTGTTCAAGTCTGGGTTGGAAAATCCTTGATTAAGGGCTGGCAATCAGTGTAGATGCTCAAGGCCATGGTTTTCAAATCTGGGGTCCTCTAACTCAAGTTCCACTAGCCCTGGGCTTACATTGCAGTGTAGCCATACCCAATGAGCATTTGCAGCACTATCAAAACAGAGTAGAGTTTATTAGTCAACTGGAACACAGCATTGGGATGTCCATAGATAAGCCTAGAGAAGCAAAGGTTAAAACAGAGTCCAAGATGGCCAATGCTGGGACTCCCTTGAGTCATGTGCTGAAGGAAACATCTTGGTTTCCTCTCTCTTTCTCTGTCCTTTTGTCTCTCAGTCCCAGGTGAATTTGTGAGTCTCTGCAAAGGCCAGCTCTGAGACCAGCCACCTGATACCTTTCCCCTTTGTTCTCCATCTGGGACCTTTGCTCTGCTTCCCTGCCAAGGTGTGGGGGAAAATTGTCTTCCTCTTGGTTTTTGGTTGCTGAGTGTGAACAGCCTGGCCATTGGGGTTCCTGTTGTTTTTCCAGATCCTCCATTTCTCTGGGTCACTTGCAGCCAGTCCTTTAATGACCCATTCATATCACCCTAGACAGTTACAATGCCTCATGTCCCCTGCTCTGCCCCAAGAGCAGCTTTTAACTCTTTAC
Organism: Mauremys reevesii; assembly: GCF_016161935.1. Classification (NCBI taxonomy): domain Eukaryota; kingdom Metazoa; phylum Chordata; order Testudines; family Geoemydidae; genus Mauremys; species Mauremys reevesii. The sequence continues at coordinate 61,953,291 of NC_052631.1, forward strand.
ACTCTGTGCATAGCAATGCAAAGCACAGAGGAAAACTGAGGTATGTGCAGGAATGATAAAAATAGCACCAAAATTCCTACTTTAACACAATAGGGTCTACGGTTAACATCTCAGTAGCCACATGGTGTAAACTATCTACTTATTGTTAACTTGGCTGTGCAGGAAAAGTGGGAATTACAAGCTATTTTTGTCTTTGTTAATGGAATGTTCTGGGTTTCTAATACAGCGAGAGGGCACTGGGGGCAAACATGTTCCCAGTGACTTCCCCTCTGGTGCATGGATACATGCTATAACTGGAGGTAGCGAGGAGAGAGAGAGAGAAAATATGAGGCCTTTGCAGCTACAGCTCTAATCTCCCGAATGCCAGCACGGTGATGCTTGTAAATCTTAACAGGAGCCTCAGACAGTTCAGGCAGACTGACCTCCAAAATTCATGGAGTCCATGACAGACCAGTGGGCCACTCTGTTGAAACAAGTGTGTCTGAGGTTCTGAGTGAGTTGGATATCACTGGGGGATGTGTTGCCGTTTGCTATGAGTTGAGGATAGCGGTGAAAGCCTTATGGAGCATTGGCGTGTGATGTTGGCACCATTGTAGGTCAGGTACAAGGGATGCAAGGCACTATTCCCTCAACTTTATATTTCCATATTTTAACGATTGTTGGGAGGTGGGATTGGCCCTGAAGCAGCCTTCCCAGTCTTTTAAGCACTGTTGCCAATGCTCACAGCTGGGGACAAGTCTTGTGAGATTTGGTTGGGGGATGGTTTTAGGCCGCAGCTTCTGGTGCCACGTGATGATGTGAGACTCAGCTTTCATTTACAGAAAAGTAAGTTTCTAGCTCAGATGGGCAAATAATTGATTTGATTCATTGGCAGTGTCTTCAAAAATTGAAAAAATTCAAAACCAAAGTTCATCAGAATTTTTAGTTAATTGAAACACTGGAAACATTTTTCCTTTGGGTTGGTAGAATCATTTCATTCAACACAAATGGAAATGTTTTGTTTCAGAAATTTTTAAGAAAACCAAAGGAAATGAAGGAGTAAATTAAAAAACTGCCATAGGAAGAGGCGGAGTCCTCTCCTCCCCCATTAAAATCTTTAGCTCTGTGGTTAAGACATTCTCCTGGGATGCGGGAGACCCAGACTTTAATCCCCATTTTAAGACCAGAAACTTAAACCCAGGTCTTCCAGCTACCATGTTAGTGGACTAACCAGCAGGCTATAAGGTATTCAGAAATAGGGCTCTCCGACGTTGAAGCTGTTCCACTTGTATAAGATACAGTCATTGGTCCAGAAAGAGAATGTGTGACACTGACTCTAGCCCAGTGGTTGGGGCTCTCATTGCTGGGGGAACACCTAGCTTCCAGTCCCAGCTCCACTCAGGGTACGTCTACACTACCTGCCAGACCGGCGGGTAGTGATTGTTCTGTCGGGAATCGATTTATCAAAATTGATCCCTGATCGCTCTGCCATCAACTCCTGTACTCCACGGCGGCGAGAGGCGGAAGTGGAGTCAATGGGGGAGCGGCGGCAGTCGACCCCGTGCCATGAGGACACGAGGTTGTCTGTTACAGCTGCCTCCCTGCTGCATTTCTTTTTTGTTTTCCTCTCTGTGTGGCCGCCCCTCCCGGCCATGGGGCTAGCAAGAGTCATAGCCTGGCCCTGCTCAGTGGAATGGCCTTTGCAGACTAACCGGAGCCATTGCTCTGCTCAGGTTGGGGTGGGCCCCTGCCTCCTTTGTTCAGACCTGGGCTCGGTGTAGGGGGCGCTGCCCAAAAATGCAAGACCTTATATGGCCACATAGCTGAGCATGTAAGTCATGCCTGTGACTTAGGACTAGCCCGGACACATCTGTGCACACCTGAAGACTTTTCCCTGCTTTCTCTCCTCCCCTCTAACAAGGGGGACCAATCAAAGTTACTGGCGGGAAACTGCCTCAGTCTGCCTATATAACCAGACATTTTCTAATCAGACCTCGGAGAAGGTCCTTGCTTTGCCACCTGGTCTGATCAGCGAGGGGTCTTTGGGAGGCCCTCTCCCCGCTCTCGTTTGTTTTTGAGCGTACCCCCGTTTTTAAACTCCCCTCCCACGAACAACGAATTTTGCCTGGAGATCTCCTGATTATTGTGAGCAAATTGAGTCCTCTCTGTGTCCTCTGATGCTGCTGCTGTGCCTGCCTCTGCTGTTGTCCTGGGGATTGGTAAGAACTCTCTCTTGCAGACCCTCCCTGTTCTAGCTGCTGGCTTTTCTTTCCCCAACAGACAGACCCAAGTTAACTCCTTGGTCTGCATCTGTAATCTGTTTCTGGTTCTGCAGCTCCTTTGCTGCTAGAAATAAACCTGTGCCTCCCTGGATTCTATCCTGGGCAGCTCACTTGCAGTTGCTCCACTGCTGCAGCCACACCCTTGGAGAACCACCCCTAGTATAAGGTGCACTCATTAGGTTAAGTTAGGTTTAGCATTATACTCTGTAAGTTAGGCTTAGAGAATTGTTGCATTGTGTTTTGTTACTTGCTAATTTGTGTAGTCTTGGTTAAGTTAGATCATAGATAAGATTTTGCTGTGTTTTGCATAATTGTGGTTAAGTCTGTCTTTCCACTGCAACCCCCCCCCCCCCAGCTTCTTTGTGTCCCTCTGACTCCTTACAGTCTGTCTGTTCTCTGTGTCTCTCTAAGTTTAAATCTCCCTCTGCTCCACCACGTGCTCCTCTTCCCCCATCCCAATCTAGCATAAAACCCCATTGGTTACTTTTTCCTCTCTGATACACTTCACATTCTATATTTATACCACTGTGACACATTTTTACCTAAAATTGTTTGTTATTTAACATATTTTTCCATAACTGTTAGTTGGTTATATGCTGCTGTGACACACCTTTCTACATAGGAATTGTTAGCTACCTGTTACATTTATACCTCAGTGTTAATTGTTTACCAACTGTATTATACCCCACTATTGAAACCCCCTATACTGTTCACCAAAAGAAACCCCTCCCCAATTGTCTACCTTAACAAACCCCACACCCCTCACTATTGAATTTTCCCTGTTTTTGCATTTTCTTAATAAAGTTTATTTTGCATCCCACCCGTGTGGTAATTGTCCCCCAAGATCCCCTACCTGCTGGCAGGGACAGAGGTAAGTCGACCTAACATACGTCGACTTCAGCAATGCTATTGCCCCCAGTGTAGACCAGGCCTTAATATCCCACATCCCAGGTGAGGGCCCTAACTGCACCACCTTCTCCTCCTATGTTTTGGGGCCTAAATCCCATTGTGTATCTAGCCAGAAAAATCAAAACAAGACTTTTGGAAATGTCAAATTTTTGGCATTTCCAGGGTTTTTTTTTTTCCATTTTTGACCAAAACTATTTACCACAGGTGATGCACATTTATGAAGTGTTTCAGTCGCTCTATAGTTGCCTTTTTCATCAAAAACAAGTTTCAGTCAAAAAATTTCACCCTGCTGTAGTTCCTAGCCCTCATGCTGCAAAAACAAGCTTGAAAATATGATCCAGGTGCAGCCCAAAGGCTCAGTAACTAGAAGGCAAACCCAACCTTTTTTTTTCTTCTTCTTCTTCAGATCTCATGATTTTTAAGCAAATCTCATGATTTTAGGGCCTGACTCTTGATTTTAACTGCTCAGGGTTGGCTGTGTTGCTTAACAAGGCTTGTGTTTGTGCTATATAAATAATATCCTAATGTAAAATACGATAGCGTCTCTCAGCCAAGTTGCTTCACAATAGGAACTGTGCAGAATAGCCCACCACAGGTAAGACCCCCAGGACCAGCAACTTCAGAGATCTCTCACCTTACCTGGTGCTGGGTCAGTCCATTGCCTTTTTAAACAGGTAAAGGTCACAGAGGAGCAAAGGTCACAAAAGCACCCGAGCTTTAAAAAAGTGTTAATATTTTAATGATTGCTTGTTCCTGGCCTCCCCATATCTACAGTTCTCCTTCCTGGTTGTAGGGAAAGCCAGATCCTCTTCTGTCTCTTCTGCTTCAGCTGTTGGGCTCAGGGGGGCAGAATTTGCTGCAGAAGAGAAAATCTGCTTCTGCAGGAAGATGATCAGGAGAGCTAAGGGACAAGCAACCACAGGCCCTTGAAGCAGGAGCCCTGCTAGCCTGCAGGAACCAGGGATAGGGCCGTACTTGGCACACGGTTTAACCCAACTCTTGCAACCTCCCAAGTGAACTGTGCTGGAGGAACTGAGAATGTTCTGGAAGGGCCGGATTAACTTTTTGTGGGCCCGGCGCCAAACATATTTGTGGGCCCCCATGGGGCAAGGTGAAGGGGAATGGGACAGTCAGTCTCCAGAGTGAAGGGTGGGCTGGGGGCAATGTGGCACACTGCGGCAGGAGCAGCCCCACTCTGCGCAGCCCAGCAGGAGGGCTCTGTTTACAAACCTGCAGCTGCCAGACGCACACTGGCCTGCCCAGCCCTGTGCTGCCAGCATGCCCCTTCCCCTAGAGGGCAGGCCCCCACCACACCGCCCCCCTGCCCAGTGCCCCACCCTTATGCCCAGCACCCACTCGCCCAGAGACTTCCACCATAGATCTCTGTGCCCAGCCCCCACCCTCTGTCCCAGAGACCTCCCACACTGGCCTTCCACCACAACTGCACAGCATCCTGCACACCACACCGCTCGCCCAGCACCCCCCGCCCATAGACCTCCCCACTACCCCACCACCTTCCTCAAACTCCCACCACCACAGCTGCACAGCACCCCATAGCCCTGAGGGGATTCTGCACCAAAAAATTAATTCTGTGCACAATATTTTAAAATTCTGCAAATTTTATTTGTCAATAAATAAATGTGGAGGCTCCAACATGGCAGTGAGGAGCACAGGCCACTGGTTGCATGGAGGTGGGAGATTACCCTGCAGCCTCCCCCCACCCCACCCCGGGACAGGGACTCGGCAGTGGGGCTGCACCCGACCCTGACACAGTGCAAGGGCCAGACCTGCCCCAGAAACACCCTGGGGCCCTGGCCCCCCTGTGCCAGGCACACCAGGTGTGGGTGAACAGGCTCAGTCTGGCAGCAGGATCCAAGTGCAGAGGGACTTAGTGTGGGGGGATCCAGATAGGGGTAAGAGAGTTCTCCATGGGGCAGTCTGGGTGGGGGCGGCTCAGTGAGAGATCCGGATGCACAGATGCTCATTGGGAGGTTCCAGGTGCAGGGACTGTGGGACTCTGCAGGGGATCCAGGTGAAGGTGTTTGGGGCTCAGCAGGTGGGTCTAGGTGCAGGGGAGGTGGGGTTAATTTGGTGGGGGTCCAGGTGCAGGTGGTTGGGGCTCAGTGGGGAGGGCGTCTAGGGGGACTCGGGGTGGTACAGATGCAGGGGAGGTGGGGCTTGTCAGGGTGAGGGTTCAATGGGTCTGCTTAACAGGAGAGCTCCAGCTTCTGCCAAGAGGATGCCGCATGCTGGGCTCCAGCTTCCCTCATGCCCCTGCTTCCCCCATTCCCTTCTCTTCCCCATCCCATGCCCCTTCCCCACCGCTCCATCTCCTCCTCATCCCACCCCCTTCCTTCCCCCGCCTCTTCCCCCCTACCCCCACTTCCCCATCCCCTTCTCTTCCCCATCCCATGCCACTTCCCCACCGCTCCATCTCCTCCTCATCCCACCCCTTCCTTCCCCTGCCTCTTCCCCTACCCCACTTCCCCATCCCCTTCTCCACTGCGCCATCTCCTCCCCATCCCACCCCCTTCCTTCCCCCTGCCTCTTCCCCCCTAGCCTCACTTCCCCATCCCCTTCTGTTCCCCATCCCATGCCCCTTCCCCACTGCCCCATCTCCTCTCACCCCTGTCAAGACCTGGGGCCAGGTCGCTCTACTTCCCGCTGCCCGATGAGTTCAGGGCGGGCCCAACCCCTGCTACAGTTCCCCAGGATGCGTAGCTCAGGGAAGGGGCCTTGCGGGGGATGGGGTGGAGAGGGAGCAGGGGTGGGAAGAGGCGGGGTGGGGGCAGAGCAGGTGTGGGGGCAGCTTTCCTGGCCGGCTCAGCCTGCCGGGGGATTGGGCTGGCCGGGGCCCCTTCTGACTCTGGGCCTGGCGCCATGGTAAACCTGGTACTGCGTTCTGTGACTATATAGATACCAGGAGGAACTCCCCAGAAGCTAAAAGATATTTGTTTCCTATAGAAAGACAAAGCAATCTCATTATAAATCAATCTTTGGAGGTTTGCTATGAGCAGATGATAATTATTCTGAATTGTAGCAAAATATGTTGTTATTTCAATAATTATTATTCTATGGGTGGGTTGTGAAAAAAGTGCTCTCAAGCTGGACAGATAGGGGAAAAAATGGGCTATTTTAGGCCTGGAAAAATAGCTAGCCTAAAACAGAATTACACAAAAAGGGGTTGACCGTTTGCCTAGTGTTCCTGAGAAACGCAGTTTCTGCATGAACATTTTCTCTTTCATGCAGTCTTGTAGTTTTATTGTGTTGTCTAATTTTTATAGGTGCTCATTTAGGAATTATGTGCAGTTTTGCAAATCACCATTATGCATATCCTAGAAATATAAAACTAACATTACAAAAAGTAACACATCACTTTTTGTTTAGAAAAAACATGCAACAACAATAGAGTTATCATGGTGTTTTTCTGTTAGTCTGGATAAAACAAAGTACAAGACAAACCACCCTACACAACCTAGGATGTAGTGTTTTGGGGTATTTTCTTGAGCTTCAAGAAAGTTCTGCCTTACCTCATGTTAACAACCCAACACATTTTTTTAATATCTAGCAATAGTCAAATAAGTTTGCAAGATGCCATAGGATTTTGTGGAAGTTTTTCTTCCTTTTATGGATGGAAACTTTTAAAATGTTCTGAATTTGACCCACGTCTTTGTCTAACAGTTTGTTACTCATTCCATGTTCTTTAAAACAATGAAGTGTGAAAGTCATGCTGTGGTCTGAATTGACCTTTTCTTTTCTAGCATCTTCTGAAATTGCAAGAGGAATACAAAAAACGAGAAGCCGAGCTAGAAAAAATGAAGGAAGACAAAGTACAAATGGAAATGTTGTTAGAAACCCTGAAGGAGCAGGTATGTACGGTCTAGGCCTCCAGGCTTCTGTATGACGTTTCAGTAATAGACTGTTGCTAGGCTTGTGGCCTTTGGACGTCATAGCTCGCTCTGAGTGCAGCACAAGGTACAGGTGGAGGAGATGGCCTGGGCCTGACTTGGGTGGCAATGGCCTGCTTTGTTTGAACAACTGGCAGACTCCTAAAGAGATTTGCTACCACATTTTATCAATGTGGACTTTGTGGATATTTTGGAGCTGGAACCACCGCATTAATATACGTGGCAGAATTTCTGGTGCTTACCATGCTGTTCAAACATCCATGCCTCTTTTCATGAAAGTAAAGTTGTTTTATGCACCTTTGCTTTCCATAGCAAAAGGGAACAAAACTCTAAGGGCACGTCTTAAGAGAATGATTTGCAAAATGCAGACTCATCTGCCAAATGTTTGTGAAAACTAAAGTAGTCAGCATGAACACTGTTACTTTCAAGAGCAGGCTAAATTCCTTTCCCCTCCCAAATAGATCTTCATAGAGGAAAGCTAATAAGAGCCTAAAATGCTGCAAACGTGGAGCCACATTTTACATTCCTTAGTCCAACAGAATTCTATTGAAGACAGAATTTCCAGGCACCATCTGTAGTAGAGAGAGAACGAGAGCTGGAGCACTGGGCTTGGGTGCAAGATCTGAGTCCTGAACCAGAGGCTGTGAACTAAAGTCAGGCAATGTATTAAAGTAGATGCTTACAAGTTCACTGTTTGGTACATGAACTTGGCAAAGTTGTTATTAGTGTACTAGGCACTAGATACTTATGTAAATATATTTTAGAAGGCTAGTATAAATATATCCCAATCTAGTACAGATAAGGTGGTTTGACAGAACAATGAATAGGAATGTTTTGTCCAAGATATCAGGAACAAGGAGCGATGATAAACAGATGTCATGAAACACTCCAGGTGGTATGTAAGTTGCTTATCCCAGTTGTTTGGCTTAGTCTGTAAATGTCGGGGTACCTTGCCTTAGTCCTTTGTGTGGCCAAGAGGACAGCAGAAACTCCTGCTGCTGACTGAGGCGCTCCTTGCCATCTGGCACTCGTGTTAATGTGCTTGTGCAAGTTGTGCGAATCTTGAGGACAATAAACCTGGCCGAGTACCTTTGTCACCCAACCATGACTGTGGTCTTTCCCTATAAGTAACATTGAGGTCTGCTGAATTAGCAGGCTGCGCTCTCTGCTTGTACTGATAACAGTGGAGTTCCAAGGACAGAAGCACTGAGCAGCTATAACAGTGTAGTGGCCTTGACAGCGTCACAGCAATAACATTCTTTAGTGCTCGTCTACACTACCTGCACCTTTTGATACAAGAATTCCAAGGAGAAATTGTAGACGAGGGGGGAGGGATAGCTCAGTGGTTTGAGCATTGGCCTGCTAAACCCAGAGTTGAGTTCAATCCTTGAGGGGGGCATTTAGGCATCTGGGGCAAAAATCTGTCTGGGGATTGGTCCTGCTTTGAGCAGGGGGTTGGAGTAGATGACCTCCTGAGGTCCCTTCCAACCCTGGTATCCTATGATTGCAGTTCAGAGTCCTTGTGCAGGGGAGAGGAATCTGTCCATAGTTTTCAGGCTCACAAGAAGGACATAGAAACATAGGTTTTCCACCAGAAAGTACTACATAGTGCATTGGGAGTACGGCCCACCTACCAGGGACGCTCAGGAGGCACAACAAGGGTTGCTGACTGTGGCTTCTGAAAGGAGGCCCTGTACCTTGTCCAAAACCCTATGGGACTAAACTCATTGATCCAACTTGCTCTTAAGCCACATGGAAGCATCCAGAGTGTCAGTTCTGAAATGCACAGATGGTGGAGCATTCCCTAGAGAGAAACTGATACTGTGTTTTTTGGGTGTCCATGCACATTGAGATGTTGTAGGATTGATTTACCAGAAAAAAATCTTTTTGAGCTTCTGCTTGCACAATAAGAACAGGAGTAATTGTGGCACCTTAGAGACTAACAAATTTATTTGAGCATAAGCTTTCGTGGGCTACAGCCCACTTCTTCGGATGCATAGAATGGCCATATATTTGAGGAAATATATATACACATTCAGAGAGCATGAAAAGGTGGGAGTTGTCTTACCAACTCTGAGAGGCCAATTAAGAAGAGGAAACATTTTTTTGAAGTGATAATCAAGATAGCCCAGTACAGACAGTTTGATAAGAAGTGTGAGAATACTTACAAGGGGAGATAGATTCAATGTTTGTAATGGCTCAGCCATTCCCAGTCCCTATTTAAACCTAAGTTGATTGTATCTAGTTTGCATATCAATTCCAGCTCAGCAGTTTCTCGTTGGAGTCTGTTTTTGAAGTTTTTCTGTTGCAAAATTGCCACCCGCAGGTCTGTCATTGAATGACCAGACAGGTTAAAGTGTTCTCCTACTGGATTTTGAGTGTTATGATTCCTGATGTCAGATTTGTGTCCATTAATTCTTTTGCGTAGAGACTGTCCGGTTTGGCCAATGTACATGGCAGAGAGGCATTGCTGGCACATGATGGCATATATCACATTGGTAGATGTGCAGGTGAATGAGCCCCTGATGGCATGGCTGATGTGATTAGGTCCTATGATGATGTCACTTGAATAGATATGTGGACAGAGTTGGCATCGGGCTTTGTTGCAAGGATAGGTTCCTTGGTTAGTGTTTTTGTTCAGTGATGTGTGGTAGCTGGTGAGTATTTGCTTTAGGTTTGGGGGTTGTCTGTAAGCGAGGACACGTCTGTCTCCCAAGATCTGTGAGAGTGAGGGATCATCTTTCTGGATAGGTTGTAGATCTTTGATGATGCGCTGGAGAGGTTTTAGTTGCACGTCACCTACCCCTCTCCCTCTCATCTGAATCTCGTTTGGGCCCCAGAAGGACAGGAAATGTCACTGAAGATGCACTGTGCTGAACCATTACCTGCATAGCATGAGGATTTACGTCAGCAGTGAATCTGCCTAATGGTTCTTCTTTCAGGCTGCAGTGAGGCAAGCTTCCCTAGACACTTGTGTACATTTCCAGGCTAGCTCTCATGTTCCAGTGCACATCATTTCAGCTGGAACGTTTGTTTTTCTATAACAGCATCAATGCTAAATATGGTAAAGAATACATTTTAAAGAGATAAAGAACAGTTCTACATTATCCCCAGTAAATCCTATACTTGCATTTAAAGATATGTTCTGATCTACATTCTCTAAAAGATGTTGATGGATTTAAGCTTTCCAGCAATGTCGCTACAATATATTTACATTTATTTTGTATGACATGAAGGGAAATTATAAGTACTTCTTTAGAATGAAAGCTTTTACATTAGAAGATTTTATTTCTAATCACAGAACTCTCTTGGATAATAATTTGTTTTCTTGCTGTCGGCTCAGATAAATGTGGCAGTCCATTAATTAGGATTTTGTGATCTCAGAAGCTTGATCAAATGGATATGCTATCAGAACATGATGCTGTAGAGAATTATTACTTCATCTTGAGTTTGACACAAAGTGTCAATTGAACAATTCTTCAGTAGGTCACCTCATGGAGATGCTGCATTCTGTGATCAATATTGCAGAATCTTTGAACCTATAACTAGATTGCAGAGCTAGGAGTTGGTGCAGAACTTCTGTATGAGAAGCTAGAGGGCCTGGCTCAGTGTTATCAAAGTGCTAATACCAATTTTAAGTCAGATGGAGGATTCATTGCTATTTGTGCTGAAATACAGCTGAGTAGGCAATAGGCTGGGATTTGCAAGGGGTGTTAGGTGTCTGAGTTCCAGTGAAATTCCATGGATGTTGGGGATCCAACCCCTTTTTAAATCCCAGCCTAAAATTCTGCAGGCTTGGAGTTAATTGTTTTATATTGTTCTTACTCCCTCTATCCTTCCAGATAAATGTTTGTATTAAAAACACCACTATAGCCTGTTAAATTAATGTAAAATAGATGACTTTGCAGTATTTGTAATGTCTTGATTTAAATCAGTGGTTCCTATGCACTGGGATTGATCCTCTCTACTCATCCCCACTTCTTTGAGGATGAGCCTCTGTAATGTCCCTCATAAACAGCTGTTACCCACCTCCCATTCAGTTGCAATGTGCAGTTGTAACAGCCTAAATCCACTGTGGCTCAGAGGGTAGGGTTAATGGGAGGCAGTGGACTGGAACATCGGGTGAAATGTAACTCTAAACAGAAAGGGCTGGGAAGCACTGCCCTGGACAAATACATTCCTGTAGCCTAGGCAAGTGACAAATAGGAAGGAATAATGTTGAAGAACAATAGGTCGCAATCCTGAGGCACTCAGCACTACACAGGACTGGCCCATTACTGACTCGTCCACACAGCACCCATTTAGATAGAATTTAAGACTAAATTGGACTAAATTTTGGAGAAGAGCATCTTGATGAATGGAAGTTACCTTACTGTACTCCTGGTGAGAGAAGATATGGGTTAGGGCAGGAGTTGTGGCCATGTGGGCAGAGAGGATGGGTCCAGTCTTGGAGATGTGCAGGTAGAAGCCACAAGATTTAGCCATGGGCTGTGTGTGTGGAGACAAAGAGAGGGACAAATCAAAGAAGCAGCTGAAATGTTGGGATTGAGCAACACGGAGGATGGTGGTACTCTCCACCATGATAGAGAAAGTGGGGAGGGAGAAGGGCTTCGGGGGAAGATCAGGAGCTCAGTTTTGCCCATATTCAGTTTTGGAGATGACTGGATACCCGCAAGGAGATGTCAAGTAGCCAGGCTATTAGTGTGGATGGAGGGAACAGGTCCCAAGCAGCAAGGTAGATCTGTGAGGTGTCAGCATAGAAATGGTTGCCAAAGCTGAGTTTGCAGAGATGATAACCTGGAGAGAGGCTCTGAGGGAGCTGAAGAGGAGGCTACAGTGGGATGCCTCATGAAGAAGGTGGGCAGGCACAGGAGGTGCACCTTCTGTTTGAGATACTGAGGGCTTGAGAGGTTAGAGAGTCAGGAGAGGATGAACTCATGGAAACCCAAGGGGGAGAAGATTTCCAAAAGAGCCTGGCTGATGATGTCAAAGGCAGCCAATAGGACAAGGAGGGAAGGCAGAGGAAACGGAAGGTAAAGGCTGTGAAGGGTTCCACAGCGTGAACTTCTGGCTGTGGCTTATTGGATCCCCTGCACCAGTCCTGGCCTGTTGAGAGAGAGAGAAAGAAGGGTTTGCTGCTCCAAAAATGAGCACTGATTGAGCTCCTTGGTGAGCTGGAAAGAGCTGCCTGCTCTGGAATGGCCAGCATGTTCCCAAGCTTTCCAGTTGGCCCCCATCTGCACTGAAGCTGCTGTTGTGAGTGCCACAGGGAATGCCCTGGCAACCATTGTCTAATTAGTGATCTGGACTCAGAACCCGCAGCCAGGATTTGGGACTTGGCTTTAATGAGGATTCAAAAGTCCAGAGCATTTCAGCATGGGCTGTCTGTGCTGGGCTGTGAGTAGAGGAGCCTCTTGGCCAGCTCTTACCATCACATGTAGATTCTTGCTGTTGTTTGACTGCTCCCATCTACTGACTGCACCTTGTAGTCACACCCATTTGTTAGTGCTGGGCCCAGAGAGAAGTAGAGCTCCCTTAACTGTTAGCTGTTCCTGTGTGTTGCAGCAAGCTTGCTAAGACCGCCCACTGAGGTCTCAGGGACATGGGTATGGTCAGCAGGGGAAGTGGGAGTTGTTTATGAGTCAACGGATTGATTTGCTGTTGGCTTTATAAAGTGTCACCTTCCTCTCTCTGCTCCTCTCCCAAACCACCTCCTCCCCCATGTGCTCTGCACTAGCTGTTTTCATGAGGTATATCTTGGCTGGTCATTGCTTCCTCAGAGCACTGTCTGTTGTGTGCTGGGAGGGAGGATGACAGCCATTGTGTACACATCCTCACGAGAGGTGAAGGCCCCACACAATTCTGTTAACTGAGTACAGTAGATCCAATTGGACGTGATGGCACAGATCTGGTCAATACCTCCCTGACATGAGAACTCGCCCTCCCCCTGTGCCTTAGCTAGTGCTATGTTCTGGAGCAGGAGTTACACACAGTAATTGTCTTTCTGGTTGTTAAAGTATCTGAATCTCAATTAGATTGCTCCAGTTTGAGAGCTTCATTTGCAAAGATCAATGAACAAAGCTAATATTTTACCAACTATGCTAAAGATTATAACCTTTTCCCTTTCTGTAACTGAATGTAGCAAGAGATGGCAGATGAAGAGGACAAGGAGAGAGACGTGGCTGATAATCAAGGAAATGTAAGTCAGTGTGTTTCTTTCTGCTATTTTAGGTAGAGCATCTTACTGAGAGAAGTGGTGACAGTTCATAATAAATGGATCCACTGTTAGGAGCTGAGTATATAAGCCTGACACCTCTAGACTAGGAAACAAGAAACCATCACATTAAGCACCATCAGCAGTCTCAGGCTGGCAAAGAAGTACATTTCTGCGAAGCTGTGGTGTGGGGAGCAGAGGGTATGAAATGACTTGCTGCATCCTAATGCCTTGTCCCTCTGCAAAAATATCTGTTCCCTGATTAAAGAACAGGAGTACTTGTGGCACCTTAGAGACTAACACATTTATTTGAGCATAAGCTTTCGTGGGCTACAGCCCACTTCATCAGATGCATAGAATGGAACATATAGTAAGAAGATATATATACATACAGAGAACATGAAAAGGTGGAAGTTGCCATAGTAACTCTAAGAGGATAATTAATTAAGATGAGCTATTATCAGCAGGAGGGAAAAAAACTTTTGTAGTGATAAATAAGATGGCCCATTTCAGACAGTTGACAAGGTGTGAGGATACTTAAAATGGGGAAATAGATTCAATTTGTGTAATGACCCAGCCACTTCCAGGCTCTCTTCAAGTCCAAGTTAATGCTATCTAGTCTGCAAATTAATTCAAGTTCAGCAGTTTCTCATTGGAGTCTGTTTTTGAAGCTTTTCTGTTGAAAAATTGCCACCTTTAAGTCTGTTACTGAATGACCAGATACTGGTTTTTGAATGTTATGATTCCTGATGTCAGATTTGTGTCCATTTATTCTTTTGTGTAGAAACTGTCCGGTTTGGCCAATGTACATGGCAGAGGGGCATTGCTGGCACATGATGGCATATATCACATTGGTAGATGTAGAGGTGAATGAGCCTCTGATGGTGTGATTAGGTCTATGATGGTATCACTTGAATAGATATGTGGACAGAGTTGGCATCAGGCTTTGTTGCAAGGTTAGGTTCCTGGGTTAGTGTTTTTGTTGTGGTTGTATGTGATTTCTGATGAGTATTTGCTTCAGGTTGGGGGGCTGTCTGAAAATGAGGACTGGTCTGTCTCCCAAGATCTGTGAGAGTGAGGGATCGTCCTTCAGGATAGGTTGTAGATCTTCGATGATGTGCTGGAGAGGTTTTAGTTGGGGGCTGAAGGTGACGGCTAGTGGCATCCTGTTATTTTCTTTGTCCTGTAGTAGGTGACTTCTAGGTACTCTACTGGCTATCTCAATCTGTTTTTTCACTTCAGCAGGTGGGTATTGTTGTTTTAAGAATGCTTGATAGAGATCTTGTAGGCGTTTGTCTCTGTCTGAGGGATTGGAGCAAATGCGGTTGTATCTTAGTGCTTGGCTGTAGACAATGGATCGTGTGGTGTGTTCTGGATGGAAGCTGGAGGCATGTAGGTAAGTATAGTGGTCAATAGGTTTCTAGTATAGGGTGGTGTTTATGTGACCATCACTTATTAGCACAGTAGTGTCAAGGAAATGGACCGCTTGTGTGGCTTGTTCCAGGATGAGGTTGATGGTGGGATGGAAATTGTTGAAATCATGGTGGAATTCCTCAAGGGCTTCTTTTCCATGAGTCCAGATGATGAAGATGTCATCAACGTAGTGGAAGTAGACTAGGGGTGTTAGGGGACGAGAGCTAAGGAAGCGTTGTTCTAAGTCAGCCATAAAAATGTTGGCATACTGTGGGGCCATGCGGGTACCCATAGCAGTGCTGCTGACTTGAAGGTACATATTGTCCCCAGATGTGAAATAGTTGTGAGTGAGGACAAAGTCACATAGTTCAGCCACCAGGTTTGCAGTGACATTATCAGGGATACTGTTCCTGATAGCTTGTAGTCCATCTTTGTGTGGAATGTTGGTGTAGAGGGCTTCTACATCCATAGTGGCCAGGATGGTGTTTTCTGGAAAATCACCAATGGATTGTAGTTTCCTCAGGAAGTCAGTGGTGTGTCAAAGATAGCTGGGAGTGCTGGTAGTGTAGGGCCTGAAGAGATTGTCCACATAGCCAGACAATCCTGCTGTTAGGGTGCCAATGCCTGAGATGATGGGGCGTCCAGGATTTCTGGGTTTATGGATCTTGGTTAGCAAATAGAATAGCCTGGTCGGGGTTCGAGGCATGTACAGATCTGTTCCTGTGCTTTTTCAGGGAGTTTCTTGAGCAGATGGTATAGTTTCTTTTGGTAATCCTCAGTGGGATCAGAGGATAATGGCCTGTAGAATGTGGTGTTAGAAAGCTGCCTAGCAGCCTCTTGTTCATATTCCAACTTATTCATGATGATGACAGCACCTTCTTTGTCAGCCTCATTGATTGTGATGTCAGAGTTGTTCCTGAGGTTGTTGATGGCGTTGTGTTCAGCACGGCTGAGGTTATGGGGCAAGTGATTCTGCTTTGCCACAATTTCAGCTCGTGCACGTCGATGGAAGCAATCTATGTAGAAGTCCAGTCTGTTGTTTTGACCTTCAGGAGGAGTCCACGCAGAATCCTTCTTTTTGTAGTGCTGGTAGGAAGGATTCTGTGGGTTAGTATGTTGTTCAGAGGTGTGTTGGAAATATTCTTTGAGTCGGAGACATCAAAAGTAGGATTCTAGGTCACGGCAGAACTGTATAATGTTCGTGGGCCTGGAGGGACAAAAGGAGAGGCCCCGAGATAGGACAGACTCTTCTGCCGGACTTAGAGTATAGCTGGAAAGATTAACAATATTGTTGGGTGGGTTAAGGGAACTACTGTTGTGGCCCCTTGTGGCATGTAGCAGTTTAGATAGTTTAGTGTCCTTTTTCCTTTGTAGAGAAGCAAAGTTTGTGTTGTAAATGGCCTGTCTAGTTTTTGTGAAGTCTATCCATGAGGAAGTTTGTGTGGAAGATTGTTTTTTTATGAGAGTATCCAGTTTTGAGAGCTCATTCTTAATCTTTCCCTGTTTGCTGTGTGGAAGTAGAAAAAGAACTGACAGGGATTTGTAGGGGATCTTAATGCATGACAGTTTTTGTTAGCAAGAGTTAGGCTAACTGTAACTTTAATAACGTGAGATTGGTAGAAGTGAGGATTGTGTAAGGCGAGTGGAAAAGAACTGTGTGAAAAGTCGTTTTGACCTTGTGTAAATAATAGGAAATGTAGACTGGAGTTTTTTAAGTGAGAAAAACAAGATATTAGAATGACCTATGTATAAACAAAATGCAGCTGTTGCTTATTATTGTCTGTAACAAAAGTATAAATGCTTGCTGTAATTGTTTACCTGTTGAGAGACCTGTCTAGAAAGGGGAGACCCTATGTCCTAGTGCGCACTCTCCCTGCTCTAGCTGCTAAACAAAATAAAGTATCTGACTCTGCTGCACCCAACCAAAAAGTAAGAACTAAGTTTTTCTCCAACAGGTGTATAGGATGTTGATCAGGTGATTTTGCAGTTTCTTTGAGAGTGTGTGGCACAATCTCTCAGCATAGTCTGTGTGATATGTAGATTGTAATGGATTTTTTACCTTTAGTCCTTTTGGTATGATGTCCATCTGTTTGCATTTGGAAAGGAAGACGATGTCTTTCTGTATCTGTATGAATTTTTTCATGAAGTTGATGGATTTCCACTCCATACAGCTAAATTCAGTGCCTTGCATAGTGACAGGTTTCAGAGTAGCAGCCATGTTAGTTCGTATCCACAAAAAGAATCGGAGTACTTGTGGCACCTTAGAGACTAACAGATTTATTTGAGCGTAAGCTTTCATGGGCTACAGCCCACTTCATCAGATGCATAGAATGGAACATATAGTAAGAATATATATATACACATACAGAGAACATGAAAAGGTGGAAGTTGCCATACCAACTCTAAGAGGCTAATTAATTAAGATGAGCTATTATCTGCAGGAGAAAAAAAAACTTTTGTAGTGATAATCAAGATGGCCCATTTCAGACAGTTGACAAGGTGTGATCATACTTAAAATGGGGAAATAGATTCAATTTGTGTAATGACCCAGCCACTTCCAGGCTCTCTTCAAGTCCAAGTTAATGGTATCTAGTCTGCAAATTAATTCAAGTTCAGCAGTTTCTCATTGGAGTCTGTTTTTGAAGCTTTTCTGTTGAAAAATTGCCACCTTTAAGTCTGTTACTGAGTGACCAGAGAGGTTGAAGTGTTCTTCTACTGGTTTTTGAATGTTATGATTCCTGATGTCAGATTTGTGTCCATTTATTCTTTTGTGTAGAAACGATCCAGTTTGGCCAATGTACATGGCAGAGGGGCATTGCTGGCACATGATAGCATATATCACATTGGTAGATGTGTAGGTGAATGAGCCCCTGATGGCGTGGCTGATGTGATTAGGTCCTATGACGGTGTCACTTGAATAGATATGTGGACAGAGTTGGCATCCAGACAGAGTTTCTGATTGTGCCTCGAGGAAAATAATGTGCCCCCTTTTATTAATTTAGTAATATGTGATCTGGCTCTTCTACCTACAGACTGCAGGAGACCCCTGTATATGTCTCTCAAAGGGCCACACTCCTTGCTGGCTATCTGCAACAATACAATTAGGAAAGCAGGCTTCGTAGGGCTGCTACATCTCCTCCCCACACAGGAGGGTGTGAGGGGGCAGGAGTGGGCAGAGCATGCACCCATCTCTGTAACTTCACTGGCATGTTGGGGAGTGTATGCTGCCACCGAGTATAGACCCGGTGCAGGTTATTCCCTTTCTGGAGCAGCAAGAAGACTGAGAGGGAAAGTGGGACTCTGCTAGTCCCAATCTCCAGGCCAACACACTAGCCCTTTGGTTAAGTAATTGGAGTTAGAAAGTAGCTTCTTTGCAGATTGATTAGTTCTGGGGTTTGACCCGTGTCTGTCACTGGTTCAAATCCACCCACATCAGGAGTGACTGAAAGTCATTGCCAGCTGAAGGCTGTCTGGTCTATAACTAGTGAGGATAATGGATTCATTTTCAGCACCTACCAACAACTGGCCAAGTGACTCTCCTTTTGTTGGTCTCTGCAGAGAGGTGAAAGGTTAACTACCACACCCGGCTGAGAAGGGCTGATGTACAATGGCAGGAGATGATGTAATAGGCAACACTTGCATTCTAATGCTTTGCTACACCTATTCTGTGGATAAACAGACTATTCGTTCCCTAGAGAAGTCTCTGTCCCTTCTTAGATCAGTCAAGAATTCAGGACAACACTTAAGTACATGCTTAACTTTAAAGTGTGGTTACATTGTATTGATTGTTGAAGTGCTTTCTTGAATCAAGGCTGCAAGGGGAAGTTCTATTCTGAAAAGGGGACGATGTAAAAACGGCAGCTCCTTTATCAGCAGAGCTGTCCTAAGTGTGTATTGAGTTAGATCCATTCAGTTTAGTAATAATGAATTACTGCTTTTTATTTCATAGCCTTGCTGAGCTAACACAGATCTGGGAAAGTGAGCTAGAGTCTATTCCATCTTATCATAGAATCATAGCAATTTAGGGCTGGAAGGGACCCTGAGAACTCATCAAGTCCAGCCCCCTGCACTGAGACAGGACCAAGTAAACCTAGACGATCCTTGACAGGTGTTTGTCCAACCTTAAAAACTCCAATGATGGGGATTCTACAACCTTCCTGCGAAGCCTATTCCAGAGTTTAACTACCCTGAGAGCTAGAAAGCTTTTCCTAATATATATCCTACATCTCCCTTGCTGCAGATTAAGCCTGTTGATTCTTGTCCTTACTTCAGTGGACATGGAGAATAATTGATCATCATCATCTTTATAGCAGCCCTTAACATATTTGAAGACTGTTATGAGGTCTTCTCAGTCTTCTTTCGGCAAGACTAAACAACCCCAGTTCTTGTTGTCAGGTTTGCTAAATCTTTTAGCATTTTTGTTGCTCTCCTCTGGACACTCTCCAATTTGTCCACACCTTTCTTAAAGTGTGGTGCTCAGAATTGGGCACAGTAGAATCATAGATCATAGAATATCAGGGTTGGAAGGGACCTCAGGAGGTTATTTAGTCCAACCCCCTGCTCAAAGCAGGACCAATCCCCAGACAGATTTTTACCCCAGATTCCTAAATGGCCTCCTCAAGGATTGAACTCAAAACCCTAGGTTTAGCAGGCCAATGCTCAAACCACTGAGCTATCTCTCCCTCAAGTAATTGTTCTTGACAAATGCATACTGGCTGTTCCTTATAGCCCTATTATCCTCTAGGTGCTTACAAATTGATTGTTTACAAATTTGTTCCAATATCTTTCCAGGGATTGAAGTTAGGCTGATCAGTCTATAATTTCCCAGTTCCACCCCTTTTTAAGGATAGGTGCTGTGTTTGCCCTTCTCTAGCCCTCTGGTCCCTCACCCATCCTCAATAAATTCTCAAAGACAATCGCTAATGGTTGAGAGATTGCCTCAGCTGGTTAGTTCCTTAATTGACCTAGAATGAATTTCATCAGGCCCTACTGATTTGACTACATCTAATTTATCTAAATATTCTTCCGTTTTTTTTGGCTTATGCTCCTTCTCCCTTGTTAATATTAATTGTGTTGAATATCTGGTCACCATTAAGCTTTTTAGTGAAGACTTAAGCAAAATAGGCATTAAACACCTCTATAGACATTAAACACCTCAACCTTCTTGATATCGTCAGTTATTAGTTTTCCTTCTCTGCTAAGTAGAGGGACATACACTTTTCTTTGTATTTCTCTTGCTCCTAATTTATTTAAAGAACCTCTTCTTAGAGCTATTATGTCCCTTGTCAGGTGTAACTCATTTTGTGCCTTAGTGTTTCTGATTTTGGCTCTACATGCTTGTGCTATTTTTCTGTACTCCTTCTTAGCAATTTACACACATTCCCATTTTTTGTAGGATTCATTTTTTGATTTTCAGGTCATTAGAGAGCTCTTGATGGAGCCATATTGGCCTCTTACTGTTTTTCCTATCTCTCCTTCACATCGGGATAGTTTGCAGTTGTGCTTTTAATATTGTCTCCTTGAGAAACTGTCAGCTCTCTTGAACTTCTTCATCCTTTAGATTTTCTTCCAAGGGGACCTTACCTACCAGTGTTGGGATTTCCTCCAAGATCTTTCCACTCGTCTTATCCAGAACACCTTGTCCAGTTTTGGAAGAAGACTTATCCAGTTCTCTGGCATCCAAAAAATTCTGTTGACTCCAGCTCATCATTCAGGTTACTTTTTAAGGCATGTTACAGCTCTTTGCCTAAGCTGGCCAGGCCCAGCTGCAGGGCGTTTAGGTACAGGGTGTACCACAATTCCAATTCATGTCACTCATCACACAGTTTATATACATCTTTCCTAGCTACTAACGTCTAATAGCTAATTAGCAGCTTAATGGGATGAAATCGGGGGGCCCAGATAATCTTCATTCAAGAATATTAAAGGAACTGGCACATGAAATTGCAAGCCCATTAGCAAGAATTTTTAATGAATCAGTAAACTCTGGGGTTGTACCGTACGACTGGAGAATTGCTAACATAGTTCCTATTTTTAAGAAAGGGAAAAAAGGTGATCTGAGTAACTATAGGCCTGTTAGTTTGACATCTGTAGTATGCAAAGTCTTGGAAAAATTTTTGAAGGAGAAAGTAGTTAAGGACATTGTTAATTGGGACAAAATACAACATGGTTTTACAAAAGGTAGATTGTACCAAATCAATCTGATCTCCTTCTTTTAGAAGGTAACAGATTTTTTAGACAAAGGAAATACAGTGGATCTAATTTACTCGATTTCAGTAAGGCATTTGATACGGTTCCACATGGGGAATTATTAGCTAAATTGGAAAAGATCGGGATCAATATGAAAATTGAAAGGTGGATAAGGAACTGGTTAAAAGGGAGACTACAGCGGGTCATACTGAAAGGTGAACTGTCAGGTTGGAAGGAGGTTACTAGTGGAGTTCCTCAGGGATTGGTTTTGGGACCAATCTTATTTAATCTTTTTATTACTGACCTTGGCACAAAAAGTGGGAATGCTAATAAAGTTTGCAGATGACACAAAGCTGGGAGGTACTGTCAATACAGAGAAGGACCGGGATATCATACAGGAAGATCTGGATGACCTTGTAAACTGGAGTAATGGTAATAGGATGAAATTTAATAGTGAAAAGTGCAAGGTCATGCATTTAGGGATTAATAACAAGAATTTTGGTTATAAATTGGGGACATATCAGTTGGAAGTAACAGAGGAGGAGAAAGACCTTGGAGTATTGGTTGATCACAGGATGACTATGAGCCGCCAATGTGATATGGCCATTAAAAAAGCTAATGCAGTTTTAGGATGCATCAGGCGAGGTATTTCCAGTAAAGATAAGGAGGTGTTAGTACCGTTATACAAGGCACTGGTGAGACCTCATCTGGAATACTGTGTGCAGTTCTGGTCTCCCATGTTTAAGAAGGATGAATTCAAACTGGAACAGCTACAGAGAAGGGCTACTAGGATGATCCGAGGAATGGAAAACCTGTCTTATGAAAGGAGACTCAAAGAGCTTGGCTTGTTTAGCCTAACCAAAAGATGGCTGAGGGGAGATATGATTGCTCTTTATAAATATATCAGAGGGATAAATATCAGGGAGGGAGAGAAATTATTTAAGCTTAGTACCAATGTGGACACAAGAAGAAATGGATATAAACTGGACACTAGGAAGTTTAGACTTGAAATTAGACGAAGGTTTCTAACCGTTAGAGGAGTGAAGTTCTGGAACAGTGTGCCAGGGGGAGTAGTGGAGGCAAAAGACATATCTGGCTTCAAGACTAAGCTTGATAAGTTTATGAAGAGGATGGTATGATGGGATAGCCCAATTTTGGCAATTAATTGATCTTTGATTATTAGAATGTAAATATGCCCAGTGGTCTGTGATGGGATGTTAGATGGGGTGGGATCTGAGTTACTACAGAGAATTCTTTCCTGGGTGCTGGCTGGTGAGTCTTGCCCACATGTTCAGGGTTTAACTGATCGCCATATTTGGGGTCAGGAAGGAATTTTCCTCCAGGGCAGATTGGCAGAGGCCCTGGAGGTTTTTTGCCATCCTCTGCAGCGTGGGGCATAGGTCACTTGCTGGAGGATTCCCTGCACCTTGAGGTCTTTAAAGCACGATTTGAGGACTTCAGTAACTCAGACATAGGTTAGGGGTTTGTTACAGGAGTGGGTGGGTGAGATTCTGTGGCCCGCATTGTGCAGGAGGTCAGACTAGATGATCATAATGGTCCCTTCTGACCTTAAGTCTATGAGTCTGTACTTCTTGCATGTAAAGACCAATTGGTTTGCAGATTGTGTAAGGGAAGTTTATAAGTTCAGGGTGTTTCTGCCTACTTTGTTTACTATAAACACACTCACAATAGTTAGCTGTTTCAGCAGTTATGTTTTCAGGCCTGTTCAGCAGTTGCTTGTTCAGGCATGTCCTGTCTTAAGTTGGGCCTGTTCATGTCAGCTAAACCACACTTACAATCAGTTGTCTGAGTTTGTTAAAGTCTGCTGTTTTGAAGTCCATTGTCCTTAATCTGCTGCTATCACTCCTTCCTTTCCCCGGAATCATGAAATCAATCATTTCATGATCACTTTCACCCAAATTCAATTTTCACCTTCAGATTTACAACCAATTTCTCCCTTTTTCTCAGAATCGTCTAAAATGGCTGTCCTCCTCCTAACTTCTTCCTCCATTTTCTTAAACAAAAAGTTGTCCCCAACTCATTCTAAGAACTTAGTGAAAATTTTGTGTTTTTCCCGATTATTTTTCCAACAGATGTCTGGGTAGTCCCCCATTACTATCAGGGCCTGTGTTTTCGATATTTCTGTTATTTGTTCTAGAAATGTCTCATCCACCTCCTCTTCCTGATTTCCTTTACTGCAGATTCCTACCATGACATCACCCATGTTTTTTCCTCTTATTTTGAACAGCATCAGCTGAATTGTATACTAAGTTCCAGTCATTTACTCCTGTGGAAAACTGTTGGAGGCAATGAGGTTACATAGGGATCGCTAGGGGCCTACTATGGCCTGCCAAGGCCTTTATTAATGGTGAGGATGCATGTGTTGGAAAGAACCCAGCTTGATTTTCCAATCCCAGTGTGACTTAAATTCAGGGAATTTAATACCTAGAGAAACAGAACACAACTGTTAATAATAATACCAAGCTCTAATATGGTGCTTTTCATTCATAGTTCTCAAAGTGCTTTAGAAATTAGGTTAGTGTCATTATCATCATTAGTCTTACTGTTTCCATTTAAGATTTATTTTTAAGCTAATAGTCTGTTACATGGAAAATACTGTAAAAACACCTTTTTCTAACAGTGGAAGGAATTGATCAAGGCAAATATAAAGGTTCCCACAGCAATATGACCAATGTCCCCCATTGCACATCCCATGTGTTTTGTGGGATGCATTTTATGACATAAACAATGTATTAAGTGACACATTGAACCAGGAAAACAAAAATTGCAACTCTGTAAAAACTGTTCAAGTTAAAAACTAAGCTGGCATTTAATTAATTAGAATGAGTGCTGTATTGTGCAGGTATGGAGTGCACGGTGTTGTTTTTGCAGGAGAGCAGTACTTACAGGATCTGTGCATCTAGCCAGGAGAAGGAGTGCCCACTTGAGAGGACCCTGAGCTGTAGCCCTGTCAAATCTGAACGAGAAGCTTTATTAGTAGGTAAGACTCATGGTACAGTATGTCTGCTAATGATAAGACTGTTGTAATGCTGCCATCCATGCTATATAGATTCAGACTCCATGAGAGATGCTCTCAGGAGGTATTGTAAATGCAGCTCTTCCAGTCTCACTGTATGTGCTTCTTTCCTCAGTTTCATGGACTGCTACAATAGCAGGCCAGGAGTGAAATGCTGGTCCATGGCAAAGCTCCCACTGACTTCTCTGGAGCCAGGATTTCACCCTTTGTGTATTGCCCACGTAGAGGTCTCATGTCATGTACCTAGATCTGTTCTTGTCACCCAATGACACATGCTGTACACTTGTTCACATTGGTACTGTGTATGGGATGGTGACTTTCATCTGATATATAGATATGTTATGCACCTTTGATCCCCTTGCCTGCACTCTCCCTGCTGGGCTTTTATCACTTTAGCACTTGCTAAAGTGCAGTTGCATTGTCACAGGTCGAACTAGGACTAGCATCATTCCACTGAATCCTCATCTAGACAAGGCCACATCTGCCTCCCTGGGACATATTTTCACATTCCAAACCTCTGAGCAGTGTCAAACACTTTCCATTTTTTTTAAACAACCTGCTACTAAAAAATTTCCTCCTTTTTCTCCAATTGACAGTGCTCTGAAGTACAGGATAGACAATATATAGTCCTGGACCCAGGATCATGTTTAAGGTCCAAAATCTCATGGACCATAAGTGCTCCTCCATCATAGCAGCTGCTAAATCATGACCCACTAAACTGTTCTAGACTGAATTATGTTGTTAAACTACACTTGCCTTCACACATGTCCACAGCCTGGCACCTCCTACTGTGAAGAACCATTAGCCTGTTCTCAGAGAAAATTGCCCACACTGGAATTGGGACACCAGGAAACGTATAATGAACTTACGTTGATAATGTGATCCCTTCCTTCTCTGCATTTGCTCTATTCACACAATAAAGTCTTAAAAAGTACTGCAGGAAAACTGAGCTCCCTGCCATGCTGATCCAGTCCTTTACTAGCTAAAGCATCTGGGATGCATAATCATTGAGATTAACAACTTTTCATTTGAGGAAAGAAATCCACTACCACCACTTCAGAAGCATGCTAAAATTCAACCAACTGACCACTCTCCAGCTACCACCCAGCGTCACCCATGCTGGATTAACTAACTAAGAAGTTCACCCAGGGTCGGTCACACGACAGCCAAGATCCTAGACCAGGGGTCCCCAACGCGGTGCCTGCGGGGGCATCTAAATGCGACCGCGTCCTGGCCGGCGGTGGAGCATCCGCCGAAATGCCACTGAATTTCTGCGGCATTTCGGCGGCGACGCCTCTCGATGATGCTGCTTGCTGCCGACAAGTGACGTCATCGAGAGGTGTCACCGCCGAAATGCTGCAGAAATTCGGTGGCATTTCGGCAGATGCTCCACCGCCACCAGACGAAAAGGTTGGGGACCACTGTCCTAGACCCTTACCAACAGGCTTCAGTCCAGTTCATGGAACAGAGACCGTGCAGTGAGATGATGTTCTCTTGGCAATGAACAAGGGCCACACAGCCAGACACTCAGATAATATGATGAGAAGAGCCTTAAAGTTTTAGACAGAGCAGAACTGACTCACTTACACGATCTGATTCTTGGATCCCATGGTGCAAAGGGGCTGGAAACTCAGTAGATCTGGCCAGCTGGAAATTCACCTGGTGTAGAGAGAGTCCCCATGTGGTATATTCCAGTGTACTTAGGTATATTCCTATGTTGTGTCCCCAGCTCCCCTAGTGCTCCCCTGGTGTAGGGGCAGTGGCTGGCTTGTCTCTGTGCCAGTTATTCCCAGCTGCCCAAATGATCTGCTGGGGACATAGGTAGCCAGGTATAAGGAAGAATAACCCTCGGGGCTGATTCTGCTTTTGGCCAGACCCAGGCGAGAGTAAATGTGATGTAAAACCTGTTTTGCCACCCATCACCCTGTGCTAAGCAGAGCTCTGTCTGCCTCCAGAATCCAGCCGTTAGATTGTATCAAGCTCAATGTTATTGGCTACTTTTAAAATGTATTAATATGTTAATTTCTGTTGTATTGACACTGTTAAACATAACTCTGGCTTTGTCATGATTATTGCTGAGAAATATTTTGATCATCAAATCAACTTGTCATCTCAGGGTAGCTCCAGAATTGAAGCTTCCATTTAAAAGATCTGCTTCTAGACCTCATGGTGAAGAGGAACCCTTGATTACACTCCTTTTTTTCTTCCAGTATTAAATGAGATTGGTTCTAAGACCAGTCCATAACCTCCCTCCCATCCGATAATTCACCTTTCAGCACAGCTCGTTGCTTTTTCCCCTTTAATCAATTCTTTATCCACCTTACAATTCTTGGACTAATCCCCATTTTCTCTATTAATAATTTCCCATGTGGTACCATGTCAAATGCTTTACTGAAGTCCAAACATATTATTTTTACTGCATTTCCCTTATCTAAAAAATCAGTTCTTTTCTCAAAGAAGGAAATCAGGTTAGTCACCCCTTTTCTGTTTACCTCATTAATTTAATTATTCTCTTCCACAATTTGTTCCAAAGTCTTGCATGCTACTGAGGATAAGGACATAAGAATGGCCATACTGGGTCAGACCAATTGTCCATCTAGCCCAGTGGCCAATGCCAGATGCTTCAGAAGAAATGAAAGCAGAGATTTTGGAGCATCTGATATGGTTGTTTTGTAATTTTTCACGCCCAGCAGTTTTTGTTGGTAATTTTACATTGTTATCACTTGTTTTAGAAATACTGAGTTTAGACATAATGATGTTGAGTCTTTCAAGTCCCCCTGTGTCTGAGACAGTCTTAAGAAGAGGTAATGGGCAGCTCCTAACCCAGGTCCTTGACAGCAGACTCTTGACAGAACGCTGCTTAGTTGCTCTCAAAACACATGCCAGGAGGAAAGTGGAGAGTGCTGCCTTGTTAAAGCACTCCCAACCCTCAGGGCATGCCCAGCTCTGCCTTCTTTCCAGTCCCAGTGAGACCCCCAACCTGGCCCGGTTCCTGAGGGAAACTTTCATTTCCTTCCCGGGGAAACTGCAGCTTTGAGCCCTCAAACCAGCCCCTCTCCCCCTGCACACACCCTGTGCTCTCCCGTACTCATTCTGTCCCACCCCAAATCTGTTCCTCCTTTCCCCATGCTCCTCAGGAATAAACCCCACCCTCCAAATCCTAATTCCCTCTGAGCTGTCTCCTCCCTGCAAATCAATTAAAGTCAACTGCAGAAGATTTCCAAACTGCTGTCCTAGAGGTCAATCCCAAAGAGTTGAAGCCTGGGCTGTAGAGAACCATGTGTCTCTGGGTGGGAGACAGAATCCTAGGGCTTGGGTCTCATGGGCCTGGGCTCGTTTTGCTTCTGGTACTGTGGGCACTGCTTCACGGATATGCTGGGGGCCTGTCTGCTTCATCTACCTGCTGCCTGCTTGCTCTGTTGATGGTCAGGTGGTTTCTGCTCCTGTTGGGCACAGCCAGACCTGCCTTCATTTGGTTCATCAAAATGTTTGGGAACTAATTTGCATACCTGCCACTACCTCCCTCCTCTCTGTCTCCCACCCTTCTCCCCCTTTGTCTCCTTCCACCTCTTTGAGGGCCCGTCCTCCTCATGTTGATGCAGACCCGTTGCTGCATCTCATAGTGTTTCATGTTGCCCATTGCAGGAGCTTCCCAATCACTTTGAGAGTTGTCTGTATGGGACTGAGGGATATTGCTGTCTGAGTTGCTGCCCAAAGAAATGCTTTGCTCCACATTACATTGCAGCACACAGGCCAGGACTCAGCACAGTGTGTGCAGGGAAAGCCCTTGGTGCTCCCAGCTGAATCACAAGAATGACCCCTGCCATGTTATTTCCCTAGGTATAATTTCAACATTTCTTCATGTTCACCCATTTGGAGCAAGCATAGAATACATCTGTTCCTACTTACAGCGGCTCGACGCCAAGGTAGGTGTGCTGGGGTCTCTGTCTCTCTGGGCAGACTCAGATGGGAGGAGGGTCACTCTCTGTCTAGGGAGGCCTGACCCAGGAAGGTGGTTGTTTTTCTGTGTGGTTGGGCAAGGGTCTCTTACTCTCACTTCCCAGAACCCAGGCCGCCATCTCCTTACACCCTGCGCTGTCTGGTCACTGACAGCTTCAGCTGCCACTTCTTCCCCATCTCCAAGGACCAGCTCTGGGTGAGAGAGACTGGCTGGAATCTCCATTCCCTCCACTCCACTCCCAGCAGATCTACCAGGACCTGCTGGGGACTCTCCCCACTTCCTCCACCTTCTCACCGGAGAGACCAGGACATCTCCCCCCTTCCTCTCCCACTAGAGAGACCAAGACTGGTCAGGACCTCTCTGCCATCCCCTCTCACTGGAGAGACTGGGAATAGCTGGGACCTCTGCACCCCTCCCACCTGAAAGACCCCTCAGACCTGGCTCCTGGCTTCCCAGAACCCCAGGTCACCATCTCCTCATGCTGCCTCCTCCCCCTCTTCCACTTCTGGGCTCACTCCAGAAGTTGAGATAGCAGCTTGGTGAGGACATTCACGTGAATTTGTAGTAGCTTCTAGGGCTTGGTGGGGGGACCCCACACTTGTTGAACACCTCTCTGTGCCCTAAAGATCTAGCAATGTAGGTTACAACAGAGCAGAACAGGTGGATGGAACAAACAAATGGAGGGGGAGAAAGGTGATGAAAATAAGAGCTAAACAAGCAAGTTGTAGCACAAGGAGCATGAGTCATTTGTTCTGGCTTTTGTTTTGTGCAGCATCTCTTAACCAGTTTCTGATGATGTCTGGCAGTTTTTCTCTCTCACTCCATGTCTTGGTTTGCTTAATAGCCTTAATAGTGAGGGACTTTGCCAAAGGCTTTTGAAAGTCTAAGTTAATTATGTTTTCCTATTCGTCTCTATCCGCAATTCTATTGACTTGCCTTTATGGTCTGTCCCTGGTGTACAATATCATGTTCATCAAGGTTGTTTTATAACTCTCTTATTAATTAATTTGCAGATAATTTTCCTGACTGGGAAGTAGAGCTCATTGTTCTGTATTTCTCCAGGATCACTCTAATGCCTTTTTAAAAGATGCAAAGAATCCTGTGGCACCTTATAGACTAACAGACGTTTTGCAGTATGAGCTTTCGTGGGTGCATCCGATGAAGTGGGTATTCACCCACGAAAGCTCATGCTGCAAAATGTCTGTTAGTCTATAAGGTGCCACAGGATTCTTTGCTGCTTTTACAGATCCAGACTAACACGGCTACCCCTCTGATACTTTTTTAAAGATGTATACAGTATTCACTCCCCTCCAGTACACCAGTGTAGTATCCCGTTACAGGACAGATTGTGTATTTTTGATAGCAACATAACCACGTAATTCTTAATTTCTCTCAGCTCCCTTGAGAAATGCTCTCTTGTCCTTTTGGCTCATTACCATTTCTTCCAGCGTTTTCTGTTTGGACAGCTCAATCTCTAAGAGAGCCTCACCTTAATTACTTTGGAACAGGTATCTTCACATTATTCTCTGCGGCAAAGACTGAGGCACAGAAGTCATTTAGCTTCTCTGCAACTTCCTTATTCTCCTTGTTGTTCCCTTAACTTCCTCATGGACCTGTTGATTCTCTTCCACATTTTCTGCTGCTGATTTAGTGAAAAAAGTTCTTGCTATTTGTTTTTATATCTTAGACTGTTTGCTTTTCAAATTCCATCTTGGCCTTCTCATTTCCCGCTTGTTTGTGCTTTCCTCTTAGCGATGGTGGAGCTGGATGATGATTTTCTGTCTTGGCAGACACAGAGGTGGATGGGTGGAGGGGAGGTTTGGAGTATCTCTCTGGGTACAACCAGCCATTGAGGGGATAGAGATGGGCTTCCCTCTGGGTATGTAGGTCTGACCTTTTGTGTGGGGTGGGGTGACTGTGTATTCTGGCCGTGCTGCATTGGTGGTGATAGCAGGGTGTGTGAGAGCATCTCTCTTGATAGGCCCTGTGTGTCAGGTGCTGCCTTTTGGTAGTCAGGCCTGGTGGTTGGAGTGGAGGTCGAAGCTGGATGTAGGGTCGGGACTGGGCCAAGGGTGGCGCTGGAATCGAGGTCTGTGGAGTCGGAGGTCAGAACTAAGATCAGAGTCTGTGGACAAGCCATGTAGCTGGAGTCCAGGTGCAAGCCTGGGGTTGAAACGGGGTGGCCAGAGTCCAGGGACAAGCCAAGCTGGCGTCCAGATACAGGCCAAAGGTTGAAGCCGGGCAGTCAGAGTCCAAGCATCCAGGGAGAGCCGGGAAGCGGAGGCAAGGCTGGAGTGGGTTGGTAACAGGGCTGGGGCAAGATCAGAATAGGGCAAGGACAAGACTGGAACAGGGCTTGGGCAGGTCTGGAGCAGGAACAGAAACAGGATCAAGAGCAGGCTGGGAGTCTCTAGAGTCTGTTCTCCTGCTGCCTCACAGTGTGGTTCTTGGCTTAGTAGGGCTGTTGCACAAACTGATCTGCAGCTCTGGTAGGGTTGAGGAAATAGCTGAGCCAGGGGTTATCTGACCCAGACTTGGCTCAGGACTAGGTTGCTGCCGTATGCAGGCTCTGTTGGAAGGGTAAGTCAGTTGCCGCATGCCTGAGTGGTGACTCACCTCATCTCCCTTGGACAGGCACATGTTGAGCACTGTGGAGTTACACCGCAGATTGCTGCTCAGTAAGTGTTCACATAGACATGCCCTGGGAGTCCAAGGGTACGTCTACACTACGGGATTATTCCGAATTTACATAAACCGGTTTAACAAAACAGATTGTATAAAATCGAGTGTGTGCGGCCACACTAAACACATTAAATCGGTGGTGTGCGTCCACGGTCCGAGGCTAGCGTCGACTTCTGGAGCGTTGCACTGTGGGTAGCTATTCCGTAGCTATCCCATAGTTCCCGCAGCCTGCCCCCCCCCCTTTGAATTTCCGGGTTGAGATCCCAGTGCCTGATGCGGCAAAAATCATTGTCGCGGGTGGTTCTGGGTAAATGTCGTCAGTCACTCCTTCCGCTGGGAAAGCAACGGCAGACAAGCATTTCATGCCTTTTTTTCCCTGGATTGCCCTGGAAGATGCCATAGCATGGCAATCATGGAGCCTGTTTCGCCTTTTGTGACTATCACCGTATGTGTACTAGATGCCGCTCACAGAAGCGATTCAGCAGTGCTACACAGCTGCATGCTTTTGCTTTTGCATGATAGCAGAGATGATTACCAGCCATACTGCACCATCTACCAATCCATAAATTGGTAATAAGATGGGCATGGTCCTTTTGCACTGTTCCATTTGCTGCTGTCATAAGTGCCCCTGGCTGCTCTTAGCCAGGGGCGCAAAAGCCAAAATGGGGAATGACTCCCTGAGTCAATCCCTCCTTTTTGGTATCTAAAAATAGAATCAGTCCTGCCTAGAATATGGGCAAGTGTACTAGAGAACCACTGTATCAGAGAACCAGAGAGCACAGCTGCTCTGTGTCAGATCCTGCATAGATTATGAGCTGTATGCTATTCACAGGGGGTGCTCCTGCAACAACCCCACCTGTTCATTCCATTCTTCCCCAGCCTTCCTGGGCTACCATAGCATTGTCCCCCCACTTGTGTGATGAAGTAATAAAAAAAGCAGGAATACTTGTTAGTGAGAAATGAGTGGAAGGCAGCCTCCAGTTGCTATGATAGTCCACATAGGACATTAAGGAGTGTGGAGGAGAGGAGCCCAGCATCCTGCTGCTAGTCCAGGGGCAATTGAATCTTTTCTTTACACATGAAGGGTGGGGGCTGATGAAGCTCAGCCCCCTGTTGCTATGATGATGATGGTTATCAGCCATATTGTACCATCTACCAGGAAAAATTAGGGCCAGGCGCCCTTGATCGACCTGACGGATGCTAGTACGCATGGTTACCAGTCCTTTTGCACTGCCCCATGTGCCAATAGGCTGATGATGACGATGGGTATCAGTCTTATTGTACCATCAGCCACCCATGGCGGGGGGGGAGCAAGGATGTTGGTGTTGAGTGCTGCACCATCGCGTCTATCTGCAGCATTCAGTAAAGACAGAGTGACATGTAAAAGAATCAAGACAGGATTGTTTTCCCTTTCACTTCTGGGGGTGGGTGGGGGTGGGTGCGTAAATTGCCTAGCTATGCCCTGACCCACCGTGGACACTGTTTTTGACCCTAGAAGCATTTGGAGCTCAGCCAAGAATGCAAATGCTTTTCAGAGACTGCAGGAACTGTGGGATAGCTTGAGTCCTCCAGTCCATGAGCGTCCATTTGATTCTTTGGCTTTCCGTTACGCTTGCCACGCAGCAGTGCGCTGAGTCCCTGCTATGGCATCTGTCTGGAGATATTTAAAAAATGATTTTGAATTTCGTCTTCTGTAACGGAGCGCTGATAGAACAGATTTGCCTGCCCTTACAGCGATCACGTCCGCATCGTCCATGCTGGAGCTCTTTCTTTATTTTGATTTTTAACTGCATCACCACCCGTGCTGATCGGAGCTCCACGCTGGGCAAACAGGAAATATTCAGAAGTTCGCGGGGCTTTTCCTGTCTACCTGGCCACTGCATCTGAGTTCAGATTGCTGTCCAGAGCGGTCAGTGGTGCACTGTGGGATACCGCCCGGAGGCCAATACCGTCGATCTGCGGCCACACTAACCCCAATCCGATATGTTAATACCGATATTAGCGCTACTCCTCTCGTTAGGGAGGAGTACAGAAACCGGTTTAAAGAGCCCTTTATACCGATATAAAGGGCCTCTTAGTGTGGACGGGTGTGGCGTTAAATCGGTTTTACGCTCCTAAAACCGGTTTAAATGCGTAGTGTAGACCAGGCTCAAGATGCTCACTTCTGTCACCTCCTGGATGGTGTCCAAATTATGGTCAAGTCACATCGAGCCCAGGGAGGTAACAGCCCAAGCTCTGTAATCTTTACAAGATGATGCTGTCGCAGATCCACAGGGTCTGGTCTGTTTTCCAGCTAGTAACCAACCAGACCTTTGGGAGTGACCCCTCTCATGGCCTCAACGCTCTCTGTGAGAATTTTTAGCCGCAGCAGGCAGCCTTCTCGAAACAAGGCAACAGTGTATTAGGCACCTGGCTACATAATCTGAAAGTCCTTAGGTTAGCAAAGAGAAACAAAAGTTAAGACAGAGTTCAGCCTGCCCAGTGCCAGGCCACAGCTCCCTGGAGCCATGCTGCCACTGAAGCCATCTTGGTTCCCTCTCTCTGTCTCTGTGCCTTTGTCACTCAGTCCCAGGTGAGTGTGTGAGTCTCTGCAAAGGCCAGCTCTGAGCCCAGCCACCTGACACCTTTCCCCTTTGTTTTCCAAAGGGTAGGGGGAAAATCACCTTCCTCTTGGTTGTTGGTTGGTAGATGTGAACAGCCTGGCCATTGGGATTCCCGTTGTCTTTCCATACCCTCCCTTGATATGGGTCAGTTTCAGCCAGTCCTTTAACGATGCATTTATACCACCCCAGACAGTTACATGACACAACAGCAAGTGCCAAGAGCAGCGTTTAACCCTTTACATTCCATGCGTAGCAATGCAAAACACAGAGGGAAACTGAAGCATGCATAGGAGTCATAAAAATATTACCAAAATTCCCACTTCATCACACATAGACACATGCTAAATCTCACAAAGAAATCTTTCAATCAGCGTAGCCAATCCAGGTGCCTCCTTCACACCAGTGTCCCTTAAACTTTTCAGCTTGGCAAGCACTAATTCAAAACATTTTCATAACCCCTTTACATTTATTGTTTTCATAGTAAGAATATAAAAGCCTTATGATGTGTTTGGGAGGTTGATAGAGAATATTCAACCTTGAAGGGGAAGGGAGTGGGGAGCCAGATTTTCTTTGCTTTAGATTGTAATATAGTATCTAATGTCTCTTGTCCCCCTGATTGCCTTTCATGACCCTCCTGGGATGCCGTAACCCTCAGGTTGAGGCGCACTGCTTCACAGGAAAGGCCACAGAGCTTAGCTCACGAGTACCATCAGTCAAACCAACAGAGAGAGGTGAAGTGATTTGTTCAAGGCCATGCAGCAGGTCAGCCACAGAGCTGGGACCAGAACTCATAATACATCACACCATAAGAAGATAGCTGGAGAGTGAATCCAGAACTACAGTTCTCCCAGCCCCGAAACGTGCTACTCTGTGCTAACCTAAGGGCTTCCCGGTGCTGCATTCCAGTTGACTAATAGACCCTAGTCTTGTTTTGAAGAGGCTGTCAGGTGTCACTGCTAATACTTACTAAGGTTCATGGATCCCTGAAGAGTGTAAAAGTCTGACCAGGAGTCTTTCTCAGTTGGACTTACTGGGAAGAACTTATGGTGCAAAACAGCAGTGCTGGAGCCCAGAGGCTCAGTTTCAGACGAGTTGAAGCTGTGTGCCCTGCCCTTAAGGAAGGGTGGGACCCCTTGGGGGTCTGCATACTGAAGGGGTTCCTCCAAGGGACTATTAAAAAGCTGGGACATAGCGCAGGTCCTGTGGATCCATGACAGAGAGCAGCAATATGTGTTTCAACTTCTGGATTTTCCAAAGACTGTTAAGGTCTTCCAGGGAAAGTCATGTCAGGATCTGATATTTGTAACATAAAAACAAAATTTTGTGGGGGACAAAGCAGAAACTAGCAGGTGGCCTTTCCTGTTCATCCCAGTGTAACAGAAAAATCAACAAGCAAAGTAGGGTTTGATTTGCAGTTCCCCTTTGAAGGGGCTATCAGTGCTGCGATTGTTTAGTGTCTCTCTAGAACTCCATTTGCTGATTAAGTGGTTCCCCGGCTGTTAAAGACAAGCACCTCCAGTAGATGCACATCGAGATGTGACTTGAATATTTTGCTTGTCTGTAATTCCTCTCCCCCTTCAGAAGATGTTCTTGAGTCCATAGCAATATTCATTTGCATTTTGTTTCTATTTGAATCCATTATTTCAAATCTCATAATTAAATAATGAGAAAAGTTTTTCTTCCTCCTCTTTTTAGTA
Source organism: Mauremys reevesii (assembly GCF_016161935.1). NCBI lineage: Eukaryota > Metazoa > Chordata > Testudines > Geoemydidae > Mauremys > Mauremys reevesii. The sequence continues at coordinate 61,988,165 of NC_052631.1, forward strand.
TTCCTTATGTCTGCAGCCATCCCTCCTCAAACTGTGATGACAACACATCTCATAACTTAACCAGGAGCAGGCTGGGTCACCATTAGCACTTGGACGGGAGATCTCGGGAAATCCTAAATACTGCAGAAAGTGGTGTTTGTGCTTGGGGTCAGCATTTACAAAACTGCAAACATGTTGGGATTCTCAATCCAAAAGTCAGTTTATTTTCAGTAAAAGTTTCACTTCTTTCCCACAGATTTGTCCCACTGAAGTGGAAGTTCTGATGAGCAGACTGCAGCACACCTTCAAACAAGAGCTGAGTGGAGTTGGGGCTAGCCTGGAGAAAAGATGGAAATTTTGCGGCTTTGATGGACTGAAAATGACTTGAATTTTCAGTTTGATTGGCTTTGGTCATTGAAAACAATCACAGAATACGTACCCCACCCCAGACAAACATAGGATATTACTCTAACCTACATGTACAATGGTTTTCATGAATAAATTATAGATACTTTTATGGAATATTCCATGACTGAAATCACAGATGTAAGACAGCACCTAGCAGGAGACCCATGGAAGAAATTTAAATGAATCTCAGGTGCTGTAACATTTTTGTTCAGTTTCTTTTGTCTTATACTTAAGTACTGTCCAACATGTTCTACGAACAAACTCTTTGCTACCGTTTGACTTTTTGATATATTTTAAACCCAGCTAACTAACTAACTAATGTTTTGACAATTTGTATGTGTTTTGTGTCCCCAATCTCTCTCACCTTGCATGTTTTTGCTGTTGAGAGCAGCCATACACTGTAATATGGAATAGCAAAAAAGAGACTTTCTGGCTTCTAGCATTAACAGAATGGGAAAAAATCAGTATTTTATACAATTATATGCTAGAAATTCTGTACATTTTAAAAGAGAAGAGGAGGTTTATATGAGCCTAAAGATCACTTACTTTACAAAGCTATTTTCTCTACTATATCAGATATGAGACTTTTTCAGATTTAAAAGCAAACCTAGATTAAAGCCAGTGTCATGGCAGCAGCACAGTGTGACATGTGTCCACGCTGTGGGAATCATTTTGTAAATAATCTGATTTTAAAGGGGAAGGGTATTTAATTTTCTATACAGCTGGGAAACAAGAGTCCTAGTAAATGCCTGTATTTTAATAGTGACCTCTCCTTTAGGTTTACCATTGTCTGTCTTCCGTTGCCTTTGTCTTGCTGAACTGTGGAAGAACTGCTGCTGCCAAGGTCATAAACAGAGCATTTCCCTCCTCCTGAATGTTTCTCAAGAGTGGATCTGTGTATTCATAGCAAACTGTGAACTGCTCAAACCATGGACAGGGATTCCTGAGATATGGGGAGACATGAGAACACAACCTCCATTTACAAACAGTGCCTATGGCACACACGTCCTGCCAGACACCGCCCCATTGGCATGGTTGTGTACCCCATGTAATTTCCTGTAGAGATGGAGACAACTAATGGAACTGTTCTCTTCAGATCTGCTCTGTGAGATTCAGGCTGCGTTGGCCTGTGGTGCTTTGGGGTGTGGGTCACTCACTCTCACGAGTTCTGGTGCTTGTGCTGACTACGCAGAAAGCAGGTGGAAAGCATTTCAAGGAACTTGTAAATGCCCATGTCACCGCTGTTGAAAGTTGTATTTTTTAAAAATAAAACTTTTTTACATCCTAGTTTTGTCTTTGTAAATTTCTTGATTCCTGTTTTACTTATTCTCTACCTAGGAATAATAGAATAATAGAAATGTAGCACTAGAAGAGACCTCGATAGGTCATCTAGTCCTGACCCCTGCACTGAGGCAGGACTAAGTATTATCTAGACCATCCCTGACAGATGTTTGTCCAACATGTTCTTAAAAACCTCCAATGACAGAGATTCCACAATCTCCCCAGGTAATTTTTGTCAATGCTTAATTACCCTGACGATAAGGAAGTTTTTCCTAATGTCTAACCCAGGGGTTCTCAACCTGCGGCCCATAGGCTTTATGCAGCCCAATTAGCTCACAGCTGCAGCTCAGCTGTGTGCTAAAAAAAAAACCTGGCCCTTGGCGGGGTCCGGATCCCGCTGCCCAGCCCCGCGCCTGGGGCTCTCCATCTGGTCCTGCTTTGTGGAGGGGTCTCTGGGTGGGGGTGCTGCAGCCCACAATGATAAATAGGTTGAGAACCTCTGGTCTAACCTAAATTTTCCTTGCTGCAATTGAAGTCCATTATTTCTTTTCCTGTCCTCAGTGGATAAGGAGAACATTTTTTTACTCTTCTCTTTAAAACAACCTTTTACATTCTTGAAGACTCTTATCATGCCCTCCCTCAGTCTTCTCTTCTCCAAACTAAACAAACCCAGTTTTTTCAGTCTTTCATCATAGGTCATGTTTTCTAGACCTTTAATAATTTTTGTTGCTCTCCTCTGAACTTTCTCCAATATGTCCACATTTTTTCCAAAATGTGGTGCCCGGAACTGGTTTTTAGAGGTTTTTAAGGTCAGGCTTGACAAAGCCCTGGCTCGGATGATTTAGTTGGGGATTGGTACTGCTTTGAGCAGGGGTTTGGACTAGATGATCTCCTGAGGTCCCTTCCAACCCTGATATTCTATGATTCTGTGATTCTATGAACAGGACATAGTACTCCGGTTGAGGCCTTGCATGTGCTGAGTAGAGTGGAAGAATTACTTCTTGTGTCTGGTTTACAACACTCCTGCTAATACATCCCAGAATGATGTTTGCTTCTTTTGCAACAGTGTTACACTGTTGACTCATATTTAGCTGTGGTCCATTATGATCCCCAGATCCTTTTCTGCAGTACTCCTTCCTTTCTAGGTAATCATTTCCCACTTTGCATTTATGCAATTGATGATTCCTTCCTAAGGATAGTACTTTGCATTTGTCCTTATTGAATTTCATCCTGTTACTTCAGACCATTTCTCCAGTTTTTCAAGATCATTTTGAATTCTAATGCTGTTCTCCAAAGTGCTTGGTATCATCCACACACTTTATAAGTGCACTCTAAGTCATTATCCAAACCATTTATGAACATATTGACTAGAACTGGTCCTAGGACAGATCCCTGTGGGCCCCCACTTGATATGTCCTTCCAGCTTAGATTGTGAACATTGACAAGTACTCTGAATACAGTAACTCCTCATTTAACATTCTAGTTATGTTCCTGAAAAATTTTAAGTGAAACGATGTTAAGCGAATCCAATTTCCCCATAAGAATGAATGTAAATGTGGGGGTTAGGTTCCAGGGAAATGTTTTTTGCAATACAGTACAGTACTGTAGTTGGGAGGTGCCCCCGCCTTACCCCACACAGGCACAGTCCACTAGAACTGGAGACAATGAGGCAGGCAAAGAGGCTGAAAATGCTGTAGGCTAGGAGAAGCACGTTGCGCAGCAGCAGCGGCAGCTTACCCTACTCTGCAAGCACCAGAGGTGTGTGGGGGGGTCAACCCTCAGCCCGCCCACACCACCCCTTCCCCCAGGCCTCCATCCTTAATCCACCTCTTCTTCCCCTCTCCTCCCCCTTTACTCTGCACACCATGTCCTTGCTCCTCCCCCCGCCTCCCCTGCCTCCTGCCTGCGGCAATTAGATGGCGTTCAGGAGTCAGGAGGGAGGGGGGAGGAGCAAGGACATGGCTTGCAGGCTCCCACTCCCTCCCCTGCCTCCTGAACACCGCAAGCCAGCTGTGGACAAAGCAGGCAGCCAAACGACATTATAGTGAAGCATTGCACAACTTTAAATGGAGCATGTTCTGTAACTGAGCAGGGATGTAAGATCGAAACAACGTTAAGCGAGAGGATGTTAAGCGGGGAATTGCTGTACAGTGTACACTTTTCCAACCAATTGTGTACCCACTTTACAGTAGGTTAGTGTATATTTCCCTACTTTGCTTATGAAGAAGTCGTGAGTGTACCAAAAGCCTTACTAAAGTTGAGATATATCACATCTGCTGCTTCTCCCCTATCAAGGCTTGTTACCCTGGCATAGAATGATATTAGGCTGGTTTGACATGATTTGTTCTTGACAAATCTATGTTGTTTATTACTTATCATCTTATTCTAGTGCTTACAGATTGTTTGATTATTTGCTCCAGTGTCTTTCCAGGTACTGAATTTAAGATGCTGACTGGTGTATAATTCTCTGGATTGTCCTTATTCCCCTGTCCATCTCATGTGTGATTTCATCAACAGAGAATGGATGCTTGGAATGTCTGCCCGTATGAGGACCTCAGTGTCTGGAACCTTGTGTTGCCATCTGACCCTCATCAGTTTCCTCAGACAGCCCATGTGAAAGTGATTCAATTTCACAGCATGGCATCTGTACACCATCCAGGTTTCACATGCATAACTCAGAGTTGACAACACGATGGCTTTATAGACCTTCAATTTTGTTTGTAGACTGATACATCTGTGCTCCCATACATTTGCATATAGTCTGCCAAAGGCCACCCTTGCTTTGGCAATTCTGGCATTGGTTTCATCATTGTTGTGAACTGCACATGACAGCATACTGCCGAGGTAGATGAACTTGTCCATTGCCTGGAGGGCTTGGTCATTCACTGTGATAGCAGGCTCTACATAAGGCTTTCCTGGCACAGGCTGGTACATCACTCCTGTCTTCTTAATGTTGATTGTGAGACCAAAAGTGTCACAAGCTGAAGCTCTTCCTGGAGTTTGCTAACTTTTATAGGAGTTTCATCTCCAGGTTTTCATGCCAAATCACCCAACTGACAGCACTGCTCCACAAAAGCACTGCCTTCACCTGGTCTCCAGAGGGAAATGGCAGGAAACAGAACAATTAGCATTTTAGCAAACACAAGTGGGGGAAGAAAAAGCATGGAGTTTCCTTCACGACCAGACTCCATGTCTTTTTCCTAACTGATTGAATGAACTTTGCTTTGAGGGATAACCTTCAAAAGAGTCCATTTGAAAGGGTCATTGGACTGTAAAAGAAAGAGGCAGAAAATCCCCAGTTTTCTCTTTTTCACCTAAGAAGAAAAAGGCACCTTTAGGTCTCTGGGAGAGATCCTGACCATCTTGCTGGAAGATTGTTGATGAGAAACGCCATCTTAAGCAAAGCCTTCAACCAAAACTTGCTATATTAAGTTTTAGACTTGGAGATGCATGTTTTCATTTTTATTTGCTTTCTAACTTTATCTCTTACACTTGAATTCACTTAAAAACCTTTCTTTTGCTAATAAACTTGTTTTATTTTTAATTTAAATTGTTCAGGAGAGGGCTGGACAGTGAAGAACACACAGTTGTAGGAAAATCCGGGATTGGGAGTGTGTTGAGGTCATCCTGCACATAGTAACCAATGCTGCTAGAAGCCAGAGTGTGGCTGGTGTGTTGCTGGCAAGCTGCTAGGATCAGAGCTGTTGGATCAGGGCTGCAGCTACACACAGACACCCAGGGTGTGACCTGCATGCTGGTAGGATGGTTGTGAGCAGCACAAGTTGGGAACTAGAGAAGAAAGCATTGTGATGCACACAGGGTTACAAAGCGTATGGTGACACAACCCCTCACTGGTCTGGACTGCACCCCAGAATGTGACACCCACAAACTGATGGTCAGTCCAAATGAGTGAATCAAGTGTTAGAACAACACTTGTGCTGCTTCAAGAATTTCCACCAGATCAACTGGTCGAGCCTCCTACCCCAAGCAGAGTTTGCTTACAACAACACTGAGCACATCCTCACTGGGCAGAGTCCATTCTACACAACCTGTGGCTTCCACCTCCATCTCCACCCAGCCATACCCATCAACTCCACCAATCCCGATGTTGGGGTGTTATCTCGGGTTGCCCCTTCTGGTATCCCCACCAACTGCTACTAGCTTTCTTCTTCTCCACCACCTTCACCCATTTGGCTCCGATCTCCCCCGCCTCGATTACAGTTTTGGGCCTCATATCTAGGATGTACCTTTGTATTTCCTTGGGAACACCCTCTAAGAACTGCTCCATTTGTATTAGGAGAGACAGCTCTTCCAGAGACTTAACATTTGCTCCTGATATCCAGGCATCCCAATTTTTTACAATGTAGTAGGCGTGTCAGGAAAACGCCACGTGTGGTTTCCACCCTAGGTCTCTGAACCGCCGACGGGCATCCTCGGGTGTTAGCCCCATCCTAATTCTGGCCTTGTTTTTAAAAGTTTGTACTCGTTCATGTGTTCCTTAGGCATTTTAGCTGCCACCTCTGCTAAGGATCCACTAAGTTGTGGCCTCAGTTCCAGTATATACTGGTCTGTAGGTATGTTGTACCCAAGGCAGGCCCTTTCAAAATTTTCTAAGAAGGCCTCTGTATCATTGCCTACCTTGTATGTGGGGAATTTTTTGGAATGAGGAGTGGTACCTGGAGAAGGATTGTTAGGGCTATCTGATTGATCCAGCTTAGGCTTTTCCAGCTCTAAGCGCTTCAGCTCCATTTTGAAACACTTCATTTCCAAGTGCTTTGCCTCTCTCCTCTCCTCCGCTTCTGCTTCCAAGCGTTTTGCCTCTAGGAAGAAATTCTTTTCTCTCTCAGTTAGAACGCGGCCTGGGTTAAGGACATTCCTCCATCCTGGCGCCTAGATCTCGGGTTGGGGAGGGCTGATCCTTCCCTCCTGGGAAGTTCCCAGTCCCCCATCCCCTCCCTGCATTTCTATCATGGAGCTGGATGTCTGGGCTTGATCTGGGTCTGTCTTCTCGGTGGTGTGCTGATTTGGGAAGACTGTTTTTTCTAAGGTTTCGGTGCCTGACCTCAACCTCATGCATAGGCTGCCGTACTCTAGCCTAACTATTTCGTTGCCACAAAGCTAGAAAAAAATAAACTGCTTGTTGGACTCCCTGGCCTGGCAGGGTGAACTCTTTGCATGCCTGTTCTCCTTCAGGCAGCAAAGGGAAAGAAAGAAAGAGAAAGAAAGAAAGAAAACAAACCTCCCTGGCTTTTCAGGCTGTCAAAAGGAAAAATGTGTCCTTTTAAAATCCTGAGGTCTGTGCTTCTGGTTTAAAATGATCCTACCATTGCCACCATGTCAAGGCTGATTCCCCACTCTGGCACTTTGAGTGCAGAAGGTGGGGGCCCACAAGGATTCTAAAAATTAATACTGGCCAATCTGGGCTTGTATTAAACTCCCAAGGTCACAGCTTCTCTCTGACCTTGGATGGGTAGATGCTGCCACTGCCCACGTGCAAACTCCTCCCCTCTTTTTAGAGAACCCAGAAAGAAACACTTGGGAATTCCTTCTTGTGGGGTACCCTCAAGCCCTTTCACCCCCCCCCCCCCGCCCTGGGGAAGATCTGAGAAAGAAAAACAAAGGAAATAAGCTGTTGTCACCAGCTAATTAAACAACATATGCACAAATCTCTTAGGACACCAAAAATCCAATCATTTTCTTAAAAAAAGGCAAATTTTATTAAAAACAAAAAAGAACGAAAATACATCTGGAACGTAGGCTTTTGCTAGATTTAAAAAAACCCAATTACAAAAATTAAACATCAAGATAGCTCTCTTGAGGTTCAGCTTAAAGGTTACAAGCAAAACAAAAGCATCTGGGGTTAACACAGATAGGGTGACCAGATGTCCCGATTTTATAGGGACAGTCCCGATATTTGGGGCTTTTTCTTATATAGGCTCCTATTATCCCCCACCCCCGTCCCGATTTTTCACACTTGCTATCTGGTCACCCTAAACACAGAGGAGTCCACAAGCCAATAAGAAATAAAAGAAATAACCCTAATTGCGTCTTCCTAGACATTCCCTGATTTACTTACACAATTAGGGTTTCAGATAAGTAGGGTTGAGGTATGATTTGATGCTTTTTCATACCTGGTTTTAAAGCTTTTTACAGCATAGCTCCAGCCCTGTCCTGCTCTGTTCCCTTTTTTTCCCCCCAATTTTAAAAAGTTCTACCCCTCCCATTGGCTCTTTTGATCAGGTTCCCACTCCCTTTCTTTTACCTATGGGCTTTTTTAACTCTTTACGGGTAAAGCAAGTAGAGAATAGCTACTAACAGGGATTTTGTAGCTAACTGGCTGACACCTACTTTGACAACACCTCCACTCACTGAGCTCATCAACCACGGTCACCTCTGGTGCAGATGCAAACACATGACTAGTATGAGGTCCACGGGATACTGGATTTGAAAATCAAATGTGGCTTCCTCTGATACCTTGTAGACCTATGGGGCAGACAAGCGATCCCAGGTCAATGGTCCTAGCCTTGTGACAGCCTTTGACACAGCCTACCCAGGCAAACAGTATCCCTAGAGGGACAATGTAAGGCCCAGTGGGTCTCAAACCTGTGCCTACTAAGCTATCAGGCAGCAGACAATGCCATGCGGCCACCCAGCAGCCATGGTAACCAGCTCACACTCCACTACCCACGATTTGCTGTGGATGCAGACCCTGGGAAGTCACACCTCAAGGGGTCTGACAGGCAGCAGCCTCGTGGTTCCCTGCCCTAAATAAACCGAAGGGACATTCCAGGAAGAGTGTAGGCAACAGTGTAGATCTCCTGTAGCTGCTCTGACTATTCCTGCTCAAGCTCCTGGCTTTGACTTTGGCTTCATTAGGACCTTGTCTCCTGACCCAGATCCTGAAACCTGACATGGACTCTGATCCTCAGTACTGACCCTGGCTTGGAACTTGACTATGAACTCCTCTGCTCCTCTCAGCTTCAGGTTTGACCCTATTCTGATCCTTGGTCCTGACTGCCCTTGTCAGGATCCTGACACCAACAAGGTGTATGAGGTGTTCAAATGATTCCTTCCAATGTGCATTTGTTAATGCAATGTCCCGAGGAATATGTGTTTCCTCAGAAATGAATTGAAGACCATAATCATACCTGATTTCTTCAGGTCATTCATACACAGATAACAAATTAAGTAATGCTTCCTCAAATTTAATACCAGACGGGTCTCATTGTGAAGATCACTGAGGCCAAGAGTTTAACAGGGCTAAAAATAAAATAAGGGTTAAATATTTCTAAGGCTTGATATTTACATTACAGAGGCAAAAGTAGAAGGGCTCTAACCCCTCCTGTGTGAGGGCATTAGCTGATGTGCGACTGAGAGGGCTAGGGAAGCAGTTATCCTGTCATTGTCCAGGCTGCACTTTGCACTGAAGCAGTTGTTACAGGCCATTGTTGGAGAGAAGTGAGGGCACTTTGGTCTGATCCATGTCACAAAGCCTACTGATCAGTAGTGATGCAAAAATGGTCATTGATAGAAAGATAACTTATTAGCATTTGATGTTATTGCAAGCTTGTCTTTTGTTTTCATTGGATTTTATGAGCTAATGACTTTTGTGTTCGTGCACAGGATGTTTGTGGTAGTTCAGGTTTATGTTCTTGGATGTTCATGTTGTGAAATAGTAGGATATAACCATGCTAAGAATTCCCTTGTAGAAAACCCAGCTTTCTGTCAACCAGTGACACGTGTCAAAAGCATCAGAGGATGAGACCTTCTTAGCCAGGAAACCCAATTTATCCCATCTCAGTGTGTTTGCACAGACCCTTGAATCCAGTTTTATAACTTCTATTTTGCTTCAACAGCCTGTTATTTTCCTATAGATCATATCTGAAATACATAGATAAATGTCAGTTACGGTGACCTCTGTCTTGCATAGAGTATTTGAGAGGAGTCTTTGTGATTTGTAAGTGTACTGCAAATGGTACGTTATAAATGTCAGAAAGGCAAACAGACAACACGTGTCTTCTGGAGAGCAGAACTTCCATCTGTGCAAGACATCAGTCTGGTACAGACACAACCTATAAAAAATAAATAGCCTGGGATATCTATGTCCTGATGGAGAAGGCTGGCTCTGTAAAAGAATATTAAAAGGTTCTTATTTAGGAAAATCCAAGTAGGAGTGATGTTTATAGACTGGCGTTACAAAAGCCATAAAACCTAAGCCAGGGCCTCTTTGTGCCTCCTTTCAACCCTCCTCCCCTCTGCTTTTGCCTCTCTTCAAAGACAAAGCACTGAGTTTTGAACCCACACAGAGAAGTGTATGTATTGAAATGGATTTCTTGTGTAAACTGTCTACAGTCTTTGTCCGTCTTAACTTTAAGGAGACCATTTATAGTTGGGACATGTTTTATAGACGTTTTTGGTTACTTCTTACCTCATGCTTCTATTTTATGGCAAAAACCTTTGTTTATTCCTTGCTTGTTTAAGATGACATGAACTTCTTTTGGGAATTTTTTTTGTAAGTGTTGTGTATCTATGCCCTTCATATGGTAACTCCCAGATATTATTATTCTGTGAATAGCGAGATGTTTTATGTACAAATATGGAAGCAAATGGCCTTGCTATGAATGGTTACTAACATAAGAATCCACTGGGATATTACAATGCTATGTTTAGTAATTTTTTCCTGTTAAACACCAGTTTGTTTAGACTGTGAACTCCTGGAAAGGAGAGATCATCTAACCTTGGTTAACAGAGCGAGAGTGGAATTTCATTTCAATCTAAGTGTTTTTGACTTTCATTAATTTGCCTGTCTCAAGGCCACTCCTTAAAGTGAGTTGGTGGGATTGTATGTAACATCACTATTTTAAATGAACGATTTATTGAACAGCTTCTTTTAAGGAACTGACTCACAGGGCTCAATTAAGATTATTTACCTCTGCCCATTGACAAACTGTTTAGGTTATCCATGAAAAACCAAACAGGATTCACTGACCTGTAAACAAAGCTCCTCTGCCCGTTCATAAACTGTTTACCTCTCTTTAATACACTGAGCTAGGACTCCCTACTGATATGGGGGAATAACATGCATTGGAGCATCCCGCAATGGAATGGACCTACTGTCCAAGGTGCAATCTCTGCTGAAAGAGCTCCACAGGTAGACAGTCAGAGGGGACTGTGACTGAAGGGACCCTTGTGGTTTGCGTGCTGGTGTTCTGGGTTTTTTTTGTTTTTTGTTTTCCTTTTTCTTTCTTAAGAAGTTATTCACAGTTACTTTGTGTATATTTGTCTTTAATCATGGTGTCCCCGGAGGCCTAGTAAGAATGCCATGTCTTTGAAGTACTGGAGGTCACGCACACAATTGATTGTTGAGGTTTGGCCCAACCTTTTCTTGTTTCGCTAGACAATAACATTTTAGTAATTTACGGGATAAATTTACTCAGTACTCAATGCCCTAAAACATGCCTTTCTCATCTACACTAGATCTCTGTTCATTCCGTTTGAATGGGAGCTGCAACTGCTCTGCCTATCTGAGAATCAGGCCCAGTTTATCGAAAGCTGCACACCCCAAAGAAAGAATTCACTGTTTTGAGTCTCATTTTTGGGGGACTTTGCAAGCTACTGTGCCTTTTTTTAGACTGCCTGTGTACCCCTTTCTGAGTTTAGACTCATTGAACACTCTAGGCATACGTGAATAATTGTATTGCAGTAGGCCCAGCCCCATTGTGCTAGGAGCTGTACAGACCTAAAATGGATATGGGCAAACTTGCTAATAGCATTTAGTTTTTTACTTTGAATCAAAGATAGGCTCCTAAACCCCAGATTTTCAAAAGTACTTATGTGCCTAAAGATGCAGACAGGCTCCTAATGGTATTTCAGCAGGAGTCAGGCCCCTAATCTGTCAGGTACCTTTGACAATCCCACTAGGTCCTCTGTGCATTTTTAGGTGCATAAATGCCTTTGAAAATCTGGCCCTAAATCGCAATTAAAAATGTTTCTTGGGCTTTGTGACACTAAACACCCCTGTATTCACACCCTACACACTATTGTAGTAATCTTTGTACAAAATGTGCCTTGTGAGGTATCATTTGAAATCTAATAACTTACTGATCATTAATATTGTGCTATGTATATGGTGGGTATTAAGAGTTATGGACATACACTGGGATGATAACTAAACTGTGTTCAACCAGATACATCATGGGGGGTTGTTAAACAGATTTATCCTAGAGGAATGTGTGTTTGCCTCAATTTACGTAAAAGCAGTAAACAGATCTATCAAGCTAGCAAGGAGTGGAGGCAAACCTAACACTAACAAGTTGGGGAGAAGATACCGTGGTGTCTACACCCAGCAGGAGTGAAAAGCTTGTAGCATTTAAGTTCAGAAGGGGAACTGCACAAAAATGAGGAAGCTAGTTAAAAGGAAATTAAAAGGAACAGTCACAAGAGTGTGTGACGGGGTTGGATCACAGCAACCTCCCTGGGAGCTGCCAACTGATGTGCCAAGACTACCTCTTCTCCTGTTTTCCCTGCCAGCTCAGGACTCCAGCACCCTGTCTTGCTGAGCCAGACACCCCTGTCTGCTCCAACAAAGACCCAGGGTCTGAATTACTTGCCCTTAAACTGCAGGTTTACCTGAAAACAGCTCACAGAAGTGTGCTTGTCTTTAGCACTCAGATGCCCAATCCCAATGGGGTTGAAACCCAAATAAATCCGTTTTACCCTGCATAAAGCTTATACAGGGTAAACTCATAAATTGTTTGCCCTCTATAACACTGATATAGTGTATAGTTTTTTCCTCAGACTGGACACCTTCCAGACCTGGGCACAATTCTTTCTCCTGGTACAGCTCTTGTTCCAGCTCAGGTGATAGCTAGGGGATTCTTCATGATGGCTCCTCTCTCTCTTTGTTCTCTTCCACCCCTTTATATATCTTTTGCAATAGGCAGGAATCCTTTTGTCCCTCTTTGAGTTCCCATCCCCTCTTTCTCAATGGAAAGACACCAGGTTAAAGATGGATTCCAGTTCTTCTTCGAGTGATTGCTCCAATGCATTCCAGTTAGGTGTGCGCGCTGCGCGTGCACGGCATCTCGGAACTTTTTTACCCTAGCAACCCCGGCGGGCCGGCTGGCGCCCCCTGGAGTGGCGCCGCTATGGCGCTAAATATATACCTCAGCCGGCCCGTCCGCTCCTCAGTTCCTTCTTACCGCCCGTGACGGCCAGTTGGAACTGTGGAGTGCTCTCTGTCCTCCACAACCCTAGCTCTCGCTACTTTTTCTTGTACATAGTTTGTTTAGTGTTAGTATAGTTAGTTCAGTAGTTAGTTAGTTAGTGATTTAGGTAAGGATAAGGGGGGTAGTTCCTCCCTTTCCTTCCCCGATGCGGGCTCATGCCCAAGGCACCGGGCTTTAAGCCCTGCGCAGCGTGCCAGAGGCCTATGCCGGTTGGTGACCCTCACGGCTCTTGCCTCCGTTGCCTGGGCGAAGGACACCGCACGGACAAGTGCGCTATCTGCTCGGCTTTCAAGCGCGGACCCGTAAGAGCGAGACATTCGCCTCAAACAGCTCCTTATGGGCGTCCTCCAACCCCGGCACCGCCCGCGCCGGCACCGAGGGCTTCATCGGTGCAGAGTGCACACGCGGCACCGAGCCGTTCCGGCACCGCGGCCCCGGTACCTAAGCCAGCGGCCAAGAAGACCCGGCGCCGCTCGCTTTCGCCTTCAAAGAGTCAGCAGCTGGCGAAAGCAGTGGCAAAAGCCCGCACGGAGGACGCCGCGAGAGTGGCTGCAGCCGTGCGTAAAGCGTGCCCTGGGCCCTCGACTCCGGCACCGCAAGCGCTGTCGAGTCCGGCATCGCCACGCTCCCCGGCACCGACCATGGTGGAGCCAAGGCTGCCATCGACGCCGGAGACGTTCTCCTCCGCGCGTGAGCTAATCCGGCTCATAGAGGCACCGAGCCTCCAGCCCCCGGCACCGCCGGTGCGGGCTGTTGCATCAGTGGGGAAACCGGCCAGAATGACACGGCCGCCCTCTCTGGACGAACGGCACAGAAGGCGCTCCCGGTCCCGGTCCCGATCCCAGTCCTGGCACAGGTCGCCGTCCCGTCGTTCGGGATCTCGACGCCGCTCCTCATCTCGGCACCGAGCACCATCCCGACGCCGCTCCTCATCCCGGCACCGGGCACCATCCCGCCGCCGGTCTGAGTCCCGGTACCGTTCTCAATCTCGGTACCAGTCGTACTCCCGGCACCGATCCAGGTCCAGGTCACCGTACCGACGGTACCGCCGGAGATCTCCATCCCGGCACCGTTCACGACACCGCGACTCGCGAAGTCATTCCCGGCACCGCAGATCCCGGTCCCGGTCGAGCTCCCGGCGCCGGTCGAGCTCCCGGCGCCGCGGTGGCCGACGGTCACGATCGCTGTCCAGCCGGCGCTACTCATATCGACCCTCGGCTCCGTCGGCAGAGGGACTCCCGTCCTCAGCGGTTCAATCCCTCGGCGCCTCGGCACCGCCTTGGCCATCCCGCCCAGCATCGGTGGCCTCCGGTGCAGATGATACCGCCCACCAGTTGCCGACCCCGCAAGGACTCCATCATGAGCAGTGGGGCTACTGGGTCCCCTGGGCGCATCATGAGGCGCAGTGCACCCTTTTCGCTGCGGGATGGGACCACCGGGACCAGGGTCCCCGAGGCGACAGTTAGCCGGCCGCCTCCCTCTCCTCCGCACGAGCCCTCCGCTCCTACGGACCGCCAATCAGCCACTCCGCATGACAAAGCGGAGGCTCAACCACCAGCCCCGGTGCCAGAACCAATCGGGCAGGGCGTCTCTTCATCGTCCTCGCCGGACGAGGCGGTGGCAGGTGCTGTGGCCAACGAGCCCCCGCCCATTGACCTTCGGGCCTTCCAGGACCTGCTTCGCCGAGTGGCGGTGGCATGGGTCTCCCCGTCGCGGAGGTCCAAGAGGATGAGGACCCGATCACCAATGTGGTGGGCGCGGACACTCCCGTCCGAGTGGCATTGCCCTTCGTGCGGACAATTCAAAAAAACGCCACTACGCTCTGGCAGACCCCCGCTTCCATTCAACCTACAGCACGCGGGGTCGAGCGTAAGTACTTAGCCCCCCCAACGGGCTATGAGTACCTCTACTCCCACCCGACCCCAGACTCCCTGGTCGTTCAATCCGTTAACGACCGTGAGAGACACGGCCAACCTGCCCCTGCGCCCAAATCCAAGGACGCCCGACCTGCTCGGCTGTAAGGTCTACTCCGCAGGGGGCTTACAAATGCGGATTGCGAACATTATGGTCCTTCTCGCCAGGTACGTCTTTGACATCCTGACGTCCCTGGCGAAGTTCACGGAGCTCCTGCCATCAACATCTCGCCAGGAGTTCTCGGCCTTGTTGGAGGAGGGAAAAAAGTCCTCCAGGTCCTCTATCACGGCCGGCCTCGACGCCGTGGACTCCGGGGCTCGGACCTTGGCATCTGGCGTGACGATGAGGCGCATCTCCTGGCTGCAATCCTCCACCCTGCCGCCGGAGGTGCAGTATACTCTCCAGGACCTCCCTTTCGACACCCAGGGTCTGTTTTCCGAAAAGACGGATTCTCGGATCCAGACCCTGAAGGACGGTCGCATCGCCATCCATACGCTCGGGATGCACACGCCGGCGACACAATGCAGACCCTTCCGGCCGCAACCCTCCCGCTACCAACAGCGCTATCGGCCATATGCTAGCCGCGACGCCCAGAACCGCCGTCGCCGGGCAATCGGGCGGAACCAGGGGCAGGCCTCGTCCAAGGCTCCCCAGGGGCCAAGTCCGCTTTGATGGGACGCCGAGGACGGCCCATCTCTCCCTACCGGATCCTTCCCATTATTTTACAACCGCCTTTCCCATTTCTTTCGGCGTGGTCCCATTTGACATCGGACAACTGGGTGCTGCAAACAGTCCAGTCGGGATACCCTTCAATTTGTTTCGCCCCCGCCTTCCCACCCACCCTCCCTGTCCCTCTTCAGGGACCCCTCTCACGAGCAAGTCGTCTTACAAGAGGTCCAGACTCTGTTGAGCGTGGGTGCCATAGAAGCAGTGCCTCAAGACAGGCAGGGCAGGGGATTCTACTCCCGTTATTTCCTTATCCCCAAAGCGAAAGGCGGGCTACGTCCTATCCTGGACCTTCGCGAGCTGAACAAGTTCCTGCTCAAGCCCAAGTTTCGTATGGTCACCTTGGGGACCATCATTCCCTCCCTGGATCCGGGAGATTGGTTTGCCGCCCTCGACATGAAGGACGCTTACTTCCATGTCGCCATCTATCCTCCTCATCGACGTTACCTCCGATTTGTGGTCGGCAACGCCCACTACCAGTTTGCGGTGTTGCCATTCGGTCTCTCCACCGCGCCGAGGGTCTTTACCAAATGCATGGCGGTGGTCGCCGCAGCCCTCCGCCGTCATCAGATCCACGTGTACCCGTATCTAGACGACTGGCTGGTTCGCGGACAATCTCGACAACTCGTGATGGGCCAGATGGCAGAGATCCGGTCCCTCTTCAGGCGGCTCGGCCTCCTCATCAACGTTGAGAAGTCCACTTTGATCCCTTCTCAGCGCGTGGAGTTCATCGGAGCGGTCCTCGACTCCACCATAGCCAGGGCATGTCTCCCTCGCGCCCGCCATCAAACGATGGTCACCCTCATCATGGACCTAGTCACCTTCCCGACCACGACGGTGCGCTCCTGCCTCCGCCTCCTGGGCCACATGGCGGCTTGCACGTATGTGACGCTCCACCTCCGCCCGTTCCAGTCCTGGCTGGCGTCGGTGTACCGCCACATCGAGACCCGATCGAGATGGTGGTGACGGCCCCAGAGCGACCTCGAGTCCCTCCGATGGTGGCTCGACCCGGAGATCGTGTGTGCCGGGATCCCGTTCCACCCTCCGCGCCCGTCCGCCACGCTCACCACGGACGCCTTGGCACTCGGTTGGGGGGCCCACCTGGGCGATCTCCACACCCAAGGCCTCTGGTCGACCCAGGAGCTCGCCCTGCATATCAATGTCCGCGAGCTGCGAGCGATCCGTCTAGCCTGCCAAACTTTCTGCCCCTATCTGCAAGGCCGATATGTGACAGTATTCACGGACAATACGACAGCAATGTTCTACGTGAACAAGCAGGGCGGAGCGCGCTCTTCCCCCCTCTGCAGGGAGGCGATGCTCCTGTGGGACTTCTGCGTGACCCACTCCATTCACCTACAAGCGTCCTTTCTTCCGGGAGTGCAGAACACGCTGGCCGACCGGCTCAGCAGGTCGTTCCTCTCACACAAGTGGACCCTCCGTCCAGATGTCGCCCACACAATCTTCCGGAGGTGGGGGTTTCCCCAGATAGACCTATTCGCCTCCAGGGAGAACAGGAAGTGCCACCGGTTTTGTTCATTCCAGGGTCGCTTGCCAGGCTCCCTGTCCGACGCCTTTCTCTACCCCTGGACGGATCGCCTCCTCTACGCCTTCCCTCCAGTTCCGCTCGTGCACCGAGTGCTCCTGAAGCTTCGGAGGGACAGAGCCCACGTCATTCTCATAGCGCCGGCCTGGCCGAGGCAGCACTGGTACACCCTGCTGCTCGAGCTCTCCGTTCGGGACCCCATCCCCCTCCCGTCGTGGCCGGACCTCATCACCCAGGACTTCGGCAGACTCCGCCATCCGAACCTGCAGTCCCTCCATCTTACAGCTTGGTACCTGAGTGGTTGACCCACGCAGAGAGGGGCTGTTCCGCGGCAGTTCAGCAAGTCCTCCTTGAAAGTCGAAAGCCTTCCACTCGCTCCACTTACCTCGCGAAGTGGAAGAGGTTCGCGCTTTGGTGCGATCAGCGATCTCTGAATCCATTCGTAGTTCCGGTACCTACCATCCTCGACTACCTTTGGTACCTTAAGGAGCAAGGTCTTGCAGTCTCCTCATTGAAGGTTCACCTGGCAGCAGTGTCCGCCTTTCGTCCATCGCTGGAAGGTCGGTCCATCTTCTCCAACCAGATGGTTTCCCGCTTCCTTAAAGGCTTGGACCGCTTGTACCCTGCCCGACCTGGGATTTGAACCTCGTCCTGGCCAAACTGATGGGTCCCCCCTTCGAGCACTTGGCCACGTGTTCGCTACTCTCCATCTCCTGGAAGACAGCTTTCCTCGTCGCCATCACATTCGCGAGACGAGTTTCTGAGCTTCGAGCACTAACTGTGGGCCCACCTTACACCGTCTTCCATGCAGACAAGGTACAGCTTCGGCCACATCCGGCCTTCCTCCCTAAGGTGGTATCGGCCTTCCACCTCAACCAGGAGATCTTCCTCCCGGTCTTCTTCCCGAAGCCGCATGCCTCGCCTCGGGAACAACAGCTTCACACCCTGGACGTCCGCAGGGCGCTTGCCTTTTACATCGAGCGGACGAAGCCTTTCCGGCGTTCGACCCAGTTGTTTGTCGCCGTCGCCGACCGCATGAAGGGTGAGCCGGTCTCCTCCCAGAGAATTTCGTCCTGGGTCACTGCGTGTATTCGGACCTGTTACGAGCTTGCTCGCGTGCCGCCATGCCGCCTCACCGCTCACTCGACAAGGGCGCACGCCTCGTCGGCCGCCTTCCTGGCCAACGTTCCGATCCAGGACATCTGTCGAGCGGCCACCTGGTCTTCAGTCCACACCTTCGCCTCCCACTACGCGTTGGTGCAGCAGTCTAGAGGCGACGCAGCCTTCGGCTCTGCGGTATTACACTCTGCCACGTCTCACTCCGACCCCACCGCCTAGGTAAGGCTTGGGAATCACCTAACTGGAATGCATTGGAGCAATCACTCGAAGAAGAAAAGACGGTTACTCACCTGTAGTAACTGTTGTTCTTCGAGATGTGTTGCTCCAATCCATTCCAGACCCGCCCTCCTTCCCCACTGTCGGAGTAGCCGGCAAGAAGGAACTGAGGAGCGGACGGGCTGGCTGAGGTATATATTTAGCGCCATAGCGGCGCCACTCCAGGGGGCGCCAGCCGGCCCGCCGGGGTTGCTAGGGTAAAAAAGTTCCGAGATGCCGTGCACGCGCGGCGCGCACACCTAACTGGAATGGATTGGAGCAACACATCTCGAAGAACAACAGTTACTACAGGTGAGTAACAGTCTTTTCAGGTGACATGATCACATGTCACTGCAAGACTTCATTGCCCACTTGCCAGTACACACATATACAGGAAGACTTACAGGTAAAACACACCCATCTGCAGACAATTGTCCTGGTTAATGGGAGTCATCAAGATTCCAAACCACCATTAATGGCCCACACTTTACATAATTACAATAGGCCCTCAGAGTTATATTTCATATTTCTAGTTTCAGATACAAGAGTGATACATTTATACAAATAGGATGATCACACTCAGTAGATTATAAACTTTGTAATGATACCTTACAAGAGACCTTTTGCATGAAGCATATCTCAGTTACAAATGCAAGAAGCCTGGGGAACAAGCAGGGAGAACTAGAAGTCCTGGCGCAGTCAAGGAATTATGATGTAATTGGAATAACAGAGACTTGGTGGGATAACACATGATTGGAGTACTGTCATGGATGGATATAAACTGTTCAGGAAGGACAGGCAGGGCAGAAAAGGTGGGGGAGTTGCGTTGTATGTGAGAGAGCAGTATGACTGCTCAGAGCTCCAGTATGAAACTGCAGAAAAACCTGAGAGTCTCTGGATTAAATTTAGAAGTATGAACAACAAGGGTGATGTCGTGGTGGGAGTCTGCTACAGACCACCAGACCAGGGGGATGAGGTGGACGAGGCTTTCTTCCAGCAACTAACAGAAGTTGCTAGATCACAGGCCCTGGTTCTCATGGGTGACTTTAATCACCCCGATATCTGCTGGGAGAGCAATACAGCGGTGCACAGGCAATCCAGGAAGTTTCTGGAAAGTGTAGGGGACAATTTCCTGGTGCAAGTGCTGGAGGAACCAACTAGGGGAAAAGCTCTTCTTGACCTGCTGCTCACAAACAGGGAAGAAATAGTAGAGGAAGCAATAGTGGATGGGAACCTGGGAGGCAGTGACCATGAGATGGTCGAGTTCAGGATCCTGACACAAGGAAAAAAGGAAAGCAGTAGAACAGAGACCCTGGACTTCAGAAAAGCAGACTTCGACTCCCTCAGGGAACTGATGGGCAAGGTCCCCTGGGAGAATAACATGAAGGGGAAAGGAGTCGAGGGAAGCTGGCTGTATTTTAAAGAATCCTTATTGAGGTTGCAGGAACAAACCATCCCGATGTGTGGGAAGAAAAGTAAATATGGCAGGCGACCAACTTGGCTCAACAGTGAAATCCTTGCTCGTCTTAAACACAAAAAACCAGCTTACAAGAAGTGGAAGATTGGACAAATAACCAGGGAGGAGTATAAAAGTATTGCTCAGGCATGCAGGAGTGAAATTAGGAAGGCCAAATAACACTTGGAGTTGCAGCTGGCCGGAGATGTTAGGAGTAACAAGAAGGGTTTCTTCAGATATGTTAGCAACAAGAAGAAAGTCAAGGAAAGTGTGGGCCCCTTGCTGAATGAGGAGGAACCTAGTGACAGAGGATGTGGAGAAAGCTAGTGTACTCAATGCTTTTTGCCTCTGTCTTCACAGACAAGGTCAGCTCCCAGACAGCTGCACTCTGCAGCACGGTATGGGGAGGAGGTGACCAGCTCTCTGTGGGGAAAGAAGTAGTTCGGGACTATTTAGAAAAGCTGGACGAGCACAAGTCCATGGGGCCGGATGCGCTGCATCCGAGGGTGCTAAAGGAGTTGGCCGATGAGATTGCAGAGCCATTGGCCATTATCTTTGAAAAATCATGGCGATCGGGGGAGGTCCCGGATGACTGGAAAAAGGCTAATGTAGTGCCCATCTTTAAAAAAGGGAAGAAGGAAGATCCAGGGAACTACAGGCCAGTCAGTCTCACCTCAGTCCCTGGAAAAATCATGGAACAGGTCCTCAAGGAATCAATTCTGAACCACTTAAAGGAGGGGAAAGTGATCAGGAACAGTCAGCATGGATTCACCAAGGGCAAGTCATGCCTGACTAACCTAATTGCCTTCTATGATGAGATAACCGGCTCTGTGGATGAGGGGAAAGCAGTGGATGTGCTATTTCTGGACTTTAGCAAAGCTTTTGATACAGTCTCCCACAGTATTCTTGACAGCAAGTTAAAGAAGTATGGGCTGGATGAATGGATGGTAAGGTGGATAGAAAACTGGCTAGATGGTCGGGTTCAACGGGTAGTGATCAATGGTTCCATGTCTAGTTGGCAGCCGGTATCAAGTGGGGTGCCCCAAGGGTCAGTGCTGGGGCCGGTTTTATTCAATATCTTCATTAACGATCTGGAGGATGGTGTGGACTGCACCCTTAGCAAGTTTGCAGATGACACTAAACTGGGAGGAGTGGTTGATACGCTGGAGGGTAGGGATAGGATACAGAGGGACCTAGACAAATTAGAGGATTGGGCCAAAAGAAATATGATGAGGTTCAACAAGGACAAGTGCAGAGTCCTGCACTTAGGACGGAAGAATCCCATGCACTGCTACAGACTAGGGACCAAATGGCTGGGCAGCAGTTCTGCAGAAAAGGACCTAGGGGTTACGGTGGACGAAAAGCTGAATATAAGTCAACAGTGTGCCCTTGTTGCCAAGAAGGCTAATGGCATTTTGGGTTGTATAAGTAGGGGCATTTCCAGCAGATCGAGGGACATGATCATTCCCCTCTACTCAGCACTGGTGAGGCCTCATTTGGAGTACTGTGTCCAGTTTTGGGCCCCACACTACAAGAAGGATGGAGTACAGGTATGGAAGGGTATGTGCTGTTTAGGAAAGACCGATGCGAAGGTAAAGGTGGGGGAGTAGCACTGTATATCAATAATGAGGTAAAATGTAATGAGATAACTAGCGCTGCAATGGACAATACGGAGTCTGTTTGGGCAATGGTCACATTGGCGAAGAAAACTACCAGAGCCTCATCCAGGATAGTGATTGGGGTGTGCTATAGACCGCCGGGATCTAGCTTAGAGATGGATAGGGAGCTCTTTAATGTTTTTAAGGAGGTAAACACTAATAGGAACTGCTTGATCATGGGGGACTTTAACTTCCCGGATATAGATTGGGAAACAAATGCTAGTAATAATAATAGGGCTCAGCTTTTCCTAGACGTGATAGCTAATGAATTCCTTCATCAAGTGGTTGCTGAACCGACGAGGGGGGATGCCATTTTAGATTTGATTTTGGTGAGTAACGAGGACCTTGTTGAGGACATTGTTGTAGGGGACAACCTTGGCTCGAGTGATCATGAGCTAATTCGTTTCCAAATAAATGGGAGGATAATCAATAGTGCATCTGAGACTAGGGTGTATGATTTCAAAAGGGCTAATTTTACTAAATTAAGGCGACTAGTTAGGGAAGTGGACTGGGCTAACATATTTAGGGATCTAAGGGCAGATGACGCCTGGGGTTACTTCAAGTTGAAGTTGCAGGAGTTGTCAGAGGCATGTATCCCGAGAAGGGGGAAACGGCTCGTAGGTAGCAGTTTTAGACCGAGCTGGATGAGCAAGCGTCTTAGAGGGGTCATTAAGAAAAAGCAGAAAGCGTACCAGGAGTGGAAAATGGGAGGGATCAGCAAGGAAACCTACCTTATTGAGGTCAGAGGGTGCAGGGAAGCTGTGAGAAAGGCAAAGCGACGAGTGGAGATGGATCTAGCGAAGGGGATTAAAACCAATAGCAAACGGTTTTTTAGCCATATAAATAGGAAGAAAACCAAGAAAGAAGAAGTGGGACCGCTTAAAACTTTAAATGGGGTGGAGATTAGGGATAATCTTGGAATGGCACAATATCTGAACGAATACTTTGCCTCTGTCTTTAATGAGGCTAATGAAGGGCTAAGGAATAGTGATAGAGGGACTGATGGGAATGAAGATATGGGGGTAGACATTACGGTAGCTGAGGTAGAAGCCAAACTGGAACAGCTTAACGGAAGTAAATCGGGGGGCCCGGATAATCTTCATCCTAGAATATTAAGGGAATTGGCGAGGGATATTGCTAGCCCGTTAGCGATAATCTTTAATAAATCCCTAAATTCGGGGATTGTACCGACTGACTGGAGATTAGCTAATGTAGTTCCTATATTCAAGAAGGGGAAAAAAAGTGACCCGGGGAATTATAGGCCTGTTAGTCTAACATCTGTAGTATGCAAAGTCATGGAAAAAATCTTAAAAGAGAGAATGGTTCCGGAGCATGAGGCCGATGGCAACTGGGATAGATTACAGCATGGATTTACGAAAGGTAGATCGTGCCAAACCAACTTGATCTCCTTCTTTGAGAGTAACAGATTTTTAGACAAGGGAAATGCGGTGGATCTCATATATCTGGATTTCAGTAAGGCGTTTGATACGGTACCGCATGAAGAATTACTGGTTAAATTGGAAAAGATGGAGATCAGTGAAAATCCAGAGGTGGATAAGGAGCTGGTTAAAGGGAGACTGCAGAGGGTAGTATTGAAGGGGAACTGTCCGGTTGGAGGGGGTTACCAGTGGAGTTCCTCAAGGCTCGGTTTTGGGTCCGATTTTATTCAATCTATTTATTGCTGACCTGGGAACCAAGAGTAGGAGTGGGCTGATAAAGTTTTGCGGATGACACCAAGTTGGGGGTATTGTCAATTCGGAAGAGGATCGATATTCTCCAGGAGATTTGGATGACCTTGTAAACTGGAGTATTAGTAACAGGATGAAATTCAATAGTGAGAAGTGTAAGGTTATGCATTTAGGGATGTCTAACAAGAACTTTAGTTATAAGCTGGGGCGCACCAGTTGGAAGTAACGGAGGAGGAGAAGGACCTAGGAGTCCTGGTTGATCGCAAGATGACTATGAGTAGGCAATGTGATGTGGCCGTTAAAAAGCTAATGCGGTCTTGGGTTGCATTAGGCGAGGTATTTCTAGTAGGGATAAGGAGGTGCTAGTCCCGTTATATAAGGCGCTGGTGAGACCTCATTTGGAGTATTGTGTGCAGTTTTGGTCTCCCATGTTTAAGAAGGATGAATTCAAACTAGAACAGGTACAAAGAAGGGCCACTAGAATGATCCGAGGAATGGAAGGCCTTTCGTATGAAAGGAGACTTGAGGAGCTCGGTTTGTTTTCCTTAACCAAAAGAAGGATGAGAGGAGATATGATTACACTCTTTAAATATATCAGAGGGATAAATACCAGGAAGGAGAAGAATTATTTCAGCTCAGTGCTAATGTGGACACGAGGATGACGGATATAAACTGTCAGTCAGGAAATTCAGGCTTGAAATTAGACGGTTTCTAACCATCAGGGAGTGCAATACTGGAACAGTCTACCGAGGGAAACAGTGGGGGCGAAGGACCTCCACGACTTTAAGATTAAGCTAGATAAGTTTATGGAGGGGATGGTATGATAGGATAACGGGCTTAGTCAATAGGTCAATTATGTGCCTGGTATGATGTAACCTTTTCCAGAGGGTTTGGCTGGAGAGTCTTGCCCGCATGCTCGGGGTTCAGCTGACCGCCATATTTGGGGTCGGGAAGGAATTTTCCTCCAGGGAAGATTGGCTATGGCCCTGGAGGTTTTTCGCCTTCCTCCGAAGCATGGGGCAGGGTTCACTTGCTAAGGAGTGGGTGGATCGGCTTATGTGGCCTGCATCTTGCAGGAGGTCAGACTAGATGATCATAATGGTCCCTTCTGATCTTGAATTCTATGATTCTATGATTCTATGATTCTATGATAAATTGGAGAGAGTCCAGCGGAGGGCAACAAAAATGATTAGGGGGCTGGAGCACATGACTTATGAGGAGAGGCTGAGGGAACTGGGATTGTTTAGTCTGCAGAAGAGAAGAATGAGGGGGGATTTGATAGCTGCTTTCAACTACCTGAAAGAGGGTTCCAAAGAGGATGGAGCTAGTCTGTTCTCAGTGGTAGAAGATGACAGAACAAGGAGTAATGGTCTCAAGTTGCAGAGGGGGAGGTTTAGGTTGGATATTAGGAAAAACTTTTTCACTAGTAGGGTGGTGAAGAACTGGAATGGGTTACCTAGGAAGGTGGTGGAATCTCCTTCCTTAGAGGTTTTTAAGGTCAGGCTTGACAAAGCCCTGGCTGGGATGATTTAGTTGGGTTTTGTCCTGCTTTGAGCAGGGGGTTGGACTAGATGACCTCCTGAGGTCCCTTCCAACCCTGAGATTCTATGATTCTATGATTATATTCACTTCTTATTAAATTTTTATAAAACCCTATAGACTGCACAACGTCACACCCTCCTCCTGAACTTACTGCCAGAGACTTGGACACTGACCATGGCGGAGGCACTATATCTAAAATTTGCTTTGGGGCTCCCCTATGGGGCAGACACTCCTGTGTCCCCCAAAAGGGAAAGAGACCCTGATCCAGCTGTAGGCTCACAGCTACCAGCTATGACAGACCTTTCACTGGCCAGCAAAATCCTCCCCCTTTCACTCAGGTTGGGTTTGCTTCCAGCTAGAGTCCTTGGGGTTTGTTCCCACCACAGCAGTCACCAGGTCCCCAACTTCCAGCTCCAGGTTACATGTCACTGTGCACCTCTTCCACTCCATTACAGCCAGTTCATGCTTTTGAGTCTTAATTGCTTTGTCTCTTAACTCCAGGCTGGTGGGCAGCCTTTTCTTTTTCCAGGGCAGCCCTTTCCCGGGCAAATTGTACATCAATTTCCATTTGTCTTTCCTGGAGACCATCGTTACTTGATGAGCTGGGATACCACAGAGAATCCCCTCCTGCCAGAACAGGCACCCCTCCACTCTGTCTTGCTACATTAGACACTTCAGTCAGCTACAGCACAAACACAGAGGTTGGGCCACACCCATCTGCAGTTCACTGAAACTGAGATGCACTCAGCTCAGGGGCTTCTTAGTTAGCAGAGACCTTCTCAGAGCCCAGTGTTTAGCCTTTCTGGGCAATTTGCAACTTGTATAGTTCTAGCTTCCTCTGATCTTTAATCTTATTTATTTTGCTTCCTTTTCTGTCCCAACTTCCCTTACCCGAAATAAGCAAACAGAAAATAACAAACCAGTAACCACTTTGTCTGTTCTTCAGCCACCACACTTAAAACTCTCTTAAAATCACTACCAGTATCTGAAAGCAACCAGCTGTGCACAGATCCTGCTCGACTACGCTACTGTGACGGGTTGGATCACAGAAAATCCCCTGGGATCTGCCAACTGATGTGCCAAGAATACCTCTGCTCCTGTTTTCCCTGCCAGCTCAGGACTCCAGCACCCTGTCTTGCTGAGCTAGACACTCCCATCTGCTCCAACAAAGACCCAGGGTCTGAATTACTTGCCCTTAAGCTGCAGGTTTACCTGAAAACAGTTCACAGAAGTGTGCTTGTCTTTAGCACTCAGATGCCCAATCCCAATGGGGTTGAAACCCAAATAAATCCGTCTTACTCTGCATAAAGCTTATACAGGGTAAACTCATAAATTGTTTGCCCTCTATAACACTGATAGAGAGATATGCACAGCTGTTTGCTCTCCCAGGTATAAATACATACTCTGAGTTAATTAATAAGTAAAAAGTGATTTTATTAAATACAGAAAATAGGATTTAAGTGGTTCCAAGTAGTAACAGACAGAACAAAGTAAGTCACCAAGCAAAATAAAATAAAATGCGCAAATCTATGTCTAATCAAACTGAATACAGATAATCTCACCCTCATAGATGCTTCAGTAAGTTTTTTCCTCAGACTGGACACCTTCCAGACCTGGGCACAATTCTTTCTCTTGTTCCAGCTCAGGTGATAGCTAGGGGATTCTTCATGATGGCTCCTCTCTCTCTTTGTTCTCTTCCACCCCTTTATATATCTTTTGCAATAGGCAGAAATCCTTTTGTCCCTCTTTGAGTTCCCACCCCCTCCTTCTCAATGACCACACTCAATAGATTATAAGCTTTTTAATGATACCTTACAAGAGACCTTTTGCATGAAGCATATCTCAGTTACATTATATTCACTTATTAAATTTGTATAAAACCATATAGGCTGCACAACGTCATAGAGTGAAATGCCTGCAAACTACATGGACATTTTTAAAAACCACCATAATAGAGGCTTGGAAAACACAAGCCCAACTATACATACAAAATGAGGGGTTCTAAATTAGCTGTTACCACTCAAGAAAGATCTTGGAGTCATCAAGAATAGTTCTCTGAAAACATCTGCTCAATGTGCAGCAGAAGTCAAAAAATCAAACAGAATGTTAGGAACAAATAGGAAAGGGATAGATAATAAGACAGAAAATATCATAATGCAACTCTGTGAATCCTTGGTATGCCCACCCCTTGAATAGCTTTTAGGAGCTTTTGAAAATTTCACCTATGGTCCTTTCCTCTCGGAATTTTCAGTCTAAATAGAAGATGAGAAAACTGGTGGATACGACAAAGGGATGGGGGAGCACAAGGTCCCATGTGACAGTGCTGCTCGGTAGGACAAGCAGAGGTCTCAGCGCACCAGTTCTCTAATCATTGTTGAGATTTTTGTAGACTTCTTAGGGAAGTATGGTAAGTTTTCAGGAGGAATGTGAAGGACGATCGTGCAGTGGCCTTGCAAATGCTACAAGAGAGCGTGAGGCATACAGGGCGGTGTGGAAGAAGATGCAAAGGGATTTGTTGGACAACTTAACAAACAGGTGCCTTGGCGGAACAGGAGCAGAGTTGGGGCCACACTCTGCAGTGAGGCCATGAGGGTAAAATGAAAAATAGATAAATAATGTTTTTACAAATCAGTTTCATCCAGTCTGGACCAAGCATGCTGCTAGGAGCCAGCCATGACAATATGGTTCTTGCTGCGGTCTGTGCAGCTGCCGTGTCCCTGACACCTTCCTAGCATTGCCCTGTTGGCCAGTGGACCTAGCAAAGCTCAGTGCAGCACAGGTCGCTGCCTTGCAGCAGTGCTGCACAGTTATCTCCTAGGGTGCTATGCTACCATTATTGCTCTAAATAGCTCTCCATTCCTAAAGCTCACCTCAATGGGCTAGAATGTGAAACCTCTGAGGCTACCCAGCTGAACCTTGGTTAGGATGTGTAGCCTCAGGTGATGTTTCATATTCTAGCCCAGGTGGAGAGGAGGGATGGGTCAGTCGACAGGGCACTTGCTTAAGGCTTGGAGACCTGGATTCAGCTCCTTGTTCTGTCACAGACGCCCTGTGTGACTTTGGGCTAGTCCCTTAGCCTCTCCGAGTGTGTCTACACTGCAATAAAAGATCCACGGCTGGTCAGGGTCAGCTGACTTGGGCTGTGGGGCTATAAAATTGTGGAATGGAAGTTTGGGCTCGGGCTGGAGCCCAGGCTTTGAGGGGGGATTGTCTCAGAGTCCAAGCTCCAGCCCCAGCCTGAACATCTACATTGCAACTTTATTGCCCTCTGAGCCTGTGTCAGCTGACCCGGGCTCTGAGACTCGGTACTTCAGAGTTTTTATCGGTGTAAACAGAGTCTCTGTGCCTTAGTTCCTTGTGTGTACAATGGAGGCGACAGCCATGCCCTGCCTCACAGGTGTGTGAGGGCATGTGCCCACAGATGCTATGTTGATGGGTTGCCAGGTAAGTACCTTAGATAGTTATTGTACATGTGCAGTGTCTGAATGCTAAACTACAGCCAGTGCTCTGGGGAGGGGAGGGAGACAGAAGACCCTGCAAACTGTGCCTAGTAAAAGGCTCCCTCTGTTTGTAATTTTTTTGTTCATTTTTGAAAGAAAAGATCCAAGCAAGCAAATTCCATCAGCGTTCTCAAACATCCGGCCGGCCAGTGAGCTGGACCCAGAGGCTCTGAAGCATTCCCCACATGCCAACTAGCTCCTGCTCATTTTTTAAACAAGGCCACTGCATTCAATATTTACCATCCATCTCCTCAAGGGAAATGGACCTCAATAAATTGAGTTGTGTTTTGTGCTGGAGCCAAGAAAAACTGTGGGTGTGAAAGAGATCGAATGAGGGCAAGCTGGGACTGAAGAGTACAGCACTGGCCCTTTCACAAACAAGGGTCCTTCCGTGAAAGGCAGGGCGACACCAACCGGCAACTGCAGCCACCTGCTGCATGGGGGAGCACTGTACATGGGTGACTGGTAGGAGCTCGGTGCAATGAAAAGCCAGCGGGGCAGAGCCTCGCTGACTTTTCCTCTGGGTGTTTCTACTTTCTGGATCATGAAGTTGTGTTGTGTGGTTTAGGAGCTGTTCTGATGCCTGTATGGCTGTTTGTTCCCCAAGGACGATTGAGGTAACACAATCCATTGAGAGTAGCTTGTGGTTTAGTGGGCAATGGGGCTGGACAATGCCTATGTGCTTGGGTGCATCGCCTCTCACACTGGTGTCACAGGGAGTTGGAACCTCCCTTCTCCACGTGGAGTGGCTTGTTTCTCAAAGTGGCTGAGCAGCTCTGGCTGGGCATGGACCCCCCCGACCCCAGTCCCTCCCTTGTTCCTCAGCGCACATGGCTGGGTGTTTAGCTACAGGCAGTGTGTACTGTAACGCCAATCACTAGTGCGTCTGTCTCTGTCTCACCCAGGGCCTCCTTGTGGGGGTTCACATTCATTTTCAACAGTGACCTTGGGAGATATGTGATTGGCCAAGGCTCTGCTGGTGAGTCACTGCTCTGCCTGTGCCTGCTGAGTAGGGTGACCAGATGTCCTGATTTTATAGGGACAGGCCTGATTTTTGGGTCTTTTTCTTATATAGGCTCCTATTACCCCCCACCCCCTGTCCCGATTTTTCACATTTGCTGTCTGGTCACCCTATTGCTGAGGGAGGTACCCTCAGGTATGACAAACCAGCAGCAAGTGCCTGAGCGTGTCACCTGTTTCAGACTACTATCCCATGGCTGTGGCCAGCTTACACACCTCCACTGCACAGAGGAGGTAGAGTACTCCTGCCTAACCCACTCTGGAAATGCTGAGAGGCCAAAAGCTCTGTGCAGCATTGCGAGTGCGCAACCAGCCCCCTGCACCAGCTCAGCACTTTGGGATATCCTGGCCTTAGTGACAGTTGAGGGTGCATCCAGGCACAGCCACCCACATGCTCATCTCTGTAAAAGCATGACAATCAGAAGCTCCCCAAATTGCTGTCAGTAATGTCACTCTGAGCCTTTCGCTGCCCTCCCCTACCAGGGGCGGCTCTAGGTATTTTGCTGTCCCAAGCATGGCAGGCAGGCTGCCTTCGGCGGCTTGCCAGCGGGAGGTCCCTGGTCCTGCGAATTCGGCGGCAGCCTGTGGGAGGTCCACCGAAGCCGCGGGACCAGCGAACCCTCCGCAGGCATGCTGCCAAAGGCAACCTGCCTGCTGCCCTTGCAGCAACCGGCAGAGCGCCCCCCATGGCTTGCCGCCCCAGGCACACGCTTGGCGTGCTGGTGCCTGGAGCCGCCCCTGTCCCCTACACATACTGACATGCAATATGTCCCCCAGCCAGGGGCGGCTCTAGGCACCAGCGCATCCTGGGGAGGCGTCATTTTGCTCGTGGGGCTCCGCGGCATGCTGGCCTCCCAGGATGCCGGAGCCGCGGGAAGAGGGGACCCGCCGCGGGACTGGGGAAGGGCGGCGCAGCGCTCCGCGCTGCTTGGGGCAGCCTACTTTGTAGAGCCGCCCCTGCCCCCAGCTCAGCCAACTGACCATCTCATGCACAGCCTTATCTGTCAGCTCATGAGTGCTGAGGAAGAGGAATCTGCCAGCAGATACACGGCCAGCAGGTTGGTCAGATGGTGTGATCTGTTGGGACAACCAATTATGAGGTTACTGTCAAGGCTTTGCCTGTGAAGTACACTGTGAACCAGATTGTTATGAACTGAAAAGCAGTGAGAAAAGTATGGGATGGAAGAAACATTATAAGATGGAAGAAAGAGAATTGTGGGAAATTGCCCCAAGCTCCCATAATTCCCTGAGTGTAGTGCTGGTATCCCACAACACACTGGCATAGTGTTCCACATGGCAGTGTGCAGGACAATGGCACAGGGAACAATAGGATGCCTAGCCACAGTGTGCCATGTCTTTTGATGACACAACCTCATGCAGTGAGGATGTGCTGCGTCAGCCAAAGCAGCCACATGCGTATACTCTGTCGACGTAGTGACGTCAGCAGATGTATGGCCGCAAAAGTCCTGCTAGTAAAACTTTCTAGTGTAGAAGTGCTGCTTGCATGTCCTTTGCTGCTGAGTGCTCTGTGCCCATTCCTTCTCAGGGAGCAGAGAACAGCCCTAATAAATTTCTAAACATAGCATATAACCCTCCAGTAGCGCGACTGCAATCAACAGTGACTGCTGAAAATCAGCCTATTATGAACAATACTGGCCATTTCAGGAGGATCTTGTAAGTTCTTTGTGCCCATGAATTAATAGGATCTTTGCCCGTTCCCTAATTTTTTATGGCTAATGGTAAGAAAAGAATGGGAGCAATTAAGACTGAGACCAGAAATGAATAATGATCCCTTTGCCTAAGGAATAAACACCAGTAGCCCTGCGAGCTGTAGTTCTCTTTTAAGCTAATCCTCCCCTCTTCTACACATGATGTTTCTGGCTTTTATTTGTCTTGGCAGGAAATTCATCTCTTCTCTTTCCTTTCCCACCCCCTTCTTTCTCTGTTGCCAGATGCTGTTCTTCCCTGCCTCACTTCTCATCCTGCTAAAGTTGGGGTAAGCTCATCTAATGCACGCTGCATGGTGTCTGGGGGGAACGGGGTGGAGACAATGGTTTAAAGCAAGCATCTTAACAATTTCCAGAACTTCACCTTGAGAAAGGAGCCCAGATGTAAGTTGTGAGCTGAAAATGAAGCTGTAAGGTAAACAAAACTCCTTTGTTCCTGTTTGTACGGGGGTGGGGGGGGGTATTTAGCGGCTGAAGGGCAGTGGCAAACGCAACGCTGGGTAAACTGGTCTACAAACAGCTTTGGAAACAGAGGAACTGATGCATCTAAGAGTTTGCTGTTTGATTTAATGAATCTCACAAAGATCCAGCCCTAAAAACAGGTGGAGAGGATTTCATTGTAAAGAGGAGAGAGGTTGTAAATTTCGCTTGGAGGGAAAGATTTGCTCACATTCATCAAACTGAAGTTTGCAGTGGATACTTAGCACTTCTGCTTTTAAAGCTTCCAGGGGCTATTCAGCCATTCAGTTACAGACTAATTAAAGCCTCAGAGCTTCTTGCACACTGTGATGTGAGAGCTGTGCTGCCAGTTAGCTGCTTGGAGTTTATTCTCACCCAATTTTATATCTGCTGGACAAAAATGAGCATCACCGAGCTCGGTGAACATGGGAAGGCAAATGGGAATTTCTTCTGATGTCTCTTTCTTTGCTGCAGGGCTAATGGGGGCTGGAGAGCAGCGCAGACTATTATGGGGTGAACAGAGGCATAGATATTAAGGCAACAAGGTACCCTTAGATTATCTGGTCTGAATCTTTTGTATATCACAGGTGACAGAACCTCACCCAGTGATTCCTGCATCTATCCCAATAGCTTGGATAAAATGGGTATGCTCAATGCGCAGCCTCTCATGTGGGTAATGGGGCACACACTATGGTCAAACTATAACAGGACTGAAATGTTGTGTTCCAGGTTGCAGGTTAATGGAGGTCAGGTGGGTTAGGTCACCGGTGTATCCTTACTGGGGTTACCAAGGGTTTAGGTGGGCAGGACCTATGCACTAGCTCTTACAGAGCTGCTGGGGCTCATGGAGGCAGGCACCATAGTGCAGTCTGTTACAGGGTTAACAGCAAATGGGGCAGGCCCTGGCAGGAAAGCTGTTTTTCAACTTTCCTTGTTACAATGAGTGCCTGACTGTGTTCTCTCTAGTTCAGATTGCTCAAGAGTTTCCATTATAGCCTCCTATTTTCACATGCAGATAACTGGGACTATATACAGAGTCTGCTGCAGCTGGCCCCAAATCTATACTTGTTCTTTCCCCCACCCTCCTCTCCATAGTCTGAGCACCCTCCAGTTATGCAGCAAGTGCATGACTAACATCTGTCACATGTGGTTCATTCTGTCTTTCAGCCTCTTCCCAGGGGAAGTGTGGGTGCAGTGCAGTATTTTGGTTTTGTAGGGTGCTTTTATTATTCTTATATGCACATGCTGCTCTGTGTTTCCATTAGCAAAGGCAGGTTGGAGCAGTGTGTCGTGCACTGAGGAGATTAGTGATGATCCTTAGCTCCTGGAGGAGTTCATTTCTCCAGTCTCAGACCATCCCCAAAGAAAGCTCTGTCTCATGCACAGACTAGCTTTACCCTTGCAGTGGCCCACGGGGGCCTTGGGTAGAAGGAAGGTGGTTTCTACAGGGTAGAAGTTTCTCTCTGGTGGCTTTAAAGGTTATAAATAGAGGAATCTTCACTGGGAAGTACATCTGGGGCAGTATGATGAAGTCAAGAGGGTATCAGGATGGACATTGACTGGCCAGATCTGAGTAGTGGATCAATGGAGAGACAGGCAGCAGAGGTGGATGTGATAGTAGTATACCACTGTGTCATCGATTCTCTTTAGGGTGAACGGTTGGTCTACACTAGTGGAAGCATCATTGCTAGAACAGGTGAAAAATTCTCTAGCCTGGTGCACTCCACTGGCTCCTGAGGCCAAAATGCCCTTCCCAACCCAGTGTGCTCCACTGGTTTCTGGGCCCAGTGCACAATATATCCTCGCTGAATAGCCCAATATCTCCCTTCTGTTTTGGGCAACCAAGTTCCTCTAAAGTAATGTGTGATTTCTCAAGGGGCTGACTCAGGAGATATCTGAGCCATTAGCGATTATCTTTGAAAACTCATAGAAGATGGGAGAGATTCCAGAGGACTGGAAATGGGCAAATATATTGCCAATCTATAAAAAGGGGAATAAGGACAACCCAGGGAGCTGCAGACCAGTCAGCTTAACTTCAGTACCCGGAAAGATAATGGAGCAAATAATCAAGCATTCAATTTGCAAACACCTAGAAGACAATAAGGTGATAAGTAATAGTCAGCATGGATTTGTCAAAAACAAATCATGTCAAACCAACCTAATAGTTTTCTTTGACAGGGTAACAAGCCTTGTGGAAGGGGGGAAGCA
Source organism: Mauremys reevesii (assembly GCF_016161935.1). NCBI lineage: Eukaryota > Metazoa > Chordata > Testudines > Geoemydidae > Mauremys > Mauremys reevesii. Next base: position 62,021,876 of record NC_052631.1, read on the forward strand.
GTATACATTGTATATCTTGACTTTAGTAAGGCTTTTGATAGTGTCTCACATGACCTTCTCAAAAACAAACTAGGGAAATACAACCTACATCAGTGGTTGTCAACATGTGGCCCGTGGGATGCTTGTGGTCCAATCAGTACATAGCTGCAGCCCATGTGACATCCTCAGTGCCATACAGGTAGTATTGGATACCATTCACCCTACAAACCTGAAGCCCGTTGTCAGGCCTGTGCCCAAGACACTTTCGGGTGCAACAGCACCAGAAGTCCACTGTAATCCACCTAGAGAGAGAAGGCCTCCTAATAGCTGGATCTTTAGCTAGGGCTAACCCATGGTTATGGGGCAAAATAATCCCTGGGGTTTAGCCTGGAATGGAGGCAGTCTACCCTCCTTCTCTAGTTTAGTGTTTGTTTTATTTAGGGGATGTTCTCATTAATGGGGGAGGAATATATTGTATATTTGGTTGTCGTGGTACTAGAACCTTGTTGTTGCTATGGCAACTGAGTTAGATTATTAGGGGGTAGCCGCCAGTTTTGGCTGGTTTGGTTAGTTCAGTGTGTGGCAATAAATGGCTGCTTTTAAGGTTTACAGCTCTTGGTGTCTCAAGTGATTTCTTCCTAAAACTGCTGCCCCCAAGGATACAACAGAAGTGACTGCCTAGGAAGGAGTACTGAGGAAAGGGATCTGGGGGTTATAGTGCATCACAAGCTAAATATGAGTAACAGTGTCACACTGTTGGGGGAAAAAAGTGAACATCATTCTGGGATGTATTAGCAGGACTATTGTAAGCAAGACACGTGAAGTAATTCTTCCACTCTACTCTGTGTTGCTAAGGCCTCAGCTGGAGTATTGTGTCCAGTTCCAGGTGCCACATTTCAGGAAAGATGTGGATAAACTGGAGAAAGTCCAGGGAAGAACAACAAAAATGATTAAAGGCCTAGAAAACATGACCTATGGGGAAAGATTGAAAAAAATGGGTTTGTTTAGTCCGGAGAAGAGAAGATTTGGGGGGTGGGGTGGGGGGGAGAGACAGACATAACAGTTTTCAAGTACATAAAAACTTGTTACAAGGAGGAGGGTGAAAATTGTTCTCCTTAACTTTTGAGGATAGGACAAGAAGCAAAGGGCTTAAATTGCAGCAAGGGAGGTTTAGGTTGAACGTTAGGAAAAACTTCCTAACTGTTAGGGTAGTGAGGCACTGGAATTGCTTAGAGAGGTTATGGAATCTGTCACTGGAGGCTTTTAAGAACAGTTTAGAGAAACACCTGTCAGGGATGGTCTAGTTATTACGTAGTTCTGCCTTGAGGGCAGGGGACTGGACTAGATGACCTCTCGAGGTCCCTTCCAGTCCTTCACTTCTATGATTCGTCCCCTGCCATAAAAGAGAAATGACAATTCTGATTAGGCTAATACAAATATGAGTATTTAAATAAAGGGATGCAGCTGGGCAGGATAACCACATTTATTACACTGCTCTGTCCAATAGTGACCGAGGGAGGCTCTCCCATCTACTAACATCTTCCCCAATATTTACAGTTAGTTGCCAAGTTATCTTTATACATATCCCTTAATTCTAAAGTATAGAATTTTCTCCTTTGCTTTTCGGGAGGGAAATTCCTAGGAAGGTAGTCTGGATATTCAGATTTGTAATAGTTTATTTTATACTCTGAGTGACTCTGGTTGTGTTATGGAAACAAGCATCTCATTCCCATGCAATGCCACTTCGTGTGCCTACCCAGCTGTTTCGCTACCTCTCACTTTTTCAGAGACTCTTCTGGCTGGGCTAATACTCCTCTTCAGTTGAATATGAGGAGGGGTTGTGGGCAGCCCTGACTTGTAGCTGGTTCTAGCTGAAAAAGATGTGATGTTTTCCACTAAGGAATAGAGGCTTGCGGGGAATTGTGTTGTTCTGTTTCATAGATTAGCCTCCTACATCCAGTTTTTTGCAGTGTGATTATCATAAAAGGCAATTACACCAAATGTAAAGGCCTTTGTGGTATGTGTGTTATCACTGTTGATGGGTTGTTGCAATGTTTTGAGTGGGGAGTTCTGTTAAGTAGCTTACTCAGATCACTGGCTGCTTTTCTCTGTGACAAATCCTGCCCCAGCAATTGTAAAAGCTGTCCCAGGAGATCCGCTATTACCTTTGTTAGAATCTCTGCATTCCTGTTTGATAATGACATAGGCGGACATGCATCGCATAGGGCCTTTGTGTGGCTTTGGCATTAATATTGTATGTGCTTCCCCTGGGAAGCTAGTAAGTAGGTTGCTATTCCCAAAGCTATTTTATAAACATATTCAGCCTGGTTTTTACTGGATATATTCAACCTTTTTGTATTAGTCACTGCTGAATCCATCCGATCTTGGGGCTTTACCTCTAGTCAGAATTTTAATGGCATTTCTAAGAGCCTCCTGTGTGATTTGCTCATAGAATAATTTTATTTTTGTGTTAGGGGTTAAGTAGCAAAGGTCCAGATTTTCAAAGGTATGTAGGCACCTAAAATGCAGATGGTGCCTAGTGGGGCTTGTAACAGTGTCTAAGCAGGCCAGGTGCCTAACTCCCCTTGATTCCCATGGGAGTCAGCAGCCTAATCTGCCCATGTGCTTTTTCAAATCTCACTAGGAACCATCAGCATCTTTAGGTGCCTCCGTACCTTTGAAAATCTGGCCCAAAGTTTCCAATTGCCCTTTTTATGTCTCTATTCACTCAGAGGAGGAGAGTAGCTTTTGTAATAAACTTGAACTATTTGAAGAATGCCTTTAATTTTGGTTATGAATTCCCTTGATTCTGTTTAAAGATAGAATATGCAGTTACTGGCTTGCTTTATTTTCGTAAGATTAGCTAGCAAATGCTGCGATTTGCTGCTGTGCTTGAAATAGCTCTGCTGTTGGATCATATAACTATATTGTGGCTTTTGAAAGACTGGGGAGTCAAGAGCCTTTCTCAGGACATCCAATCCCTTTAGCTTGTCCCTGCCAAGGTTCTCATAATAGTCTTTTTCCAATTTATATAATTTTACTAAGTCTCTTTAACTAACTAACTAATTCAAAACCCCTATCAAACCAGAACATAAGAATGGCCATATTGGGTCAGACCAAAGGTCCATCTAGCCCAGTATCCTGTCTACCAACAGTGGCCAATGCCAGATGCCCCGGAAGGAATTAATAGAACAGGTAATCATCAAGCGATCCATCCCCTGTTGCCCATTCCAAGCTTCTGGCAAACAGAGGCTAGGGCAGGGCCAGCTCCAGGGGTTTGGCCGCCCTAAGCAGCCAAAAAAAAAAAAAGAAAAAGAAAAAGAAAAGTCACGATCGCGATCTGCAGCAATTCAGCGGGAGATCCTTCGCTCCGAGCAGGAGCGAGGGACCCTCCACCGAATTGCTGCTGAATACCTGGATATGCCGCCCCTCTTGGGAGTGGCCGCCCCAAGCAACTACTTGCTAAGCTGGTGCCTGGAGCTGGCCCTGGGCTAGGGCCACTATCCCTGCCCATCTTGGCTAATAGCCATTGATGGACCTGTCCTCCAGGAATTTATCTAGTTCTTTTTTTGAACCCTGTGATAGGCTTGACCACACACTATACTACACACCCCATTCTCCTCTGAGGAAGCGCATGAGAAAAAGAGTGAACTGTTCATGAAAGCTGCTAATCATTTTGCTCCATGAATGATTGGAAGGTGCTCTGGGCTAGATCACAAACTGCTTCTAAGTCCACCGGCAAGGCACCACGGACATTCTCAAGAGCACTGCTCAGCTAGGTGCCCAAGGTTTCACTGGCAGTCATGGACTAAGCCACCTTAGATCTAGGCCCCAGCAGGATTCTCAAACGAAGCATTTCCCCTGCTTATCTTGCCAGCAGGGCCCATTCCTGCAGGCAAAATCAAAGCATGCCTAAGACTGATACCTGTCATAAAAGGCAGCTGGGGCAGAGCAAGTGAGGTGTGTGCCCAAACTTAGAGGTTAGGCCACTTACTAGACTGTGGGAGATGGAAGTTCAAGACCCTATAAAAATAATTAAACATTTGTTCGAGCAAAGTGGAACTGCTCCAGCAGGAAAGATTTAGAGACACGTTCCATGGTATACTCTGTAGCCTGTTGGTCAGGGCACTCTCCCGGGAGGGGAAGAACCTTCATTTAAGTCCCACCTGCAAAGCAGGGACATGAAAGCAGGTCTCCTACGTCCCAGGTGAGCGAGGATTTCACTTAGCATGGTGGCTGGAGGTTTACTGTTGTGGGCTTACCCCTCAGACACTGTGGTGTTAAGGGTAGTGTTGAATCTGTATAGAACAGACTCTTTGAGCAATTTATTTTTAATTAACTATTTCACAGTATTTTTCTCCATCACAGTTTTTAACTCAAGATTTTTTTATTTCTTTTTCTTTTAACTGAATATTTTAACCCTTTTTGGGGAAGCATTCTTATTGAGTGACCTCTGTTCTGGCAAGGGATGTTTTTCTGTATGGCTGATGATGACACTGCTTCCATTCGGTGTATGTGTTCTCAATTTTAACTCCATCTGCATCAAATTTTTGGGGTGGGGATTTTCTTCTGAGTTAGTGACATGCCTTGGGATCAAGGCAGGGAGAAGCTGAGGCACCTTATGGAGCCACTGACTTCCCTACAGCAATGAAACCAGGTGAGCAAGGAGGTTCTATAGAGCACAGGGATCCATGGTGAGGCAGGGATCAAGGAACCAGGAGAGTTAGGAGCTTTCCTGAGTCAGCTTCTGAGTCATTTTCCCACTTCTCCTCAGGCTCCAACATCCCACATCTTGACTCCTACTTCCCCACACAGCACTGCATACTTGTGAACTTCCTGAAGTCCACAGGACCTGCTGCAGACTTTAGTAGGACTGCGCATAAGCCCAGTGTAGACACTACACAGATCCACAGCAGCTCCTCCTCCTTGGTATCTGGGACTGGGAGTAGCCATAATGGTATGGAACTGGGGGAGCTTTAGGCAGGGGCTAGATGACTCAAGGAAGATGGGGGTGAGCCATGGAAACAGGAGAACTAGCCTGGCCAAGAAAAGGCTGTAGTGCCTAGGAGCTCTGCAGATGTGCTGAGCTGAAGTGAGGGGGGAGAATCTGGGAGTTTAGGATTTATGCAGGGTTAGAAGTGTTCCCGAGGCCAGAGGACATCCATGTGGCTGCCTATATGGGGCTGTATACTGCTGATGGCTGCCGTTTCCTACAATTCCCCTTTTCACACAGTGGCATGTTGTAAGGCGGCTCTTCAGAATGGAGTATTCCATGCTTCTACCTCATCCCAGTGCCAGGGAAACAGATTGAGGTGCTTTGACACAGTACGGTTTCTGCACAGGGAAATAGCACCTCATCAGTCCATCCGAGTTCTTCGAACCTGGACATAAAATTAGGGTGACCAGACATCCTGATTTTATCGGGACTGTCCCGATATTTACTTGTTTGTCCCATGTCCCGACCGAAGTTCGGTTGGGATGCGAATTGTCCCGATGTTTTGCCCTCCAGCACACAGGTGGAGGAGGCTTGTGCCCCAGCTCCATCCTGGCCCCACCCTGCCTCCGCCCCTCCCTCCTCCATTGGATCCCTCTGTCATAAACAGTTAGTTAAGGGTTAAGGCTTGTTTTTACCTGTAAAGGGTTAACAAGCAGTACCTGTGAATACCTGACCAGAGGACCAATCAGGGACAAGATAATTTAAAATCCCTGTGGAGGGAAGTTTTTTTCCTGTGTCCTTTGTTTGAGTGACTCGCTAGTTGGAATTAAAGGAGTCCAGACGTCTTAATCAAGTCCTCTCAGAGTTCTGCAATAATTTCTTCTATTCAAGCTAGTGAGTATTAGAAAGGGAACTAGTATTTTTATATTGTTATTTCTGTATTTGCAATTGTGTGTTTTGCTATAGAATTTCCTTAATTCTATACTGTTATTGCTTTTACTGAGAAAGAAGGGAGGGGGAATTCTCTCCAGAGATTGATAAGTTTAGACCCTGTGTATTGTTCCATCTTGGTATTACAGAGATAGTTTACTTTTTTTTTATTCTTTAATAAATCTTTTCTGTTAAGGACTTGGTTGATCTTTCCTTGGGTGAATTCTCAGGGAAAGGGGAGGAGGGAGGAGGACGGCATCCCTCTGTAGTTGAATCCCGGTATCTCTCCTAGGAAAAGGGAGGGGGGAGGAAGCAGGGGGGAATGGTTTACTTCTCCTAGGTGTAAGAACTCCATGGATTTGGGGCTCTTGGGATCCCCAAGGATTTTGGGGAAGGACTGTGTCCCAATACACATACATTATTGGGTGGTGGCAGCTTTTACCAGATGTAAACTAGGATTTTAGTTTAGAGGAGTCCATGCAGGTCCCCATTTTGGAACCGAACAGCTCCAAGTGGGGGAGAGACCTATGACACCCTCCCCAAATCCCTGCCCTGGCCCTGCCTCTTCCCCAAGCACGCCGCATTCCTCCTCCTCCCCCGTTACTCCCAGGAGTGCACTAATCAGCTGTATGGTGGCGCAAGCGCTGGAGGGATGGGGGAGAAGCAGGACGCGGCAGCCAGCTCAGGGGAGGTGGAGGCAGAGCGAAGGTGAGCTGGTGTGGGGGGCGGGGCATGGAGCTGCCCACCAATTTTTCCTATGCTCCGGCAGCTCTTTTTTTTTGCTTTTGTTTTTGTTTTTTCCTCCGCCGCCAGCTCTTGGGGTTTTTGTTGTTGTTGTTGTTGCTCCTTCGGCACCCCCCTCCGCCCCCGCATCCCGATATTTCACGTCTCTCATCTGGTCACCCTACATAAAATAGTAGATCAAAGAGAACTGGGTGACGCTATTTATTCGGACTTTCAAAAAAATCCTGACAAAGTGCCTCACAAGAGAGCAAAAACAGGGCCGGCTCCAGCTTTTTTGCTGCCCCAAACGGCAAAGCGGAAAAAAAAGAAAAAAAAAAGATAAAGTGGCACTTCGGCGGCAGCTCTACCGCGTCGCTTCATTCTTCTGCGGCAGTGGGTCCTTCACTCCAAGAGGGACTGAGGGACCCACCGCTGAATTGCTGCTGAAGACCCGGACATGCCGCCCCTTTCCATTGGCCGCCCCAAACACCTGCTTCCTTTGCTGGTGCCTGGAGCTGGCCCTGACCAAGGGGATGGAGCAGTCTTGAGGAGAGAGGCAAAGTACCATCATGCAACTGGAACTGGCTAAGAGATAGAAAATAAAGACTAAGAAATGGGAGAAGCAGACAGATGTGGAGGCAAAGCAAGGGGAACAAAAAGTTGCTTCCATTTCCTTTTTTAAAATGTAGAACATTCCTTACAAAGTAGCTACATTAAAAGAAATGAAAAGTAAGGCCTGAAAAGTCAGGAAATGACTAAGTTACAATTGCCTGTGAAATCTTAATCCTGCCTCCTTGTGAGTTTGCCTTAGGATACAGCTTTTTTAAATTAACATGATCACATGGTCTTAAAATGAAAAGCCTGAACATAATGCTCTCTGAACATTTTGCCATAATCTAATTGTGGTTCAATAAACATTTTTTCAACCTTCTTGTGCACTTTAGCAGCTTCAGGAATTGAAGTGAATTCCTCTGCGCAGAAACAAGGGGCGTTGCTACTGACTTCAATGTCTGGAGTAATTCCCCAGCCCAATATTTGCTGCCTTCTGGCAACCAACTGATTCATCGATTCCAAGGCCAGAAGGGATCATCGTGATCATCTAGTCTGACCTGTGTAATGCAGGATGCAGAACTTCCCTGAAAAAATTCCTAGAGCATATTTTGCAGAAAAACATCTAATCTTAATTTAAAATTGCCAGGGATGGAAAATCCACCGTGACTCTTGGTAAATTGTTCAGTGTAACCAACTCTTGCAATTTTATCTGAGTTGTGAGATATTTGGTGTTTTTCTTAAAGCCATAGCTCCTGGAGCCATGTGACTTCATGGGAATCTCAACTTTCATTTTTTTTTAAATTGAAGTTTCTAGTCCTTGTGGTTTCAGAGAAGCCTGAAAATGTAACACCTAAATGCTCAACCTCCCCTGCCCCCAAAAGAACCCAAAATTTATTATTTTAAAAATCTGACAACTTTAAGCCAATCTCTATTTTGGGGGCCAGACTTGCGATTTTTCAATACTTGGGTTTGGCCATATTGTAACGTCTTATCTATATTTGGATCACAAATTAGGTATGAGCCAACAATGTGATGCAGTTGCATATAAGGTGGTTTGTATCTGGCAGCTGCAATGCATTTATTGTGAAAGAATTTGCACATACAGGTCCTGATGCTACGGGGGTGATCAGTGCACATGTGAGGGACCCCACTGAACTCCAGGTGCAAATTTTAACAGTAGGGGTAAAAAAACAACAACCTTTGAATGACTGTTCTGGGGATGGGATGGACTCACTGTCACGTGGAGTCTTTCAATCAGGATTGGTTGTAGCTTTCTAAAAGGTACGCTCTAACTCAGTGTTCCTCAGCGGCTGCGGCACGACCCACAAGTGACCAGGAAAGGCAATCGGGGGGGCTGTGAGGTGCAGAAAATTATTATAATTATAAAGCAAAGAAAATAAAATTTCCAGAATAACTTTGGAGCAGCCTAAACATTAAAAACCTATCTCGCTCCCCCCACTACCTGCAAATAAGGCCTTTCAAGACCAAATATTCTCTGGCAAGCTCTCAACATGCACAGGCTAGAATTGTTCTCATTGATACATTTTTACTCTGACTTTTATAGTAAATATAAGCAGGGGAACGGGGCTTGCAAACATTTTTGACTTCCAGTAAGGGGTCACCAACCTGGAAAGATTGAGAAACACTGCTCTAACTTAACCACAGGACTCTGGCTTGTGCTGTGCAGGAGGTCAGACTAGCTGAGTATAATATCCCTCCTGGCCTTAAAATCCTTGACTCTGTGAAAATTGGGCTCTACAGAGGCACCAGAGTCTGGTCATGTACAACCCACTGCTGGATCAGGACCATATCTAGTATCATCTCTCATATTCTTTCTATCCGAGTCTTTTGAGTGCAATTTTAGAGTAAGCCCACAATGGCCCTATGTTACTACATGAATATTTTTCTTGAAAAAGCCTCATCTTAGCCATGTGGGTCTGTCACAAATCTAGTCACACGGCATTTATGCTCTTTCTCGTGTCTTTAGATTGTTATCACTAGTGACTGTACCCAAATATTCCAGTGAACGGGGATGATCAGTTTGTCACACTTGTAAATAGCTCCTCCCTCAGTAGTTATTTTTGCACGCCCAGTCGGCTTGCTGTGTACATGACCCCACCCCTCAGCACTCGGCCCCGCACGCTCAGCAGACAGTATCTAAATACATTCTCTTGGATCACTTCAGCCATTGTTACCCTGACACAGGATGGAGCATTTCAGCTTTCTTGACAAGTGGAAGTTCAGTGTTTTGGAAGACATGTTGGTTGCAAATATAGCACAAGCTATTTGCTTATCTATTTAGTTTTTGAATCAGTCACAGTAAGGATGCTAATGATGCCAGTGCTGCAGAATCATTAATGCTGTTAGCGCTGCTGCTGTTGGAGCTCCAGTTTTAGCTGCATGAGCAGACGGTGCAGCTTGCTGATTCAGCAGACCACCATGTTATGCATAAAGAAAGACCACAGGCTTGGTTCGATGGTGAAGGCGCTCAGCCAAGTTTATTGTCAGCAAAGCATGGTACTAGCGCCCTGTCCAACAGGTCACAGGGACACTAACACATGTATGCCCATGACAAGCTAAAGCTCCATCAACTTAACAGGATGCTGTCCCCTCAGCCAATCCAAAGACACCCCTCCTATGACTTGCCCTTTTGTACATTGATACAAACAAGTTACATGTTATGCTCCTGATGTTAGTTACCACCCTTCTCCCTGTACCCACTAGTTCAGGAGTTCTCAACCTTTTTCTTTCCGAGGCCCCTCGCAACATGCTATAAAAATTCCACGGTCCACCTGTACCATAACTGGTTCTCTGCATATACAAGCTACATTGCTCAGGGTTCGGCTTCAGCCCCGGGTGGTGGGGCTCAGGGCCCTGAATTTCAGCCCCATGCGGTGGGGCTTCAGCTTTCTACACTGGGCCCCAGCAAGTCTAATACTGGCCCTGCTTCGCAGCCCCCCGGTTGAGAACCACTGCACTAGTTCAAACAAAACATCCTCATCTCTTATCCTGTCATTCTATCCATCTCTTATGAGGGATCGCTGCGTTCCTGTACAATCTCCTGGGAATTTGTTTATGTAATTACTTGAGAGATCTGTGTGTCTTTGTACCATCCCCTCCGGTCAGGAATGTGCTTACTCAGTTAGCCAATACTTGGTGTGTTACTATTCTGCCAAGGCCAGGCCTGCTCTGGTTTGCAGCCTTTGGTTCACACTGTTAGTTATGTCTACATCCTGGACTTGTCTTTTTTGGCCCAGATAAGCTTTATGTGTGAAATTGCTTAGTAGAGGAAACCTCTATGTAAAATAGAAAATTCTACTAACAATTAAGAAACAAATTAAAGTGATTTAAGACTATAAAATGGGACGAAAGCAAAGGAATAATGTAAATAATCCATGTATTTAGATAATATCTATTTAAATGAAGAAAAATCTTGATTTAATAAAAAAATACGATTTTAAATTTAAAAACAAAACCAGGATTCAAATGCACCCTGATGGGAAAGTATTAAGATTGCACATCTCTAGGATGAGCCATTTCCTTCTCTATCCCAGTATGTAGGAGGCATGTTGAGGGAGGGAGGGAGGAAGGAAGGGGAATGAATGGAGTGCAAGTCACTCAGGCAGTTGCAAGCTGTTTCTCAGCCTGTAGGAGGCTATTGCAAGCTGTCTTAAGTTAGATCAGTGGTCCTCAACCTTTCCAGACTACTGTACCCCTTTCAGGCGTCTGATTTGTCTTGTGTGCCCCCAAGTTTTATCTCACTTAAAATCAAAACCTTGCTTACAAAACCAAACATAAAAATACAGAAGTGTCACAGCTCACTGTTACTGAAAAACTGCTGACTTTCTCATTTTTACCACATAATTATAAAATAAATCAATAGGAATATAAATATTGTACTTACATTTCAGTGTATAGTGCAGGGGTGGGCAAACTACGGCCCGTGAGCTATTTGGCCCTGCTCCATTGCTCCAGCTGGGGCCCTGGGTTTGGGGGCCCCACTCCGGCCAGGGCCCTGGGTTTGGGGCCACACCACGCGGCTGGGCCCCACTCTGGCGTTCTGGCTGGGGCGCAGGGTCGGGGCCGCACCATGTGGCTCGGCCCTGCTCCGGCCGGGGCGCAGGGTTGGAGGCCGCACCACACGGCTCCCGGAAGCCGCGGCATGGCCCCGCTCTGGCTCCTACGCGATCCAATGGCCCCCTCCGGCACTCCAATGGGAGCTGCAGGGGTGGTGCCTGCTGATGGGGCAGCGTACAGAGCCATCTGACCACGCCTCCACGTTGGAGCTGGAGTAGGGACAAGCCACTGCTTCCAGGAGCCGCTTGAGGTAAGTGCTGCTCAGAACCTGCACCCCTGAGCCTCTCCCCATGCCTCAACCCCCTGCCCCAACCATGGTCCCCCTCCCACTCTCCAAACCCCTCTATCTCAGCCCAGAGCACCCTCCTCCACCCCAAACCTCTCATCCCTAGAGCCCAGAGCCCACACCCCCAGTTGAAACCTGCATCCTTTCCTGCACCCCTGTCCCATTCCTAATTCCCCTCATGCCCTCCGAACCCCTCGATCCCAGCCCAGAATACATTCCTACACCCCAAACTCCTCATCCCCAGCCCCACTCCAGAGCCCGCACCCCAATCCCAATGTTGTGAGCATTCATGGCCCATCATACAATTTCTATTCCCCAATGTGGCCCTCGGGCCAAAAAGTTTGCCCACCCTGGTATAGTATATAGAGCAGTATAAACAAGTCATTACTGTATGAAATTTTAGTTTGTACTGACTTCGCTAGTGCTTTTTATGCAGCTTGCTGTAAAACTAGGCAAATATCTAGATGAATTGATGTACCCCCTAGAGAGAGTTAATGTACCCCCTGTGGATCCCTGGGGCACCGGTACCTCTGGTTGAGAACTACTGAGTTAACACAACCTTGAGGTGGCATCAGGAAATGAATTCTCTTCATGGCACAGCAGAACTCTGTATGCTAAGAGTAAATGTCACCTGGGCAGTAAAAGCTCACAGGCACTACATACACTTGCCCAGCATTCAAACACTAAACCTAATACGCAACAGGACACCACAGTGTTAACAACCACTTCATTCCTTTTTACAGCCTCTTCACACTTGCACACAGGATACCTCCTAAACCAATACATCCCCTTTTCCCCTATCCATTGTTATATTTACAGGCTGCTGTCATGTGCACCCCATTACTGACAATCCCCAGGGCAAGAAGACCCCACTGCCCTGCTACTGACACAACCTATGCAATTCTCTATTGAAATGATGCTGAGCTATTGCCAGGCAAACTTAACTCTGCATTAACTAAGCTTTTTTGCAATTTAATTTCCTTGTTTTTTTTTTTAAACAGAAAGAGAAATGTTTGTCTGTAGGAGTTTAGGGTCATCTAGGCTTTGTCTACACCACAGACCTTACAGCATCGCAGCTGTTACTGCTGCATCTGCGCCACTGTAAGTTCTCCTGTGTAGCTGCTATGTGCCAACGGGAGAGAGCTCGCCCGTCGGCGTAATTAAACCGCCCCAATCAGTAGCAGGAGGTATGTTGGCAGAAGATGCTCGCCCGCCGACATAGCGCTGTCCACACTGGTGCTTCTGTCAGTGAAACTTACGTCACTCAGGGGTGTGTTTTTTCACACCCCTGACCAACAAAAGTTTTGTGGACAGAAGTGCTAGCGTAAACAAAGCCTTAGCCAGTTGCAGTTCTCACCTAGGTTTGCAGTTGATATGCTACTGTGCCTAGGTAATAATCAAAAGACCTACTTTTTATATGGTGCTTTTCACCAGCAGATCTCAAGGAGCTGTACATCCCATTTTACAGATGGGAAACTGAGGCAAGTGCTGCTCCTCCATCCTGTGGTTTAGTTACAGTGGAATGGGGATATTGGCTGTGCTTTGAAATGTTTGCAGGGTATAGTTGCTAACAGGACCAATGAGATAAATCTCATCTGTGGTCTGGCACAAAACCATATAACAGGTTGTTACAGTAACTGTCAGCAGGTGAGAGCAGGCTGGTGTGTCTCCTTCTCCACCCTCTGCCCACCATTCACCTCCAACACTTCTGCCGCCTCCTCCCATTCCTGTCCCACGAAGCCATTGGCTGGCCCTGCAGAACCCATTACCAGGTAAGAAGTTGCTCCTTGCTGTCTCCTGCCATGTGCTGCTGTGTGCAATATCACAGGCAGCAGCTCACTGGAGGCCTGCACCCTACTGTGGGTATGTAGCCGGAGCTACACACTGGGCCCCTCAATCCCATTACGCATCTTCATCTGGCACTCCTGCCTCTGCTTCTGTCACACTTCCCCAGCCATGTCCCTAGCCCCTGCCCCCAACCTGCTCCCTGCCAAACTGGGTCCCCTCCCCCACCCCACACAGGGGCATGAGTATCTTAACTATTCATTTTCTGGATTTCAGATGTTTAAATTTGTTACCTTCATTCCCTGCACCCCCAGATCCCAGCTCACGTGGAGGGAAAGGGAGAGGGGCTGAGACAAGAGAAGCAGGGTCCCCAAGATCCCAGAGAACACAATAAGTGGATTTATAGACTCATAGACTTTAAGGTCAGAAGGGACCATTATGATCATCTAGTCCAGGGGCGGCTCCAGGCCCCAGCACGCCAAGCGCGTGCTTGGAGCGGCAAGCCACTGGGGGCGCTCTGCCAGTCGCCGCGAGGGCGGCAGGCAGGCTGCCTTCGGTGGCTTGCCTGTGGAGGGTCAGCTGGTCCTACGGCTTCGCAGGACCTCCCGCAGGCATGCCTGCGGAGGGTCCGCTGGTCCTGCGGCTTCGGGACCTCCAAAGCTGTGGGACCAGTGGACGCTCTGCAGGCAAGCCGCCGAAGGCAGCCTGCCTGCTGTGCTTGGGGTGGCAAAATGTCTAGAGCCGCCCCATATCTAGTCTGACCTCCTGCACAATGCAGACCACAGAATCTCACTCATCCACTTCAATAACAAACCCCTAACCTATGTTTGAGTTATTGAAGTCCTCAAATTGTGGTTTGAAGACCTCAAGCTGCAGAGAATCCTCCAGCAAGTGACCCATGCCCCATGCTGCAGAGGAAGGCGAAAAACCTCCAGGGCCTCTGCCAATCTGCCCTGGAGGAAAAGTCCTTCCCGACCCCAAATATGGCGATCAGTTAAACCCTGAGCATGTGGGCAAGACTCACCAGCCAGCACCCAGGAAAGAATTCTCTGTAGTAACTCAGATCCCACCCCATCTAACATCCCATCACAGACCATTGGGCATACTTACCTGCTGATAATCAAAGGTCAATTGCCAAATTAATTGCCAAAATTAGGCTATCCCATCATACCATCCCCTCCATAAACTTATCAAGCTTAGTCTTAAAGCCAGATAGGTCTTTTGCTCCCACTACTCCCCTTGGAAGGCTGTTCCAGAACTTCACTCCTCTAATGGTTAGAAACCTTCGTCTAATTTCAAGTCTAAACTTCCTAGTGTCCAGTTTATATCCATTTCTTCTTGTGTCCACATTGGTACTAAGCTTAAATAATTCTTCTCCCTCCCTAATATTTATCCCTCTGATATATTTATAAAGAGCAATCATATCCCCCCTCAACCTTCTGTTGGTTAGGCTAAACAAGCCAAGCTCTTTCAGTCTCCTTTCATAAGACAGATTTTCCATTCCTCGGATCATCCTAATAGCCCTTCTCTGTACCTGTTCCAGTTTGAATTCATCCTTCTTGAACATGGGAGACCAGAACTGCACACAGTATTCCAGATGAGGTTTCACCAGTGCCTTGTATAACGGTACTAACACCTCCTTATCTTTGCTGGAAATACCTCACCTGATGCATCCTAAAACTCATTAGCTTTTTTAATGGCCATATCACATTGGCAGCTCATAGTCATTCTGTGATCAACAAATACTCCAAGGTCCTTCTCCTCCTCCATTATTTCCAGCTGATGTGTCCCCAATTTATAACTAAAATTCTTGTTATTAATCCCTAAATGCATGACCTTGCACTTTTCACTATTAAATTTCATCCTATTACTATTACTCCAGTTTACAAGGTCATCCAGATCTTCCTGTAGGATATCCCGGTCCTTCTCTGTGTTAGCAATACCTTCCAGCTTTGTGTCATCAGCAAACTTTATTAGCACATTCACACTTTCTGTGCCAAGGTCAGTGATAAAAAGATTAAATAAGATTGGTCCCAAAACTGATCAGTGGAGGATGGCTCAGACCCCTACAGAAGGATAGGACTCCCCCTGAGCCCAGAACACACATGTAAGGGGCAAATTCAGGGCTGATAGGGCCCCCACTCCTAAATTTCCAACTTCCTCTGCTACCTCAAATTCACCAGCCCCTCCCATCTTCTCCCCTTCCCTGAGCCCCCAACCCCTCTTCCCACCTCCACCACACATAGAATCATAGAATCTCAGGGTTGGAAGGGACCTCACGAGGTCATCTAGTCCAACCCCCTGCTCAAAGCAGGACCAAACCCAACTAAATCATCCCAATCAGGGCTTTGTCAAGCCTGACCTTAAAAACCTCTAAGGAAGGAGATTCCACCACCTCCCTAGGTAACCCATTCCAGTGCTTCACCACCCTACTAGTGAAAAAGTTTTTCCTAATATCCAACCTAAACCTCCCCCTCTGCAACTTGAGACCATTACTCCTTGTTCTGTCATCTTCTACCACTGAGAACAGTCTAAATCCATCCTCTTTGGAACCCCCTTTCAGGTAGTTGAAAGCAGCTATCAAATCCCCCCTCATTCTTCTCTTCTGCAGGCTAAACAATCTCAGTTCCCTCAGCCTCTCCTCATAAGTCATGTGCTCCAGCCCCCTAATCATTTTTGTTGCCCTCCGCTGGACTCTCTCCAATTTATCCACATCCTTCTTGTAGTGTGGGGCCCAAAACTGGACACAGTACTCCAAATGAGGCCTCACTAGTGCCGAATAGAGGGGAATGATCACATCCCTCGATCTGCTGGAAATGCCACTACTTATACAACCCAAAATGCCATTAGCCTTCTTGGCAACAAGGGCACACTGTTGACTCATATTCAGCTTTTCGTCCACTGTAACCCCTAGGTCCCTTTCTGCAGAACTGCTGCCCAGCCATTTGGTCCCTAGTCTATAGCAGTGCATGGGATTCTTCCGTCCCAATATCCACCTCCTCGTAATACCCCCTCCCTCACTTCAGACTGTGACCAAATGCACCCATGTATTCACACCCTACACACCATTGTAATAATCTCTATCCAGGTGTCAGCAAACTTCATTGGCAATTACCTGTCCAGTGGCCATTCTTTGGCAAGGAAGGGGGCAGGAAAATATTGAGGTGTATTTTAGCAAATAACAGCATGGAACCTCTTTAACCAGGAGATGCCATAGGAAGGAACTTTATGTAGGGGTAAACCTCAGGAAAATGCATTTCAAAGGGGGACTGGAGTATAAAATTGAGGGGCAAAATATCCTTGGGATTCCCTCTCTCTCTCTTGCTCGCTCTTTCACCTGAGAAGACAAAGGAAACAGCCCTTTGGGGGCAGATCCTGATTTAAGAATTTGGTCAGGTATGTTGCTGGAAATATGTGATAAGAATTTTACTTTGAACCAAGTCTCGTTTGTTAAATTTAGTTACTAGAAAACATTTATCTTTATTTCTTTTGTAACTGTTTCTGACTTTAATGCCTTGTACTCACTTAAAATCTATGTCTTTGTAGTTCAATAACCTTGTTTTATTCCTTAATTGAAACTAATCCAGCATTGTGAATTGTTTGGGTAACTCCATTTAAAGTAGCAGACTGTTGTATATTCTTCCCTTACAGGCAATGGAACTAAAATATCTAAACTCTCCAGGAGAGGGCTGGACAATGCAGGACACATGTTTTGAGGGGAAATTCAGGACTGGGGGTGCATTGGGGTCACCCTGCAAGTGGTAACCAAGGCTGAGTGTGACCGGTGTATTGCAGACAGGCTGCTGGAGTCAGAGTTGCTGGACCAGGGCTGTGGCTGTTCACAGACACTCAGGAGGTGACCTGTGAGGTAGCAAGCTGTTTGTGAGCGGCCCAGGTTGGGAGCTACAGCAGCAAAGCACTGTGAGGCACCCCAGGTTTCAGGGCAGGTGGTGACACAATCGCTCGTTAGTCTGGATTGCACCCCTGAATGAGAGACAGACCCAAACCCTTCTTCCCCTATTCCCACCTGTTCTTGCATCCCTGATCACCTTCCCCACCCAGGGAGCATGTGCTTATGTAGTTTGTTTTCAAAACAGTTTTAACATTTTCTGAATATTCTGCTGTATTCAGATTACACGTCACCAAAATAATAATTAAAAAAAACGTCGGTGGAGGCAGATTGGAGCAATATGCTTACTCTTTTACTTCAGAATTCTGCCCAAACTGGATTTGAACTTACAGTGCCAGTGGTCAGATTCAATGAGCCGAATATAACTCCTGTTACACAGAAGTCATTTTCCAGATGGTTAGCCTCTCTCTCTGCACATCTGTTAGGCATGCGAATAGGCAAATGAGCCTTCCCAAGTAGCTAAATGGAGAAGCAAACTCTTTTAATCTGATTTCCTCAAAGGGGCTGGTGGTTGCCAGGCACTCTGGTGGGGTAATCTTTGAGCAATGGAGACCCTGGTGTGAAGATATGAGCCCTGGTTTGCTCACTATCTGTGAGCAAAAAAGGTTACCAGAATCTGTCAACTTTTTTTAAAAAAGTTGTACCCTGGGTGCTGTATTTTGGGAACCCCTTGGTTAAATGCCCCCAAATTTGGATCACTGCCCTTACCTTGCACCTCGGTGAGGCATCCCAGATTTCAAGGCAATTTGATAACTGTACAGATTTTAGAGCATTTAGAACAGAAAGCTGGTTTTGACCTTAACTACAGCAGACCTGTTTCTTTGCTATAATAAAAAATAATAATGGCACTTACTAATAAAACAACACACTGCCAAAAAGAAGACAGTCCACTGCATATGCTTCTTCCCTTGGGAAGAGGATGAGAGAACAACCAACATGTGAGAGATGAATAGTCACATGGCTTAATGCCCTGCTGGAAGGTGCTCAATCTGTGGTATAAAACCGTGTATAGAAGAGAACTAAACTGGCCCTCTGCTGCGCTCAGGATCAGGAATGCACAGCTTGGCTGGACCCAGAGATCTGGGCTTGTACTGTAGTGATACATGTGCCCCAGAAGCCAGAGTTAAGGCTGGCTGCAGAACCTCAGCTGGCCTTCCACACTTCTGAGTGCTTCTCTTTGCAACCTGAACATCATTAATGCATTTTTTTGGTGTAATTGGGGGTAGTTGGGGTTGAAAGTTTCTATACAGTTGTCAGATTTTTACCACTCCTCTCCCAGGCAAAACAGTTTCGATTTCCCACCTTCCATGTTTTCTCATTTATATTTCAGGGGAATTTTACCAAAGCTTCTATGTTGGGACAGAGAGTCAGAATGCAGCCTGTGCCCCTGCATAGCCTCTCCGAGCTGGAGAGAGCCTGTCTGCAAGAACTTGCCTTTTACCAGCTGCAAAAAAAGAACATGATCAGTGGTATCAGCCTTTCTAAAGGTAAGGAGAGGAGACATGCCTTATCTAAGGGCAATGGACTCCATCAGTGGTTCTCAACCAGGGCTCCGGGGCCACCTGGGGGGCCACGAGCAGGTTTTAGGGGGTCCACCAAGCAGGGCTGGCATTAAAATTACTGGGGCCCAGGGCAGAAAGCCGAAGCCCCACTGCATGGGGCTGAAGCCTAGGGCCCCGAGCCCCGCCATCCAGGGCTGAAGCCAAAGCCTAAGCAATTTAGCTTTGTGAGTCCCCTGTGGCATGGGGTACTGAGCAATTTCCCTGCTTGCTACCCACTAACGCGTGCCCTGGCTTTTATATGCAGAAAAACAATTGTGGTGGCACAGGTGGGCCATGGAATTTTTATAGCATGTTGGTGTGGCTTCAGAAAGAAAAAGGTTGAGAACCCCTGGACTACATAACTCTAGTCATTGTCATTATCTATTACGGCTGCTGTTTTTAATAATAGCGATAATATATTGGTTGACATTTTGGACATCTCTGCACAATTGTTTCTTGGTTTTGAACCCAATTGTTACTGTTTTGGGTCACAGCCATCCTCACTGCATCAGCCCTGCTAATAGGACTTGCACTTCCTTTGGAGCATGGGAACATGACCTTGCCTGTTCTCTGCCTATGACATGATCCCTTTAATCTCACACAGATGTAAAAATTTCTGGCAGATTCTTCAAATGGGAACAAATTAATCCATGTTGGATGGGACAGATTATCTCTGCTCTGCTTTGGAGAATCCTGGATTTCAGCACAGAGTCTTGGTTCTAGGAGATTGATGCTTAGTTAGACTTATTAAAATACACAACTAGGAAATGTCACTAATACGATCTGACAGATAAATATAGCAGGTCCACAGAGACAGTTTCTCTGCATCTTGGCATAAATAGGAGCTGCCAGACTAAATGAGACCAGACCAGGGCTCCAGCTACTCAAGTATCCTGCCTCCGACAGTGGCCAGTGAAAGCTGCTGCAGAGCAAGGTTCAACAAACTCTATGGTGGCAGCTGTGGAATAGCCTGGTTGCTGGGAAAGTTTCTTCTTCACCTCATAAATTAGAGTTTGGTCGATGCGCTGAAGCGGGAGGGCTTAGAGCCCTTCCAAAGCATTTGGTTATTTATTTCATCCTTTCTATTACAAACCCTGCTGTTCTTAGCCATTAAATAGCCAGTCCTGCTCAGAACCCTACTAAGATCCTGGCCTCAATGGTATCTTGTGGCAGTGAGTCCCAAATGCTATTTCTGCATTGTGTGAAAATATATTGCTTTGTATCAGTTTGGAATCTGCTGCCTTTCATTCATGGCATCCCCTCGTTCTTGTGGCAGGAGAGCAGGAGTGAGGTGCACACACACAAGAAAGCAACATTAGAAACACTGAGCCTTAAGATGGCTCTGAGTAATCAGACTGTCACTTTGATGAGGGTACATGAAAACTCTGTGATCACAAAAGAAACCAGGAATGATGATTAGTGGAATACATAACCAAATTTTTTGTTGATTGGATTTTTACAGGTACCACTGGATATATATTAATAGTTCGACTAGGGTGTATAGTTACTGCATATGATCTTTTATTTAGGGTAAAATTTACCAATTTTTACCATGCCATTAATTGCTTCTCCCTTTCTGTAACATTTTCCCACAATAACTTTTTTATTTCCAAGGCAAATTTCCTTGCATGCCTTCCTGAATTATTTGAATAACTAACTGCTGACTTATTTCCTGGGCCTGTGTACAGGATACATTTTCTTGTATTGTATCCATAGTCCCTGCTAAAAGTAACAGATTCTTTTTTCCTTGCAGTTGCCATACTGGCGGTATTTTAGAAAATAATTGTTGCCCCATTTCTAATTTTGACAAGGATACACTCATGGACTTTTCCAATTCTTGTATTTTAGCTGTAACATAACTTCGTTTGTTTGCAATTACCTCTATGTTAGTAGCGTCCAGTACTTCAACTCCTAATCCAGTTTTACCCAAAGCAGTTTAATACACTTCTCGGGAGCCCTTTTTTTTAGACTACCCACCCCTTCTGGCTGCCAGGCAAATCCAATAACCTTTAGTAGTTTACACTGAGATAGTATTAGGGCAGCTATACCTTCACTGTGCCTTTATGTACTGCCCCTTATAGTAATCAGGGAAGGTGTTGCACTAGTTACCCATGTCTGGCAAAAAGTGTCTGTCAATTTTGCTACTTTGAATGAAAGATTCAAATGGATTTTAGTGGCATTATTTAAAACAAAACAAAACCAATTCACCTTAAACCTCCAAACCAGGAGTGTTGATTTAGGTCCTTAAAACCTCTCATATCTATCCATCCATCCATCCACACACAGAGATACATACATACTCTTCTGTTTAACATCCCTTACACTGCTTTAATTTGTACACAGCTGTACATAGATTACATTCGGGGGCAGTTAAGTTCCAACAGAAACCCCTTATGTTCTTTTAGCGAATTTTACTAAATTGTTTATAGTCAGATGATTTAAATCAGATTGTCTCTTTGCCTGGCTGATTTACAGACATTCCTTTGGAAAAGGGCCCATTTTTCCTTCAGAATGGCTGCAAAGAAACCAAGAATTCTTTTCTTATAACACTTTTCCTTTTTAACATTTTCACAACATTCAACTGCTTAATTCCCTCCAGCCTCTGCAGAATTAACTTCTCACTCTCTTTCCTTAAATCACTTGCTTATTTCCCAAAATGACACCTTCATTAGCTCAGATTTCACCATTTCAAGTATTGTTCCAGGGATCTGAAATCCCCAGGCCTGTACTTACTCCTTTCCTTACTCCTGCCACTATGCCCCTCAGGGCTCCCAACCTGTTTTCCAATCTCTTTATCTGCCTGCTTGTCTGGGCCTGATCCTGCTTTCCTTGCTGAACCGTCCTTTCCCATGGGCACAAGCTTTGTCCCACTACCCATTTAGCAAGGAGGGTGGGCGCCTCAACTAGCCTCCACCCCTCCTGGTCCCTTTTCTTCATTTCCTTTTTCTCTTGTTGTTCTGGGGTGGTCATTCTGCCAGATAGAGAGCGAACCTTTCTGACAGAAGGCTCAGGTACTCTGCTGTTATTTACTGTGTTAGACTCTATCATAGGGGTGGGCAAACTTTTTGGCCTGAGGGCCACATCGGGGTTCTGAAACTGTATGGAAGGCCGGGTAGTGAAGGCTGTGCCTCCCCAAACAGCATGGCTCCCACCCCCATCCACACTTCCCACCCCCTGAATGCCCCCTTCAGAACTCCCGACCCATCCAATCCTCCCTGCTCCTTGTCCCCTGACCCCCCGTCCTGGGACCCCACGCCCCTAACCATCCCCCTGGGACCCTACCCCTATACAACTCCCCTTCTCTCTGTCCCCTGACTGCCCCGACCCCTATCCACACCCCCACCCCCGACAGGCTCCCTAGAACTCCCATGCCTATCCAATCCCCCTTGCACCCTGTCCCCTGACTGCCCCCGGAACCCCCTTGCCTCTTATCCAACCTTCCTGCTCCCCGCCCCCTTATCATGCCACTCAGAGCACCAGGACTGGAGCCAGCCATGCTGCTGTGCTGCCTGGCTGGAGCTTGCAGCCCTGCCGCCCAGAGCACTGGCGGCATGACAAGATGAGGCTGCGGGGGAGGGGGGACAGCAGAGGAGGGGCTGGGGCTAGCCTCTCTGGCTGGGAGCTCAAGGGCCGGGCAGGAAGGTCCTGTGGGCCAGATGTGGCCTGCAGGCCATAGTTTGCCCACCTCTGCTCTACCAGTTCAGAACAAAAGACTTTAGGCTGCCCGCATTCTCCACCAAATTTGTTACCTGCACACATTAGGGCACCCCACCTTTTTCCAGTCTGTAGGGCTCCAGGCATAACCTGGTTAATTTAGGCACCCCCACTTTTTCCCAATTCGTAGGGCTCCAGGCAAAAAGCACCTACCCTTACCCAATCCGTAGGGCTTAGGGCCACCCGTACCCAATTTGTAGGGCTCAGGGTGTAACTAACCTGGTCAATTTAAGTACCCACACCCTTTCCCCAATACATAGGGCTCCAGGTGTACACTACTTCTGCAGGTGTGCAGGACCTTTTACCGGTGAAAGAGCCTTACACAGTAATATACTACATAACCTCTGTTTATTAACAATCACCAAAAAACAGACTGCACATGCTACACATACAGTGCTCACCGCTACCAATAAGACAGATGAACTTTTCTTAATGGCCAGTCAGAATCAGGTCCATCTGGGGGACTCTAGTTTCCGCACAGTATCATTGGCAGAGTGTTAAAGTCTGGCAGCTCTGATCTTTGGGGCTGTGTCCTAGAGTTGGTGCCCAAAGAACTTCCTTTTGGACCCCAGTTTATATAGTGAAATTTGAGTCCTTTTTAGCTGTACCTTAACCAGTCATTTTACTGTAATCTATCTAACCAATCCTAACATATTGTAACATAATTCTTTGATCAATTATATCCCACTACCCTAATTAACTTACACCTAACAACATTAATTATACAGCAGACAGAAACAATTAAAGAACCGGGAAGAGACCATACAGGTAAACAATAGGGAAGTGGGGACCATAATGACAAAACAATAAAGAAATGAGGATTGCACAACCACAACTATTGATAAGTGATTTCTTGACAGACAGAATGCTATCAAACTAAGTTTTGTTTCACCATCTTAAAATCTGTTTCTTTATCTAGTAATAGTGGTTGCTATTAGGGCGGGTGTGATGTTGCACTCTATATGAAAATATGCTAATGAGTATGAATATAATGTAACTGGAATATGCTTCATACAAAAGGTCTCTTGTAAGGTATCATTACAAAGCTTATAATCTACTGAGTGTGATCATTCTATCTGTATAAATGTATTATTCTTGTATCTGAAACTAGAAATATAAAATATAACTCTGAGGGCCTATTGTAATTATGCAAAGCGTGGGCCATTAATGATGGTTTGGAATCTTGATGGATCCCATCAACCAGGACAATTGACTGTAGATGACTCTGTTTACTTGTAAGTCTTCCTGTACACCTGTGTGCTGGCAAGTGGGTAATGAAGTCTTACAGTGACATGTGATCATGTCACCTGAACTGGAATCCATCTTTAACCTGGTGCTTTTCCATTTAGAAGGAAGGGTGGGAACCCAGAGAGGGACAAAGGATTCCTGCCTTATGTAAAAGATATATAAGTGGGTGGAACAGAATAAAGGGGGCGGCAATCATGAGAAATCCCCTAGCTGCCACCCGAGCTGGAACAAGGACTGTACCAGGAGAAAGGATTGTGCCCAGACTAGGAAAGCGTCCAGTCTGTGATAGAAGCTTATTGAAACATCTCTGAGGGCATGGCTTACAGCATGCTAGGAAGTTCAAGGAAAATGTAGTTCTCAGAAAGTCTGGAAGGTTCCACAATATTCTACAAAGGTCCAGAACATTCTAGGATGTTAATGAAAAATGAATCCACATATGGAATACCTGGAAGATTTTACTTAAAATATTCTATTTTCCCTCTTGTTGCTAACAACAAAAACAGCACCTCGAGCTCAGCGTCCCTCAATCCCGGCAGCCCAAGTGGTCGCCTGGGTAGCCTGCCCCTAAATCTGGCCCTGATCCATCATATCATCTACAAAAGAGTAAAACAAGAAACTTCCTCTCTAAACAACTCTGTACAGCTAAAGGAAGAAAATAAGGAGAAGTGTTACACTGGGAGCCTTGACTTGGGATGTTGCAGACACTCCTTTGGCTGTGTGCATAATAAACGATTAACAATGAGACACACCAGCAATAACTGGATGCAAAGCTCCAAACCTGGCTGTTCATGTTGTAACAGTAAACCAGAGTTTTTTCTTTAACTGGGCCCCAATCGCTTCCCCCTTTATTGACACAAGGAGGTGCAGGATAGATGGAAGAACCAGGAAGCTGGCCCCAGAGGGAGGAGCAGGGTGGGTTGGAGGGGATGTGGTGAATGGAATATGAATAGCTTTCTACTTGTTTCCCTCCCACTTTGAGCTGGGTTCAAATGTCTAGGAGTTCCTCTTAAAATCTAAGGCCTGGTCTACACTACGCGTTTAAACCGGTTTTAGGAGCATTAAACCGATTTAACGCCACACCCGTCCACACTAAGAGGCCCTTTATATCGGTATAAAGGGTTCTTTAAACCGGTTTCTGTACTCCTCCCTAACGAGAGGAGTAGCGCTAATATCGGTATTACCATATCGGATTAGGGTTAGTGTGGCCGCAGATTGATGGTATTGGCCTCCGGGCGGTATCCCACAGTGCACCACTGACCGCTCTGGACAGCATTCTGAACTCTGATGCAGTGGCCAGGTAGACAGGAAAAGCCCCGCGAACTTTTGAATATTTCCTGTTTGCCCAGCGTGGAGCTCCGATCAGCACGTGTGGTGATGCAGTTAAAAATCAAAATAAAGAAAGAGCTCCCGCATGGACCATGCGGATGTGATCGCTGTAAGGGCAGGCAAATCTGTTCTATCAGCGCTCCGTTACAGAAGATGAATTAAAAAACATTTTTAAAAAATCTCCAGACAGACGCCATAGCAGGGACTCAGCGCACTGCTGTGTGACAAGCGTAACGGAAAGCCAAGGAATCAAATGGACGCTCATGGACTGGAGGACTCAAGCTATCCCACAGTTCCTGCAGTCTCTCTGAAAAGCATTTGCATTCTTGGCTGAGCTCCAAATGCTTCTAGGGTCAAACACAGTGTCCATGGTGGGTCAGGGCATAGCTCAGCAATTTACACCCCCACCCACCCACCCCCAGAAGTGAAAGGGAAAACAATCCTCTCTTGACTCTTTTACATGTCACCCTATCTTTACTGAATGCTGCAGATAGACGCGATGCTGCAGCACTCAACACCAACATCCTTGCTCCCCCCTGCCATGGGTGGCTGATGGTGCAAAACGACTGGTACCCGTCCTCATCATCAGCCTATTGGCACATGGGGCAGTGCAAAAGGGCTGGTAACCATGCTGACTAGCATCCATCAGGTCAATCAAGGGCGCCTGGACCTAATTTTTCCTGGTAGATGGTACAGTATGGCTGATAACCATCGTCATCATAGAAACAGGGGGCTGAGCTCCGTCAGCCCCCACCCTTCATGTGTAAAAAAAAGATTCAATTGCCCCTGGACTAGCAGAGGGATGCTGGGCTCCTCTCCTCCACACTCCTTACTGTCCTGTCTGGACTATCATAGCAGCTGGAGGCTGCCTTCCACTCATTTCTCACTAACAAGTCAGTGTGTCTTATTCCTGCATTCATTATTACTTCATCACACAAGTGGGGGGACAATGCTATGGTAGCCCAGGAAGGCTGGGGGAAGAACGGAATCAACAGGTGGGGTTGTTGCAGGAGCATCTCCTGTGAATAGCCTAGAGCTCATAATTTCTGCAGGATCTGACACAGAGCAGCTGTGCTCTCTGATACAGTGGTTTTCTAGTACACTTGCCCATATTCTAGCCAGGACTGATTCTATTTTTAGATACCAAAAAGGAGGGATTGACTCAGGGAGTCATTCCCAATTTTGGCTTTTGCGCCCCTGGCTGATCTTAGCCAGGGGCACTTATGACAGCAGCAAATGGTGCAGTGCAAAAGGACTGGTAACCATGATCATCTTATTACCAATTTATGGTATGGAAGATGGTGCAGTATGGCTGGTAACCATCTCTGCTGTTATGCAAAAGCAAAAGCATGCTTCTGTGTAGCGCTGCTGAATCGCCTCTGTGAGAGGCATCTAGTACACATACGGTGACAGTCACAAAAGGCAAAACAGGCTCCATGATTGCCATGCTATGACATCTGCCAGGGCAATCCAGGGAAAAAAGGCGCGAAATGCTTGTCTGCCGTTGCTTTCCCAGAGGAAGGAGTGACTGACGACATTTACCCAGAACCACCCGCGACAATGATTTTTGCCCCATCAGGCACTGGGATCTCAACCCGGAAATTCCAAGGGGCGGGGTAGGCTGCGGGAACTATGGGATAGCTACGGAATAGCTACCCACAGTGCAACGCTCCAGAAATTGACGCTAGCCTCGGACCATGGACGCACACCACCGATTTAATGTGTTTAGTGTGGCCGCGCGCACTGGATTTTATACAATCTGTTTTGCTAAACCGGTTTATGCAATTCGGAATAATCCCGTAGTGTAGACGTACCCTAACACACATCACAGAATCAAGCACCCCCTGAGAAATCTGGGATTGAGCTGCAAGCGGCCCATGGACTGCAGGTGGAGAACCACTGCTCTGACCCTTCGTCAGTCCCTGCTGAGAGGCTAGCTTCTTCCGGAAGCTCATTCTTATCCCCTGCTGTCAGCTCTTAGCCCTTTGTTCTCAAGCTGGTCTTTGCTCAGCTGCCCTCCTGGGAGGCGAAGGGGGAAATCTTTCCTCTTGGTCACTGATTGCTAGGTATAAATGATCTGGTCACCGGGTCCTCCTATTGTCTCTTTTGGATTCAGCATCGATATAGGTTGTTTTCAACAGGTTCCAGTCAGTTCCTTAACAACCCATTCGTTGCACCCCCAAACAGCCAGGTGCTCCCCCCTCATGTCTCCTGTGCTGCCGCAAGAGCCAATTTAACCCTTCCCCCAACTGGATAGCAATGCTAAGTACAGAAGGAAGCTGAGGCACACACAGGATTCATAAGCATATTATAAAAATTCCCACTTTGTCACACCACTCAGCTCAGAGTTTGTGTTCAGTTCTGGTAAATCCTTGATGTACCACTTGGAGGATGTGTGGGTAGAAAGCTTATGGAACTGATCTCTCTCTGCAGCTTCTCTTCCCCCTGTTCACCACCAGATGTGGCAGGGAGCTCTCTACCACAGGGCTTATCATTAAGACACTTGCTCTTTATAACAAAAAGAGACAATAATGAAGAGTGGCCACAGGCTGCAGGGAAGAGTGAGATGGGGGATGGGAATTCTGGTAGGTCCTGGTGAAATGCAACCCCTACTCCTCTTGTATTTGGACACTTGAACAGAACCCTGTAGTAGCCCTTTTGCTGAGTATGGTGGCTTTATGCTGCAAGAGTGGATAGCACAGGGGTAGAAGGGCTGTGGATGTATTTGGACAGGCCGTGTATTGAAGATGACCTAATGACATGCAGACTCTTCTCACCCCTTCTCCTCACCAGCTGGACCCAAACGCAACAAATTAATCAGAAGGAAACTGGAGAACTCCTCCAAGGAGAAGAAAGGTGAGCAAATTCCACATTTCAGTCTGGCATTGTGCTCCTCAAAGCCATCATGGTCTTTAAAAATAAGCGAAGCCAAGGCACCCTATCTACCTGCATTCCATTGTGAATTTCTCCTTTGTGGCATGTTAGTGCCTCCCCTCCCCCGGTGTGTGCATGTGCATGTATAAGTATACGGTCATGGGTGCGTATGTGTGGGTATGGGGGAGTGCTGGTATGTGAACATGTTACTTCCCAGGGAGCCTGTTCTTGAGTCTCTCCTGCAATGGATTCCCCTTGAGGAGACTGTTCTACAATCCAGGTGCTCCAGCTGTTAAGAACTTTCACCTAAACATTCCTTCTTTCACTTCAGGCACTCGCTTCTTGTCCTGCCTCCAACCAAGCTTGCATACCACTGCACGACACTGACACATACACCCATAACTCTAGTACAGGGGTGGCCAACCTGAGCCTGGGAAGGAGCCAGAATTTACCAGTGTACATTGCCAAAGAGCCACAGTGATACGTCAGTGGCCTGCCAGCAGCTCCCACCACCTGCTTCCAGCGTCTCCCACCCACCAGCAGCCCTGTCAATCAGCACCTCCCTGCACCTCCCAATCAACTGTTGTGTGGTGTGCAGGAGGCTCTGGGGTGGAGGGAGGAGGAGTGAGGGCACGGCAAGGTCGGGGAGGGGGTGGGAAGGGATGGAGTGGGGGCAGGGCCTGTGGCAGAGCCAGGGGTTGAGCAGTGAGCACCCCCCGGCACATTGGAAAGTTGGTGCCTGTAGCTCCAGCACCGGAGTCGGCACCTATACAAGGAGCTGCATATTAACTTCTGAGGAGCTCCGGAGCCACAGGTTGGCCACTCCTGCTCTAGTATATGAGCGCGTCCCTTGGAAAATCAACAGCAGTGGCACAGGCCATAGAGTTTCTGGCACATCTCCTTTTTCAGGGTGGGTGGAGTGGCTCTGCTTGGGATAGGGTTTTGGTCTTTGGTTTGTGTTTGTCTTTTTATGGGTTTTGACTTTGAGGGACATTTGTTTATTTTATATTTGTGTGTGAATAAAAAGACAGACCATTCTTACAGGAATTCTTATAGGAATCACCTGGAAATCAAAGATTCCTCCTGCCCCAAACTGTTTTCTGGAGGTGTCTATAAATGGGTTTCCTCCATCAGCAGGGTCATAAATACAGTATTTCCCGGTTCCCTACTGATATATTCTCAGCACCGCCCTGTGCTCTTCTTGCCCTGCAGGAGCAGCGGCGGCTCCAGGCACCAGCACTCCAAGTGGTTAATCTATAAGAGTCCTGTGGCACCTTATAGATTAACAGACGTATTGGAGCATAAGCTTTTGTGGGTGAATACCCACTTCGTCAGATGCATGACACATGTGAATGGTCACTGGGGGAGGGGAGGGTAATTAGAAGAGCAAAAGTAGGTGGGAAGAGAGCTTGGGTCTTCTCAATGATTGATGTGTAATTGGAATGGATAGCAGTGGAGGGCAGAGAGTTTGGGGTGCAGGTAAGGGAGACAGGAGGGGTTGGGGGAGAGGGAGAAGACAGAGGGGTTTGGAGACTGTGAGGGGTAACGGAGGAAGTTGAGGGTTTAGCGGGTTACCTTGGGCAAGTCACTCAACCCCTCTGTGTCTGTTTCCCATCTATAAAATGGGGATCATTATGTAAACGTTCTTTGAGATCTACTGGTGAAAACATGATATCAAAATAGTGTCTTTGGATTATTACCTAGCCAAGGAGAGAATGACAATGGTCTAAATGATAAACCTTTCTGTCTCTGTTTAAAAAACTGGGCAAGTAAATGGCAAAAAACGTTAACCCAGAGTGAAGGTTGTCTGGTGATACTTCACGCCCCTCCAGAACATTGAACTCAGCAAAACTCTAACTTCTAACATCCAGGAAATAGAGTTAAGGGAAACGCCCACACAACCATGACTCCACCTCTTTGAGTGATGCCCTAGTATGCCCATAACACACACACTCCCGCTCTGCCTTGTCACTGTAATGGACAGACGCTACTTGCACTTGCTTTGCGCTCAAACACTGAGTCTGCTCCCTGACACCACACTTGTAAAATGTAACATCCCCTTCACACAGGATATCACCTAACCCTGTACTGTCCCCTCCCCATGATTAAACCCAGCCTGCTTTTATATCCCATCTCATGACTGAAAATTCCCAGGACAAGACCACCCCAGTGCCCTGCTCCAGACCAACCTCCATTGAAATGGTGCAGACTGGAACCTCAAGGTCTATGTGCACCTCTTTCCTTTGATCACACACATGGGGTGGTCTCAGACCCAGATCTCCTCATGTCACAGTCACAGTTCTCCCAAACTGCTCCAGTTTATTCCTCCACCATTCAGAACCACTACACCCAGCACACTGAATGCAGCTGCAGTGGATTTAGATATTTCCCAGTGGCTATTGCCAGCTTGAGATGGGGGGCAGAGTTAAGGCTC
This sequence comes from Mauremys reevesii, assembly GCF_016161935.1. Lineage (NCBI taxonomy): Eukaryota > Metazoa > Chordata > Testudines > Geoemydidae > Mauremys > Mauremys reevesii. The sequence continues at coordinate 62,052,191 of NC_052631.1, forward strand.
TATAGGCATTCACCTTAACTCAGTTTTGCTGAACTTCCATTCCATCACCTGGCAACCTTAACACTGTGTTAACAAAGTGTTTTGCTATTTCATTGGCTTTAAGGCAAAAAGAGGCCATTAGATGGTTTAGTTTGACCTCCTATATAGCAGAAGCCTTTAAATTTCATCCAGAAAACCCTGTACTGAGCCCAAGTAATTTGTGTTGCACTGTGTACCAGAAATGCATCCAGGATTTGAAGACATCAAGAGGTCAGGTGTTCAGAACTGAAGTCAGATTTTCCAATGTGCCCAGCACCCAATGTGCAACTGATGCACTGACCTCTCTTGGAAATCTGGCCTATCATGGTACTAGACTCTCAAAATTTATCTAAATAAAATGTTTCTGAGCCTCTTGAGGGCAAGAAAAATCTTGAACACATGGCCACAGTGTTACCGATGCAATGACACCTGCCTGAGTCAGTCACTCTGAGCGGGGAGTTGCCCTGTTGCATTGCCATAGGGTGTTAACTCTGAGCTCATCTGATTGGAGGATGCTCCCATCACCACCATCCCAGTATGTGGGCTCACCTTATCGTGGCTCTTCTGTGTTGGTAGGATTCCCTCCCCACGGCCCTCTGCTTTGTGGGTAGGAGTTAAACCCTTGTTCATTCAGAAAAGAGCCTGACTCACCTGCAGGCAGGGAGCTGTGGCCTGGAGGTTGGGGAGACCCCTGGCTGTTTAAAGAGGAGTGGTGGTGAGCAGCCTGCAGCTTAGCTGATGGTTCTTTAGTGTCTGGCTCCCCACTGCCCCTTGAATAGGGTGGGACAACAGGAACCCCAGATTGCCTGACTCTGCTTTTGTTGCTGCAGAGTGTAGTTCTGCTGTGCTGCGGAGTGCACAGGCTCCTGGCTGGAGAGCGGGACTGCTGCTACGTCTCTGTCTCGTTTCTGTCTGCCTACAGGTCACAGTCCCTAACTGTCTCGTGTTGTTACAGACTGTTGTCCCCAGGCCTTTGGGATCTCGCTCTCCCAAGTCATTGCCAATGACTGGACACACAAGCAAATGCAGGAAGCAGTGAAAGGCAGCCGCAGGGACTGCCTGGAGGTGGAAGCAACAGTGACTAAGTTTCGAGCTCAGTTTCAGAAGAAATCCCCTGTCGTCGGAGGCTGCGTGTTGGGGCTCGGTGGAGAGTTTGCCGATGAGCCGCTCTCTCCTACTTTCCTGCACACTGTGTCCCGGAGCCACCGAAGGGTATGGCTGCAAAACAGGTTGAGTGATAACTAAGCTGTGTGCTGGGAGCAAGCTGCCATCAGGCCGGGCAGGAGGGGGGGGGCATGGCACCCCAACCACTGAGGCTGTTTCCCAGGGGCCCTGGTTACAAGGTCAAGTTGTGCTAGCTTGGCCCTCTGGCTGCTTTCAGCCTTGGGTTGGCTTCTGTTGGGGAAACTGCGGGGCTTCCAGCAGCACCAAGTCCTGTGGGCTACTGTGTAAACACAGAATATAAAAGTCCCTGCTCTAAGCAACTTGCACTGTAAGAATAAGACAAGCGACAACACTGGATTCAGATGAGGGAGGAAAAGGAAACAGGCACAAACCTGTTCAGCGTGGGAGACTGCATGAAGGTGCTTCTTTGAAAATGTAACATGAGGGCGATGGAAGCTGGCATCATGGGTCAGTGATAGGGGGAGTCAATCTCTTGGTCAGATCTGAGCAAAGACAGGTGAGTGAGGGTAGGCCGTGCAAAGAGAGGGGTGACATGGTAAAGTGACAAGCCAGGTCTTTGCAATAGCACTCTGAATGGAGACTGGATTTACGGAAGCCAGAGAAGAGGATGTTTCAGTGGTTGAGACACAAGATGATGAAGGTCTGGCCAGGGGTTTTAGCTGTGGATGGAGAGGAAAGGTGGCTCTGAGAACTGCAGAAAGCACTGGTAAGTTTTAGATACGGCTTGGATGCGAGGCTCTTGACAGGGGCCCATGTCAAAAATGACACCCAGGGTATGGGTCTGAGTGACAAGAAGGATGGTGGTGTTGGGAGAGGAGCAACAGGGAAGAACTCAGAGAGCAAGGTTACGGGATCTGTTCTGACGGTCTGAGCTTGAACCGACGGCTGGATGTCCACGAGGAGGTGTCAGAGAAACAGGCTGAGAGTGCAGTTTGGACAGGCACAGACAGGTCTGGAGTAGAGAGGTAGATCTGTGCACCATCAGTACAGAGATGGCAGCTGAATTAGTGTTTGGTGATGAGATTACCCAGAGCTAAAATGCAGAAGGAGAAGAGCTGGGGAACCCAAGCTCTGAGGGCTGTGAGGAGCATCCCGTGGACAACATGTTGAGAAGCGATTGGAGAGGCTGGAGGGGTCACACAGAACACGGAGCCCTGCAAGCTGAGGGAAGACGAGATTTCAATGAGAAGAGCATGGTCAGTGGTGTCAGAGGTGGTCACCAGGTCGAGGAGGACAAGGATTCACTCAGCCTGTTGTAGAGGTGCAAGCTTTTCTGCCTGCTCTGCTGGGCTGAGACAGGGGGATACAGCTGGGCAGAGGAAGCATGTTCTGTTCCATGCAGGATGCTGATATCTTCAGTTTTGTTCTGATTGGGAGCCAAAACCAAACATTTTGAAATTCTCTGCAAAGTAAACAGAGCCCCAGGACCTTTTGTATGTTTGGCTACTCCAGAGCTGCAGATCCTGGACCCTGGCCTGATCTTGGTCAGGCTGTCTAGGCACTACTGTAATGTGAATAACTAAATCCAGCACATTGTACTGCCAGGAGATCACTTAATATATCAGGCGAATCTGGTAACTAGCCCACTTTCCTGCTGTCCCTGCTCCCGACGAAGCCAGTGTGTCACCACGTTGGCTGGTGCCTCAAGCCCAAGATGATAGAGATGGGCCTCCAGGGGGCAGCACCCGGCCTAGAAGGGCATTTTCTGATCCTGCTGCTGCTGCGTGAGTGTGGGCAAGGGCAGGCAGACAGCCCACTGTCCTGTCAGGGCTTCTATGGGTCTGGGGCAGAGGGAGCAACTATTACCTTGTTGTCACCCTGGAAAACTAAAATGGGGGGGGATATGGGAGCCAGCATCAGCCAGCAGCCCCCACAAGGACTCCAGGCCATTGAGCCTTTCCAGAAGATACTCCAGCCAAGTGGGAAAGGCAGAGCAGGGGTAGGGTAAGAGGGAAGTAACTCTTGGCTCTATGGGAAATTTCACTCTGAACAGGAGTTTTGCTGGAGTTTGGTTGGAATTTAGACTGAGGCACTAGCAGCTCTGGCAGCAGTAGGGGTGTGTGTAGAAGGGGGAATTCCAGCAGTGGCAGTGTGTATAAACAAGGGTTTGTCTGCACAGCCACTGGCAGTGTTCTTCCCAGTGTGGATAGATGGACACATGCTAGCTGTGTTCGAGCTAGCACACTGAAAATAGCAGTGTGGCTGCAGCAGCACTGGCTAGCCACCCAAGGATGTACCCGGGGGCTGGATAGGCTTGTACTTAGAGTACCTGGGATGGGAAAGCTCCCTCTGGCTTCTCACTTCCCTTGCTCATCCTGGGGTCACCCATACCTGGACTCTGTATTTTGTTGGCCAGGGTATGGAGTCTTGTGAGGGTTCATTTTAGTGCCGAGGTTCTGGGATTTGTGGGGGCACCGGGGGCTTATGAACTGAGGGCTCCGGGCACCTTGCTTACCCAAGTCACCTCTGTGTCTGATTTCAGGGGGGAGTGTCTGTGGACTCCATCACTGATTTGGGTGACAATACCTCCAGGCTGCTGGAAGCTCTGCAGCTGTCACATCCCAATGAGCTGGATCTCAGGAGAACCTTGGAGAGGAACAAGACGTTGAGCCTCAATCCCATCTACAGGCAGGTCCCGCGTGTTGTGGACAGATGTTGCCAGCACATTGAGGCATACGGTAAAGAAGCTTTTCCCTCTAACCAAAGGGATTTCTTGAGACTAATGAAATGACATCACGTTAGGCCCCCTGAAATCAGTGACAAACCCCCAGTGAGCTCAGGGAACAGGCCCGGTCCTTACCTTCTGAGCTTTGGTTTGCTTGCTTGTGGACTAGCCTTCCCTTTGGCCTTTCAAGGTGGGTGCAGCTCAGGCCTGCAGAGAATCCTAGGCAAGGCTTGGTGAGGATTCCACCTTTTTATTCTTATGAATCTCATTTTTCTCCCATTTAAATTCCTCTCTCCATCCCCCTGCTAGAAGTGGGGAGGAGACAGAGCCTCTCCAACCCCAAGGCCCATAAGAACCTCCGTTAGGGATGGACAAACTGGCTCAGAGTCGTCCCACAAATCTTCACCCCTTTGCTGGATCCAAACCAAGACCTTTCCCGAGTCTCTGATGCTGTTTGAGGTTTCTCTAGCCCCCAAGATTGATGCATTCATTGATCAACAGGGGACACTTTGTGACATTCCAGGGTACAATCCAGACTAACGAGCAGCCGTGTCATCCCTGCCCTGCAACCTTACAAGGTCTTGTTGAAGTAGCTCCCTTCTGGGTCCCTCACAAACAGCCTCCAGCATGCAAGCCACATCTGAGTGTCTGTGGGTAACGGCAGCCTGCCAGCCACACATGGGTTACACTCTGGCTCTCACCAGCTTTGGTTACATTGCAGGGTGACCCCAACACACCCCCAGTCTTAGATTTTTTCCTATAGAAATGTATGTCCTGTACTGCCCAACCCTCTCTTGGACAGGACAAGTTATATTAAATCCATTAATATTAAATCCGTTATTCCTTAACTTGGAGGTTAAGTCCATTAATGACTATTAGCCAAGATAGGTAAGGAATGGTGTCCCTAGCCTCTGTTTGTCAGAGGGTGGAGATGGATGGCAGGAGAGAGATCACTTGATCATTACCTGTTAGGTTCACTCCCTCTGGGGCACCAGTAGACAGGATACTGGGCTGGATGGACCTTTGATCTGACCCAGTATGGCCGTTCTTATGTTCTTTAAGGGCTTGTCTACACTACAGGACTATTTCGAATCTACTTAAGTCGAATTTGTGGATTCGACCTTAATAAGTCGAATTTGTGTATCCATACTAAATACACAAATTCGAACTTCTGAGTCCACATTCACGGGGCCAGCTTCAACTTTGGAAGCGGTGCACTGTGGGAAGCTATCCCACAGTTCCCGCACTCCCCGCTGCCCATTGGAATTGTGGGATTTCCCCCCAATGCATGCTGGGGGGAAAAATGTGTCGTCATTGAACCGTCAATCACGCCCTCCCTGTCTTCCTTGAAAGCACCGGCGGGAAATCTGTTCGCGCCCTTGTCTGGTCGGTTACAGCGCGACGCCACAGCACTGCGAGCATGGAGCCCGCTGCGATCATCGCTGCACTTATGGCGTTGTCAACTCCTCGCACGTTATCGTACACCTCTTCCACAGTCAGATGCTGAGAAACCGGGCGAGGAGGCTCCGCAGCACGGTGAGGAGAGTGGCGCAGACCTCTCAGAAAGCAGGTACGCCGGGCAGTGGAGATCATGGTGGCACTGGGTCACGTTCATGGTGTGGAACAGCGATTCTGGGCCCGGGAAACAAGCACAGACTGGTGGGACCGCATAGTGCTGCAGGTCTGGGATGACACAGAGTGGCTGCGAAACTTCAGGATGCGTAAGGGCACTTTCCTTGAACTGTGTGACTTGCTGTCCCCTGCCCTGAAGCGCCAGGACACAAGGATGCGAGCAGCCCTGAGTGTGCAGAAGCGAGTGGCCATAGCCCTCTGGAAACTTGCCACGCCATACAGCTACCGGTCAGTAGCGAACCACTTTGGCGTGGGCAAATCTACCGTGGGGATTGCTGTCATTCAAGTAGCCCACGCAATCGTTGAGCAACTGCTCTCAAAGGTAGTGACTCTCGGAAATGTCCAGGTCATCATAGATGGCTTCGCCGCGATGGGATTCCCAAACTGCGGTGGGGCTATAGATGGGACTCACATCCCTATCCTGGCACCAGCCCACCAGGCCAGCGAGTACATTAACCGAAAGGGCTACTTTTCAATGGTGCTGCAAGCTGTGGTGGACCATAGGGGATGTTTTACCAACATCAACGTCGGGTGGGCGGGCAAGGTTCATGACGCGCGTGTGTTCAGGAACTCTGGTCTGTTTAGACGCCTCCAGGCAGGCACTTTCTTCCCGGACCACAAAATAACGGTTGGGGATGTGCAGATGCCTACAGTGATCCTCGGGGACCCGGCCTACCCGCTAATGCCCTGGCTCATGAAGCCCTATACAGGCGCCTTGGACAGTGAAAAGGAACTCTTCAACTACCGGCTGAGCAAGTGCAGAATGGTGGTGGAGTGTGCTTTCGGACGTCTCAAGGGGAGATGGCGGACCTTACTGACTCGCTCGGACATCAGCGAAAAGAATATCCCCGTAGTTATTGCTGCTTGCTGTGTGCTCCACAATCTCTGTGAGAGCAAGGGCAAGACCTTTTTGGCCGCTTGGGAGGTTGAGGCAAATCGCCTGGCTGCTGTTTACGATCAGCCAGACACCCGTGCTGAGAGAATATCCCAGCGGGAAGCGATATGCATCAGGGAGGCTTTGAAAGCGAGTTTCCTCACAGAGCAGGGTAACCTGTGACTGTCCACTTGATTTTAAGAGAGCCTGATCATAAACCAAGTTTCCCCAACTTCCGAAGGACGTTTTAAAACTAAGGACATGTTTTAGTAATTAATAATAAATCTTTCGTTGACTTTGCATTTCTGTTTCTTCGTTGAAACATGGAAGCATTCTGTGCTGGGTAAGGTGTGCACTGATGGGTGGGTTTGCAGGAAGGGGCGAGGGGTGCCGTCTTTGGATAGGGGTTAACATGACGGCTGTGGGTTTGGGCGTTGGAAGGTGAGGGTGTGGGGGAAGGGTGAGTATCTGCCCCTGGATGAGGTCTCTTTTTGGGGCTCAGGGCACCGGGGAGGATCGTGACTACGGTCCAAATGCATGTGAAGGGAAGCCTGCCTTTACATTCGGGGATGGCAGGCACCAGGACCCTGCACAAGCATACACATCAAGGAGAGACCCGGGGCAGCATACACCACACAGACTGTCCCTGGTGCCTAGTGACTGCAGTCTGTGTGTGCCCTGCAGTTGACCCTGCAGCCAAGTCTGTAGCATGGCACTGTGGGCTATGCACTGAAATTACAATCCCCCCCCCACAGAACAACAGAAAGTCTTCTGACACCAGAAACGTGACGGAAACAGTCAGTAACACCAAACCGCTTTTAATAATGTAGTACACAGTGGGGGGTTTGAACTTGGAGTTGGGACTGGTTGATGCTGTAAGGAAAGAGCTTGTACAAATTTACAGCGCGAGAGTTGTCTTGAACATTATCGGTGTGCTGCGGTGCAGGGACAGTTCTCACGGCCCCTACCGCCCCTCCGTCTTGTAACTTTGGGTGAGGGGGGGACAGGACTTCTTGGCGTTGGAGGGCGGTTGCAGATGCACTGCAGGGGGGCTCTCTCCTCCTGACTGCGGTCTTGCAGAACATCTACAAGGCGCCGGAGCGTGTCCGTTTGCTCCCTCATTAGACCAAGCAGCGTTTGAGTCGCCTGCTGGTCTTCCTGCCGCCACCTATCCTCCCGTTCCAGGTGTGTGCGATGCTGCTGACACAGGCTCTCCCTCGACTGTCTCTGCTCTGCCGCCTCCGCTCTGGAGCTGGCCATCAGTTCCTGGAACATGTCGTCCCTAGTCTTTTCTTTGGCGTCTAATCTGAGCCAGCCTCTGCGTGGGATGCCGGGCAGTCTGGGAAGGAGCCGAAGCTGTGTGATGCGAAAAAGTAGGTGATTTCCTTGAACAAATACATGTTTGCCAACAGTAAACACAGTCTAGTCAGTTTCAGTTAAGAAGACCAAAGAGGGAACCAAGTCTCAGGAGATCTCGGAACTAGTCCGAGATTTCGGAATACGCTCTCATTGGCGGCGCCATTGCACTGGATAGCGCACAAGCGAGGAGAGACAGCTGCATCCCTCTTGCACAAAGTCCTGGTAAGCCTTACAGTACAGAGTGCTTATCAGTTAGTGCTTAGCTGTGCTCTCCTGCTGGAGGCAATGTGCAAAGCAGAAAAAATGACCGTTTTGCGGCACCTCCCGCCAGTGAACGGGAAAGATCACTGTATGCTTTTCCTCTGTGGCCTCCAACACGTGGCTGTTAAGCGAGGGTCATTCTTATGCAAAGTAAAACTCTGTTAAGCGAGGGTCATTCTTATGCAAAGTAAAACTCTGTTAAGCGAGGGTCATTCTTATGCAAAGTAAAAGTCTACCATTCACAATAGTAACAGTACACTAATTCCACTAATTAGATGCAGCACTTCCACAACGACATCACCCTGAGGCGTGTCAGGAGGACTCAGAGAGAGCGGATGCTCACAGAAGCCCTGCACAGACCAGGACCATACGCTGCCATGCTCGTCGAGGCGATGGTCCCCCTTTACCTGAGGATGGCCTGGCGCGGAAGAGTGTGCTTCAACGGAGCACCCAACAAGGCACCTCTACCACAGAACCTCCTGCTGAGGCTTTTCCAGCTGCTCTCTGAGAGCTTTTTTGAACTGTCCCCAGAGGACTATTGCTCCATTCCTATCTGTGTAGACCTGCTGTTTGTATAGTTTCATATTTAAAATTTTTTATATAGTATTTCTATTTTTTATATATATCCCTGTTTCTTAAAAAAATAAATGTTTCCCTGTTTGTAGCACTTACCGCCTGATCCTTCCCCTGATTCCGAGTCCGGGTTAACGGGCGGGGACGGTTGGTAGGGGATCTCTGTGAGGGTGATGAAGAGATCCTGGCTGTCAGGGAAAGCGGGAGTGGGTTCGATGTCGCCTGCGCCGTCCTCAAAAGACCCTTCCTCATCTTCCCCATCGGCGAACAGGGAGGAGGAACTGTCCCGGTACACTATTCCGTCCTCGGAGTCCACCGTCACTGGTGGGGCACTGGTGGCAGACCCACCTAGAATGGCATGCAGTGCCTCGTAGAAGCGGCATGTCTGGGGCTGGGCTCCGGAGCGTCCGTTTGCCGCTCTGACTTTTGATACCCTTGTCTTAGGTCCTTCACTTTCACGCGGCACTGCATCGCATCCCGGCTGTATCCTTTCTCTTTCATGGCTTTAGAGACCTTCTCGAAGGTCTTCGCGTTCCGCTTGTTGGAGCGCAGCTCCGAGAGCACAGACTCCTCGCCCCACACAGCGATCAGATCCTGGACTTCCCGGTCAGTCCATGCTGGGGACCTCTTTCTATTCTGGGATTGCCCAGACTCCTCTGCTGGAGAGCTCTGCATCGTTGCAGGTGCTGCAGAGCTCGCCCCGATGTGCAACCAGAACGTCAGATTCAAACCGCCCAGACAGGAAAATGAATTCAAATTTTCGCGGGTCATTTCCTGTGTGGCTGGCCAGAGAATCCAAGCTCGGACTGCTGTCCAGAGCGTCAACAGAGTGGTGCACTGTGGGATAGCTCCCGGAGCTGCTAAGTTCGATTAGCATCCACACCAAGCCTAATTCGAGCTAGCAAGTGCGAATTTAGCGTTACTCCACCTGCCGGGGTGGAGTACCAAATTCGAACTAAAGAGCCCTCTAGTTCGAATTAAATGGCTTCCTGGTGTGGACGGTTGAGCGATTAGTTCGAATTAACGCTGATAAATTCGAATTAAAGTCCTAGTGTAGACCAGGCCTAAGAGAATAATATCCACATAACTTGTCACTGCAAGTGGAGATGCCCAGACACTTCAGTTTAAACACAGTGGATTAGATAAAACAATAAAACAAGTTTATTAACTACAAAGAGAGAGATTTTAAATGAGTACAAGTAGGCATATAGGAGGCATAAAAGTCAGAAATGGCTACAAGAAAAATAAAGATAAGACATTTATTAATACCTAACTTAACTACATTATCAGAGGAGTAGCCATGTTAGCCTGGATCTGTAAAAAGCGACAAAGAGTTCTGTGGCACCTCATAGACTAATACATCTGTTAGTCTATAAGGTGCCACAGGACTCTTTATCACTTTTAACTACATTAGAATCAAAGCAAAGTTTTCTCACCACATGCTTTCAGCAGTCTTACTGACCAGACTCTCTAGGTCAGGACCTCTCCCTCAGAGTCCAACAGCTGCTTCCTTTGTTGCTTCAGGACAGGGAGGGGATGTCTTGTGGTGTTTGTCTCTCACATTTATAGTTTCAGTTCATTTCCAGCTGAGAACCAGGAGTCAAAGAGTTGATGTGGAAGGATGTTCCCTGCTGCTTTTTTCACCTGTTTGAACTTCCTTTGTCTTTCCTTGCTGCTTGATGGTTCTGTTTATGGCTTAAGTGCAACATACGCAGAGCACACATTCCTTTGTTTAGGACAGACCTGTTTGACAACTTCTGTTTGGGCAGGACTATGGGGTTTAGAACTTGTGTCAATTTCACTATACCAGGAATTGCATAACTTTACATACAATGTTGCCACACATATTTTAGCAGGACAATATAGAGCAGCAGATTATGGGTTTTCAGATGATACCTTACAAGGCATAACGTACACAAACATTATTACAATAGTGTGTAGGTGTGAATACAGGGTACATTTGGTCTCACTTGCATAGCCAAGAGAAACTGAGTCACTAACCCCCAATTTTCAAATCTCCGTCAAGTCACCTTTGCAACACAGCTCAGGTGTTAAAAATTACATCAACCTAGTTACATTTGCTCAGGGGTGTGAAAATGTCACACCCCATAGCTCCGTAGTAAGCCAACCTAGCCTCTGGTGTAGATGAAGCCAGGTCAACCTGGCTACTGCTGCTCAGAGAGGTGGATTACTTATATTGATGGAAAACCGTCTTCTGTCACTGTAGGAAACATCTACACTATTGTGCTACAGGAGCACAGCTGCAGCACTGTAGCTCTGTGGTTCTAACGCCTGTAATGTAGACATGTCTTCGGCAGGTGGAACTGAAGTTAACTCTAGAGCTACTCTCAAAACCAATCTTTGTCCCCAAACTCAGTTTGAGTCTGGGCTGTGCCACCCCTGGCACTCAGATAATAGAGGAAGTAGCACAGGCTGGAGGCCAGGGACCCAGGAGATTCAGGGAGTGGTTAATTAATTGCAGATGATACCCTAGGGACGAAGGATGGGGTTGCATGGAGGTGGCAGATTGTAGGACAGCACAGGGAGAAGCCATTCATTTACCTATTCTTTGTGGTAATAAAAGGTAAAGGTAATAATTGGAGATATACCAATCTCCTAGAACTGGAAGGGACCTTGAAAGGTCATTGAGTCCAGCCTGCTGCCTTCACTAGCAGGACCAATTTTTTGCCCCAGATCCCTAAGTGGCCTCCTCAAGGATTGAACTCACAAGCCTGGGTTTAGCAGGCTAATGCTCAAACCACTGAGCTATCCCCCCATTGTGAGTTAACAAAGTGAAGCAATGTCTTCTCTTGTAGCTAAAGGTAAAGAGCCCAGTGTTCCACATGGCCCAGACAAGTCAGGGCTGTGGACAAGTAAAAAAATTCATTTGAATACAGAGCTGTTTACAGACCTATTTTTCTTTCAGGACTCCAGACCGTGGGCATTTTCCGTGTTGGAAGCTCTAAGAAAAGAGTTCAGCAGGTAGAGTGCCCAAGTCACCAAACCATCTGTATAGGTGACAAGTGCCACAGGGACCTAGAGGGAGAATGGGAGATGGGAACACAGACTTGCCTACTCTACAATAAGAACCAGATTTAAATGTGGCTGTATCCAGAGCTGTGAGCCCCATGTGCTGTAACACATTTTATTCTGGCTTGTGTGCACAGCAAAAAAATGGTCTCCCCATGTGGCAGGATCAGGAATCCTCCTGAAGGATCTGCCAGGGCTAGAAGATGCTTCCCTGAGCCAGTTATACTGTATCTCCTCTCTATCACACAGGCAAGTTAAAAATCAGTATGGCTGGTCCTGTACAGAGAGCATTGCTGGGAGGCAGTTGGGAAGAGGAAGGCAAGGAGAGGAAAGAAAACACAATATAGGAAACAGAGTAAGAAGCTGGAGTGAGTCTGTCTCCTGTGTGTCCAGGGCAGCTGCCCCTGCAGTCTCTGTGCCCTGTGCCCATGAGAAGTATGTGCAGAAGGAAGAGAGAATGGAGCTGAGGAGTGGGGGAGAGAGAACGGGGTAAGGGCAAGCGCCTGGGAAGGAGAGAGGAAGAAAGTGGGGTATGGCCCAGCGAAGGAGGGATGAGTACAAGACAATGAAGGGAGGAGACGAGACTAAAGCTTAGTAACTTGAGAAGATCAGAAAGCGGAGGAGAAGGAAGCCAGAGTATATGTGAGGGGCAGGGCCGCCCAGACAGGGGGGCAAATGGGGCAATTTGCCTCAGGCCCCCCAGGGACCCCCACGAGAGTTTTTTGGGGGCCCCGGACCAGGGTCCTTCACTCGTTCTGGGGGCCCTGGAAAACTCTCGCGGGGCCCGGGCCCCCAGAGCTTCTTCTGCTCCGGGTCTTTGGCAGCAATTCGGTGGCGGGGGGTCCTTCCGCTCCGGGACCCACCGCCGAAGTGCCCCGAAGACCCGCGGTGGGGGGTCCTTCCGCCCCGGGACCCGCTGCCAAAGTGCTGGGTCTTCGGCGGCAATTCAGCGGCAGGGGCCCCCCCACTGCTGAAGACCCCAGGCCCCCTGAATCCTCTGGGCAGCCCTGGCGAGGGGTAGAGAATAAAGTAGGGCTTGGAATACCTGAGTCTAAAATTACATTGACATAGTCCTGCAGGAGCAGAAAATGCAGTGCAGAGGCTGGGCCTAGGAAACCAGTGACAAGGGCTCAGAGGGAAACACAGGCCTAGATCCTTGGGTCCAGCTGAGCTATCCTGGAGGCAACTGGGGGCTGATTTGGCCCTTGCCATAACTTAGAGATGCCTTGGGGCTACTCTAACTTACTTTGGCTCATAACAAGTGGATTGCTATGTGCTGTGGCCATGCCTCCATCATGCCCTCTACTCTGGGTGGGACTGTGAAGGGTTGGTATAGCTGGCTCCATGCCAGCTGGCAATTCCCCTATGTAAGGTGAACCCCAGCTAGTCTTTCTTCTGATATGTGGCCCAAAGGTGATTTATTGGGGCCAGAGACATCACCCCTACTATGTTCTTCCACCCCTCGCTTTATTGTATTATTTCTTGGAACTGATTCATAGATATTAAGGCTAGAAGGGACCACTCTAATCATATAGTCTGACTTTCTGCATAACACAGCCCAGAGAATTTTACCCAGTGATTCCGCATCAAGCCTATAGCTGTTAGTTGAGCTAGAGCCTATCTTTTAGAAAGACATCCAACCCTTACAGATTTTAAGTGATAGAGCATCCACCATATCACTACGTAAGACGTTTCAGAGATTAATTATCTTCATTATTAAGAGTATGTTCCTCATTGTGAATTTGTCTAGCTTCAACTTCAAGCTATTAGAATTTGTTCTGCCTTTGCTACATAGACGCCCTCTGCTATCATAAGTGAAAAATGTCTGGCCCGTAGAATGAATGGCAATTAAAAAGGAATTCTTTAAATACTTCAGGAAAAAAAGAAATCCTAGTAATGTTATACATAGGGATGGTAAAATTGTCGATAATGATGCAGAAAAGGAAGTATTCAAGAGATATTTCTGTTCTGTATTTACAGTCATATACATACAAATATTTTCTATTCCAATGTTATCTAGACTGGAGGTTAAACAGCTACTACTGAACATAAACATTTTTAAATCTGCAGGATCAGATATCTTACCTAAGGGTTTTAAAAGAATTGGCTGGAAGTTGTTTGAGCCATAATGTTGATAATTAACAAGACTTGGAATATTGGGGACCCAGGTATAACTTTTGGTTGGTTAGCCTGGGCAAACCAGTGAAATGGCTGATACAGGATGCCATCAATAAAGAATTAAAGAATGGTAGCATTGTTATTTTAGTAATCCACATGATTCTGTGAAAATAGATCCTGTCAAGTGAACTTGACATGCTTTGATGAAATGGCAAGTTTGGTTGATAAGGGAAACTGTGTTTACACCATATACTTGGATTTCAGTAAGGCATTTGAGTTAGTGCCACATAAAATTATGTTTTAAAAAAACCCAGTACCCTACAAAATCATTGCAGCCCATGTTAAGTGTATTAAAAACTGGTTAACTGATCTCAGAAAGTAATTGTAAATGGGGAATCAGCATTCAGTGGTGGTGTTACTAGTGGGGTCCTGCAAGGATCTGTTCTCGGCCTGATACTATTTAATATCTTTATCAGTGATCCGGAAGAATACATAAAATCATTGCTGATAAATTTAGCAGGTGACACAGAAATTGATGGAGTGGTAAAAATGGATACAGGGCAGTTGTACAGACTGATCTGGATTGCTTGGTAAACTGGCCTCATTTGAACAGTATGTGTTTTAATACAGCCAAATGCAAGGTCATACATTTAGTGCCAAAGAATGTGCATCACATATACAGAATGGGGGGGTGGTTACATCCCGGAAAGCAGTGGCTCAGAAGAGGACTTGGTGGTCTTGGTGGATAGACAGCTGAACATTAGTTCCCAGTGCATTTTTGTGGTTAAGAGGCTGAACGTGATCCTTGTGTATATATAAGCAAGTCAATGTGTAAGATCATCACTGACAAACCATCTGGTTCTTGTATTCACAGTTTAAAAAAAAGATATTGAAAAAATTGGAAAGAACCAGAAATAATTTGCTGGCTGGACAATCTGCCTTAGAGCAAGCAACTTAAAATGGTCAATCTATTTAGTGTATCAAAGAGAAGGTTAAAAGCTGACTTGATCATAGTCTAGAAGTCTCTGCATGGGGAGAAGATTCTAACAGCAAAGGGCTCTTTAATAATAGCAGACAAAAGCAGATCAAGATCCAATTGAGCCAATTAGATCAGACTAGAAAAAAGTGCCCATTTTAAGTGGGGGTAATTAACCACTGGAGCAATTTCCATAGAGATGTGGTTAATTCTCCATCACTTGTCATCTTCAAATCACAATGGGTGTCTTTCCAAAAGGTATTCTCTAGTCCAACCAGCAGCTTTGGCCTGCATTACACAGGAAGTCAAACTAGATGACCATAAAGGTCCCTTCTTACCTTAAAATCTATTAATCATTCTGCGAACCGAACACACTCCAATCCCCTTCACTACAGTGGGAAATGCATGCCCACAGCCTTCATGGGGATGGGCCCCAGACTGCTAGATGGAGGAGTGACTGATTGCTTCTTGCCTTTTTCCTCTTTCTTTTTCTCTTTTTCCTATTATTTAAGCTGCGGGAAGAATTCGACCAGGGATTTGATGTTTTCTTGGATGATAGTTATTGTGTCCATGATGTGGCAGCTCTGCTCAAAGAGTTTTTCCGGGACATGCCTGATTCCCTGATTCCCAAGGAACTCTACTCAGCCTTCGTCAGTACAGCCTGTAAGTAGCCAGAATCCCAGCACCCCAGGACCCACTTCACTAGGTTGGGGACTAAGGGCTTGAGTTTCTTTTTTAAAGAAGAAATCTGTAAATCAATGTAGTTCTTATTAAAGTGATCGGCTAGTTACTGGGCTCAATACAGGAGTAGCTGGAGTAGGTCAGACTAGATCAGTGGTTCTCAATCCACTTGCGGCCCAATCAGTACACAGCGGCAGCCCATGTGACAGCCTCAGGGCCATACAGGTAGCGTATATATTGTGTGGATGGGGCCCACATAACACAGAGAGCTGCATATGTGGCCCACAATGGTAAATAGCTTGAGAACCACTGGGCTAGACAATCTCATGGTCCCTTCTGGCTTTAAACTCCATAACTTGACAAATAATATCATGTGCACCTGTAATTCAGAAAGCACTTGTGCAAATTCCTCCACACAGCTCTGTCACTGGCACCTCAGTCCACAGCCACAGCCCTCCCCTGACCATGTTATTTTAGTCCTGGAACCCCCATGCCCTTCCCAATCCTGCTATTCCAGCTCTCCTACTCCCATATGGCTTTGCCAATGCATCTCAGCGCTGACTAGCAGCACCCCCTGTTATTCACTGGTGCTGGATGAGACCAAGGCATGGCAAATGAGTCATGGCTTTGCAGTGCGGTATGACATTTCTAAAGGTCATTTTCATTTGGAGGTGCCCATGCAGAGACACCTCCTTGAGAAGTAGGGAGGTGAGAGTCCCTCTCTATACAGCTCGTACACAACCAGATCTGCAATCTTACAGTGGCTTCTTGACATCTTCTGGTTTCCTGAGCAATAAGCTAAAGAGATGTCAGCAGCTATCTACGGTATTTGGGTGACCAATTCCCATTAGAAGTAATGGGGCTTTGGCAGTCACCTCCTCTCTCTGGCTTTGGAAATCTCAACTAACGTGCTGGCTGCAAGGTAAATGAGCAGCCATTAGGAGGCGACTCTTTTGATGGCTGAAGGAACCAAGCATTTTTGTACAGATGTTGCCTGCATGACACTGATGAAAATGATGAATATGGGGAGGAGGGGGTTTTCAAATCCCCTTCCTCCATGTCCTACTGTAGCAATGTTGCCAGGAAAACAAGTTACCAAAAACCTCGTCCCATTGGCTGATAGCCTGTGAGATATATCTGAGAACTGCTGCATTGCAGAAAGTGCAGGAAGCCTGGAGAAAAGCTTTCCAACCTCTCGTTTGGTTGTGTCAAGGAAACAGTAATGATGCTTCTAGGACATTTCATTACACTACAAAAGCACATCCCATTTCAGCAGCAGATAATGACTATCTGGAGAAACCTTTGTGAACTTTACTCTAGCACTGTGGGGCTGTGCAGCAACCGGGGAGCTGGCTCTATCCCAGGATAATGTGATCTGAGATGAGTTGCCTGAGAAAGCAGTGCATGGGTGAATTCAGGAGTGCAGAAACACAGTTTGCATGCCCTGGCTAGAGCTGTGAAGCTGGGATACACCTAGAGAAGCATTTAAGGAGACACAGGGCTTGATTCTCAATTTGTCCCTGCACTTGAGGCAGGGAGCAAGTGAGTAGAAAGGGGATGTGATGTTTTGGGGTCCAACCCAGAGCAGTGAAGGTGCCACCTTACTTCTGCACTGCTGCCTGCAGAGTTGGGCCCTCAGTCAGCAGCCGCCACTCTTCAGCTGCCCAGCTCAGAAGGCAGCAGCGCAGGAGTAAGGGTGGCATGGTATGGTATTTTTGCCCTTGCTTGTGCGCTGCTGCTGGCTGTGCTGCCTTTAAAGCTGGGTGCCCAGCCAACAGCTGCCGCTCTCCGGCCACCCAGATCTGAAGGCAGCGCAGAAGTAAGGGTGATAATACTGTGACTACCCTAAAATAATCTTGTGACCTCCCTGCAACTCCCTTTTGGGTCAGGACCCCCAATTGGAGAAACACTAGTCTCTCCCCTGTGAAATCTATATAGTATAGGGTGAAAGCACACAAAAGATCAGATTTCATGGGGGGAGACCAGATTTCATGGTCCGTGATGTGTTTTTCATGGCCGCGAATTTGATAGGGCCCTACCAATAGCCCAAATCACATAGCTAAAGAAGGAGGAGTCATTGCTCCACATGCTGATCACTGCAACAAAGGTTGTCTGTGGCAGGGAGGTATGGAGAAAGAACAGGATCACCCATGCTCCGGCTAAGGGTACGTCTACCTTTGTGCTGGGCGGTGTGATTCCCAGCTTGCATAGACATACCCCCGCTAGGTCTGCTCAAGGTAGCACCTAAAAATAGCAGTGTATCCACGGCAGCATGGGCAGCCGCAAGGGCTAGCCACCTGCGTACAATCACACCTGACCACCTGGGTACGTACTTGGGCAGCTAGCCCAAGTTGTTGCCTCTCCCACCCCGGACACACTGCAAATTTATCCCATATACCAGCTCCAATGTATATGTACCCTGAGTCTTCAGCTTCTATCTGCAGGGGAGTTAGCAATGATTTTCCCCCTCTTTGCTTCCTCAGCTGGAGCATATCCTCATACTGGGGCTAGTTTTACTGACCAGGAATTTAACAAGCTTAACCAGATTACATCCCAAATACAGGGGAAAGAGGCACTTCTTTTGCCACTGTATGGGGGTCATAAGGTCATGATGTCACCAGATATCCCCTTATATGATTGTTGTGCTAATGTGCTGCCATTATAGATCCTGGTTGAATTTGCACCAAAGAAACATCTGAGCATCCAAATAGGTGTGGGGGAGGGGGCAATACTGAAACCAAACAAACAAACAAACAACCCACTCACCCACCCACCCACCCTTTGGAAACCATAAAGGAGTCCTGGAGCTGGAAGTATCGCTGCTGCTGTCTGAGCCAGGCCCCACACCATCATAAAAGCAGGCCCTCGGGGCACAGGCTCCTGACATCTGTTACCAACCCCCTCTAGACACATGTAGAGAGTCCCTCCCACATGTAGAAGCCCGTGTACTCCCAGGAGGTCAGGGCAGCCCGGGAGTCTCTTGATTAGTGAGGCAGCCTGGAGAATCCCATCCCATGGAGCAAGGAATCTAGAAGCCTGGAGAGCCCCAGCTGGAGTTCCCAGGGGCTTTTGGGGCTTCTAGGTTCTCCACTCCATGGCAGGGAGCCTGGAAGTGCTGGGGGCCCAGCACAAGATGGGGAGCCCTGCAGCCAGGTGCCTGGAAGCCTTGGCAACCCTGGGAGCTCAAGCTGGGACTCTCAGACTTCTAGGTCCCTGCTCCATGGCAGGGGACTCTTCAGGCTTCCCCCCACTCCAAGGGCTCCTAGGTGGTCTGCAACTCCCTAGGGGCAGCCCAGAGCATCTCCCAGAGTTGGAGCAACCAGATGCTGAACTTTGTTTGGAATAATTGAAGTGCAACATTTTGGGTTTTTCACAAGACATTGTCCAGGAATTTCTGTTCCTCGGGAAACATAGACATTTCTAGTTTTTGTTCTAATTTGGAACAAAAGCCTTTTTGAAGTGTAGAATTTCCCATGGAATAGAAATTCTGAGCTCTGACCAGCTCCAATCAACATTCCCTTTACCTCAGCCCTCTCTGGGGCACGCATTGCAGACAACCTGCCCCCTTTAACAGGGAACCACAATCCCTTATTTCCCCAATTCCCCACAAACACCCCCCCACAGTTCTGGGCACATGTCCTATTGCTCCTCTCCCATTGGTCTGCATGCGACTGAAGCGCCCCACTGGCAGGGTGGAGCAACTGGGCATCTGGAGGTAGAAATACTTGCACACTGATTCTCAGCTCTTACTGTCACCCTGCTCTGCGGGTGAAGGATGCTCTCTGCACTATCAGAGCCTTGCCTCACCTTTAATGCTCATACAGCCTACTGCTGCGGCTACCACAGCAAAATGGTTTTGCTTACACTCTGGTGACATTTCACTCCAAGTTCAGTCATTCCCTCTTCCCTGGAAGGTTATAACCTGCAGTTACTGTCAGTCGCCTGTCTCTGATTGCTGGGGCATTGCTCCAGTTCTGCTGCTGCACATGTACCTTCACTTCGAGCCCATCTGCATGGAGGCATGACTCACTCCTCCTAAAGCCTTGCCATTCAATTTTGGCAATGCGAAAGCCCGCGGAGTAGGGAGAAACAGCCTTCTTCACACTGAGATCCTCCCCGAGCCCTTCTCCCAGCCCCCAGCACAGGATGGGGACTAGGCCAATGTCAGGATGTGACCAGAGTGCTCTGTGGTACTAGTACTCTCTGCTTCCCAGGGCCTGCAAGCAGGTCACAGGAAGTAGAGTGGTAGCTACAGCAGACCTGAGGCTGCTCTAAGTTACACTGGGAGTCAGGCAGGGACTGTGGAATATGGTGTCTAAAATCTCCCTGTGACTGTAAGTGCCTCCCTCTGCCAGAAGGCAAGGGGCTCCCTGACCTGCTCAGTGTACCCCAACTCACTATTGCTATAACCTGTCTCTAAAATACCATACATCATAGGCTGCAATTCCCACCATCTCTCACAGATGAAAGGATGCCAGCAAGTCTCTAAAAGGTGTCATGTATCATGTCATTTGAAAACTAAAGCAGGCAGGTCACTGGGGAGTTGATAAACGGGTTCTTTCCAGACAAAGGAATAGGGATCCAGCTTGTATGTGCCTCCCATGGAAATTGAGCAAGGTGGGACAAAAGACAAAGGAAAGCACATGTTCATTTCAGGTAAACAAAGCCAAAGAAGAGCAAGTGAAAGAAACAGCAAAGAATCCTGTGGCACCTTATAGACTAACAGATGTTTTGCAGCATGAGCTTTCGTGGGTGAATACCCACTTCTTCGGATGCAAGCAGTGGAAATTTCCAGGGGCAAAACATCTGTTAGTCTATAAGGTGCCACAGGATTCTTTGCTGCTTCTACAGAACCAGACTAACACGGCTACCCCTCTGATACTTGACACCAAGTGAAAGAAAGGCATCACTTAACGCACTCAGTGGGGGATGGGGACTGCCCCCCCAAGAAGCCTGCCTGCCTCTGGAAGCAGGGTCAATGAACTTGGAGAAAGAGACTTCGCAAAGGTTTATTGGGCTCTACCGAGAGAGGCAGAGAACCCCTACATTATCCTCCACCCGAGGAGACCAGGAAAACCAGCACCTTGCACTCTGGGGAGCCTAACAGCTACTCAGCCATGGCTGGAAAGGGAAGACTGGTGAAGAAACCACCTGGAACAAATACTGTAGCTTGTTACGCTGGGGCTGAGCCATTAGAAAGTGTATTTTTACTTCTGGTTGTAACCCTTTCAATCCTTATCCCTTGTACTTGAACTCACTTAAATCCCTTCTCCTTTTAATTAAATAAATGTTTGACTTCTTACCAAAGACAAGTCCGTGCTTTGATTGAACTGAAGTGACTGTCATGACTCATGATAACAAGCTGCTGTTTCTGTCTCATTAAAGGAGCAGCAAACCTAATTACTTTCAGGAGAGGCCTGGACACTGCAGGGAGACTGTCTGGCTGGGGGAAATCTGAGAGTGTTGGAGTCACTCTGCAAACAGGAACTGGGTAGAGGCAGTGTGACCTGTATGCATGTACACTGGCTGTTGATATCTGGGCTGCAGCATAGCATTTAAGTCATATCATCTTTACTTCTGTGCTGCTGCTGGTGGTGTGGCTCTGCCTTCAGAGCTGGGATCCCGGCCAGCAGCTGCCGCTCTTCATCTCTGAAGGCAGCGCCACCACAACCAGCAGCGCAGAAGTAAGGGTAGCAGTACTGCAACCCCCCCACTACAATAACTTTGCTCCCCCCCCACAACTCCTTTATGGGTCAGGACCCCTAAAATTACAGAACTGTGAAATTTCAGATTTAAATAGCTGAAATCATTAAATTTACAATTTTTAAAATCTTATGGCCATGAAATTGACCAAAATGGACCGTGAATTTTGTTGGGTCCTAGCTATTGTGGTGGCAAAGGCCCTCTGACTATACTGGACCCATTTGGACAGACTCTGACACCTGCACCCACACTGAATCA
Organism: Mauremys reevesii; assembly: GCF_016161935.1. Taxonomy (NCBI): domain Eukaryota; kingdom Metazoa; phylum Chordata; order Testudines; family Geoemydidae; genus Mauremys; species Mauremys reevesii. The sequence goes on from NC_052631.1 coordinate 62,073,524, forward strand.
CCAACCCCAAGAACTCAAAAATCACGAGTTTGGCTTAAAAATCAGGAGATTTCTAAACAATACTGACTATTGGTTTTCCTTTGCCTTCTGGTCTCTGAGCATTTTGCCTCCATTCAGGTCACATTTTCCAGGTTTTCTTTACAGCCACAAAGGCTAGAAACATACCTACTTTAGCAACATAGGAACTGCCTGACTGGATCAGACCTAAGATCCATCTCATTCAGTATCCTGTCTCTGACAGAGACCAACCACCTGCTGCTACGGAGGAAGGTGTAAGGACCCTGGAGTAGGCAGATGTGAGATAATCTGCCCCATGGAGCTCTCATTTTGATCCCTAATAGTAAGAGATTGGGTTAAACTCTGAAGCATGAGATTTAATTTTCCTTCCAAAACTTGTTGACATTAATTATGGTAACTCTTGATATTCCTGTTGTCCATACAAATGTTCACTTCTTTTTTAATCATGTTAAATTTTGGCTGCAGTGACTTCCTGTGGCAGCGAGTTCCATAGTTTAATCACATGTGTGAAAAAGTCTGTCCTTTTAGTGGTTTTTAATTTTCCAGCCTTCATTTTCATTATTGTCCCCTTGGTCTGGTTTTGTGACACAGGCAAATTTCCCAACCTGCTGTATCTAGACCAGTGAGTATTTTATATACTTTTATCATGTACCCTTTGATTCATTGCCTTTCTAAGGTAACAATCCCAATCTTTTCAGCCTCTCTTCAACTGAGAGTTTTTGAGACACTTGATCTTAATTTTGCAAGCATCTTATGGACACAGGTGACGATACTGCATGCAATATGCAAATGAGGCCACCCTATATAGAGGCATTCTAATATTCTGCATATTACTCACCATCCCATCCCATATGCATCCTAATATCTTATTAACTTTTTAATCTTTTTGGTTTAGACGATTTTAAGTGAAAACAGATGACTGAATAAATGTAAAATGCATAACTAAGGTAGGGGCATGAAGCCTTCGTTAATGAGGATTGTGAAACACACCGAAATCCTAACAGTCAGTGGCACAGCAGACACAAAAACTCATGGTCTCTGGGTTTGCAGCTCAGTACACCTTCCCCAGAGCTCCTGGGAAGGGAAAGGAGGAAGAAAAGATGACTGTCTCTCAAAAATACATGGCATTTTACAAGTTCTATGGTAAATGAAAGACCTGGAGAGGAGTGAGCATCCTGTGACACCGGGCAGCCCTGTAAAGACACAGAGAGCAATTTCTCCCTTCTTGCTATGTTATTTACAAAGGCGTTACATTCAAGAATAAATGGAACAGACAAGTATTGATCTCCAGATCAGAAGTGCAGCAGAACAGCAGAAGGCATAATGTTTCCTCTTAAAAAAGAGGAGGGGAAAAAAAGGCAAAAGAAGGCAACAGGGTCTTCTTAAATGTCAGATAAAATAAGCTGCAGGAAGATATATCTGTCTTCTCCAATATTGAGTTTAACCCCGAGAAAACAGCCTGTACATCGAAGAAGATGCAAAAGACACTTATTGAAGATAAGGTCTATAAAAGTGAAATTCAAGCCATCATTAAAAATCTTTGAAGTGTCATAGAAGAATTAGCAGCCTGAGTCACCAGACCACTAGCTGGCTGGAATAAGCAGGCAGACACCATCACAGGCATGGATGAAAGGTTGGAAAAGAAAAAAAATATTGACCAAAAATAGCTGCAAAAGACAAAACAACTTGTTGCTGAGAGAACAAAAAAGAAAGGAGCAGAAAACTCCTCTGTGCAGACTTATAGAGCCCATAATTCTGGTTCCTCCCATTCTGCACCAACAGTCTTCCCTAAAGGCTATGAGCCTGATCCTACTCCCATTGAAATCACTATAATTTTACCATTGACTTTTATGGGGTCTGGATCAGACCCTTTGGGCCTGATCTAACAAATATTTAAGCATATACATAACTTTAAGCATATAAGTAGTGTCACTGACATCATCAATGCATATATTTTAAGGCCCAAAGGGACCATCACATAGGCCAAATAAATTCATCCAGTGATTCCTACATCAAGCCCATATCTGGTAGTTGAGCTAGAGTACCATATATTTTTTAGAAGGAGACAATGAATCTTTATTCAAAGACTCCAAGGGATGGAGAATACACCACATCCCTAGTGAAGTTGTTCCAATGGTTACTTGCCTTAATGGTTAAAAGATTATCTCTAGCCTGAATTTATCTAGTTTCAGCTTCCAGCTGTTGGATCTTTTTCTGCCTTTGTCTGCTAGATTGAAGAGCTCTCTTCTGTCAGAAATCTTCTCCCATTGTAACTACTTACAGACAATGATCAAGTTGCCTCTGGACTTTTTGCTATGATAAATAAACCAAATAGATTGAGGTTCTTTAGTCTCTCGCTGTGAGGCTTGTCCAGATCTCAGATCTTTCTTGTGGTCCTTTTCTGAACCTTTCCAATTTTGCAACATCCTTTTTGAAGCCTGGACACCAGAACTGGATGCAGTATCCAGAATCGGTCTCACCAGTGCTGCATATAGAGCTACTCCTGTTTGATATGCCCATATTTATAAGGCTAAGTTTCACATTAGCCCTCTTAGCCACTGCATTGCACTGGAGCTCATGGTTAGTTGGTTCTCCACCATGATCCCTGAGTCATTTTCAGAGTCGCCACTTTCCAGGACACAGTCCCTCCTCCTGTAAGTGTGACCTACGTTCCTTGTGCCTAGCTGTATGGCCTGAAATTTGACTGTATTAAAATGCAGGTTGTTTAAATGAGCTCACTTGACCAATCAGAAAGTTAGGAGCTATGGCTGCTTGGCCGTGAGGTGGTTGGAGCCCAGCTGAAGTGGGTGTATAGAAGGGATGGGTGGAAAGTTGGACAGACAGGTTATTTCTGGTGTTAAAAATGCTTGTTACTGGCACAGATACTGTGTAGAGAGGGAAGAGGAGCTCATAATATGGGATAGTTCATATTAATCTTAGTGGAGGCAATAAGGGACTGCACTGGCAATACGACTTTTCAGTTACCTTACGACTGTCCCTCCCTGTGAGTTTTAACAATCAGGGTTGTGGGAATCGTCCTGCTGAGAATGATGGTCCTCAGAACCGCAGGATTCTCACCCCCAGACTGCTTGCTTAGGCACAGAAGAAGAGAGAAATTGACAGACTGGATCCAGCCCAGTCTCCTGTCTCTAACAGGAAGGTGCATGAAACCCTGCAGGGGGCAGTTATGGGATCACCTGTCTATGGGAAAGCCTGGGTTCCTGTTACTAAACTGGTAAACAACAGATATGCTGCTTGTTTGGCTGCTTAGGAAATCTGATGTGAGAGTGAAATGTCTGGAACATTCAGGCTGTTTTGTCAGTCGCTGGTCTCTTGAATTGCTCATTTTTCTCTGAATAGTCATGGAACGCATGGCCCAGCTCTCCATGCTGCAGCTGCTGGTGTACCTCCTACCTCCCTGTAACAGTGACACCCTGTACCAGCTATTGCAGTTCCTGAACAAGGTGGCACAGCATGCCCAGGATTCCACAGGTCCAGAGAGACAAAAGGTACTGGCTTCAAATGCTTGTGCACTGAGACTGTATGTATCTTATTATATGGAGATATACCTATCTCATAGAACTGGAAGGGACCTTGAAAGGTCATTGAGTCCAGTCCCCTACCTTCACAGCAGGCCCAAGTACTATCCCTGACAGATTTTTGCCCTAGATGGCTCCCTCAAGGACTGAGCTCACAACCCTGGGTTTAGTAGGCCAATGCTCAAACCACTGAGCTATCGCTCCCTGCAAGTGTCCAACCCGCAGCACCCCTGCAGCACAGCTAGGGCCTGAGAAGGAGGCCTGGGACCTACAAGGAACAGACTGTGAACTGCCCTGACATCTTCTGTAGGGATGGTAACATAGGAAGGACAGTGGCAGTTGCTTGCCAGTGATCTGTGCCTCTTTACTTTTCCAGTTTATGCAGCATCAGAGTACAGTGTTCTAAAAGGATTTCCCATGTTTTCTGAAGAGTGGCTTTGGGTTGTGATGGGATCCCATATAAGCTACATCCTTCCCACATTATGCCATGGCCTCAAAAGGCATTACTCTTGTATTTCTATGCCTCTGGTTTCCTGTACTGTATACTGGCTGGCAATATATGTCAAAATTGAAGGGCTCTGGTTAATTATTCTGCACCCAGCACTCTGCAGTCCTTCTTCTGCAGGAGTCCTGTTCACATTGCTCAAGGACTAGGGGGTTTGAAAACAGTCAGTTTCAGGGATAGTTCTAAATGGTTAAGCTAAACATGGAAATCTGGACTCCCCCCATACTGAAAACAACCTGAGCCATCCCAGCTCCTCGGTGTTCCTCCAGCCATACCACCTTGTGCTGTGAGCCTGTCAGATCTAGCAAGCTAAATGAGGTTGGGTTAAAAATTCCCAGAAAAACCTACACAAAGTAGCATTTGGTGTTAGTGACTAGGCAGGAGCACCCTTTCTGCTGTGTCAGCACAGAGCCACTTGACAGCACAGCACTGAGGTAGCTGCAGGAGGTGCTTTGTACCAGATGAGATACACAACTGAAGTCCTGACCATCTGTGGTCATTTAAAGATCCCATGCAAGAATTGGGAAAGTATCCCTGGTATCCTGGCTAAATTTCCATTTAGAGGCTGTTGGCAAGATGAATTACCTGCAGCATCCTTAAATTGCCTGTGCAGCTACAATTGAGCATAATACATATTATATGACATTGTCTACTTCCTGTCCTGAAGTGTTCTATACTGTTTCTGTGTATTGTTTAACAACTGTCATGTTCACCTCAGAGATGGCGGGTGAAGTTGTTCTTGTATATAGGCTGTAGAGCAGGGGTCCCCAACGCGGTGCCCGTGGGCTCCATGGTGCCCGCGGGGGCATCAAAATGTGCCCACATCCTGGCCGGCGGTCAAGCATCCGCCGAAATGCCACCGAAATTTGGCGGCATTTTGGTGGCGACACCTCTCGATGATGCTGCTTGCCGCTGACAAGTGGCGTCATCAAGAGGTGTCGCCGCCGAAATGCTGCCGAAATTTGGTGGCATTTTGGAGGATGCTCAACCGCCGCCACAGTCCTTTGTCTGGCGCCCGCCAGACGAAAAGGTTGGGGACCACTGCTGTAGAGTGACTTGGGATGGAACGGGCTATGGAAATGTTATTTGTTACTTTATTATTTGAGCTGTGAAACTGAGATCCCAGCATGTGGGACAGGTAGAAAGGTCGGACTGATGCTTATAGAAGGTGGGAGGGAGGGAGCTTTCAGACACTGCAAGCCAGCTCAAAAAATTCTCCTTGGCCTGCTTGCTGATCTAGTGGAAGCACAATGGCAGATAGAGTCTTTGCTTACAGGGTAGCAGAGACTAGGGTGGAGAAGGAGCGTCTCACTGTGCTAAGAACAAACCCTGTTCTTCTCCTGGGAAGTGGTACTCAGCAGCCTTCCTTTTGCCTCAGTCATGGGGCAAGGGAGAGCACCTGGAGCGAGTTGTGTTACTGGGTCGATGTCTGAAACTAATTTTTGTGTTTGGTTGTTAGATTCCTGGAAATAAAATGACAGCCTCAAATTTGGCTACAATTTTTGGCCCCAACCTGCTGCAAAGAGAGAAGCTTCTGGAGAGAGACCCCAGTGCCCATGCCATGGAAATCGAAAACAGCGCTTCTATCATCCTCGTGCTCCAGAGTTTAATTGAGAACTATGAAGCCTTGTTCATGGTAGGGAAGGAGGCATTTACAATGAACACATTTCCTAATCTTCCCCTCCTCTTTGCAGTCTCCTGTCATGGCAGTCAGGGGCGGCTTCGGCGGACCTCCCTCAGGTGTGCCGCCCCAGATGGCAGTGGAACGGTGCAGCGGCCACAGCCTGCCTTCTTAGTAGGGAGCTTTGTAACTGGCCTCAGAGACTTGATTTGTTCATTATGTAAGCGGGAGAATGGTCCTGCTATTGTGGGGAACCTTCCTAGCTTCTGCACTACCCCGGTGAAATGGGCTAGTGGATGGATCTGAGTCCTCGCTCCCACTTCCTTTACCCAGAGGCCTCCCTGCCCTTGAGGACTCCCCTTGCACTCTCCTGTCTGGCAGAATCCTCGTAACCCCGACAAGGCTGGGCCCAGGATTCCTGGGGGCCTCGGCCTCCAACCCTGGTGTGGTCACCTAGGACAGGGACTAGGGTGTCCCCACTCCAGGGTGCTCTCTCTGCACTGGGCACCTCCCTGACCCACTGATCATTTCATACAATTTAAAGCAAATATAAGTTATTTAATCAACAATTAATTGAAAAAAGAATAAGGAAAAATGGGAAAGATTAAAGGAAAACACATCACTCCGCTCTGTGGCAGGGAACATTACAAACAGTGTCTCTGGAATGTCAGGGCCATTCACAGTCTGTTCCTTGTAGGTCCCAGGTCTCCTTCTCAGGCCCTGGCTGTGCTGCAGGGATGCTGCGGGTTGGACACTTGCTCTGGTGGTGGCCACACAGCTCCGGGCTTTGGGTGGTGGGACCCTTCTTCCCAGCATCAGCCCCCCGTCGGGTTAAGAGCCCCCTCCCAGCCTGGGCTGCAAGGACCCTTGGCTGGGGGTGTCTTTCTGTGCTGGGCCCTTTGCCCAGGGTCCCTCCTCGGCTGGCCCCAGTTGCTCACCACACCCGGCTTCAGACTGCTCCAGCTCCACTGTTCTAGCTCCGGCTCCACCTTGCCTCAGCACGGCTGCTGCTGCTCTTCTCTGCCTCCAGCCCCCGGGATGCTTCTCTGGCCCCTCTGGCTATGTGGCTGCAGCCCTGCTCCCAGCACAGGGTCTGCTCTGTGGGCTGCTTCCGTGATTCTGCTCCCAGCTCTAGGGTGAACAGATCACCACACTGAAATATGTGCCATCAGCCCTGCCCATAGTCCACCCCCGCTCCTCCCAGGCTCCATCCCCACTCTGCCCCAGGTCCCGCCCCCTCCCCGCGCCCTTCCTCATCCCCTGGCCTGATGCTGGCTTGCTGCATCCCTCCTCAGTCCCCCCACCCACTGCTTGCCTACCTGCCCGCTTGCTCGCCTGCCACTCACCCACCCCCCACCTCTTTCCGTCCCTGCACTGCCCTCGCCCCGCCCCCATTCCATCCCCTTCCCCCAAGTCCCAGTCCCTGCCTCTTCTCCGCCTCCTCCCCTGAGCACACCATGTCCCCGCTCCTCCCTCCTCCCTCCTGGAAAGTGCTAAGTTCCACCAAACAGCTGTTAGGCGGCAGAGAGTGCTGGAGTGGGGGAGGAGCGAGGATGCGGCGTGCTGGGGGGAGAGGGGGTGAAGGAGGCGAGGAGGGGGGGACGTTGGCTGCAATTTTTTCCCATGGGTGCTCCAGCCCCAGAGCACCCACAGGGTCTGCACTTCCCCTCCCACTCGCTTCCTTACCTGAGTATCGGGACAAACCGCATCCCGATCGTACATTGATCGGGATGCGGGACAAAGGGTTAAATATCGGGACAGTCCCGATTTTATTGGAACATCTGGTGACCCTACCCAGCTCTGACTTGTTTCCCGGACTACTTTTCTGGCCCCTCTGGCTCGGCCCCATTCTGTCTGATCCAGGCAATTCCAACTCACGTGGAGGACGGGACCCACCCTGGCCTCCTTACTCCCTGATTAGCCTGCCCACCCTGTCAATCAGGCTGACCTGGAGCATTGGCCTCTCCCCATTCTTTAGTATTGGGAGCTAGCCAACCAAAACACCCCCACTGAATGTTAGTAAGGGGAAAACAGTCCCCTTACACTTGTATTGATATGAGTTGTGTGGTAGAGATTCATTCTGGGTCACATCGTGATTGGTCCAGGCAGGGGAACAGGGGCAGAAGGTCGTACAAGGAACTCTCTCCCTCTTTCTCTTCCCCTCTCAACTTCTGCAGCTCATGCAAAGACCAATCACAGAGCAGGCTCTGTGACCAGGAACTGCTCACCTCTTACCACTTTCTGAGACCAATCACCTGGATGCGGGAGAGGAGTGGCAGGACCAAGGGTTCAGCCCCATTGCACTGCCCTGCCAAGCCGTGCCAGCTCCCTGGGAGAGGGATTTGCACTATCCTCATTCACAGATAGGCCAGAAGGGACCCTTATGGCCATTAGTCTGAGTTCCTGCAGGCACAGGCCAGAGAGTCATCCCAGAATTTCTCCCTGTACACCCCCCGCTGCACAATTGGCCAGATCTGTTCTGGGGTTTGTTTGTTTTTTACCTTCCTCTGAAGCATCAAACATTCTCCACAGCTGCAGCTGAGACACCAGACAGGGTGGAGCAGTGCTCTGAGCTGGTACAGAGAATTCTCTTTCTAAGTGTTTGGCTGGTGTGCCTTGCTCACATGCTCAGGGTCAAACTGATGGCCAGGTTTCTATTTGGGAAGAAACTTCCCGCCAGGTCAGAGAGACAGGGACCTTGTTTTTCCCCCCACTTTCCTTTGCAATATGGGGTGTGAATCACCTACTGGGATCACCTGGGCATCTCACATTTGGGTGAAATTTGATGGCCTGTGATATACAGGAGGGCAGACTAGATGATCTAATGGTCCCTTCTGGCCTTAAATTCTATGAAAACTATGAAAATCGGTGAAGATCATTTCCAGGCTCTGCAGAGTGACATGAAACAACTCTGACCAAATGTTCCACCTCAGTGAGAAAATCAGGACTGCTTTTGAAAGACAGGACAGATTCAGGCACAAAGAAAGAACTTATGATGGATTATTTCAGGACCAAGAAAGAGCTGACCCATGAGGACAGACAGGGTCAGAGGAAACTACCTAAAGGCTCAAAGGAGATGACAACACAACTGTCATAGCAACTAGCTTCTGCACATGTGCCTGTATCACCCGCCCAGTGATGCAGGTCAATAATACATGTGGAGCTGTCGCCTGCTCTCTAGCTTACTCACACCTATTCCAAAGGCATTCCACTTCTGCACGGGGACAGGGAAAACAATTGGCATCTCCAAGACATGCAGCCCTATGTGTTTGGGTTTGTATAATGAAGTCTATTCAGAAAATATATCTCTGGGTGAAGAGGACATCAATCATACGAAGGCATTTGATTTGGTTTGGAGGGAAGCATTATGGAAAGTAGCAAAATCATATGGCGTTCCAGATAAGATAATTGCAATTATAAATGTTCGGTACAAAAAGTCCTGTAGTGCTATAAGAATTAAGAAGCTGGTTTAAGTCAAAGTTTGGTGTAAGACAAGGGGGCATGGAATCACCACTGCTTTTCATCCTGTTCTTTAACTGCATGGTAAGAATGTTAGATGAGTGGGAGGGTATGACATTGGAGGATCTAGAATCTTTTGCTTATCCAGATGACATTGTACAAGTGGCAGACACATTTGAATTAATGATAATACTCTTTGCTCCCTTGGAAAATTGTTATAGTCCTTGTGGACGTACAATAAATGCCAAGAAGATGAAGTGGTTGTTCCTTGGAAAAGGGGTAATAGATAAAGTGTTGAAAGGTAGCAGTGGTGATGTTGCAGAACAAGTAGAATGCTATGTGTATTGAGGAAGCCTGGTCACTCCACCAAGGGTTCCATCAAGGATGAAGTTAAAAGGCAATGTGCCTTAGCTACATGTGCTGAACTGATGAAATTTATGGATTGATGAAAACATTCTGTTTGGTTCCAAAGTGCTGTCAGGGTTACTCACTGGTCTGGAAGCAGCATCATTAAATAAAACAGACATCAGAAAGCTGGAGGCAGTCGAGATGAGTTCTTTGAAAGATGGCGGGTGTAAGGTGGAACAATTTAAAGACAAATGAAGAAGTTAGAAGGAGAGTAGGAAGTGAAATCAAGGTATGGGATTGGCTACAATTGACAAAATTATGATGGGGAGGACACTGCAGAAGACAAACAAATGAAGGGATGACAAAGAAAATAATCCAAGCAGAACCAAGGTCAGTTCAGCTTAAAGGCCGGCCAATGATTAGATGATGAAACATGGTATGCAGGGACATGACCTGGCTAGGCAGGGGAAAGGTATCTACATAGCAAAAGTATGAGCCCACCCATCAGTTTCCTCCTCTTAAACATCAAATCAAAGGGAAAATGTAAAAAAGGTTGCATCTAATACATAAGGAAAAACCCACAACAAGCAATGAGCTGTAATAGCAACTGGAGGTAACTTGTACCTGTATCTCAGTGATCAGTATGCTCCATCCCCAGTTCCCAAGTGCACACAGTGTTTCTAATTGGGCTGCATGCTAAACGCAGGCTCTGGCAGTTAGAAATAAGTCTTAGGGGACATGGCTTGTCTTTTTGCTGCTCATCAACTGCATCAAGTGTGGTTGGCTCCTGACTCCAACTCACCTTTGTTTTAACACATATGATACAATCGGAAGATGTATCAATCACCACATGAGTCCCTGAACTGTTACAGCTCAGCCATCTCCACTTGACTTTCAGCAGCCCACACCAGCTGTGCATATAAGTGAATCTGCAGTGCCACAAGGTATGTAATCTGGGGATGGCTTCATGGGCCATGGCAAAAGCAGTGATGAAGACCCCATTAATGTTGTGCTGTGGGAAAACAGTTCCAGTCTCAGCCCATTTTTAATAATTCTAGTATCATGCACTTTGTCTCGTACTCTATGTACATGTTCAGGAACCTGCTGTGATGATTCATTGAGGCCTACGTCACTAAATAGTACCCTTTTGGCCATGTTCTCATGGGCTTGTGTCAAGGTTCCTTCCCCACTCTGAACTCTAGGGTACAGATGTAGGGACCTGCATGAGAACCTCTAAGCTTAATTATCAGCTTAGATCTGGTTTTACTGCCACCACCCAAATCCTTTAAGAGTTATTTGGGAAACTCTGTCTACCTTCCCCCCAGACTATCTCCCTCCCAGTAGCCTTGAGAGACTTCTCCACCAAGTTCCTGGTGAACACAGATCCAAACCCTTGGATCTTAAAACAAGGAAAAATCACTCACGTTCTTAAAAAGAAGACTTTTAATTAAAGAAAGAAAGAAAGAAAGAAAGAAAGAAAGAAAGAAAGAAAGAAAGATAAAAATCATCTCTGTAAAATCAGGATGGAAAATAACTTTACAGGGAAATCAGATTCATAGAGCCCAGAGGAACCCCCTCTAGCCTTAGGTTCAAAGTTACAGCAAACAGTAAACCCTCTTAGCAAAAGGAACATTTACAAGTTGAGAAAACAAAGATAAAACTAACATGCCTTGCCTGGCTGTTACTTACAAGTTTGACATATGAGAGACTGGTTCAGAAAGATTTGGAGAGCCTGGATTGATGTCTGGTTCCTCTTAGTCCCAAGAGCGAACCACCCCCAAAACAAAGAGCACACAAACAAAAGCCTTCCCCCCCCCCCCCATACCTTCTTGTCCCCTTATTGGTCCTTTGGGTCAGGTGTCAGCCAGGTTACCTGAGCTTCTTAACCCTTTACAGGTAAAAGGATTTTGGTGTCTCTGGCCAGGAGGGATTTTATAGTATTGTACACAGGAAGGCTGTTTCCTTCCCTTTATAGTTATGACAGCTTGTCTCTTTGGGCACATGAGTTCAGTCTCTAGTGCAATACAGATTGGGAAGCCCAGTTATTTAAACCCCTCAAAGACTTTTATTGGCCTTCCTTGATTTCATGATTTTGGGCTACTTCTATGTAATGCCATCCAACTAGAGCTGAGCAAATTGATTTTTTTTTTTGGCTCAGGAGGCCAAACCAAACAATCCTGAAAATATTTCAGTTTAGTTCAAACAAAAACTTGCATTTATTTTTGGTTTCTCTCACTGAAATGAGAAAACTGGAAAAAAATCATTTCAGTTTGAACAAAACATTTTGTTTGACTCTAAACAATTTTTTCTTCATTTTTTTGTTTTCATTTTTACAACATAAATTAAATTTCTAAACAAAATGCCGTTTTTATATCGTAAGTCCAAACATTTAATTTCAAAATGGCTGAAATGAAATGTTTGACTTTTTTGAAAAAGTTTTCCATTTTTTTACTGCCCGAAACTATTTGCTGAATTCGATCTGAATTTACTAGCCTCCATCCAGCTCTAAATGCAAATTTCCATAACAGCAGCACCCAGGAGGCACTGTCTGGGAAAGCTAGTTTCCACAGCTCAGTCCTTCCAGTTGTGGTCAAGAGGCAGATCCCTAAGCAGAGCTCCACTGCCTCAGTGACTACCATCCTGGAGTGCGGTACAAAATAAACTGCTGCATGAGGAGGTGTGGGGGTGGAGTTGCAACAATAACTCCCTTCACTGCTGGTCTCACTCTCTGGCTCTCCACAAGTCCTGCAGCAACCTCCTCCGCCACCATGCTGCAGAACCACAGATACCTGGTGATGACTTTCAAAGCCCCAGCAGAAATCTCTCTGGGTGACAAGGCATGCAAGTTGAGCCATCTTCCTGGCCTTTATTTTGAGACAAAGACTGAGAAATTATACCTTATATGAGTGTCCTATGGACTTACGGGAGTTTGACATCTTCTCCAACAATTCCACAAGGGCTCCCAGAAGGCCTTTTGAAATCTCCCAGAAGCCACGGCTTCAGGAAGATGTGCTGGAAAGTGCAACCACAACAGTAGAGTTAGTTTGGGCCCATGGTGCTCCGGAACCACACTGGTCAGTCCTACTAGTTCAATGATCAATTCTTTACCGCCCACCTTGCCCATTGTCTAGGAATCTCTGCAGAGTAATCTCCCAGTTTGACAACGCAGCCTTGTTCTCTGCTCAGACTCGCTAGGAAAAGTGTGAAGTAATATATTCATGTAAAGTCAGTGCATTGTGTTTGTGGGTAAACAGCACAAGTCTTTAGGCCTTGCAGCAAACCCTTGTGTGTTTGGAGAGTAGTGGCTTAGTTGTTTCTGCTTGTTTTTCCTCTGAGAGGAGCAGGTGCCATATTTACCTGTCTCTGTGACTCTTGCAGGTGTCTTCAGAGGTGCAGCATGACATCCTAAGGAGGCTGTTTCAGACAGAGCCTGATGTCATTGACTATCTCTTGCGCAGGAAGTTCAACACCACTCTGTAAGTCCTTGTCAAGAAAGAATTTGAAGTGCTGCTGCTGGGGTGCCTGGGCCATTAGCTTTGCAGAAACCAAGCTTTTTGCAAAATGGCAGCAAATTCACATCAGTGACAATTTTGCAAATTATTCCTTCTGTTCTCTTCCCTGCCACCCTCACTCTCTCCCTCCTCCCCAACAACCCTTTCTGTCCCTTCCCTCTGAATTCCCAGTCTTTTGTCCCCCAGGCCCCTCCTTCTTGCCAAAATATTCCCTACCCCTACTGCTTCCTGTCCCCCTCAAACAGCATGTTCCCCCTCCATCTTCCCCAGGCCATTCCCTCCTTCCTGCCCTAAAAGCTGCCCTCTTCATCCCCCCACAAAAATTCCTCCCATCTTCTGTTTGCTCCTCCTCCCAAATATTCCTCTGCTCCCAGTGTCTCTCTGAGGCAAGCACCTACAGTGCCCCCCTCACTCAGCCCTCCTGTCTCCATACCTCTCAGGGCACATCTACACTGCAATAAAACATCTGCATCTGGCTGTGTCAGCTGACTCAAACTTGCGGAGCTCGGGCTGCGGGGCTATAAAATTGCAGTATAGATGGAGCCCAGGCTATGGTACCCTCTCCCTCTCCAACCCCTTCCACAAACCCATTCCAGACTACCTTCCTGGATGTTGGCTGTGCCTGTATGCATGCACCTGTTACTGTCTGCCTATGCCTACATGCGTGTGCACCTGACAGTGTCTATGTGCTCCTGTGTGAAGCATGCTTGTGCCTGTGAGTTTGGCTGTGTATGCATACGTAGACTGTGTTTGTGCCTGTATCTGTGTATGTGCAGGCATCTGTGCCTCTGTGTATACGTTCATAGATTTCTAGATTCCAAGGCCAGAAGGGACCATTGTGATCATGTAGTCTGACCGCCTGGATAACATAGGCCAGAGCACTTCTCCCAAATTATTCCCAGAAAAACATCCAAACAATTTAAAAATTGCCAGTGATAGAGAATCAACCATGACCATTGTTAAATTGTTCCAATGGTTAATTTCTCTCGCCATTAAAAATATATGCTTTATTTCCAGTCTGAATTTGTCTAACCTCAACTTCCAGGCACTGGATTGTGTTTTACCTCTCTGCACTAGATTGGACAGCCCATTATTAAATATTTGTTCCCTGTGTAAATACTTATAGACTGTGATCAAGTCACTCTTCAACCTTCTCTTTGTTAAACTAAATAGATTGAACTCCTTGAGACTATTACTATAAGGTATGTTTGCTTAATCATTCTTGTGGCTTTTCTCTGACCCTTCTCCAATTTATCAACATCCATCTTGAATTGTCAATACCAGAACTGGACACAGGATTCTAGCATCGGCCGGCCGTACCAATGCCAATTAGGAGGTAAAATAACCTCTCTGCTCCTACTCGAGATTCCCCTGTTTATGCATCCCAGGATCGTATTCGCCCTTTTGGCCACAGCATAGCACTAGGAGCTCATGTTCAGCTGATTATGCACCATGATCCCTCAAGATCTTTTTCAGAGTCATTGCTTCCCAGGATAGAATCCACCATCATGTAGAGATGCCTACAATCTTTGTGTAGATGGATACACTTACATTTGGCTGTTTTAGAACACACATTGTTTGCTTCTGCCCATCTTACTAAGTGATCCAGATCGCTCTGTGTCAGTGACCTGTCTTCTTCATTATTTACCACCCGCCCCACTCTTTGTGCTATCTGGAAATTTTATCAGTGATGATTTTATGTTGCTATCTTCCAGGGCATTAATAAAAATGTTAAATAGCGTAGGGCCAGGAACTGATCTCTGCAGGACCCCACCTGTAACACACCCACTCGATGACGATTCCTTGTTTACAATTCATTTTGAGACCTATCAATTAGCTACCTTTAAACTATTTAATTTGTGTTGAGTTAATTTGATATTGTTTTAGTTTTTTAATCAAAATGTCATATGGTACCAAATCAAATGCCTTACAGAAGTCTAAGTATATTAACTATTATCTTTACCATCCAAATTTGTAATTTTCATCAAAAAAAGATGTGTTAGTTTGACAGGATCTATTTTCCATAAATCCATGTTGATTGGCATTAATTATAGTACCCTCCTTGAATTCTTTATTAATCAAGTCCCACATCAGCCGCTCTGTTATCTTGCCTGGGATCGATGTCAGGCTGACAGGCCTATAATTACCCAGCTCATCCCGTTTACCCATGCACCAGTGGCTGTGTCTGCTTGTATCTATGTGTTGTGAGACTCATAGGCCAGTTAGCTCAGGTATTTTTAGGTTGACAGTCTGCTATCCACCCAGGGCTTCAAAGATTCTCAACCCATGTGGCTTATTAAAAGAAATGTGACTGCATCAAATTTATACACTTTATTAAAATGCTTAAACTAAAATTAGACCAAGAAAACATATCACCAAACCTAAACTATTATTAATAAATATTAATTTAACTTAAAAATAAAGGAGCTATCAAATCATGATCTAATCAACAACCCAAACAAGTTAGTCTCTATATTGGATTGGTATGCAAGCATAAAATTAGTTAAATCATCACATTAATAACAAAAACAATCAATGCTTATAAATTCGACAAAAGAATCTGAGAGATGGCTGTCCACTTGGTTAAATTTATGTAAATTCCAAGTAAAGAATTTCACTGATGTCAATGAAATCTATAACTTAAAGCTGGTTCAACCTCTTAATACTGAAACCAAATTATTATCTAATGTCCAAACCACAACTTCAAAGCCAATTATAAGGATTCATTTTTAGACTTAAGTTCTACCTCCCCATGCTCCTCCTCTTCCTCAAAGATGTTATAATACAGACTTTAGCAGCATATTTGTGAAAAGCAGAAGTTTGATGATTATTTACCAGAAATAACAGATGACCACTTCAAATTTCTCAGGACCGTTCGACATAGAACACACTTTCATGAGCGTTTTTATGAGACAATATTTAGGGCTGTTGAAAGCTGGGAACTTTTCTTTCTGGGGTCTTCCCCGTGTGGGCTTTACGGGTGATTAAACACAGGCACACAGTCACATGTCCACCTTCACTCCCTAAAAATAAAGAAAATTAAAATGTTGGGATGTCTCCCAGTTAATAATAAACAAAAGATTTTTTTTTTAAAGAGAAGAAAAATAAGATACTTATGATCACTGGGGTTCCAAACCCTCCAGCTCTCACTGTCTTCTGGAATCTCCTAGAGCAGGAGCTGAAGCTGCAGTCAAGGAGCCAGAGAGTGATGATCTGCTGGTTGAGTGGTCCTGGCTTGTAGGCCTCCTTCAGGGTAGGGAGGCTGATCCAAGACTGGAGTGGCCTGGCTGTTGATGCCATAACTATCTCTCCCCAAGGAGGCCAGTCATGGATGTTCAGCAAGGTTAGCCTGCCTTTAGGGAGCTTGTTGACTGGAAAGGTAATGCTTCTTGGACTCCCCTTGGTTCTTCTGGTGTATAAACTCCACTTGCTGCACCTCTCCTTCTGTCTTCAGACAAACCAGAAGCAAGGCCCAGTTTGCATGGGCGGCGAGTTATATACCCACGTGGTGCCCGGGCACCAGCAATATTCAGAGCCCAGGGGCCCAGCTCCACCAATGTTTGGGGCTGGGTCTCCCCCCCAGCCCCACCTGCCGCCGCCCCCCCTGCACCTCCCCCAAGTGTCCCCTGCCCCGCCCCCCCCTTGCTGGCCCCATGCATGTCCCTGGGCCCTGGAGGGAGCAGAGCATCCCTGCCTCTTCTGTGCAGTTTCATGCTGTCTCCCTGCAGCAACTGCTGCTGCAGGGTCCTAGTCCCCCACATATCGACTGCCATATCATCCTCCTCTCTGGCCCCTGTCCCGGAGAAGCCTGCCTGCACCCCAAACTCATCCCCAGCCCTGCCCCACCCCAGAGCCTATACCCCCAGCCAGAGCTTTCACCCTCCCACCACACCCTCAACCCTCTACCCTAGCCCTGAGCCACTCCAACACCCCAAATGCCTTATCCTCAGTCCCAGCCAGAGCTCTCATCCCCCTGCACTCCAACCCTCTGCCTTAGCCCTGAGCCCCTCCAGCACCCCAAACCCCTCATCTCCAGCCCCAGCCAGAGCCCTCACACCCCACACTCCTACTCTCGCCCTGAGTCCCTCCCACACCCCAAAGCCCTCATTCCCAGCCCCAGACAGAGCCCTCATCCCCCTGCACCCTAACTGTCTGCCCCAACCCTGAGCCCCCTCCTGCATCATGAACCTCTCATCCCCAGCCCCACCGACACAGCCCTCACCCCACTCCCCACCCCTCTGCCATAGCCCTGAGCCCCCTCCCACACCCCAACCTCTCATCGCCAGCCCCAGACAGAGCCCTCACTTCCTACACCCCTACCCTCACTCTGAGCCCCTCCCACACCCCAAACCCCTCATCCCCAGTCCCACCCAAGCACCCCCTCCTTCCCCCAAACTCCCTCCCAGAGCCTGAACCCCTCCCTCCACACCCCCTCCCATCCCCAAACTCCCAGCACCTGCACCCTGCACCCCAGACCTCCTCCCTCACCCAAACTCCCTCCCAGAGCCTTGGGCAGGTGGGGGGCAGAATTTTGGAGGGGGCGGAGTTTGGGCAGGAGCGAGTTCTGGGCACCACCAACATTTCTACAAACCTGCCACCCCTGCCAGTTTGACACCATGTGAGCTGGTCTAGTCAAGTTTGAACTAGGACAGCGTTAGCGAGCATCAATTGGGAAAGTCCAACTTAGCCAGCAATCTAAAAAATATCTGGTGGTTGCTTATCACAGAGACCACCCAGAGGGTTGGTCTCTGACCCTCCCGAAATACTGAAAATTCAGACAGGTGAGACAACTTTTGGTTTTATTGAGTGAAAGTTCAATATACAAACATTTATAAAAATAGCTAATGGGAAAACCCTAGCAACAGAACCAGTCGCTGAACAATAAATTAATTCATCAGCAAAATTAAAATGAATTCATACTTAAGATAAATGTAATCATCTACAGTTTCTTCTCTTATTCTAAAAAACAGACAAATGCTCTGATTCTTCTTGCAAACAAGGCAATTACAGGAAAGTGTCTATTTTGGAACTGGTCTCTAGGTCAAACAGCTTGTCATCTGAAATCTATATAGTGACAGAAACAAGTATAGCTCATCAAGATGAAATCCATTTTAAATATGTGTGTATTTTATATAAAGTCTGTATGCCTATACAAGCTATTTTCCTTGCAGTATGCATGCAGTGTGTGTGTGTGTGTGTGTGTGTGTGTGTGTGTGTGAGCACTGCTTGCACGCGTCTGGCTCTGTGTTTGTGTGTGCATATGTCTTTGGGTGCATTTGTCTGTAGTCATTGCTGCTGCCTTGCTGATTAAAGTGAGGGTGCTTTGTGGGTGAGCCCGACCCCTGGACTGCAGTGGGATGGAGTGGGAAAGTTCAGTGCTCCAAAAAGTGCTGACCAGCACCACAACAGCAAAGATAAAAACAGTCAAGCAGGCTAGCCAGTAAGGGGTAGCAGCAAGCTTTGCCAGTGCCCCATACGAGCTGTGCCATCTGACTGAGCCTGCCCAGTGGGAGGAGACAGCCCACTGCTTGGAGCCACTCCCGACAGCCTTTCTGAAACTTGCTTGAAGGTCAGAGTGGTTTGAAAGGTCACCCATGGTTTCTCTTTTCTCCTAGAAGCACAGACAGTGATACATCTACAGAGAAGCATCCTCGCTCCCTACTGGCCAGCCAAAACTGCATGCTGGCAAGCGATCAGGTTTCCTCGCATCTGTACAGCCACGTCTCATTCCTAAACCTGCACATTGAGAATAGGCAGACCCAGGGCAGCTCAAGCTCCAACCTCACCTTTAATACGTACCAAATGGGGCAACTTGTCCACCACAAAGAGAGAGACTTGGTCACCCAGGAAAGAGTGGGGACATCTTGGGAAGCATAAATCTCTGAGGGGACTTCTCCATTTGCATTTATCAGCCTTCTAATTCATATCAGTGCAGCTCCCCAGGTGGGATGCACTAGTATAAACTGCACAGATGTTTCACTGCCATATAGCAGAGCTAGACCAGATAGTGCTAAACATGTAGGAACCCTGTCTACATTAGTACTCTCACTGCTGCTGCCCCAGGGAATTACATTCTGATTTTTGCCAATGTAGACAAGCCCTAAGGATACATTACGCTGAATTCCTGCCTGGCCTCGCCGATGATTAGCAAGGACGTATAGAACATGTAGAGTTATTTAAAGGGTCTTTTGTAAAATTCTTGTTTGTTGCAGTCTGCTGGAGAGTTAGCATACCACAAAGCTCTATGCACATGTGTGTTCAGGAGGCAGTGTGCGTGCAATGGCAGGGAAAGCACAGTTTGTGTGTCTGTGAGGCATGATGGCAGTGTGTGCCTGTTGCTGGTAGCAAGCCTAAAAAGCCCTGGGGCTGCATTTTCATCTATCGAGAAACCTAAGCTGGTGCAGAATATGGCGCCTGCTTGCTAATGTAAGCAGTGCATCTAGTGGCAGCTCACATTTCCTGCGCTCCAGGATCTGCCCGTTGGTTTCTGGGTAGAGTTTAAGGTGTTGGTTTTGGCCTATAAAGCCCTGACCTGCTTGGAGCTGCCTACCTGAAAGGCATCGCTGCCCATGCTGTGCTGCCACTAGCAGAGGCCCTTGAGCTGGAGCGCACTCTCTGCTAGGGCCCCTTTCCTTCAGATCACTCACTGACAAGGTCCCCAGTAGTCCCAACCTGTCGACCTTCCAAGGCATGTTGCAAAGCTCATTGGATGGGATGGGCACAGGGGTAAGCAGAGGCAGCTAAAGCCAGGTTTGTCTAGGAGGAAAGTGCACTGGGATTTTCAGCTAGACAGGCCATACAACATGGGGGGCTGGGGGTTAGACAAGGTGAGGAAGGAGAAGTGGTGCTGCTCTGGATGGTGCTTTGTAACTCCCAGGTTTGTAAATGTGTGGTAAGCATCTGCAGAGCTTTAGATGGGAGCTCTTTTGGCTGAATTTTCTTTTAAGTCAAAATAAATAAATATATATGCAAACCAAAAATAGTAACTTTAATATCTTCTAAAAGGCATAGTAGCACCTCTGTGTTAAGATTAGATGCAGTTTTTCATTTGAAGCAAAATTTCAACCTCTTTGTTTTGTATGGAGAATGCAATGTATCTCCCCCAAATTTACAGCTCATGAAGTGTGGGTAAAGACTGAATTTTCTGAGCATTTTCAACTACATCTGTGTATGAGTTAATTACAAATTAATAATAATTAAAATTGAAACTTTGAGATGTTTTTCAGACTCTGCCCTTTTTTCATAACCCTTTTCCTAACAAATGGCGGGTTTGTGTCATTCACAATTTCTATCTAATTAAAACTCATTGCCAATTATCCTCAAATGGATATTTATAGTAATTAGACTGGAATAAAAGGTAACATTTTTTTCTATTTTCCTTATAGTCATATTTTCCTTTACTCAGAAGAGGTGCCATTTCCCATAATTTACAGTGGGATTGAAGCGACCAGTAATAATGGTTACTACTCTGAGGGGGACGGGGGGAGGAAAGTGAGGGGAGACAGAAGGACAGTGCCCCTAGTAAAGATGGCCACCATTTCCCATTTTTAACAATGGAACTGAAGCTGACCAGAGCTGAGCTCAAGAAAAGTGGCCCTCATTTTATTAAAGGCTTTGCTATCATAATTCTCAATCTTCAGACTTGCCAATGTGTGACAGAAGGCACTGCAACGTATGAAAAATGTCTGATATTGGGAACACTTGTGTTTGTTCACTGTGCTATAATCTACAGAGTATAAAATGTTTAAGGACATTCTCTCTGTTTAATTAATACAAACTCCTTTTTAAAACAGGAGTTTTATCATGTGTCACCACCAGGCACCATCCCGCTCCTCAGCACCATTTGAACACTGCACTTCTATATTCTTAGCAAGAGTGTTACTACTTGAGCTACAGTAACCACCTTTGTGGAGCAGCCACTAGAGGAGAAAGTCACATACACACACACACTCTGAGACCACTACAGGGGGAAGCCTGTCTCTCTCTCTCTCATCCTCCCCCTGCCCCCCCGACTCCTTGAACCAAGGACTCTGTTTAATTCTCAGCTGTCTGAGACGGCTGTGGTCTTGTGGTTTAAGCAGGAATAGGAGCAAGACATTTTGGCCTGTATTCCCAGCTTTGGGAGGGAGATATAGTGGTAAGAGCAGCAGTTACAGGCAGCATATTCAGATTCTGTGTGAGGGGCAGTGTGGAAGCAAAAAGGCTCAACTTTATTCTTAGCTCTGCTAGAAATGAACTTGTTCAATTTCTCAGTTATCTTATTCATAAAATGAGGTGGCTGATACTTGATTGCAACATATGGGAGATGTATGAGGTTGTTGCTGAGTAACAAGCTCTGGGAAGTGGAACAGTTGAGCTGTGATTGTGTGGACCCAGTGAACCTTCCCCGAAAGGGCATTTCCATGAGGGTGTCTCCTTGTCTTCTAACGTGGGAGCCTGCTTCAGCTGAAATGTAGTACACTTGAGAGCGCTGCTTGTCATGAAAGTCAGGCTGCTACTAGTCAAGAGGGCCTTGCCTCTTGGCTCTTTTGTTAGCAATGGGACCAGAACCACAAGGTATGTGGAGCAGCTGTTGTTTTGTAAGGAGCTGGAATGTGCCTGGGGGGTTACCAGGGTTTCTCTCTATATATGTCTATACTGCACGCTAAGCCCAGATCTGAGGGACTCCAGCTTGTGGACTCATAGTTTGAAGCCCAAGCTTGAGCATCCACAGTGCAGTGGGAACCCAGGCCTCACAACCATGCTGGCAAAAGTACAGGAACGCCATGGAAGAGAACCATTGCTCTTGGTGAGGGAATTAGAGCAGGAGTGAGATGACCTTCAGGCCCAGCTCTGGCAAATCCAGAGTAGGAGGCATCCATGCCCCTGAGGGCTGCAGTCTTGAGGGGGAGAGTAAGTGATGGGGTGTTCACCACACACCAGCTCTGAAGGGGTTAACAGGGCTCACCAGGGACTAATGAACCTGGTAGGCTACACCTAGAGGAAGATTTAAAGATAGAGCCCATCTAGGCAGGAGTAAGCAGGGGCTTGTATCAAAGCAGGAATGAGAGCAGAAGAGGCTGCAGTGTGGAGGCTCATAGCTACTCTAGTCTACTGAGAAGAGAGGCATGAAAGGGCTGAGGGGAAACAGCAAGAACTTGAGCAAACTATGGCTGCATAGTGTTCAGGGCATAGTGTCCCTGGGCTGGAACCTGGAGTAGTGGGAAGGCCGAGGTCCCCATACCAGCCACTGGGAAAGTTTTACAGATGTGGAAGTTGCTCTGAAGACTGACTGAGGCAGGTTATAGGTAGTTTGTTGCAAAGAGACAGCAAAGTGAATCCTGGAGAGCAAGCGAGGGCAAGCAAATGATGGAAGGGGCAATAGATTCTATGAGAGCGGATTCTTAGACCCAGTCACAAGGAGATGTCCCCTGTGGTGAGTAAACCCATTTACACTCACCCTCTGCTGCTCCCTAGCACCCACTGTACAGTCAGGGGCGGCTCTAGAAATTAGGCTGCCCCAGGCAGCGCGGTGTGCTGCGCCGCCCTTCCTCCGTCCCGCGGCGGGTCCCCTCTTCCCGCGGCTCCGGTTGAGCTCCCGCGGCAGGTCCACCGGAGCCCCGGGACGAGCGGACCTGCCGCAGGCATGACTGCGGGAGCTCCACCGGAGCCGCGGGAACAGCGAACCTCCCGCGGGCACGGCTGCGGACGGGTCCGGCGGCTCCGCTTGACCTGCCGCAGTCATGCCTGCGGGAGGTCCAGCCGAGCCGCGGGACGAGCCCCCCTCCGCAGTCATGCCTGCGGCAGGTCCGGTCGTCCGCGGCTCCGGTGGACCTCCCGCAGGCATGACTGCGGCAGGTCCACCGGCCCAGCCTGCCGCCCCCTAGATTTGGCCGCCCTAGGCAACAGCTTGGTTTGCTGGTGCCTAGAGCCGCCCCTGTGTACAGTATAGCCATCCTAGTCGCTCATCCTCTGCCAGTCCCTAGCACCCATAGCTGCTCCATCCTCTGGTCTCTTGCCCTCTAGCGCTCATACAGTTTAGCTGCCCCAGCATCTGTCCTTCACCCTTGGTTGCCCCCTAGCATGCATTATGCAGCATAGCTACTCTGACCCTTGTCCTCTGCTTCCCCCTACTGTCCATTGTGCAGTATAATTGTCCAATCCCTCACTCTCTGCAGCACCCTAGTGTCCATTATACAGTATAGCAACCCCAGCCCCCTACCCTCTGCCACCCCCTAGCACCCATTATACAGTATAGCCACACTGTCCCTGTCTTCTTCCCCATAGCATCCATTATGCAATACAGTCAGCCTGGTCCTGATCCCTTGTCCTCTCCTGCCCCTAACACTCATTATATAGGATAGCCATGCCAATCCCCTCATACCATCCATAATACAGTATAGCCATCCCATCCTGCACCCTCTGCTGCTCCCAGAGACCGCTTGTGACATACCCAGGGTACAGTCTAGACTGATGAATAGCTGTGTCACCCCAGCCCTCTTAGCTGGGGTGACCTTTATACTGCTTTGCTGCCGTAGCCTCCAGTCCAGATGGCTCACAAGCAGCTTCCAGCACCTAGCACTCCCAGCTACATCTATGTGCACTTGTGACCTGCCAGTCACACCAAGGTTTTTACTTGCATGAATTATTCTACAGGGTGACCCCTGTACACTCCCAGACTTTCCCCCAAAATGTGCATCTTGTACTGCCCCCACCCTCTCCTGCACAAGCTCATATAAAGTCTTATTTTATTAGGGAATTGCTACAATTAGGAATCTTAAACCTAGCCCAGGAAGCGGCTATAGTCCCAGGCCTAAACCTAGCCCACAGACACCTACCCTTAGTAACCCTAACTCTAGGTTGCGGAGCCCTACTGACCCCAGGTGTAACCCTAGCCTAGAGAGGCCTACCATTAGTAACCCAATCCCTACCTTGAGGATCTTACTGGCCACAAACCTAATCCTAGGCCAGAGATCTCTACCCTTAGTCATCTTAACCCTAGTCTGGTGAGCTCTAGTGACCTCAAGTATAGCCCTAGCCCAGAGAGACCTACTCCTCCAGTAACCCTCACTCTAGACTGAGAATCCTTACTGGCCCCAAGCTTAATTCTAGCCTGGGAAACTCTACTGGCCACAGGCCTAATCCTAGCCTAAGAATCCCTACCCTTGGGTCTCTAACACTAGCCTGGGAAGCCCTATTGGTCCCAGATCTAAACCCAGACTGCAGAGCCCAACCCTTAGTAAGCCTAACCCTAGGTTGGGAATCCCTACTGACCTGATGCCTATTCTTAATAACCATAACCCTAACCCAGGGAGCCCTACCGTAGGGCCCCTACCCTTAGAAATTTTAATCCTAACCTGGGGAGCCCAGCTGGCTCCAGGCCTAACCCTAGCACAAAGACCCCTACCCATAATAAACCCCGTCCTAGCCCCAGGAATTTTACCCAAATTACCCAAACCCTAGGGTGGGAAGTCTTACTGACCTGAGGCCTAACCCTAGCCCAGAGACACATACCCTTTGTCACCCTAACTCTGGCCCAGTGATCCCTTCAGGCTCAAGACCTAAATATAAGATGGGAACCTTTACCCTTAGTAATGTTAACCCTAGCCCGGGGAGGCTTAGTGACCTCAGGCATAGCCCTAGCCCACAGAGGCCTGCCGTTAGTAACACTAACCTTAGTGTGAGGATCCCTCCTGGCCACAGGCCTAATCCTAGCCTGTGGAGCCCTATCCTTAGTAATCCTAACTCTAGTGCCGGGAGCCCTAAGGGGCTCAGACCTAATCATAGGCCAGGGATCCCTACACTCGGTAACCCTAAGCAGGGGACCACTACCCTTGGTAAGTCTAACCCTAGCCTGGGGAATCATACAGACCCCAAGTGTAATCCTACTCTAGAGAGGCCTACTATTAGTAACCCTAACCCTAGCTGGAGTGTCACTACTGGCTATAGTTCTACTCTTAGCCTGGGGATCCCTGGCCTTAATCACTGTAATACTAATTGAGGAAGCCTCAGGCCTAAATCTAGCTCCTAGAGGCCTATGCTAAGTAACTCTAATCCTAGTCCAGGGTGTCCTACCCTTAGTAAACCTAACCATAGCACCACAAACCCTACTGGTCACAGCCTAGGGATCCTTACCCTTGGTAACCCTAGCCTGAGCCCAGGGAGCCCTAACCCTAGCTCGGGGAGCTGTACTGTTGCCAGGTATGACCCTGGCCTAGAGAGGACTACCATTAGTAACCCTGACCCTATCTTGAGGATCTCTGCTGCCACAGGTGTAATTCTAGACTGGGGATCCCTATCCTTAGAACCCCAATTTTAGGCGAGGAATCTCTAGTGGCCCAAGGCCCCTAGCGCAAGTCACATCAGCTGCAGCCTGCCAACCCCTTAACGTTGTCCCACTGCACCTCAGGAGTTGCCTGCCAACACCAACTCTACCACCCAGAGCCAGCCAACTCAGGAGCTGCCCGCCAACCCCTTAGGCCTGCCCTCTTTGTGCAAACTGCCTCATGTCACCCACCAACCAACTTACCCCAATGCCAAACACAACCCCTCTCAGGAGCGGCCTGCTAGCCCCACCCCCACTGCTCCACAGAAACTGAGCCAGCCTTCTAACCTTCCCCTCGCCCAGCACAAGCTACTTCAAGAGATGACCACTGACCTCCTAGCACCATCCCCTGTGCAAGCCTAACCTTAGCCTGGGGAGACCCTCCTTTAGGGTACCCCAGCTAGGGTTACTAATGAGCCGCAGGCCTAACTCTATCCTAGAAATCCCCACCCGTAGTAACTCGACCACTACCCTTAGTCACCAAAACTGTAATCCAAGGATCCCTATCAGCTCAAAGCCTATGTATACCCTGGGGACCCCTAACCTTAGTATCCCTAGCCCAGGCAGATCCAGCAACCCCATGTGTTGCCTTATTCTGGAGTGGATTCTCCTTAGCAACCCTAACCCTGCATTGAGGCTCCCTAGTGGCCATAGGCCTAATCTTACCCTGGGAATCCCTACCCTTAGTAATGCTAACTTTAGCCACAGGAGGCCAACCTTTAGTAACCATAAACCCTAGCCCAGGAACCCCAACCATTAGTAACCCTAACCCCAGCTCAGGGAGCCCTTTAGTAACCCTAGCTGGAAGACCCCGGTGGGCCTCAGGCCTAACCTTAGCAAGAGAGAACCCAAGTCTCTCTTCCCCCAAATAAAGTTGCCTTCACCACATCCACAAAAGGGAGATTCATTCCCATCCTGCCAAAAGCATGAACTGCTTCTTGACTGCCCAAGCCTACCCTGTCCCCACACCTTCCCCAGGAGTCAGTATAATCAACTTTTCCCTATGCAGCTGCTAAACTGTTAGCTTCCATCCTGCCAAGAAGGGACAGTGTGGAACTAAAGTTAATATAAAAATATAATACAAGGCATACTGAAATGATTGGGTTCATTTTCAAGTTTAATTTGATTTAAAAAAACCCTCATTTAAAGAAATCTTCCTGTCTGCCTGTATGAGATTGGAGCAGTGTGTGTGTTGCCTGAATTAGTAGGAAAATAACACCAGAATACGTTATTATGAAGTGGCAAAAGAGCCTAATTACATGAGTGCTTAAAAAGTAAACCCACTTTCAGTTAAATGTGGGAAGTACTTATAAATTACATAAGGAGACTTATGTAAATAAGTTACACATGAAAAAGATTTGATCATCCAATATTTAATGCTTCTGCATGCACTATCTGTACTGCTGACCTCTCCCTCAGCCTTCCCTCTCTCTTCTTCAGAAATGCATCCTCTTACAGAAAGTGCCATGGGATTTCAAATGTCCATGCAGCGTAGGCAGGACTTCAGTTTTTAAGGCCTCAGCCCATTATTAAATGGCATGATCATACAGATGGATCTTGAGAGGAAGCAGGTACCAGTGGCCAGGTGTGTACTTTGACCAGGCCCACTGCTGCAGAGGGTGTAAATCAGTGCAGAATTTGCCCCATACATTCTCTATCCTGTAACTTCTATTCACATTCCCCTATACAAGACTGCAACACTTACGAAATTCCATCTCCTCTGCAGTTCAATACAAGTAATGCAGCATACTGAGTTTCTAAAGGTTAATGTTGCACTCTCTCCATCAGCTGCACTGTTAGAAAAGTATCACAATCTCTGAAGCACACAAATGGCATGATTCCAGTACATCTTGCTATGCTGCCTAGTCACATGAAGTGTTGACACAGCACAGGATGCATGAACATACTTAAAAAACAAAACACAGCTGGTTTAAATTCAAGTTTAAACATAGCCACTCTACGCCACCTCTTTAAAGAAAAAACAATACATAACTTTGGATAGGGGTTTCATGACAGGAATGTATTTCCCACCGAGATTTCTTGTATATATTGCTGTAGTCTGCCAGTAAACTTTATTTGCTAGAGAGTTTATTTTCATCAAATCTCAGTGCGGGGAAATCAGTACTCACACAAAGCTGTGAGCAGGCCCATCACGAAGGCAGCCACGGAGAGGCGCAGTTTGTCCTTCTAATTAGTCCTCAGCTTGTCTTCTCTGGAATCACTAGGCAGGGTGACTGTCAGACACTGCTTTGGGTACTCGCCTGTCTGGAATGAGTCCCCTGGCCTCTTTGGTGATCCATCTGTTAAAAGGGTGGTGGCAGGGGGCACAGGCAGGAAAGACGCTTCTCGCGCGGCAGTGGAGGGGAGAGAGCGCAGCTTCCCTGGGTGGCTGTCCTTCCGCCCACAGAATGCAGCAGTAGGATTTCTGCTGCAATGAAGGAGGCTTCTGTTTATTTCATTTACCTTCTTATATTTGAGCTTCTCTCCATGCCCTGATGGAAGCAACTCAAACACCGAAACCCACAGAGAGATCCGGGCTAGGCTGCCCTCGGAGCGCCCCGTGCACAGCCCCACGGGATGGGGGGCGGGGAAGGAGACTGCCCCGGAGCACGGCAATGCTGTCCCAGACGAGCTGTGCAGGCACAGGGGGCACCTCACCCCCAGCCAGGCCCAGGCTGATCGGCGCTTCCCGGGGCTGAACTCGCAGCCCCGCCACCAGGGCCGGCTCTAACATTTCTGCCGCCCCAAGCAAAAAAAAGAGCGCCACCCGCCCCCGCCCCGAGCGTCGCATCGCCCCGCCCAAGTCCCCGCTCCCCCAGCATCGCATCGCCCCGCCCAAGTCCCCGTCCCCCCAGCGTCGCATCGCCCCGCCCAAGTCCCCGCCCCCCCCAGCGTCACATCGCCCCGCCCAAGTCCCCGTCCCCCAGCGTCACATCGCCCGCCCAAGTCCCCGCCCCAGCACCCCGTCACACCGCCCAAGTCCCGCCCCAGCGACGCATTGCACCGCCAAGTCCCCAGTGCCGCCTGGCCAAACCAAAAACAACAAAAACAAACCCCGATCGTCGCCCCCTCCCAAGGTGCCGCCCCAAGCACGTGCTTGATAGGCTGGTGCCTGGAGCCGGCCCTGCTTACCACGCAGCTCCGAATGAGGAGGAGCTCAGGCCCCGCCCGAGCCACGCCGCTTTAGCTCTGTCCAGGGCCGCTTGTGGGTTACCCCCGCCTCTCCTCTCTCTCGGAGCCTCAGTGCACCGCATCCAGAAGCTACCCTGGCCCCTGGACAGTGCTGCAGCGGCATGGCTCCAGTGGGACCGGAGCTCGCAGCCCCGCCTGCTTACCATGCGGCTCTGAGCAGGGAGGAGCTCAGGTCTGCTCCCTGATAAAATCCTGCAGGCTCCATTGTTGTTCCACCTGCCAGGTCAGGAAGGCCTGCTTCTCGGTCTGTTGGGCCAACTGGAGATTGACCACGGTCTGCTTCATCTCCTCCTGCTGCTTCACCAGCCATTTTAGGGTCTCTTCCATCTCCAGGGTCACCAACCACAGTCGCTGGCGTCAAATCCTGGATGAGTCCCCACGTGTAACACCAGTCTAGGCACCAAAAACACCCAGAGACCAGCTGAGGCACCGCACCCGTGTCATTTTATTGTTTGTGTCCGTTCCCACCACCTTTTACAAGTATTTACAGAGACCAACACTCTTGGAGACTACTAGCCTCCCAGCCAGCAGGGATCTCGACCCCAGACCCCTCCCTTTCCTGTCTCTTAGCCAGCTTTATAGGGCAGGCTGGCTACCCAGACCTGCAGGTGGAGCCACTCTGGTAATTAGGGGATGGCCCCTCAGCCAGCCCAACTAACCCTTTTTCCTCTTGAACAGGGCTAATGGGCCTGGCTTGCCTTTCCTAGCCAGCACCCTGTTGTAGGTGCCACAAGTACTCCTGTTCTAAGCAACTGAAGCTCTTCGAGTTCCACTGAAGTCAAGGCACTTTGCTGAAGTGGGGACCTCAGTAAACAACCAGCTGGCTGTAACCTTGGTCCTTCTTTATCCATCTCCTATGCACCGCTGTTTGCCCCTGCCCCCTGCCATGTGCCAGGCTGGAAATTACATTGCCAGCCCATTGGCACTAGGACCAGGGTCTAAATCTTATCATTGAGCGTTAGTTGCCTAGACACCCTTTGAAGATATAGGCCCATGTCATTATATCTGAGCCTGGCACACTTCTCCCTGAGGCCCTGACCCCACCACTTCTCCCCAAAGCCCTGCTTCCACCCTGCCCCTTCTCCCTGAACCCCTGCCCCCATCCCACTCCTCCTCCTCAATCCCCTGCCCCCACACGGCCCCTTCTCCCCGAGGCTGTGCCTCCATCCTGCCCCTTCTCCCTGAGTCCCCCACCCCACCCTGCCCCTTCTCCCCAAGGCCCTGCTGCCACCCCACCCCCATGGGGGCCTGCATGTACCTTAAAAATAGCCTTGGTTTAATGATGTCCCAACATGCAGGTCTAGTACCCAGAAAAAGTGTATGATTGTGACCTAAACCTGACGAGAAATGTTACGCTGAGTTTTATATTGCCTGCTCCGACCAGAGTACAGCGTACTGCCAAAGACAACGGCAACGCCTGGCAGGTTGTGTCAGGCAGAGTTGTACCCCATGAAGGGGTACCTGCATGCACTGTCTGCCTGTCGCTCTCTCACAGACACACACATACACGCTACACAAGGTAGGCTGTGCATCAGCAGACATGTCTCGTCAAGCGACCTGGCTCTAGGCTCTGTGTTGTCTTGGCCCAGTCAGCAAATTCAGCAAAAATAGTTCTTTTGAAAATTTGGACCAGCTCTAATAATAACACAGGAATGGCTGTCGCTCTAATTCCCAGATTTATCAAAAATAAAACTCCGCAACTCAGTTTACTTTTATTTATTTAAACTCTATATGAAAAATAAGAGGGTTATCAAGAGGTCACATATGTGTTGCAAACAGAAGTTTGTACTATATAATTTCAGTATTATGACCCTCCAGAGTGCAAAAATCTTGAGTCAGGTCCCATAAAAATCGAGAGATTGGTTCCAAAACCATGATTAAAAAAATAAATTTGGATTCTGTTTATTCACCTTCTGGGTTTTCAATCTTTAGGATGCACTTGGGTCACATTTTTTCTTTTCTGAACAACCATGAATGCCAGAAACTTACTTATTGTTGTCATGGAAGCTGAGAGTCTCATATAATCACGTTACTCCAGCAGTTGAGGCTTTGCATCAAATGTCACCAATCTCCTGATAAAATGCAAGCATGCGCAATGTTGTGTGAATGTGTACAGTAAATGGAGATATCCTTAGTCATACTGAGCAGAGAATTGCTTAATCAGATTTTCTTCTGAAAATTCTCCTCTCCCTGTCTCTAAATTGAACAGTGCCAGGGTGGAAGATGGTGGCACATAAGAACGACCATATTGGGTCAGACCAAAGGTCCATCTAGCTCAGTATCTCGTCTTCTGACATTGGCCGGTGGATGTTGACAGACAGACACCCGGTCTGGGGACCAGTCCCATCCAGAGCCTCACAGCACCTGCCTGATTCACTGTGGTGTTACTCCAATTTAATGCCATTCTCCAAGGGCTTATGCTGGTGAATGCCCTTCCAGAAGGATGTTATCAATGAAAGAGAAGTCAGAAAAAAGCCTCAAGACTGATTCAAAGGTTAGAAACCCTGCCGCCTAGTGAGAGACTCAGGAGCTCAATCTCTTTTGCTTAATGAAGAGAAGGTTACGGGGTGACTCAGTCACAGTCTCTAAGTACCTTCATGGGGTGCTGGGGAGGGACTGCAGGGAGCCAGGGTCTTGCCCACCTCTGATGCCTGCAGTCCTTTTGTGATGTCAGGACCCGCCTGGTCCTGGCCCTTTATGATGCGTCACTGGAACAAACAGCCCCTCAGGAGAGATCCAGCCACAGCAGCAGCAGGGAGTGTAGCATCTCCACCCCCAGTGCGTGTCCAGACCGTCCTTCCCAGCATGTTTGACACGGTAGTGGGGATCATGCAGAGCTGGTTCTGTGCCTGCTGGGACAGCTCCTGGGTGATGTACACCTGCGTCCTTCTGGTCCCGGTCATCTGGGTGGCCATGGTGACTCAGCACAGCTTCTCCTGGAGAAGCAGGATGGTAGGAGGACCCTCCCCAACCCCCCTCAGCCGCAAGCCGTGCTGCGCTCTCAGCAGAGCTTGCCTGGACACAGCCCCATGGAAGGGACGGCCCGAGGCCCCCTGTTCTGACCAGGCCCTGTTGGGCTGACGGGGCACATCCACAGAGAGAGACAGGGCCACAGACAGAGCTCGTGGCTCCATTCATTGGTTGTTCCTTACTGCTCCGACCACCGGCTAGTGCTCGAAATGCCAGGGCTCTCCCTCGTGGTCCCAGGGTTCCTGGCACCCCTGGCACTAAGCCGGCTCTGGCCAGTTATTTCCCTACACTGGGGGAAGCTGAACAAACCCTCCAAGCTCCCGCCCAAAGCCACAAGCTTTCTGGGTCCCTGGCCTCCCAGCCGGCCAGGGAGCGGGCAGGCAAGAGGTGTGGGGAGAAAGGGGGAATCCAGGACAGATCTTTGGGTTTGGTCAGTTGGGGATCCTGCCCAGGGCCGGCTCTAACATTTCTGCCGCCCCAAGCAAAAACAAAGAGCGCCGCTCGACCCCTCCCCGAGCGTTGCGTAGTGCCGCCCAAGTCCCCGCCCCCCTGAGCGTCGCATCGCGCCACCCAAGTCCCCGCCCCCGAGCGTCGCGTTGCACCGCCCAAGTCCCTGCCCCCCCGAGCGTCGCGTCGCACCGCCCAAGTCCCCGCCCCCCGAGCGTCGCGTCGCGCTGCCCAAGTCCCCGCCCCCCCGAACGTCACGTCACGCCGCCCAAGTCCCGCCCCGAGCTTCACGTAGCACCGCCCAAGTCCCCCCCCCCGAGCGTCGCGTCGCGCCGCCCAAGTCCCCGCCCCCTGAGCATCCCGTCGCACCGCCCAAGTCCCCGCCCCCCCAGCACCCCGTCGCGCCGCCTAAGTTCCCGCCTCCCAGCGTCGCATCGCACTGCCCAAGTCCCCGCCCCAGCGCCGCCCAAGTCCCCGCCCCCCCCAGTGCCGCCTGGCCAAACCAAAAACAACAAAAACAAACCCCGATCGCCGCCCCCTCCCAAGGTGCCGCCCCAAGCACATGGTATTGAGCCAAAGGTGTGGCATAGCAAAAATGATTGTAAATGGACACTTGCAATGAATTTGTTGTTATTGCTAATGGTAATTTTTGTATCTAATGTGCTGCTATTACCAAGAACTGTAAAAATGAACAATGTGCCTAATCTTTTGGCAAGAGTTTATAAAAGGCTGATGCCTCAACTCCATCTAAACATAGCACTGATGACCGATCCCTGCTGTGGATGTACACCAGAGACTTGATTTGAACCTCCAGTTCCGCCAGTTCAGCCAGCCCCAGAGAGAGACTGCCATATTGGAAGGGCGCTGAAGATCTCTTCCCCGAGGGCTGATGTTCGCAGGCCTGCTTTGGCTACCTGCAGCAAGCAGATAACTACCAGGAGAAGGATCCCAGCCTATTCAAAGAACAGAGTGCTTGCTGCTTGGTCAGCTCAGGAGGGTGTGAGGACATAAATGCCAAATAAGCAGCGCATGCTTTCAGTGCATAGGATTAGTGGCCCGTGTACCTTTCAGTACTGAAGAAATCTGTATGTTAGATACTGTTATTTTTCTTTGACAGGTATGTGCTGTATTGCTGTAATGATAAGAGCATGTTTCGATTTATGAGGCGTCTTAGTTAACCCACAGATTGTCGTCTTATCAACAGAAGGATTTTTTTTTGTTTAGTCTGAGCAGCTTTACTACACTGTGGTGTCTTTCCTCCACATCGGAGCAACTCAGGCTACTGGCATCCCCAACTGTCCCAATTTGCATATTTGTGGTGGTCTCCACAGGTGGGAGTTCCGCTGTCAGAACAGACTGAACCTGCTCACTGTCCCTGCAATACAATGGAATTATTACGGGTACGGGTGTAATCAAAGTTTGGTGGGTTACACTCAGGCCAGGCCCTTGTCTCTGGCTCTTTAACGGAGCCCTGACTCTACTCTCCCAGGAGCCCCTCTCTGCCTGAACACTGGTTGCTCTTACAGGCCCAGCTCACTAGGTGACAACTCCCCTGTCTTTCCATCCAGACTCCATGGAAGACTGGAGAACTGAGCAGGATTATGACATCACAGGTATCAAGGAGGCTGAACAGCTGTAACATAAGAATGGCCACACTGGGTCAGACCAAAGGTCCATCTAGCCCAGTATCCGGTCTTCCGACAGTGACCAATGCCAGGTGTTTCAGAGGGAATGACCAGAACAGGGAATCATCAAGTGATCCATCCCTTGTCATCCATTTCCAATTTCTGGTAAACAGAACCTAGAGACCCTCAGAGCATGGTGGGGCATCCCTGCCCATCTTGGCTAATAGCCATTGATGGACCTATCTTTCATGAAATTATCTAGTTCTTTTTTGAATCCTCTTATAGTCTTGGCCTTCCCAACATTCTTTGGCAAGGAGTTGACTGTGCATTGTGTGAAGAAATACTTCCTTTTGTTTCTTTTCGACCTGCTGCCTATTCATTTCATGTGGTGACCCCTAGTTCTTCTGTTCTGAGAAGGAGTAAATAACACTTCCTTATTTACTTTTTCCACACAAATCATGATTTTGTAGACCTCTATCATATCCCCTGTAGTTGTCTTTTCTAAGATGAAAAGTCCCAGTCTTATTAATCTCTCCTCCTATGCAAGCTGTTCCACACCCCTAATCATTTTTGTTGCCCTTTTCTGAACCTTTTCCAATTCCAAGTATCTTTTTTGAGATGGGGAGATCACATTTGCATGCAGTATTCCTACGCTTTGTTTCCTATGGTTCTGCCAGTTACTGATCCATGAGAGGACCCTTCCTCTTATCCCATGACAGCTTACTTTGCTTAAGAGCCTTTGCTGAGGGACCTTGTCAAAGGCTTTCTGAAAATCCCAGTATGTCAGTGCACTGCAAGGCCTTCAATGGCTTTTAAACTTTCCCATGGGGACATCGGAGACATGGTCCAGTTAACTTGTGTTCAGGCCTAACAAGAACTCAGATGCAACCTGCTGTGAGAAACTCATTTTAACAAGGATGCCCCTGTACCAGCACAGACCACAGGTCAAAATGTGTAACTTCAATAACGATGGTATTGGAAGAGCCCAAAATAACCGTTACAGGAATGTATTGACTATGACCCCTTACTTCAAATGCACTGTGGCCTAGTGGATAGAGAACTAGATGGAACTCAGGAGACTTAA
Source organism: Mauremys reevesii (assembly GCF_016161935.1). Lineage (NCBI taxonomy): Eukaryota > Metazoa > Chordata > Testudines > Geoemydidae > Mauremys > Mauremys reevesii. The sequence continues at coordinate 62,108,148 of NC_052631.1, forward strand.
GTGCTAGTCCTGGCTCTGCTATTGTCTTCCTGGGTGACCTTAGGCAAGTCACTGCTCTTCTCTGTGCCTCAATTTCCCATCTCGAAAAGGGGGCTAATGCTACAGACCTCCTTTGTAACGTGCTTTGAGATCTACTGATTGAACATGTTAGATAAGAGGTAGGGCTCTTTATTATCTTATGATATAGGGTGCTTTTCTTAAAGCGCCCACTGCTGGAGTCAAGTGATTTATCTGAGAATCTCTGCTCTTTATTTTATTTTATTTTATTTGTTAGCCAATTTTAAGCCCTCGTGGTTGCAAAGAGAAGCTGGAGAACATGAATTGAGTGCACCCTAGTGGCTCTGTCATAAACAGATAGTTAAGGGTTAAAGTCTCTTTTACCTGTAAAGGGTTAACAAGCTCAGTAACCTGAGGAACACCTGACCAGAGGACCAATCAAGGGACAGGATAATTTCAAATCTCTGTGGAGGGAAGGCTTTGTCTGTGTTCCTTGTTTGCTCTGTGTGCTCTCTTTGGATCTAAGAGAGGCCAGACATGTCTCCAAGTTCTCCTGGAGTATTTCCTACTATCCAGTATAGTGAGTATTAGTTAAAAAGGCGGATTAGTCTTTTGAGTTGCTTTCTATATTTGCAATTGTGTGTTTGCTGGAGGAATTCTTTATTTCTGTTTGCTGTTACTTTGATTATGCTGAGGAGGAGGGAGGGGAAGTCTCTCCAGTTTTTATAAGTTAGACCCTGTATTTTTGCTTCCTGGTAATACAGAGAGAGTGTACTTTTTTTTCTTTCTTTAATAAAATCTTTTCTTTTTAGAACTTGATTGATTTCTTCCCTTGTTTGGATTTTCAGGGGAAGGGGAGGGGGAAAAGTGAATCCCTCTTTGGTTGATTCAAGGAGTTTGAATCAGGTATCTCTCCTAAGCACTAGGAGAGGGGAGGGGGGAAATGGGTTGTTTCCCTTTGTGTTGAGATTCAAGGAGTTTGAATCAGGTATCTCTCCTAAGCACTAGGGGAGGGGAGGAGGGAAATGGTTTGTTTCCCTTTGTGTTGAGATTCAGGTTTGAATCTGTGTTCCCCAGGGAAAGTTTTGGGGGAACAGGGAGTGTGTCAGACACTTAAAAACTGACTGGTGGCAGCGAGAACCAGATCTAAACTAGAATTTTAGTTTAGAGGAGTCCATGCAGGTCCCCATCTTGGAACCCAAAAGCTCCAAGTGGGGGAGAAGACCTATGACAGGCTCAGATACCAGAAGGCAAATGAAGAGGTCCCCAGATGAATGTTTTTTGAAGATCTCATTATTTTGAAGCCAATCTCATGATTTTGGTGGGGCCCAGCTCATGGTGTTGGAATGCTTGGGCTGGCGATACCAAGAACGTTTTTCTGCACTGGTAGCACTAGAGAATCACTTCAGGGCTGCTTCTCACTTCAGACTGGGAGATTCTGCCTCAGTCACAAGGGTTTTAGGAGTTCCCACAAGTAGGGAAAAAATGTCCCTTACCTAAGGACTTGAGAGTCATAGAGCTCGGAAAAGACCCAGGGTTTTCCTGGGAAACCTGATGCCCTCTCTCCTGCCTTATTCTGAGCTCAGCCCACTTGGGCGGTTGCCCCATCCCATCTCCTGATCTAAGTACAGCATTGACACCTCACAGACTAGAGGGAGATTGCAGGAGGGCAGCCCCATTCTGACCTAGAGATGACATCAGTGCCTGCCTGGTCCCAGAGCAGCAACCTGCCCTCAGGTGTAGCCTGGGTACTTGTTGCTGCTTTGAGAGTGCCTGTGTTGAGAGTGTCTTAGTGCCTGAGCCCGGGGAAATGAGTTCACTCCTCCTCTGTCTGCTCTTTGTAGTCTTTTATGCTGTGCTGAGGCTCGCCAGATCTGAGGTAAGTGAGACTCCTAGAGAGATAGAAAAGCTGGATTGATGCCAGCTGAATGCAGGAACGAAGCATAAGTATTTTTCAATCAGCAGGCTCGGATCAAACTGATATGGGAATCAATCAATAAAGAATTAAAGGACGGGAATATATTTAAAGCAGGTTAACAATGTTTTATGGAAAATGGGCCATGTCAAACATAGATGTGACAAACTTAGACTTGTGTAAGTTGTTTTTCATAGATTCCAAGGCAAGATTGGCCCATTGGGATCTTCTAGTCTGACCCTCCTGTCTAACGCAGGCCAAAGAACTTCCACACAATAATGCCTACTGCATACCTTTTATTAAAATGTCCAATCTTGATTTAAAAAATTGCCAGTGATGGAGAATCAATCCACCATGATCTTGGTCAATTGTTCCAATGGTTAATTCCTCTCACTGTTAAAAATGGACGCCTTCTTTCCAGTCTGAATTTGTCTAGTTTCAACTTCCAGCCATTGGACATGTTAGACCTTTCTCTGCTAGATTGAAGAACCCATTTGTAATTGTTTTTTCCCCAGGTAGGTATTTATAGACTTTTCCTCAAACCACCCTTAACCTCTTTAAGCGACATTGACTGAGCTCCTAAAGTCTATCACTACAAGGCATGTTTCTTCTTCGAGTGATTGCTCCTATGCATTCCATGTAGGTGTGCGCACCGCGCGTGCACGGCTCTCCGGAACATTTTTACCCTAGCAACTCCGGCGGGCCGGCTGGGCGCCCCCTGGAGGGGCGCCGCTATGGCACCGAATATATACCCCAGCCGGCCCGTCCGCTCCTCAGTTCCTTCTTACCGCCCGTGATGGCCAGTTGGAACAGTGGAGTGCTCTCTGTCCTCCACAGCCCTAGCGTTTTCTCCGTTCTTTAGCATAGTTCGTTAACTTAGTTTAGTTGAATAAGTTTAGTTAGTTGTAGTTTCAGTAGGGAATTAGAGGGATTAACCCCTCTTCTTCCTCAACCAGTGCGGGCTTATGCCCAGGGCACCGGGATTCAAGCCCTGTGTGGCTTGCCAGCGGCATATGCCCATGGGTGACCCACACGACTCCTGCCTGCGCTGCCTCGGGGAGTCTCACAGAACTGATAAGTGCCCGATCTGTGCAGCCTTCAAGCCCCGAACGAGGAAGAAGCGGGACTCTCGATTGAAGCAGCTCCTCATGGACGCTTCGCTCCAGCCTCCCGCGCCGTCCCTACCAGCACTGAAGTCATCCTCAGCATGCAGCACACCGGTGGCACCGAGCCGCCCCGGTACCGAGGCCTCTCGACACCCGGCACCGACATCCCGGCACTGCTCCCTCTCCCCAATGAGGAAGCTCAAGATGCCGAAGACGGCCTCAAAACATCCTCTGAGGCCGTTAGCCCAGCCACCTCCGAGGCAGACGGTTCAGGCTGTGGCGGTGCACAAACCGTGCATGGTGCCGCCGACTCCGGCACCCCAGAGGCCGTCGAGTCCGGCACCACCCTGCTCCCCGGTACCAGCCGAGGTTGAGCTGCAGCTCCCGTCCACGCCTGAGGCGTTTGAGACGGCGAGAGAGCTTATCGAGCTCGCAGAGGCTCCGAGCCTCCGGCCCCCGGCACTGCCGGTGCGGGCTGTCCAGTCGGTGGGCAAGCCGGCAATGATACGGCCCCCAACCCCCGACAGATGGGATGGACGGCGCTCCAAATCTCGGACCCGGTCCCGATCTCGGAGACTGTCACCACCACGCCGATCCCGATCCCGGTGCCGATCACCGTCGCGGCACCGATCCCCGTCCCGGCGCCGGTCGCAGTCCCGGTACCGTTCAGCATCGCGGTACCGGTCGCACTCCCGGCGCCGTTCCCACTCCCGTTCCTGGTCACCGAGTCGCCGGCACCGCTCTCGATCACGGTCACCGAGTCGCCGGCACCGCAGGAGATCCGGCTCCAGAGCCCATTCTCGGCACCGAGACTCCCGGAGCCGCTCCCAACGCCGTCGGTCACCGTCGCGGTCGAGCGCCCGACGCCATTCGAGCTCCCGGCACCGTCGGTCGAGCTCCCGGCACCGGTCGAGCTCCCGGCACCGCAGCGCACGCCGGTCCCGCTCTCCGATCCGGTACCGCAATGACTGGCACCGAGCCTCGGCACCGCTCAGAGTCCTGCCACCGGCATCGGAGGCACACTCGGGTGTCGCCTCAGCTTCACCCTGGCCCTCTCGTCAGCCCTTGATCGCTTCTCCCGAGGGCAGTGGTGCTGACTTTGGAGCCGAGTCCCAAGGCCGGGAACATGGACCCCATCAGTGGGGATTTTGGGTTCCCTGGGACTACCATGACCCTCGAGGGCTTCCCTTTCCCCCGAGGCAGGTGGGAGCGCAGCGTCGGGAGCCAGAGGCCACAGTCAGCAGGCCGCCCCCATCACCGACGGGACAGACCACATTGCCACAGGAGCCGACTCAAGATCCAGGCTCCGTGGCGGCTGAGCACCCGTTGGAGGAGCAGGCTCCTGACGAGGTACTCCCAGGTCGGTCCTCGTCATCTTCTCCGGACGAGGCAGTGGCGGGGGCATCCACCACCGACCCCCCGCCTATTGATTTACAGGCACACCAGGACCTTCTCCGCCTGGTGGCGAAGGCCATTAACCTGCCCGTCGAGGAGGTCCCGGAGGTCGAGGACCCAGTGACTAATGTCATTGGAGCAGAGGCCCCGATGCGGGTGGCCCTGCCCTTTATCCGGACGATACAGCGTAATAGCACTACCATCTGGCAGTTGCCGTCGTCGGTCCCCCCACGGCACGTGGGGTGGAGAGGAAGTACTCGGTCCCGCCCAAGGGGTACGAGTATTTGTACATGCACCTAACTCCGGACTCTCTGGTGGTCCAGTCGGTAAACGACCGGGAGCGGCATGGACAGCCTGCGGCAGCGCCGAAATCTAAGGAGGCACGGCGCATGGACCTGTTGGGGCGCAAGGTCTATTCAGCGGGTGGTCTTCAGCTCCGAATCGCGAACCAGATGGCGCTGCTTTCCCGGTACACCTTTGACATCTTGGTGTCCCTGGGGAAGTTTTCGGAGCTGACCCCGCCAGCCTCACGCCAAGAGTTCTCGGCGCTCTTGGAAGAGGGCAGGAAAGCCTCCCGGTCCTTAATTCAGGCCGCCCTGGACTCCGCTGACTCGGGAGCCAGAACCGTGGCCTCCGGGGTGACTATGAGGCGCATTTCGTGGCTGCAGTCCTCCACCTTGCCGCCTGAGGTGCAGTACACCCTCCAGGACCTCCCTTTTGACACCCAGGGTCTCTTCTCAGACAAGACTGACTCTAGAATCCAGACCCTGAAGGATGGCCGGATTGCCATTCGTACTCTGGGCATGCACACGCCAGCTATCCAGAGAAGGTCATTCCGTCAGCAGCCCTACCGGCCCTTTACCCAGGCCAGGTCAAGGCCTTTTAACAGTCGCCGTACAGCGTTACACCACCGCAAGCCGTCGGGGAGCAGGCGTAACCAGGCCCAGGGCCCTTCCAAGGCCCCTCAAGGTCCCAAACAGGCCTTTTGATGGGACGCCCGGGGACGGCCCATCAGTCTCACTCCAGGATCCTACCCTGTTATTTTCTGACCGTCTTTCCCACTTCCTCCAGGCGTGGTGCTCCATAACATCAGACAGCTGGGTCCTCAGTACCATCCAGCACGGTTACCGCCTTCAGTTTATTTCGCCCCCTCCCTCCCACCCACCTTCCCTGTCCCTCTTCAGGGACCCCTCTCACGAGCAAGTCCTCTGTTGAGCGTGGGTGCCATAGAGGAGGTTCCGCACAGCAGGCGGGGCAGGGGATTTTATTCCAGATATTTTCTCATCCCCAAGGCGAAAGGAGGTCTTCGTCCCATCTTAGACCTCCGGGAGCTCAACAGACACCTGTGCAAGCTCAAGTTCCATATGGTCACCCTGGGGACCATCATTCCTTCCCTAGATCCAGGAGACTGGTTTGCCGCCCTCGACATGAAGGATGCATACTTTCATGTGGCAATTTACCCTCCCTACAGGCGCTACCTGCGTTTTGTGGTCAACGGTGAACACTACCAGTTTGCGGTACTGCCCTTCGGCCTATCCACCGCACCAAGGGTTTTCACCAAGTGCATGGCGGTGGTTGCCGCAGCCCTCCGTCGGCGTCGAATACATGTCTACCCATACCTCGACGACTGGCTGATACGCGGGCCATCCCAAGAGCTGGTAGCAGATCAAGTGGCCGAAATACTGTCTCTGTTCCGGTCACTAGGCATCCTTATCAATGCCGAGAAGTCCTGCCTGACTCCAACGCAAAGAGTGGAGTTCATAGGAGCGGTCCTCGACTCCACCTTAGCCAGGGCCTGCCTTCCTCGTCCTCGGCACCAGACCATAGTCTCGATCATACGGGACCTGCATGCCTTCCCCACAATGACGGTGCGGTCCTGCCTACGCCTACTGGGTCACATGACAGCGTGCACGTTTGTGACTGCGCACGCGAGGCTCCGCCTTCGCCCATTCCAGATTTGGTTGGCAGCGGTGTACCGCCCCCATCGCGACCCCGTAGACATGGTGGTGACGGTAGCAAAGCCCACTCTCCAGACGCTCAACTGGTGGCTAGACCCGGAGGTCATATGCGCAGGGGTCCCGTTCCGCCTTCCTCGCCCGTCGGTCACCCTGACCACAGACGCCTCGGCGCTAGGATGGGGGGCTCACATGGGCGACCTTCACACGCAAGGTCTATGGTTGGCTCAGGAGCTCTCCCTCCACATCAACGTCTGGGAGCTGAGAGCGATCCGCTTGGCATGTCTCGCCTTTCGGTCCCACCTCCAGGACCGCTGCGTAGCGGTGTTCACAGACAATACGACAGCGATGTTCTATGTGAACAAGCAGGGCGGAGCCCGGTCCTCACTACTCTGCAAAGAAGCGATGCTCCTGTGGGACTTTTGCATGACCCACTCGATTCGCCTAAAAGCGTTTTTTCTGCCGGGAGTACAGAACACGCTGGCCTACCACCTCAGCAGGTCGTTCACCTCCCACGAGTGGTCCCTACGCCCAGATGTGGCCCACACAATTTTCCGGAGGTGGGGGTTTCCCCAGATAGACCTGTTCGCCTCCAGAGAGAACAGGAAGTGCCACAGGTTCTGCTCGTACCAGGGTCGAGCTCCGGGATCCCTGTCAGATGCATTCCTCTTCACATGGACAGATCACCTCCTCTATGCATTCCCTCCGTTCCCGCTCTTACACCGGGTGCTACTCAAGCTTCGGAGGGACAGGGCCCGCGTAATACTCGTCGCTCCGGCCTGGCCGAGACAGCACTGGTACACCCTGCTGCTCGAGCTCTCGGTTCGGGATCCCATTCCCCTCCCGCTATGGCTGGACCTCATCACTCAGGACCTCGGCAGGCTTTGTCACCCGAACCTGCAGTCCCTGCATCTTACAGCTTGGTTCCTGAGTGGCTGACCCGTGCAGAGAGGGACTGTTCGGCGGCAGTGCAGCGAGTCCTGCTCGAAAGTAGAAAGCCGTCGACGCGCTCTACCTACCTCACGAAGTGGAAACGTTTCACGATCTGGTGTGACCAACGAGGCCTTAATCCATTCCTAGTCCCCATCCCGACCATCCTGGACTACCTCTGGTACCTTAAAGACCAAGGTCTAGCGATCTCCTCCTTGAAGGTGCACCTGGCAGCCGTGTCGGCGTTTCGACCTTCTATGGGTGGTCGGTCCATCTTCTCCAACGAGATGGTTTCCCAATTCCTTAAGGGCCTCGATCGTTTGTACGTATCTCGATACGTCGTCCTACTCCAACGTGGGATCTGAATCTGGTTCTGGCCCAGCTTATGAGACCACCCTTTGAGCCCCTGGCCACGTGCTCTCTGCTTTATCTCTCTTGGAAGACAGCTTTCCTCGTGGCAATTAAATCGGCCAGACGAGTGTCGGAGCTCCGCGCCCTGACGGCCATTCCACCGTATACCGTCTTCCATGGTGACAAGGTGCAGCTTCGGCCGCACCCAGCCTTCCTTCCTAAAGTGGTGTCGGCCTTCCATCTCAACCAGGAGATCTTCCTTCCGGTCTTCTTCCCGAAGCCGCACGCCTCATCCCGTGAGCAGCAGCTCCACACCCTGGACGTTCGCCGAGCCCTCGCTTTTTATATCGATCGGACGAAGCCCTTCGACCCAGCTGTTTGTGGCGGTTGCCGATCGCATGAAAGGCGAGCCGGTCTCCTCGCAGCGAATTTCCTCCTGGGTGACGTCATGCATATGGACATGCTACGAGCTTGCTTGCGTGCCACCATGCCGCTTCACCGCTCACTCAACCAGATCTCACGCCTCGTCGGCCGCCTTCCTGGCCCATGTCCCTATCCAGGACATCTGTAGAGCGGCCACCTGGTCTTCTGTCCACACCTTCACTTCCCACTACGCGTTGGTGCAACAATCTAGAGACGATGCAGCCTTCGGCTCAGCAGTCTTGCACTCTGCCACGTCTCACTCCGGCCCCACCGCCTAGGTAAGGCTTGGGAATCACCTACATGGAATGCATAGGAGCAATCACTCGAAGAAGAAAAGACGGTTACTCACCATAGTAACTGTTGTTCTTCGAGATGTGTTGCTCCTATCCATTCCAGACCCGCCCTCCTTCCCCACTGTCGGAGTAGCCGGCAAGAAGGAACTGAGGAGCGGACGGGCCGGCTGGGGTATATATTCGGCGCCATAGCGGCGCCACTCCAGGGGGCGCCCAGCCAGCCCGCCGGAGTTGCTAGGGTAAAAATGTTCCGGAGAGCCATGCACGCGTGGCGCGCACACCTACATGGAATGGATAGGAGCAACACATCTCGAAGAACAACAGTTACTACGGTGAGTAACCGTCTTTTTCTAATCCTTTAATCATTCTTATGGCTCTTCTCTGAACCCTCTGCAATTTAGCAACATCCTTCCTGAATGTTAGACACCAGAACTGGACACAGGATTCCAGCAGTGGTTGCACCAGTGCCAAATACAGAGGTAAAATAACCTCTCTCCTCCAACTTGAGATTCCCCTGTTTATGCATAGTACCGCAGGACATTTGGATTAAAAATCAGCACTATACAATATCAATGGAGCACAGGTTAAAGGGATTAAGAACAGGCTAATGGCTAACTGACAGATCTTAAAAAGTAATTGTCAAAGGGCTCCTCGAATGAGGGTTTTTCTAATGGGGCTCTGCAGGGATCAGTACTAGGTCTGAGGCTAGTCCAATGACTTGGAAGTAAATACAAAATTGCTGCTGATAAAAATGTACTGATGACACAAAGATTGGCAGAATGGTAAATAACGATGAGGACAGGGCAGTCATACAGAGAGTTCCGGAGAGTTGGTTTGGCAAATGGGGCCCATTCAAACAAAATGCATTTTCACACAGCCCAACACAGAGTTATACATCTGGGAACAAGGAGGGCCTATTCAGATTTGGATTTCACGATCTTTAGTTTTGTATCATCTGCAAATCTGGCCACTTCACTGTTTCCCCCCTTTTCTAGATCATTTATGCATATGTTGAACAACTCTGGTCCCAGTACAGATCCTTGGGGGACCTTGCTATTTATCTCTCTTCATAAACTCACCATTTATTCCTACCTTTGGTTTCCTATCTTTAAACCAGTTACTGGTCCATGTGAAGACCTTCCCTCTTATCCCATGACAACTTACTTTGCTTAAGAACCTTTGATGAGGGAACTTGTTAAAGGCTTTCTGAAAGTTCAGGTACACTATATCCACTGGATCGCCCTTGTCCACATGCTTCTTCACCCCTGTGACATTACGCCCCATATTCTTCATAGAAATATTGTTCTATGAATATGGCATAACTAAGGTATGTTTTATGCAAGATGGGTTATGTGAGATATCATTGGAAAGGTTCTGATTTACTGAATGGGATTATCCTATCTGTATGGATGTATCATTTCTGTATCTGAAGTTAGGAATATGGGCTCTGTATCAATTACAAAAGTGCTTGCACCGGGGGAATGCCCCCAAACAGTGGGCAATCAGCCTGGATGGGCCATTAGGAAGGACAATAGGACTTGGAAGATACTAATCTTCCTCCTTCCTGAGAAGTTTCCTGGGATGCTGCTTTGACACTGCAGCGTCATGTGATCATGTCACCTCATAGAATCATAGAAGGCCAGGGTTGGAAGGGACCTCAGGAGGTATCTAGTCCAACCCCCTGCTCAAAGCAGGACCAATTCCCAACTAAATCATCCCAGCCAGGGCTTTGTCAAGCCTGTCCTTAAAAACCTCTAAGGAAGGAGATTCCACCACCTCCCTAGGTAACCCATTCCAGTGCTTCACCACCCTCCTAGTGAAAAAGTTTTTTCCTAATATCCAACCTAAACCTCCCCCACTGCAACTTGAGACCATTGCTCCTTGTTCTGTCATCTGCCACCACTGAGAACAGTCTAGATCCATCCTCTTTGGAACCCCCTTTCAGGTAGTTGAAAGCAGCTATCAAATCCCACCCCCCATTCTTCTCTTCTGCAGACTAAACAATCTCAGTTCCCTCAGATGGACATCATTTGGGACTGGTGGTATTTTTCCACTAGGAGGGAGTGAGGGGTCAAACTGGGAGACAAAGGATTCCTGTCATAGCCAAATCCTATTTACGGCTTGGAAGGGAGTTAATCTAGGCTCTTCTCCACCACCTCCCTGCCCCAAAAGGAAGACTGCTGAAAACACCTGGAGAAATAAAGGAACTAAATTGTGGGGGAGGGGGACAGGGGCTGATCCCAGGCGAGAAAGATCTAGCCTGTGAAAGGAATACCTGGCTAGTTAAGCTGCAAGCAGTGCGGTTTACCTTCAAGAAACTTTGCAGCTCCCAGGCAAGTGGGCTGAACTCATGCCAAACTGTTGTTGTTGTTTTTTGGTGTAAAAGAGCTGCCGTTTAAGGATGATATTGGGGTTATATCAGCACTTGTTTGGGTGCATTTGCATAACCCATTCATGGCGTCACACTCAGGAGTAGCATGGCCATCCCAAATGCATGCAGATAAAACCCCGATAGCATGCATTCCCTAAATATGTATCTAGGAAACACTGTTGTCCAGAGGTCGGATTTCTCCCCCAAGGTCTGAATTCTGTGCATGGTATCTGGGGTTAGTTGCATACCCTGCAATCCTAAAACCTGCAGAGTTTTGTCATCTCTGCAGGAGAGAGAACTTTGCAGGCTCTCTCCTTCAATGCTTATAAACTCTGCAGGCTCCGGGTACCAGCAATCGCTGTTTCTCTAACCCCTGGATTGTTCCAGTGACCCCTGTTATGGGTTGTGCTGTGTGCCCTACATTGTCTGCATCACAGGAAAGCACAATGCCTACCCATGAGGCCTCATAGTGCAATACTCTTCCACAAAGAAAAACTTCCCCCTGGCCCCACATGGCAATCACCTCTGGCTCATTGTTCTCTCAGGTTTATTGAGGAGTTCTCTTCTAACCCTGCTGCTTTCTCTGTGTGTGGCAGGCTCTTCGGAGGAAGAGGAGACACAGAAAGAAAAAGCAGAAACCAAAAGGTAAGCAGCCCCTGACCCCACAGCTGCGGTGGCAGACTCAGGCCCCATGCAAAGCAGAGAAATAGGGTCTATTCCCCCACCTGCCTCCCCTCTTCCTGTGAAGGCACAGTCATGCCCAGAGTCGTGCAGAGGCACTGGCTGGGGCTCCGTTCACAGGCTGCCTCTGAAATCTGGGGCAATAGGCTGCTAGGAAGCAGAGGGTGCCCAAGCAGCTCAATGTCTCCTTTATGTCTCACTTCTGGCAGCTTTTGGGTGCTGTGAGGAAGAGCTGGAGGAGGCTGGTGCATCCCTAGAGACATGGTAAGCAATGCCCCCCTCCATAAATCTGCAGTGGGTCAGTCCTCTCCTTTAGCGTCATGCAATTCACCCCCACCCGAGTAATCCCTCCCCTGCCCCGACCTATGTACCACGCAAGGAACTCTTCTCCTTTAGACTCATGCAATTCATTCCCACCCAGCAGAAGTTGCCATCTCTAATCCCCCCCTCCCCCCCCCCCCCCCACATCATACTGGGGAGGGATAGCTCAGTGGTTTGAGCATTGGCCTATTAAACCCACGGTTATGAGTTCAATCCTTGAGGAGGCCACTTAGGGATTTGGGGCAAAAAATTGGTCCTGCTAGTGAAGGCAGGGGGCTGGACTTGATGACCTTTCTAGGTCCCTTCCAGTTCTAGGAGATTAGTATATCTCCAATTATTACCGTGGGTCATTCCCTTCCTCAAGCATCATACAGTTCATTTAACCTGGGGTGGTGGTGGAGGGGTAGATTGTGTTGACTGGACTGGACCATCCTCCCCTCTTGGGAGGGGGAGAAAATGTTTTCTGGGAGCAGCCCCATGCACCCCAGGGAGGTGAGGTGGACAGATTGGGCAGAAGGCTGGCCTTTCTGGTACGGTGAAAGGGATCCAGCAGCACTTGTGTAATGGCCCCTTCTCCAGTCTCCCAGCAGGGGTTCCCAGCAGGATTTGAACCCTGGACCTTCAGCTGTGCAGCATAAAACACCCCTTGGAGCTGAAGAGGTAGCTGTAGTAGTTGGCAGCTATAGTAGGCTGTTATCCTATATGTTGATTAGCTTCTGTGGGCGGGACATGACACACACGCTGCCAGTAGGATACACTCTCACCTCCTCAGCACTAGACAGGGCTCACCTAACAATCCAGCTAACCCCAAACCAGAACATCCAAGGCCCGGGTATTGCAGGGGAGGAGGCTGCCTCAGTGGAGAATGGGACAGGGAGCCTTTCAGTGCCTCCCCTCTGGGTAAAAGAGGGCCTGAGGGCAGGGCCTGCACTCAGCTATCTGCTCTCTCTATTCCACAGCTGCCCTGTGCACCTGGAGAAGTTCAGCTTGGCTCAGTGCCTCAGGCTGGTTGAGAGGAGGCTACAGTACGTGGCCAGACACCTGGATGAAGTTCTGATACTGTAAGGCAACTGACCAGGGGGCACCAGACTGGGGGCTGGGTGGGAGGGGAGAGTGAATGTAGAGAGGAGGGAGCAGGGAAAACCAGACACTCCAGGATCCTAAAATAACAGGGAAAAAGTCACTAAGAGGCTTTAGCTTCCAAGGTGAGATACCAGTGAAAGTGAGGTGAGGGATTATCAGAAATTAAATGCAGAGACTACAAGTTGGGGTTGTGAGTAGGATCAAATCCTTCTGTACGGCAATATCTGCCAGCAGGCAACTGTCAAGAACCTGCCCATGCTGTGTTTGAAAGAAAAAGCAATCAAATGACACCCTGTGAGGGGGTGTCCACCCCACATAGCACTGGAAGGGGCTAAGGTGGCCAGGCAGGCCCATTAACTCCACAGGGTGCACCTGCAGGAAGAGCCGGGGAGCAGGGAATTGATTCCAAGCAGGCTCAGCTGGCAGGAACAGATGGGGCCTATAAAGCCAGGAAGCTGGCAAGAGACAGGGGCTGCGGCTGGGAAAGGGCAGCCCCTCCCTGGGAAGAGAGGGAGTGTTTGGAGCTGGTGCACCCAGAGCAAGGAGGGGAACCAGGAGTAGTAGGAAGCAGTCCAGGCTGGGAGAGGAAAGCCCAGAACTGCTGGGTTGAGGGTCCCTGGCCTGGACCCCAGTGTGAAGTGTGGGCCCAGGTTTCCCTACCAGCCCCCGAGGGCATGGCCTGGACCGGCAGGGCAGTGAACAGGAAAACTGTCTGGGTCATTGTGGGAGTGACAGTGACCACATGCGACAATTGGAAGGGGCATTGACACCGAGAGCTAATCCCATCCCCAGAGTAGGCATCAGACAAGCAGTAAGTGGGACACCACGTGATACACCCTAAACACGAGTCATCAGCCAGGACTTTCAGGACCATAGCACAGACCTCCACCACCGGAGAAACTCCATTAACTGGGAGCAATAGTAAGTTGTTAGTCTCTAGGGTATCAGCCATTAGAACAGGACAGTTTTCCAGTGGGTTAGAATGTAAGAACATAAGAATAGCCAGACTGGGTCAGACAAAGGTTCATCTAGCCCAGTATCCTGTCTTCCAAAACTGGCCAATGCCAGTGCAGCAGAGGGAATGGCCAGAACAGGGAATCATCAAATGATCCATCCCCTGTTGCCCATTCCCAGCTTCAGACAAACAGAGACTAGGGACACCATCCCTGCCCACCTTAGCTAATAGCCATTGATGAATTTATCTAATTCCTTTTATAGTTTATAGTCTTGGCCTTCACAACATCCTCTGGCAAGGGTTACACCCACATGCTCACATCTTCCTCCCCGAAACCAATTGTTGTTAGCTAATCTTTCTATTAAAATAGCAGTAGATCCCCGATCATGCTGAAGGCCCCATTGTGCTAGGTGCTGCACATGTGTGTGTGACGAAGGGGTTATCGTTCTAGATAAAACGAGTGCCAGCCCCCCTCTCAGTCCTTCGTTACCCAGCTGATGTCCTTGTGTCAGGGTGTGGTGTGCAATGCATGCCTAGGCACTGCCCCACTGCACTACTGTTGGAAGGCTGTGCCCAAGCCCTGCCTTTGCTCAGGAGAGCCATGTCCCATCTGTCCCTGTCTGCTCTTTCCCACAGGCCGAGTGTGTCGACATCTGCCATGAGCCAGTTCTCCTACTCCTCTAGGGAATCCACCACCTCTGCCCTCTGGAGTCCCAGCTCCTTTTCCCTGAGAGAAGACGCCATGATTCAGTCAGAGCCCCTCTGCCACACGGGGGAGATCATGCCTGTCGGGGGCTGGGAAGGATCCGCTCATCCCATCCAAGCCCAGCCTCTCACCAGGCCTCCTGCCCACAGCAGATGAGACCGGGGAGAGCAGACCATGGGTCTGGACCAGACGTCAGTCCGTGGCTTAGACTTCAACATCCGCCAGAAGCATCTGCAGAGTCAACTGGGGGCTCCTACCCCATACACAGAGTCGCTGGCCAAGATGATCCCTAACGTCCCTGCTCTGCGCCCACCGGACAGAGACCCCAGGGTGAAGTTCAACATGAGCAGGGTCCCTTTCCTAAGCTGTGAAGTCCTGGAGGAACTGGACTGTCACATGCACACAAAGAGACTCCAGCATGAGCAGGGCTTACCCCTCACCCCCCAGAAACCCCACACAGCTCTTCTGCCTCCAGCTCCACAAACCCCCATCCAGGGGGAGCCATTGCTGGGTGAGCGGGACACCAAGCAGCAATTGATATTAGACACAGATCGGCCCAAATGTGGATTTCCAGCAAAGGTCCCGGAGCCCCTCAGATCCAACACCAGCCCTCAGCATGCACAGGTGATCCAGGAGCCATGTGTCTGCCCCTCTGGACCCCTGCCTCAAAAGGCTCACAGGATCCTGGCATCCCCTGATGCCATCCTGGCCAGGCTTGTGCCCACGGTGGTGGTCAAGCTGCAGGATCACATTGCTCAGAAATGCTCAGAGATCCAAATGGAGGCGTTCCCAAAGATGGTGAGAGAGTCGCACAGAGATGCTCCCCTCGTGAGAGAGACGGCAATAGCAGAGAAGACGCTCACAGCCACACTCCACCTCTATAGGACCGAGTTGAGAAAGCCCCTTACCAGTGTGAGCGGCACCAAAGGGACTGAAGAGAAGCTGGAGCTGCACATGGAGAGGAAGTTTCTCTTGGGAGAAGGCTCTTGTCTGGGGCCAGGGGCACAGGCAAGTGAGGGCAGGGCAGATCATCCCAGGACCCAAAGCCACCAGGTTGCCCCAGAGGCCCCAGGCTCTGAGCAGCTAACAAGATCCACCCTTGACTCTCTCATTGCTGGGCAGGCTGCACACGACCTGCAGCTGAAGCACCTGATGGAAATGTTGAGCAGCTCCCACCCCTTGGCGGGCCAGGTCTCAGTCTGCCAGCAGTGCCGTAAGACATATCCAGGAAAGATGAAGGGTAAGAAAACTCAGGAGGAGACATCTGCTGAGCTGCATGGTCTTCGAGACATCATGGATCCACATGGGCTCGATGGAACTGTGAATTCAAAGCTCTTCAGGGATCAGCTGCCAATTAGAGTCTGCAAGAAGTGCAGTAAGCTTCAACGGAAGAGACCAGCTGGCTCTGCAGGTGCTGACTTGCCCGGAAGATCCCATGGAATTCCACAGCGATGGACTCCAGGAGACTCCTCAGCATCATCCAACCACAAAAAGATGCCAGTGGTGTGGCTCCTTCCAGCAGACAGGAGAAAGACGCAGGATGGAATGGGGAAAACGGCTTCCAGTAAGCAACCAAAGATGGTGTCCATTGCTACAAGTACAACAGGGCTTTCGCAAGCTGGGGAGAAAACAACTGGGAGTCCTGACGGTTCTCCCCCAAAGTCACCAAAGGCCTCTAGAGCTAGGACATCATCCCCTTCAAGGAGCAAAGTTCCAATTCTCAAACGGATGTTAATGTGCCTCAAGAAAACCTGCACTAAGCTTCAAAACAAAGTGAAGTCCCAAATGTCCAAGGACTCTCGTTCAAGAACACCTGATGCTAAATTTACAAAGCCATCCCTTGGGAAGGCAAGGGCCTCCAAGGGTGTCTGATAGTAGTATAAGGGCCCTACCGTCAATAAAACACTAACCCCTCCCCTTGACCCCTCAAAACCCGCTCCTTGACCCCTTAAGCCCCAACCACCTGTCACTGGAAGTCCCACCCATGGCGGACACATGACCGGAAGCAAAGTGTGTCATGTGACCCCTCTAAGAACTCCTCCCACTGCCCTCTACCAATCAGGATGGGTTTCGCCCCCGTAGGCCCGCCCCGAGAGGAGATTTGACCAATCAGGGGGTGTTCCGGGCCAGGGTGACCTGTCCAGAAGTGATTCGTGTGACCCATCTAAGAACTCCTCCCACTGCCCTCTACCAATCGTGATGGGTTTTGGCTGCATAGGACAGCCCTGAGAGCAGGTTTGACCAATCGGGGGTGTTCCAGGGCGGGGTGACCCCCCAGGAGCAGGTCCTGTGACCCCTCTAAGAACTCCTCCCAGTGCCCTCTGCAATCAGAGTGCAGTACCATCACCCCATAAGTCCCAGCACCAAGGCAGAAGAGGCCCTCTTTTACTCAGAACACGTGCTCTAGAGATCATGGAGACATGGACTCTTTCACCACCCCCGTGAGAACGTCAGACTTTGTTTTAGCCCCGAGGGCCTTTGGACTTGTGTGGGAAAAGCGCTACATCAGCGAGAGTTGCGACGAGGGCCCTTTGACTCAGCCGTTGATGGATACGCTGGAACCTGAAACCCAAACCCTCGTGAGGCACCCCAGTGAGCGTGACCGCCTCTCATTGTCCGCTCCCCTAGAGGAGGAAGGTGAACGCAGCTTGGGGGAGTCACCGGAGGACAAGGTGAATGGAAAAGACATCACTCAGGTAAATGAATGATTAAGAAGTGACGGTTGATGATGGGGTGTAATGGGTTAGGAACCGCGGGGTTGCGTAAATCTAAAAACAAGCAGTGGGGGGTTTACACTGTTTCT
Organism: Mauremys reevesii; assembly: GCF_016161935.1. Classification (NCBI taxonomy): domain Eukaryota; kingdom Metazoa; phylum Chordata; order Testudines; family Geoemydidae; genus Mauremys; species Mauremys reevesii. The sequence goes on from NC_052631.1 coordinate 62,125,433, forward strand.
TTTCTGAAAATCTCTCAACAGCTCGATGATGCCTTTATCAAAGCCTTTGAGAACCAACCACACAAACACAACTCCAGTTCCTCAGCGGCCACCACCACACCAAGCCCTGAGAAAACTGTGTGTGCAAAAATGCCCATATTCACAAACCCGGAGCATGCGCTCTAGGGGGTTGTGAATAAAAAACCAAGGACTGACAAACCATTCTCCGAACACCATAAACTCGTCACAGCTTCCCCATACTCTAGTGTTTGGGAAAAGTATGATGCTTCATTCAGAAAACTGATGAAGATTTGGGGAAAATATGATGCTTTGTTCAGAATACTGGTGGCTGCTATATCCTCAGGGGGTCTAAAAGAAAGGAGGGCTGGAAAGACCCTACTTATAAAGCCCAAAATGCCGTTAGCCTTCTTGGCAACAAGGGCACACTGTTGACTCATATCCAGCTTCTCGTCCACTGTAACCCCTAGGTCCTTTTCTGCAGAACTGCTGCCTAGCCACTTGGTCCCTAGTCTGTAACAGTGCATGGGATTCTTCCATCCTAAGTGCAGGACTCTGCACTTGTCCTTGTTGAACCTCATCAGGTTTCTTTTGGCCCAGTCCTCTAATTTGTTTAGGTCCCTCTGTGTCCTATCCCTACCCTCCAGTGTATCTACCACTCCTCCCAGTTTAGTGTCATCTGCAAACTTGCTGAGGGTGCAGTCCACGCCATCCTCCAGATCATTAATGAAGGTATTGAACAAAACCAGCCCCAGGACCGACCCTTGGGGCACTTCGCTTGAAACCGGCTGCCAACTAGACATGGAGCCATTGATCACTACCCGTTAAGCCCGACGATCTAGCCAGCTTTCTATCCAGCTTATAGTCCATTCATCCAGCTCATACTTCTTTAACTTGCTGGCAAGAATACTGTGGGAGACCGTATCAAAAGCTTTGCTAAAGTCAAGGAATAACACGTCCACAGCTTTCCCCTCATCCACAGAGCCAGTTATCTCCTCATAGAAGGCAATTAGGTTAGTCAGGCATGACTCGCCCTTGGTGAATCCATGCTGGCTGTTCCTGATCACTTTCCTCTCCTCTAAGTGCTTCAGAATTGATTCCTTGAGGACCTGCTCCATGATTTTTCCAGGGACTGAGGTGAGGCTGACTGGCCTGTAGTTCCCCGGATCCTCCTCCTTCCCTTTTTTAAAGATGGGCACTACAGTAGCCTTTTTCCAGTCATCTGGGACCTCCCCCGATTGCCATGAGTTTTCAAAGAGAATGGCCAATGGCTCTGCAATCACATCGGCCAACTCCTTTAGCATCCTCGGATGCAACGCATCCATCCCCATGGATTTGTGCTCATTCAGCTTTTCTAAATAGTCCCGAACCACTTCTTTCTCCACAGAGGGCTGGTCACCTTCTCCCCATACTGTGCTGCCCAGTGCAGCAGTCTGGGAGCTGACCTTGTTCGTGAAGACAGAGGCAAAAAAATCATTGAGTACATTAGCTTTTTCCACATCCTCTGTCACTAGGTTGCCTCCCTCATTCAGTAAGGGGCCCACACTTTCCTTGATTTTCTTCTTGTTGCTAACATACTTGAAGAAACCCTTCTTGTTACTTTTAACGTCTCTCGCTAGCTGCAACTCCAAGTGTGATTTGGCCTTCCTGGTTTCACTCCTGCATGCCTGAGCAATATTTTTATACTCCTCCCTGGCCATTTGTCCAATTTTCCACTTCTTGTAAGCTTCTTTTTTTGTCTTTAAGATCAGCAAGGATTTCACTGTTAAGCCAAGCTGGTCGCCTGCCATATTTACTATTCTTCCTACACATCGGGATGTTTTTTTCCTGCAACCTCAATAAGGATTCTTTAAAATACAGCCAGCTCTTCTGGACTCCTTTCCCCCTCATGTTATTTTCCCAGGGGATCCTGACCATCAGCTCCCTGAGGGAGTCAAAGTCTGCTTTTCTGAAGTCCAGGGTCTGTATTCTGCTGCTCTCCTTTCTTCCTTGTGTCAGGATCCTGAACTCGACCATCTCATGGTCACTGCCTCTCTGGTTTTACTGCAGTTTCATACCGGAGCTCTGAGCAGTCATACTGCTCTCTGACATACAATGCAACTCCCCCAACTTTTCTGCCCTGCCTGTCCTTCCTGAACAGTTTATATCCATCCATGACAGTACTCCAGTCATGTGAGTTATCCCACCAAGTCTCTGTTATTCCAATCACATCATAGCTCCTTGACTGTGCCAGGACTTCCAGTTCTCCCTGCTTGTTTCCCATGCTTCTTGCATTTGCATATAGGCACTTAAGATAACTCACTGATTGTCCTGATTTCTCAGTCTGAGACAGGAGTCTTCTCCTCTTGCACTCTCCTGCTCGGGCTTCCTCCCGGTATCCCATTTCCCCACTTACCTCAGGGCTTTGGTTTCCTTCCCCCGGTGAACCTAGTTTAAAGCCCTCCTCACTAGGGTAGCCATCCTGCTTGCAAGATGTTCTTCCCTCTCTTCGTTAGGTGGGGCCCGTCTCTGCCTAGCACTCCTCCTTCTTGGAACACCATCCCATGGTCGAAGAATCCAAAGCCTTCTCTCCGACACCACCTGCGTAGCCATTCATTGACTTCCACAATTCGACGATCCCTACCAGGCCTTTTCCCTGCACAGGGAGGATAGACGAGAACACCACTTGTGCCTCAAACTCCTTTATCCTTCTTCCTAGAGCCACGTAGTCTGCAAGGTCATTCTTGGCAGTATCATTGGTGCCCAAATGGAGAAGCAGGAAGAGGTAGCGTCTGAGGGCTTGATGAGTCTCGGCAGTCTCTCCGTCACATCGTGAATCCTAGCCCCTGGCAAGCAGCAGACCTCTCAGTTTTCTCGGTCGGGGTGGCAGATAGATGACTCAGTCCTCCTGAGGAGGGAGTCCCCAACCACCACCACCACCCTTCTCCTTCTCTTCGGAGCGGTGGTTGTGGAACCCCCATCCCTAGGACAGTGCATCTCGTGCCTTCCAATTGGTGGAGTCTCCTTCTGCTCCCTTCTCTCAGATGTATCATTGTGACGGTGCTGCCTGTGGGAGCCAGCTGAGGTCACTCAGTCAGGGTGAACTGGAAACCAAACCGGGCAGACAAACCCCAAATGCTGGTGGTTATTCCAATACTTAGATTTACCAACCAGCACAAAACAGCTACTGTAGTACCTTACTGGTTACTCAGAAGTCCAAACCACGCAGTTCCCTTAAAGTGCCCAGCCTTAGGCCTCCATCCAGACACACCTGTCAGATATGCTGATGATTCCTGAAAATCTTATCTCATCATATAAAAGAAAAGGTTCTTCCAATCCCAAAGGATCAGCCACACACCCAGGTCCAATTATAACTTAGATCTTACCCAAAAGACACGCTACAGCCAATTCTTATTAACTAAGCTAAAATTTATTTAAAAAGAAAAAAGAGAGAGAGTGTTGGTTAAAAGATCAAGATACAGACAGACTTGAATTCAACTCTTGAGGCTCAGATACATAGCAGAGATGAGCTTGTAGTTGCCAAAAGTCCTTTTAGAAATAGTCCATAGGTTATAGTCCAATGTCCGTATTCAGGGTGACTCCAGTCAGTGACTGGGGATCTCAGTCCTTGTGGCTTAAGGTTTCCCCCTCTTGAAACCCAAAGCAGATCTGAGATGAAGCAGGATCGTGTCCCAGGGTTTTTATACATTTCCAGCAGCCTTTTGGCCTGAGAAAACAATAGGCTTACCTCTCCTTCTCCCAAACATCCTGGCAATTAGCACAGGGTAATTTATCCATTAAACAGTTCAGATACAGGTTACCACAACCTTCAAAGAGACACATAGACAATAATACTATTTCACTCAAGTATCTTCCTAAATGTTAATATTCCTTTTTTGATCTTTGAATTCAAACTATAGCAATAGACAAGACTTGTTTGCTTACATCACAAGCCCTGAGCAAACATCTACCCTTTTACTGCTAACAATGCAGACTTGCATTTCAAAGCTCTATTAATTTACATATCTTCCTAACCAATCCTTAAGGTTCACCCATGGGTCAGGTCAGTCTGTGAGTTGATTAACTCTTTCTGGCCCTGTCACCTTTCAATGAAATATTATACCACACTCATAACGTCACAATCGTCTAGTCCACTCTCCACATTAGTACCTGTGGAAAGAACATGAAAACGGTTGCTCATCTGCATCTCCATTGCTGGTACATGGACGCTCCTCTTTCTTCTTCTGGAGGTCACATGCTGCCAAATTTCTTCACCGTCCCTCTCTCCCCTCTGCCCAACCTGCTTCGATTCTTCAGGATGTTGTGCCTGTAGAAGCATATCCTGACGTCTGTCCAGGAAATCTTAGAATCATAGAATCATAGAATCTCAGGGTTGGAAGGGACCTCAGGAGGTCATCTAGTCCAACCCCCTGCTCAAAGCAGGGCCAAACCCCACTAAATCATCCCAGCCAGGGCTTTGTCAAGCCTGACCTTAAAAACCTCTAAGGAAGGAGATTCCACCACCTCCCTAGGTAACCCATTCCAGTTCTTCACCACCCTACTAGTGAAAAAGTTTTTCCTAATGTCCAACCTAAACCTCCCCCTCTGCAACTTGAGACCATTACTCCTTGTTCTGTCATCTGCCACCACTGAGAACAGTCTAGATCCATCCTCTTTGGAACCCCCTTTCAGGTAGTTGAAAGCAGCTATCAAATCCCCCCTCATTCTTCTCTTCTGCAGACTAAACAATCCCAGTTCCCTCAGCCTCTCCTCATAAGTCATGTGCTCCAGCCCCCTAATCATTTTTGTTGCCCTCCGCTGGACTCTCTCCAATTTATCCACATCCTTCTTGTAGTGTGGGGCCCAAAACTGGACACAGTACTCCAAATGAGGCCTCACCAGTGCTGAGTAGAGGGGAATGATCACATCCCTCGATCTGCTGGAAATGCCCCTACTTATACAACCCAAAATGCCATTAGCCTTCTTGGCAACAAGGGCACACTGTTGACTCATATTCAGCCTTTCGTCCACCGTAACCCCTAGGTCCTTTTCTGCAGAACTGCTGCCCAGCCATTCGGTCCCTAGTCTGTAGCAGTGCATGGGATTCTTCCGTCCTAAGTGCAGGACTCTGCACTTGTCCTTGTTGAACCTCATCATATTTCTTTTGGCCCAATCCTCTAATTTGTCTAGGTCCCTCTGTATCCTATCCCTACCCTCCAGCGTATCAACCACTCCTCCCAGTTTAGTGTCATCTGCAAACTTGCTAAGGGTGCAGTCCACACCATCCTCCAGATCGTTAATGAAGATATTTTCTCTTATGAAACGCAGGGTCGATACTTGTTTCTCCAGACCTCGAACCTTCTCTTCCAATATGGAGACCAGCTTGCACTTTGTACAGACAAAGTCGCTTCTGTCCTGTGGAAGAAAGAAAAACATGGCACAACCTGTGCAGGTTACAACACCTGAATGCTCACCTTCCATAATTTCTTCCTTTTAAGAGCTTCCTCAGCTGTTGCAGCAACTTACAGAAGCCCGCAATATGAAAGCCTCAGTGGGCTCTCCCCAGGCAAACTCCCTCTGTTCGCCGCTCAGCTGCTTCGCTGCTGACTGCCTTTTTATAGCAGTCAGGCCCACTCAAGGCCCACCTGGAACAAAGCCCTCCCAATTCACACCGTTCAAACAAACAATCAAACAATGAAGCACACGGTCCAACTGACAAACTGTCCCCTGCAACAGACACTCAGATACTCACCAACACAGCCCCCCAATGCAGCACTTAGCGGACCTCCTCTCAGACAGATCCCAGGCAAACGCCCTCTGTTAGCCTCTGCTGTTCGCCGCTCAGCTGGTTCGCTGATGACTGCCTTTTTATAGCAGTCGGGCCCACTCAAGTCCCACCTGGAACAAAGCCTCCCAATTCACACTGTTCAGACAAACAATCAAGCACACGGTCCAACTGACAAACCCTAAACGCCAAATGGCTAAACTGTTTTTAAATTCTCTGTGGGGTAAATTTGGCCAAAGAACAAACCTACCCAACAGCTGCATGGTGAGAGACCCTGATGAACGCTTTCAGTACCTGAAAGTGGGTACGAAGTGGGTATTCACCCACGAAAGCTCATGCTCCAATATGTCTGTTAGTCTATCAGGTGCCACAGGACTCTTTGCTGCTTTTACAGATCCAGACTAACACGGCTACCCCTCTGATACTCTTTCAGTACCTGTTTTCCCCCAGTTACGAGGTTTCATCCTGCGAGTTTATCGTCGATGAAACCGCATGTGTGTCTTGGAAGCTCGCAAAAGACCAGTACTCTGTCTCTGGCAATACCAACGTCTTCATAGCTTGTTTCACCACCGCTTATGCCCGCTTAGAACTATACAACCTCCTAGACAGGTTGCAAGAGCAGTGCCTGTACCACGACACTGACTCGTGATATTTGTGAAAAGGGAGGGTGACTGGAATCCCCCTCTGGGGGATTATTTAGGGGACCTCACAAGTGATTATTTTTATTAAAAAAATAATAATCTGTGTCCTTTTTTCTGAATTGGTCATTTTTATTTTTTAAAAACAACCCCCAAACATCAATTGTCTTTAATCCCCTCACCTGGGGGGCTTTATTGGGTAATAGGGCTATGAAAATCATTGCAAAATACACGTCTGGGCTTGTTGAAGCACGTGTTGAGCAAGGCTAGGCATGCCCAAGGACTATCTCATCGGTTAACGTCTGTTCATAACCTTTTGAAAAGCTCCTTTGGTTTTAAATAGTCTCACATGGTCGCCTTTTCTAAAAGAGGCAACAACCGGTTTTATTTTAAAACCATCTCTGTAAACCATTTTCCATACCATCAGAGAATTTGAAGGGCTAACATCAGCGGGTCTGGTACGTAGAGTTCTGTGAAAACTCTGGTTGTAACTCTTTATAAACTCAGGTAACACGTCAATGCAGCAAAAGGTGATATGGGCTGTAAAATATCTCCACATCCTCTACAACCCCTGCTTTGACTTCCTTATTAGTAACAAACTGGTGAACTCCATGCCGCTTTAACAATCTGCTTAAAGGTTTGTTTAAAAATTCTTTCCCCCGATCGGTTTGTAATTTTTGAGGCATGCGACCTTTGCTGAAAATAGCTTTAAAGGCCTTGGATACCTCACCATGCGTCTGGTCTTTTAGGCCTAAGGCCCAGGCAGATTTGGATAGAATGCCTATCACTGTTAAGATGGACTTAAAACCGATGTTGCATTTGGAGAACCAATGCATCTTCACCGAATCTGCCTGCCATTGCGCATCCACATCTGACCCAATGGTCTTGTTTCTTTTAAAACGTATTCGAGCCGGTTTATGTAAAGTGTAAGCGTTTTACGAGGCTTTTTGGCCACTTGAAAAAGAAGGGTCACCTGCCGAAGCTCCCAACTTCCCCAGGGGTGTAATATATTTTCTTTAACAGAGCTGCCGGTGTAGACATGACTGTTACTGGCACCGTCTTTTACTAACACAAATATGAAGGGGGACACATTCATATTGACATATTTAAATACGTTTTATTAATCGCCTGGTTTAACACGAACTTTTACAGCCACCTGCCTGTAAAAACGGACACCACGACCCCTGCCATAAGGGAGTCTGAGCTGGTTCATTCTTCCATTTTGTCCTTTTCTGGATTTTCCTCTTGAGATCTGTGTCTCAGACATGAGCAAAAACAGCTGATGCATGATATATTTACTCCCACGGGGCTACCGATCTGTAAGTTCTCAAAGGCCTGTAGAAAGACATCGAGCTATTGAGAGATTTTCAGAAAAAGAAACAGTGTAAGCCCCCCACTGCTTGTTTTTAGATTTGCGCAACCCCACTGTTCCTAACCCATTACACCCCATCATCAACCATCGCTTCTTATTCATTCATTTACCTGAGCGACATCTTTTCCGTTCACCTTGTCCTCCAGTGACTCCCCCGAGCTGCATTCGCCTTCCCCCTCTAGGGGGGCAGACTATGAGAGGTGGTCACACTCATTGGGATGCTTCACGAGGGTCTGGGTTTCGGGTTCCAGTGTATCCATCAATGGCTGAGTCAAAGGGCCCTCGTCGCAACTCTTGCTGATGTAGCTCTTCCTCCACACAAGTCCAAAGGCCTCGGGGCTAAAACAAAGTCTGACGTTCTCACGGGGGTGGTGAAGGAGTCCATGTCTCCATGATCTCTAGAGCACGCGTTCTGGGTAAAAGAGGGCCTCTTCTGCCCCGGCGCTGGGACTTATGGGGTGATGGTGCTGCACTCTGATTGGCAGAGGGCGCTGGGAGGAATTCTTAGAGGTGTCACACGACCCTCTTCTGGGTGGGTCACCCCAACCCAGAACACCCCCGATTGGTCAAACCTGCTCTCGGGGTGCTCCTATGTGGCTGAAACCCATTGCGATTGGTAGAGGGCAGTGGGAGGAGTTCTTAGAGAGGTCACACGATCCACTTCTGGACGGGTCACCCCGCCCCAGAACACCCCTGATTGGTCAAATCTCCTCTCAGGGCAGGCCTACAGGGGCAAAGCCCATCCTGATTGGTAGAGGGCAGTGGGAGGAGTTCTTAGAGGGGTCACATGACACACTTTGCTTCCGGTCATGTGTCCGCCTCGACCCTGGAAGTAATATCCCCCATGGGTGGGAATTCTGGTGACAGATGTTCGGGGCTTAAGGGGTCAAGGGGCAGGGTTTAGGGGCCAAGGGGCAAGGTTAGGGTTTGATTGATGGAAGGGCCCTTATACTCCCTCCGGTTCCCATGCTACTGAATCCCACCCTGCCAGCAGGCCCACTAACAGAAGGGCCCACAAATTCCACCATCTCCCTACCATCCAGTGGGCCTAGTAAGCATGGGCCAAAGTGGCTGAGAACAATGGCGTGTTGTCCTGGGACACAGAGACTGACGTATAAGAGACTCTCCTTGGGGTGTGACGTTTAACCCCGGATTCCAAGATGAAAGCGGGGCCTGGGGCTTGGATGAGACTGATGGTGTGAACAGCTCACTGGATTTGTTACTTGACCTCCTCTGGTTCAAGAATCAATCCTTCCTTGGCAGATGCATGGCCAAAGTCTCTTCCTTACAGATGTTTTGGCTACATGTGTGAATAAAAGCCAACAATCCATGGAGGAGGAGAACAGCAAACCCTCTAAGTTTTCAGAAGCTGACCTGGTGTTAGACATCGAAGGGAGGCAGCAGTGGGGTGAAATGCCCCAGAGATGTTTATACTAGAGGGTGGAAAGCAGGGGACTCCATGGGGCACTTGGTTTGCACAGGGCTCAGAAGAGAAACTTCCTAGGAGATAAGGGGCAGGGCTTTCCTGGGATGATGGAAAGATGGCGTTTGGCATTTCCAAGTTGGCAGACACAAGACCCGAGGAAGGGGCTGGGGCAGGAAGGAAGTGAGGCCCTTGACCCAAAGAGCGAAAGAAGGCTAGATCTGCCACAGACCCGAGGGGAGTGCCATCCAAATGGAGTATATGTGTTGCCGGCCCAGAGGGCCCGAGGGGGCAACAGCGGGGTTCGTTGCCCGGTGTGCGTCGCACTAATTAACACACCAGGGTGGAGAAGCAAACCAAGTTTATTCAAGATCTTGAAAAGGCACTAGGAGAAGCAATATCTCAAATCAAGCGCACTGATAAAAGCAAGTTCCCCTTTTTATATTCCAAGTTGTCTGTACTGGCCTTCGTTTCTTCCTGTCTCCTCCTTCCTCCCTCCCCTTGCAGCAGATACATTAAGCAATAAATTGTAGCTTGTTAGAAACCTTCCCATTCGCATGTTTATCTCTGGCCTTTACGACACAGACACATGCAGACTTTCCCCCCACCTTCTCCCCCGTATCACTACCGCTTTTTGCTGTTTCGAGCTGTACTGCAGCTGCGAGCTAAGAAAGCTGACAATTACAAATTTTTGCTTTTTGGCTGTTAGCAGTTTCGGCTGGTTAAAGTTCACAACATGGAAGAACTTTGGTTCACTCAGGCCTAGAGCAAGAAGACTTCATCGACACTCGTGGTCTTTCATCCTCCCGAGTTACCTAGATTTATGCCTAGTGACACCAACAACTGTGACCCCCATTTCCCCTCTCTACAGCACGCCGTCCAAGAGCTGAGATGTCATGGGGCTGCGGTGTCGGAACAGGGGAGGAAGTTGCTAATAATTAAAGGAGGCTTTAGTATAATGAATGGCCACAGTCAAGCTGTGGAAAACAGATCGCAAGACCTGAGGCTTGGATAGTTGAGGTGCCCTGCAACTTAAACCCCAATCCACTGCGCCTGCATTCCACATATTAGCTGAGCTTCCTGGGCTCGAGTACCTGCAGCCCAGGAACAGAGCAAGGCCGAGGTCTGGAGAGCAGAACGTGGGCCATCTACCGAGTGGCTGGAAAGAAGGTTCTGCTAACCCCCTTCGAGAGGCAGGTACTGTTACAACAGGACTCTCCGGCCTTAAAGGGACAGCAGCCTCAAGCACAAGCAACCCATTGGCTAGCCATCCCCAGCATCACTGGGCGGAGGGAGAGGCTGGATGGGGTGGCACTAGGTCCCAGGGAAGGTGTTGTAGCTGATACCTCTACAAGGAGCTTCTCAAGCCTGGGAATTATTGAGGTATCTAGCCCAAGGAACCTGATGAGATCAATTTATAACAACACCAAGTACTGCTTGGTTTGCCCCAAGCCATAAAGGCCTGGGAAGGTTATGGGTCTATTACAGGAGGGGATGGGTGAGGTTCTTTGGCACACAAGGTGAAGGAGCTCAGACTAGATGATCCCAATGGTCCCGCCTGGCCTTAAAGTCTATGAGGAACTGTAACGATGCTGGTTCTGGCGGGACCCAACTGAGAGTGCCAATTCAGGACAAATTGCTTAACACAGGGCAGTTACAGCCCAAGGCTGGGGTTTTTCCACCTCTAAGGCAAACCAAACCAGCCAGACAAAGAAGACTTTGGTCTCACCCCACTGGCTAACCACAAGTCACACAAGCAATTCCCTTAGACACTCCAGTCTCCCAGTATCACCATCAGTGCCACTCATCCTGGGGATGAATGGTTATGAAAACCAACACCCCAATAAAAGAAAACGGTTCTCTCGATCCCAAAGAATCAAGCCCCAGCCCCAGGTCAATATACAAATCAGATCTTACCCACAAATCATGCTGTTGCCAATCCTTTAGAATCTAAAATCTAAAGGTTTATTCATAAAAGGAAAAAGATCTAGATGAGAGCTAGAATAGGTTAAATGGAATCAATTACATGCAGTAATGGGAAAGTTCTTGGTTCAAGCTTGTAGCAGCGATGAAATAAACTGCAGGTTCAAATCAATTCTCTGGAACATCCACAGCTGGGATGGGTCATTCAATCCTTTGTTCAGAGCTTCAGTTTGTAGCGAAGTCCCTCCAGAGGTAAGAAGCAGGATTGGAGGAGCCAGGTATTTTGTGTTTGCGTCTGTCTTTGGGGTGCTTGTGTCTCTCTCTGTCAGGGCAGACTGCTGAGCCCTGATTAGGGGGCGGAGCTAGGCAGAGGAGGGGGCCTATAAAAGCGGCCGCCCAGCCAGGCAGCGGCACAGCTGATCGCAGCGGCCCAGGAGCCGGCCAACAGGGCTGCTAACAGGGGAGTTTGAGTGGGAGTTCCCATTGGAGGAACCAGGTATTTTGTGTTTGCGTCTGTCTTTGGGGTGCTTGTATCTCTCTCTGTTGGGGCAGACTGCTGAGCCCTGATTAGGGGGCGGAGCTGGGCGGAGGAGGGGGCCTATAAAAGCGGCCGCCCAGCCAGGCAGCGGCACAGCTGATCGCAGCGGCCCAGGAGCCGGCCAACAGGGCTGCTAACAGGGGAGTTTGAGTGGGAGCTCCCATTGGAGGCGGAAGGGGGCGGCGCCGTGTCCCCTGAGTTCCCCAGGTAGGAACACTGAGCGAGGCTGAGACAGCAGCAGCCATGAGCCAAGCAGCGGAGGATACACCGAGGATGAGAGCATGCAGCAGCTGCGGTATGTACATGTTTCTAGCGGGGGACCCAGAACAGTACTATGTATGCATGAAGTGCTGCCTAATAGAGCTGCTGGAGGAAAAGATCCAAGGCCTAGAGCTGCAGGTAGAAACCCTGGTAGAGCATAGAAGTGGGTTTGAGCAGCTGATGGAGCAATGGCAAGCAGTGACCGAAGGGGAATGCCCAGGGATACAGGGGGAAGGAGGGGCTAAGGCCAGTGAGGGGGGACCGCCGGATGAGGAAGATGGGCGGTGGAAGCATGTGACCGTGAGAAGCAGGCCGAGAAAAAGGAGAGCCAGTGACGGAGAAATAGAGCTAAGGAACAGGTTTGAAGGTCTGGAGAATGAGGAAGGGGTAAAGCAGGTGGTAGCTGACGGTGGGAGGCCAAGGAAAAAGAGAAGAGCGGCTAGTCCGATAGAAAGAGGGGAGGAGTCTATGGAGGCAGCACCAAGTGTGGGCCAAGGGAGGATGCAGGATGGCTTAACGGGAACCACAAGGAATGATAGGAATGGAAGGAGCTTGCAACCAGGGGGGACGGAGGATAGGTTAGAGGACCGCACTGTCCCCAGGCAAAGGCAGGTCTATGTGATTGGGGATTCCATACTGAGAAGGTTGGACAGGCCTGTGACCAGGGCCGATCCGGAGAACAGAAGGGTGTGCTGTCTACCGGGTGCTAAAATACGGGATGTGGACCTGAGGTTGAAAAGGATCCTAAGAGGAGCAGGTAAGAACCCTTTGATCATCCTTCATGTAGGAATGAATGACACGGCTAGATTCTCGCTAGAGAGGATCAAGGGAGACTATGCCAGGTTGGGTAAGACGGTCAAGGAAATTGAGGCTCAGGTGATCTTCAGTGGGATCCTACCTGTCCCTGGGGAAGGGCGCCAAAGGGGTGACAGGATCATGACGATTAATAGTTGGCTGAGGGAGTGGTGTTACAAGGAGGGCTTTGGGATGTATGGGCACTGGGAGGCTTTTGGGGACAGACAACTGTTCTCACGGGATGGGCTCCACCTAAGTAGGGAAGGAAGTAGACTTCTAGGAGGGAGGCTGGCTCATCTGATTAAAAGAGCTTTAAACTAGACACTGGGGGGAGACGGTTGGGAGAGGTCCAGGTGCTCTCCACGCCAAATTTATACATTGGGAGTGAGAACAACAGGATAACAACAGATATAGCCAGAGGGGGACGGTTAGGTGTAAGGAAGAGTGGGGGGGACGGATACTAGATCGACAGGTCATACTGGTAGTACTGTGTCCCTACCGAGTTGGGTGAAAAGGGTGAGAGGAGCCAAACAGCAAAAATTAGGATGTTTGTTCACCAATGCGAGAAGCTTAGGTAACAAAATGGAGGAACTGGAGCTCCTGGTCCGGGAATTGAAACCGGATATTGTAGGAATAACCGAAACATGGTGGAACGGTAGCCATGACTGGAGTACAGGTATGGAAGGGTATGTGCTGTTTAGGAAAGACCGATGCAAAGGTAAAGGTGGGGGAGTAGCATTGTATATCAATAATGAGGTGAAATGTAACGAAATAACTAGCAATGCAATGGATAATACGGAGTCTGTTTGGGCAATGGTGACATTGGGGAAGAAAACTACTAGAGCGTCCCCTGGGATAGTGATTGGAGTGTGCTATAGACCGCCGGGATCTAGCCTGGATATGGATAGAGAGCTCTTTAATGTTTTTAAGGAGGTAAATACTAATAGGAACTGTTTGATCATGGGGGACTTTAACTTCCCAGATATAGATTGGGAAACAAATGCTAGTAATAATAATAGGGCTCAGCTTTTCCTAGACGTGATAGCTGATGAATTCCTTCATCAAGTAGTTGCTGAACCGACGAGGGGGGATGCCATTTTAGATCTGATTTTGGTGAGTAACGAGGACCTTGTTGAGGAAATAGTTGTAGGGGACAGCCTTGGCTCGAGTGATCATGAGCTAATTCATTTCAAAATAAATGGGAGGATAATCAAAATTGCATCTGAGACTAAGGTATACAATTTCAAAAGGGCTAACTTTACTATATTAAGGCGACTAGTTAGGGAAGTGGATTGGACTAACATATTTAGGGATCTAAAGGCAGATGACGCCTGGGGTTACTTCAGGTTGAAGTTGCAGGAGTTGTCAGAGGCATGTATCCCGAGAAAGGGAAAACGGCTCGTAGGTAGCAGTTTTAGACTGAGCTGGATGAGCAAGCGTCTCAGAGGGGTGATTAAGAAAAAACAGAAAGCGTACAAGGACTGGAAAATGGGAGGGATCAGCAAAGAAACCTACCTTATTGAGGTCAGAGGGTGTAGGGAAGCAGTGAGAAAGGCAAAGAGCCGGGTGGAGATGGACCTAGCGAAGGGGATTAAAACCAATAGCAAAAGGTTTTTTAGCCATATAAATAGGAAGAAAACCAAGAAGGAAGAAGTGGGACCGCTTAAAACTTTAAACGGAGTGGAGATTAGGGATAATCTTGGAATGGCACAATATCTGAACGAATATTTTGCCTCGATCTTTAATGAGGCTAATGAAGGGCTAAGGAATAGTGATAGAGGGACTGATGGGAATGAAGATATGGGGGTAGACATTACGGTATCTGAGGTAGAAGCCAAACTTGAACAGCTAAATGGAAGTAAATCGGGGGGCCCGGATAATCTACATCCTAGAATATTAAGGGAATTGGCGAGTGAAATTGCAAGCCCGTTAGCGATGATTTTTAATAAATCTCTAAACTCGGGGGTTGTACCGTTTGACTGGAGATTAGCTAATATAGTTCCTATATTCAAGAAGGGGAAAAAAAGTGTCCCAGGTAACTACAGGCCTGTTAGTTTAACATCTGTAGTATGCAAAGTCATGGAAAAATTTTTAAAGGAGAGAGTGGTTACGGACCTTGAGGCCGATGGCAACTGGGACAAATTTCAGCATGGATTTACAAAAGGTAGATCGTGCCAAACCAACCTGATCTCCTTCTTTGAGAAAGTAACAGATTTTTTAGACAAGGGAAATGCGGTGGATCTAATATATCTTGATTTCAGTAAGGCGTTTGATACGGTACCGCATGAGGAATTACTGGTTAAATTGGAAAAGATGGGGATCAAAATGAAAATCCAGAGGTGGATAAGGAGCTGGTTAAAGGGGAGACTGCAGAGGGTCGTATTGAAGGGGGAACTGTCGGGTTGAAGGGGGGTTACCAGTGGAGTTCCTCAAGGTTCGGTTTTGGGTCCGATTTTATTCAATCTATTTATCGCTGACCTGGGAACCAAGAGTAGGAGTGGGCTGATAAAGTTTGCGGATGACACCAAGTTGGGAGGTATTGCAAATTCGGAAAAGGATCGGGATATCCTCCAGGGAGATTTGGATGACCTTGTAAACTGGAGTATTAGTAACAGGATGAAATTCAATAGTGAGAAGTGTAAGGTTATGCATTTAGGGATGACTAACAAGAACTTTAGTTATAAGCTGGGGACGCACCAGTTGGAAGTAATGGAGGAGGAGAAGGACCTAGGAGTCCTGGTTGATCGTAGGATGACTATGAGTAGGCAATGTGATGTGGCCGTTAAAAAAGCTAATGCAGTCTTGGGATGCATTAGGCGAGGTATTTCTAGTAGGGATAAGGAGGTGCTAGTCCCGTTATATAAGGCATTGGTAAGACCTCATTTGGAGTATTGTGTGCAGTTTTGGTCTCCCATGTTTAAGAAGGATGAATTCAAACTGGAAGGGGTACAAAGAAGGGCCACTAGAATGATCCGAGGAATGGAAAGCCTGTCGTATGAAAGGAGACTTGAGGAGCTCGGTTTGTTTTCCTTAACCAAAAGAAGGATAAGAGGAGATATGATTGCACTCTTTAAATATATCAGAGGGATAAATACCAGGGAAGGAGAGGAATTATTTCAGCTCAGTGCTAATGTGGACACGAGGACAAACAGATATAAATTGTCAGTCAGGAAATTTAGGCTTGAAATTAGACGAAGGTTTCTAACCATTAGAGGAGTGCAATTCTGGAACAGCCTTCCGAAGGAAACAGTGGGGGCGAAGGACCTCCATGACTTTAAGATTAAGCTAGATAAGTTTATGGAGGAGATAGTATGATAGGATAACGGGCTTAGTCAATAGGTCAATTAAGTGCCACACTGGTAATTAGTACAATGGGTCAATGATAGGATATTGTTAGCCTTTTTCCAGAGGGTATGGCTGGAGAGTCTTGCCCGCATGCTCGGGGTTCAGCTGACCGCCATATTTGGGGTCGGGAAGGAATTTTCCTCCAGGGTAGATTGGCAGTGGCCCTGGAGGTTTTTTGCCTTCCTCCAAAGCATGGGGCAGGGGTCGCTTGCTTAAGGAGTGGGTGGATCGGCTTATGTGGCCTGCATCTTGCAGGAGGTCAGACTAGATGATCATAATGGTCCCTTCTGATCTTGAATTCTATGATTGAAGACAAGATGGAGATGAGGCATTAGCCTTATATAGGCTTTTCCAGGTGTAAGAACCTCTTTGTTCTTACTGTGGAAAATTACAGCAAAATGGACTCTGGAGTCACATGGGCAAGTCCCTGCACTTTGCTGAGTTACAAGGCGTATCTGCCTGCTCGCCATGGGTCAGTTGTAGCTGATGGTCCTTAATAGGCCACCAAGCAGGCTAGGCAGAGCTAACACCAACTTGATTTGCAATAAATACTTGCTATAAATTTGTTATTACTAATGAAAATTTTTGTAACTAACGTGTTGCTATTACCAAGAACTGTAAGAATGTGCAATGTGCCTAATCTTTTGGAAAATCCCTTGAACACGTTAAGAGGAATACACAAGAACACACTTTATGTTAGAAGGCCTTGTAATGCTAATGTTGCACTGTTAATGCCTGTTAACCGTCTTGGAACTTTTCACAGGGAAAAGACGTTCCAGACCTGATGTGCTGTATGATCTGGAGAAAGGGGTAAACAGTGAGGTGGCAAAGTTTGCAGATGACACTAAACTACTCAAGATAGTTAAGACCAAAGCAGATTGTGAAGAACTTCAAAAAGATCTCACAAAACTAAGTGATTGGGCAACAAAATGGCAAATGAAATTTAATGTGGATAAATGTAAAGTAATGCACATTGGAAAAAATAACCCCAACTATACATACAACATGATGGGGGCTAATTTAGCTACAACGAGTCAGGAAAAAGATCTTGGAGTTATCGTGGATAGTTCTCTGAAGATGTCCACGCAGTGTGCAGAGGCGGTCAAAAAAGCAAACAGGATGTTAGGAATAATTAAAAAGGGGATAGAGAATAAGACTGAGAATATATTATTGCCCTTATATAAATCCATGGTACGCCCACATCTCGAATACTGTGTACAGATGTGGTCTCCTCACCTCAAAAAAGATATTCTAGCACTAGAAAAGGTTCAGAAAAGAGCAACTAAAATGATTAGGGGTTTAGAGAGGGTCCCATATGAGGAAAGATTAAAGAGGCTAGGACTCTTCAGTTTGGAAAAGAGGAGACTAAGGGGGGACATGATAGAGGTATATAAAATCATGAGTGATGTTGAGAAAGTGGATAAGGAAAAGTTATTTACTTATTCCCATAATACAAGAACTAGGGGTCACCAAATGAAATTAATAGGCAGCAGATTTAAAACAAATAAAAGGAAGTTCTTCTTCACGCAGCGCACAGTCAACTTGTGGAACTCCTTACCTGAGGAGGTTGTGAAGGCTAGGACTATAACAATGTTTAAAAGGGGACTGGATAAATTAATGGTGGCTAAGTCCATAAATGGCTATTAGCCAGGATGGGTAAGAATGGTGTCCCTAGCCTCTGTTCGTCAGAGGATGGAGATGGATGGCAGGAGAGAGATCACTTGATCATTGCCTGTTAGGTTCACTCCCTCAGGGGCACCTGGCATTGGCCACTGTCGGTAGACAGATACTGGGCTAGATGGACCTTTGGTCTGACCCGGTACGGCCTTTCTTATGTTCTTATGTTCTTATGTTCTTATGAAAGGGAAAACTGAGGCACGCGACCATATTGCTTTCACAGCCAAATGCCAAGAATCCTGTACTATGAACAACAGGCGAACAGGAGCTGCTAACAGAGAGTTTCGCAAGGGAGTTTGGAAGGGCACTGGGAAGGGAGCAGAAGTCCCTCGTCGGTCCTAACCCTTCCCCTGTAGTCCCCCTTAAAACCTATAAACCAAACCACATTTCAAAACCCCTTTCTGTAAACCACCCTTCCATTAACTAGGAGACAATGCAGGCTGAAGCCCAGCAGCAGAGTGGGGGCTATCCAGTTTATTGCGCTGAGTGTTGCATGTATGATTACCTGCCCTGTGGGCGGGTGGTGTATGTGTGCAGTCGGTGCAAGGAGCTCCTGGCCCTCAAAGACCACGTACGGACTTTGGAGGCCAGGGTGGCGGAACTGGAGGAGCTAAGAGAGGCAGAGAGGTATGTGGATGAGGCTTTCCGGGACACTGTACAATTGTCCCACCTCTGCTCAGACAGCCCCTGTGCTGTTGAGGAGGAAGAAC
Organism: Mauremys reevesii; assembly: GCF_016161935.1. Classification (NCBI taxonomy): domain Eukaryota; kingdom Metazoa; phylum Chordata; order Testudines; family Geoemydidae; genus Mauremys; species Mauremys reevesii. Next base: position 62,143,876 of record NC_052631.1, read on the forward strand.
GGCCCAGGGAAGCAGAGCAGTCAATGGGAGCAGAGGGAAACCTTCCCGTAGTTGGGACCCTCCTTCCAGAGGGTGCTGGGGTTGCCTCTCACACTGAGGTTACCTCTCCGGGGGAGGGAACTCCAGTTTCTAGGAAAAGGCAGGTGTTAGTAATGGGAGATTCGATTATTAGAAACATAGATAGCTGGGTTTGTGATGACCGGGAGAACCGTATGGTGACTTGCCTGCCTGGTGCGAAGATTGCGGATCTCTCGAGGCATCTAGACAGACTTATGTGTAGTGCTGGGGAGGAGCCGGTGGTCGTGGTACATGCAGGTACCAATGACATAAGGAAGGGTAGGAGAGATGTCCTGGAAGCCAAATTTAGGCTGCTAGGGAAGAGACTGAAACCCAGGACCTCTATGGTGGCATTCTCAGAAATGCTCCCAGTTCCACGCGCAGGGCCAGGTAGGCAGGCAGAGTTTCAGAGTCTCAATGCGTGGATGAGACGATGGTGTAGAGAGGAGGGGTTCACGTTCATTAGGAACTGGGGAAACTTCTGGGATGGGAGGGGCCTATACAGGAGAGATGGGCTCCACCTAAACCAAAGTGGAACCAGACTGCTGGCACTAAACATTAAAAAGGTTGCAGAACAGTTTTTAAACTAGGAGATCGGGGGGAAAGCCGACTGCTGCAGAGGAGCATGTGGATCGGACACAGACTTCTCTTAGGGCAGAGTCTGATGATAGAGAATCTCCAGGTTATAGCCAGGAGCAGAGGACGGAAGAGTATTATGTAAGGGCCGGGTCAGATGATAAACAGTCACATAAAAAAGAATCTGGCACATCAGAAAAGGGAAGACAAATAAACAGGGGCAAGTTTTTAAAGTGCTTGTACACAAATGCTAGAAGTCTAAATAATAAGATGGGTGAACTAGAGTGCCTGGGGTGATAAAGGAGGATATTGATATAATAGGCATCACAGAAACCTGGTGGACTGAGAGCAATCAATGGGACACAATCATTCCGGGGTACAAAATATATTGGAAGGACAGAACAGGTCGTGCAGGGGGAGGAGTGGCACTATATGTGAAAGAAAATGTAGATTCAAATGAAGTAAAAATCTTAAGCGAATCCACATGTTCCATAGAATCTCTATGGATAGAAATTTCATGCTCTAATAAAAATATAACATTAGGGATCTATTATCGACCACCTGACCAGGGCAGTGATAGTGATGATGAAATGCTAAGGGAAATTAGAGAGGCTATCAAAATTAAGAACCCAAAAATAGTGGGGGATTTCAATTATCCCCATATTGACTGGGAACATTTCACTTCAGGATGAAATGCAGAGATAAAATGTCTCGATACTTTAAATGACTGCTTCATGGAGCAGCTGGTACGGGAACCCACAAGGGGAGAGGCAACTCTAGATTTAATCCTGAGTGGAGTGCAGGAGCTGGTCCAAGAGGTAACTATAGCAGGACCGCTTGGAAATAGTGACCATAATACAATAGCATTCAACATCCCTGTGGTGGGAAGAATACCTCAACAGCCCAACACTGTGGCATTTAATTTCAAAAGGGGGAACTATACAAAAATGAGGGGGTTAGTTAAACAAAAGTTAAAAGGTACAGTGACTAAAGTGAAATCCCTGCAAGTTGCATGGGCCCTTTTTAAAGACACCATAATAGAGGCCCAACTTCAATGTATACCCCAAATTAAGAAACACAGTAAAAGAACTAAAAAAGAGCCACCGTGGCTTAACAACCATGTAAAAGAAGCAGTGAGAGATAAAAAGACTTCCTTTAAAAAGCGGAAGTCAAATCCTAGTGAGGCAAATAGAAAGGAGCACAAACACTGCCAACTTAAGTGCAAGAGTGTAATAAGAAAAGCCAAAGAGGAGTTTGAAGAACGGCTAGCCAAAAACTCCAAAGGTAATAACAAAATGTTTTTTAAGTACATCAGAAGCAGGAAGCCAGCTAAACAACCAGTGGGGCCCCTGGATGATCGAGATACAAAAGGAGCGCTTAAAGACAATAAAGTCATTGTGGAGAAACTAAATGGATTCTTTGCTTCAGTCTTCATGGCTGAGGATGTTAGGGAGATTCCCAAACCTGAGCTGGCTTTTGTAGGTGACAAATCTGAGGAACTGTCACAGATTGAAGTGTCACTAGAGGAGGTTTTGGAATTAATTGATAAACTCAACATTAACAAGTCACCGGGACCAGATGGCATTCACCCAAGAGTTCTGAAAGAACTCAAATGTGAAGTTGCGGAACTATTAACTAAGGTTTGTAACCTGTCCTTTAAATCCGCTTCGGTACCCAATTGCTGGAAGTTAGCTAATGTAACGCCAATATTTAAAAAGGGCTCTAGAGGTGATCCCGGCAATTACAGACCGGTAAGTCTAACATCGGTACCGGGCAAATTAGTTGAAACAATAGTCAAGAATAAAATTGTCAGACACATAGAAAAACAAATTGTTGAGCAGTAGTCAACATGGTTTCTGTAAAGGGAAATCATGTCTTACTAATCTATTGGAGTTCTTTGAAGGGGTCAACAAACATGTGGACAAGGGGGATCCGGTGGAAATAGTGTACTTAGATTTCCAGAAAGCCTTTGACAAGGTCCTTCACCAAAGGCTCTTACGTAAATTAAGCTGTCATGGGATAAAAGGGAAGGTCCTTTCATGGATTGAGAACTGGTTAAAAGACAGGGAACAAAGGGTAGGAATTAATGGTAAATTCTCAGAATGTAGAGGGGTAACTAGTGGTGTTCCCCAAGGGTCAGTCCTCGGACCAATCCTATTCAATTTATTCATAAATGATCTGGAGAAAGGGGTAAACAGTGAGGTGGCAAAGTTTGCAGATGATACTAAACTGCTCAAGATAGTTAAGACCAAAGCAGATTGTGAAGAACTTCAAAAAGATCTCACAAAACTAAGTGATTGGGCAACAAAATGGCAAATGAAATTTAATGTGGATAAATGTAAAGTAATGCACATTGGAAAAATAACCCCAACTATACATACAATATGATGGGGGCTAATTTAGCTACAACGAGTCAGGAAAAAGATCTTGGAGTCATCATGGATAGTTCTCTGAAGATGTCCACGCAGTGTGCAGAGGCGGTCAAAGAAGCAAACAGGATGTTAGGAATCATTAAAAAGGGGATAGGGAATAAGACTGAGAATATCTTATTGCCCTTATATAAATCCATGGTACGCCCACATCTCGAATACTGTGTAGATGTGGTCTCCTCACCTCAAAAAAGATATTCTAGCACTAGAAAAGGTTCAGAAAAGGGCAACTAAAATGATTAGGGGTTTGGAGAGGGTCCCATACGAGGAAAGATTAAAGAGGCTAGGACTCTTCAGCTTGGAAAAGAGAAGACTAAGGGGGGATTTGATAGAGGTATATAAAATCATGAGTGATGTTGAGAAAGTGGATAAGGAAAAGTTATTTACTTATTCCCATAATACAAGAACTAGGGGTCACCAAATGAAATTAATAGGCAGCAGGTTTAAAACAAATAAAAGGAAGTTCTTCTTCACGCAGCACACAGTCAACTTGTGGAACTCCTTACCTGAGGAGGTTGTGAAGGCTAGGACTATAACAATGTTTAAAAGGGAACTGGATAAATTCATGGTGGCTAAGTCCATAAATGGCTATTAGCCAGGATGGGTAAGAATGGTGTCCCTAGCCTCTGTTTGTCAGAGGATGGAGACGGATGGCAGGAGAGAGATCACTTGATCATTGCCTGTTAGGTTCACTCCCTCTGGGGCACCTGGCGTTGGCCACTGTTGGTAGACAGATGCTGGGCTGGATGGACCTTTGGTCTGACCCAGTACGGCCGTTCTTATGTTCTTATTAATATCTACATTGGTTTGCTGTTAATTGGGTTTCAAATGTTGGCCAGCGCTTGAATGGATAAAGTAGCTGTTTTCTTTAGCTCTTGGCAAGATCACATGAAACATACAGGAACCATGCTGCAAAAGCTAACCAAGTTATACCTTGAGTTTGTAAAGAGATTCAATCATGTTATTGAACATGACTTTGATAAACCATTTCTGTTATACACTGGTACGGCTTCTAACCCAGGGCCAGTGGGGAAATGCCAATACTCCACGTGAGCCTGATTGACAGGGCAGGCCAGCCAATGAGAGAGCCAGGAGCCCAGGGTCCCGTCCTCCATGTGAGGGGAGCTGCCTGAGGCGAGTGGGGCAGAGCTAAGGGGAGAGCAGCAGCCAGAGATGGGGAGCTGGAGCGGCCGGGAGCTGGGGCAGCGCAGACCAGCCGCAACGTCGGGGAGCCAGGGCCGAGCTGCAGTGGGGAGCTGCGGGGCCAGAGCCGGGACTGCGGGTGCGGATTGGATTGGACACTTGGGTCATATGACTTGACTTCTGTTCCCTGATTGGATGAGCAGAACTCCAAGAAATCTGATTGCTAGTGTGAATGCTCTCCTTTCCTTATTCAGAATTTATATTCGGGGAATATAATGTACTATCGAGGAGGCAGTGTGTTCCAATGGGCAGAGCACTGGCTGGGCAGTCCTCAGTGCAGTCTCAGTTCTGCCACTGACCTGTTGCATGAGCCTAGTTGAGTCACCTCTCTGTACCTCAGTTTCCCCATGTGTTTAATAGTCTACTAATCCATACTGTCCTTTGAAAGGTGCTTTCATAGATTCCAAGGCCAGAATGCTGTATCACACAGGCCAGAAAACTTCCCCAAAATCATTCCTGGAGCAGATGTCTTAGAAAAACATCCACTCTGGATTTAAAAGTTGTCAGTGATGGAGAATCCACTACAACCTTTGGTAAATTGTTCCAATGATTAATTACTCTCACCAATATAAATAGATGCCTTATTTCAAGTCTGAATTTGTTTCGTTTCAACTTCCAGACTTTGGATCAAGATATACCTTTCTCTGCTAGACTGAAGAGCCCATTATTAAATATTTGTTTCCCATGTAGGTTCTTACGGACTGTAATCAAGTTGCATCTTAGCCCTTCTTTTTCTTTAACTAAATAGATTGAGCTCTTTGAGTGTCACTATAAGGCATATTTTCTAATCCTTTAATCATTCTCATAGCTCTTCCCTGAATCCTCTGATCCCTGACCATAGAGGTCTCCTTGTGTCCCTTTGCTTCCCTTATCAATTTTCTACAATTCCTAACCTCTAATTTATATTCATTACTATCAAGTTCTCCTTTCTTTTATTTGTGTGTGTGTGTGTGTGTATATAAAAGGCTGCAAATTATCATTCACATTTTTCTGATTACATTCTTTCTCCCAGCTGATTTGGCTCACAATTAGAATCATAGAATATCAGGGTTGGAAGGGACCTCAGGAGGTATCTAGTCCAACCCCCTGCTCAAAGCAGGACCAATCCCCAACTAAATCATCCCAGCCAGGGCTTTGTCAAGCCTGACCTTAAAAACTTCTAAGGAAGGAGATTCCACCACCTCCCTAGGGGACCCATTCCAGTACTTCACTACCCTCCTAGCGAAAACGTTTTTCCTAATATCCAACCTATACCTCCCCCACTGCAACTTGAGACCATTACTCCTTGTTCTGTCATCTGTTACCACTGAGAGCAGTCTAGAGCCATCCTCTTTGGAACCCCCTTTCAGGTAGTTGAAAGCAGCTATCAAATCCCCCTCACTCTTCTCTTCTGCAGACTACACAATCCCAGTTCCCCCAGCCTCTCCTCATAAGTTATGTGCTCCAGCCCCCTAATCATTTTTGTTGCCCTCCATTGGACTCTTTCCAATTTTTCCACATCCTCCTTGTAGTGTGGGGCCCAAAACTGGACACAGCACTCCAGATGAGGCCTCACCAGTGCCGAATAGAAGGGAATGATCACGTCCCTTGATCTGCTGGCAAAATGTCTGCACTGAAGCCTGAGTGCAGTCACCAGCTCCAGCTGTCGCCTGTCTGCACTTGCCTCCGTCTCTAGCTGGGTGCAGCACCTGCCCCCACGCTGCCCTGCTGCAGGGGAAGTGGGGCTGAGCCGAGCAGCATCCCCACCCTGCTGAGGGTTTGCTCCAGCCTCCCCTTGCAAACCAAAGTGTGTTATGGAGGGAGAGGCTCCTGCTCGCCCTGCAGGGTCCCCTTGCTCAGTTCCCACAGAGCCATTGCTGGAGCAGCCAGGGCTCTGCAGAACACCCGGCCTGAGCAGAGGGGGACACTGCTGGGCTCCCCAGATAGACCCAGAGCTCTGTGCAGGTCCCCACTAACCTCCAGCCATGGCCATGTGGAGGACACTCGGTGCAGCCAGCTGGCTGATTTGGGTCACAAGCTTGGGGGTGCCAACAGCAGCCGCGGTGCCAGGGGCTGGAGATGGGGGTGATGCCCGGGGAGCAGCTGCAGACACCATCACTCTGTATGTCTCCCTGGGCAGTGGAGAGGGTTGGGCAGGGCTAGGCACTGGGTCAGACTGCTGCACTCGCCCCTATGCTGGGGTGCAGGAGAATCAACCCGGGGCAAAGAGCTTTCTAGCAGGGGGTGCCCAGGGAGGCCCGGGAGGCCCAGCCCTTCTCCCCTTCCACTAAGCCAGAGCTCCCATGGTGTGTCTCAGAACCCGGCCCGTGGGCAGCCCCCTGCTGCCACAGTGAGCCTGGGGGGCTGTGTCTCCCCACAGTAGCTTGGCCCCTGCCCCACACCCAGCAGGGCTGTGGAGGCAACTTGAGGGAGCGTCCGTGAGCGTCTCCGCGGGCAGAGTACAGTGCCAGCAGCACCTCAGAGGGCTCCAGGGTGGGTATCTCCCAGTCAGGGCTCTCCCCGGCACACCCCACGGGAACAGCTTGTAACCCAGGCAGGCCCTTGCAAAGGCTGCTTCATGAGCAGAACCAAGTCAGGCCGCGGAGCTGCAGGTCGGCTCCCATCCCCGTGTGCCTGGGCCCCAGGCTAGCAGCTTTGGCCAGCCCCTCCGGGTGGGCAGGGTCAGGGCTGGAACAGCCCTGCAGTCAGCCCCCAAGGCAGAGCCATCGGTCGCTGCCTACCACTCAGCCCAGCCGCTCGGGAGTTGTTCAGGGCTTTGACGCTATTTTGATGAGAGAGGGTTTGTCCTGTGACGTGTTTCTATTAAAGTTTGTTTGGAAGAAATGTCCCCTGAGCTCTGTAGTCTGGGGCAGGCCTCTCAACTGTGCCAGGAGCCTGCCGCGCCCAGAGCAGCAGCGAGAGGGCTGCTGGTCCAGGAAGGCAGGAGTAGAGCCCACTGTGTTCACCCGCAGGAGCTGGCAGGCTGCTCGGGGGGAGGTCTAAAGACAAGGCTGGACTGATGGAGGAAGGGCAAGCGAGCCAAGGGCCAGCTTTGCCCCCTTGGAAGAGAAGGGGTTAATGCAGCCTGCATGCTGTGCCCACAGTACAACCGTCAGCACCGCCAGGCTGGCAGGAGCCACCGCTTCCCTCAGACCCTCTCCCGGGACGGGAGCCCCCACTGCGAGCAGAGCAGATGATCACTGGGGTCCCTTCTGGCCTGGGGATCTACCTGGCGCTATCTGTACCCAGGGCTGCTCTGACGCAAGTCACCGGGAGACCTTCCTCAAACACCTGCCTCTTTCCCGGGGATGCCAAGCCCAGATTTCTCTGCCCGAGAGCATGGGGAGCTGGGGGTGGGGCCAATGGCTTCCCTGTCCCCCCCCCCCCCTTTGTGATCGCAGCAGGAGTCTAACCTGGGCCCCAGCTGAAGGGCTCCTCCTCTCCTATCAGCTCGAGCAGCATGCTCTGCGCCCCACAGGTAGGGCTCAGCTGGCACCGCAGTGACTACGAGGCGCCCGCACACGGGAGGTTCCAGCCCTTTATTTGTGTCTGCACAAAGCTACGGCGCGGTGCGATATGGAGCCAGGCTGCGGGGCCAGGGGCGGCTGTCAGCTCTGCTTCTGGCCATGGCAGGCCCTGCTCAGGGCTTGGGCTCTGTCGGGGCAAACAAGAACAAACAGCTCAGGGTACAAGGGGAGTCGGGAGGGAGCTGGCGCTAATGCCACGGGGACCAGTCCCCGCCCCGTTACGCTGCTCGACTGCTGCATCTGAACGGCCCCCGGGCAGGCCCTGCAGCTCACAGGCCAGCCATGCTGCCAGGGAAACCAGCTCCAGCCAGACCCACTGGGCCAATGCCCAGGCTCACTGGCCAGTTAGGGGAAGGGGCATCATAAACCTGCCCCCCCCCCGGAGACCACAATGCTCATGGGGAGATGTCACCAGCCGCACGGTTCTAACGACCAAGTGCCCAGCGGTGTCTGTGCCACCAGGGGCTGAGACCCCACCCCAGCTCCGAGCAGCCAGCCAGTGCCCAGCGGTGTCTGTGCCACCAGGGGCCGAGACCCCATCCCAGCTCCGAGCAGCCAGCCAGTGCCCAGCGGTGTCTGTGCCACCAGGGGCCGAGACCCCACCCCCAGCTCCGAGTCCCCAGCCAGTGCCCAGCGGTGTCTGTGCCAATGGGGTGAGACCCCACCCCAGCTCCGAGCTCCCAGCGCTGTCTCCCAGGGGCTGCAGTGCCCAGGTGCCAGAGCCGCGGGGGCTGAGGGGGCTGCAGGCCGGGCGTTACCTGCGGGGTAGCCCCTCACTCCTGCTTCTTGGGGTTGTTGACAGCCACGTAGTGGTAGAGAACCACAAGCAGGAAGAGCGACACACCCAGCATGTTGGCGAAGATGGCGAGCTGCACATCCGTGATCATCCTGCAGGGAGTGGGACGGGTCAGCGGGGTCGGGGAGGAACTGTCTGGGGGGTCCCGGGGCTGAGGGGGGACCTCAGGGGAGGTTCAGGGGCTCATGGGGGCATCTCGAGGCTGAGGGAGGATCTTGGGGGGAGGGGCCAGAGTGTCCCAGGGGGTGGAGTGGAGGGAGGAGGGACGGGGAGGGGTGTCCCCAGGAACATGGGGATGTCTCAGGGTGAGGTCCAAGGGCGGGGAGGGGGTGTCTCGGGCTGGAGTGGAAGGGGAGGGCAGGATGGTCCCAGGGATATGGGGTCCCAGGGTGGGGGAGGGGCAGGTGGTCCAGGGGCTCAGGGTCCGAGGGATCCTGAGGTGGAGGAGGGCCAGGGGGTCCCAGGGCTGAGGGTCCGTGGGTCCCTGGGTGGGGGGAGGGGCTGGGAGGTTGGGGGGAGCTCCCGGGGACATGAGGAGGACCTGGGGGGGTCCCAGGCCAGGGGGGAGGGGGCATGGGTCCCGGGGGGGGAGGAGTGAGAGGGTCCCTGGGGGAGGGAGGAGACGGGGTGGGGTTCCTGGGGCAGGGCCGGCTTTAGGCCTATTCCACCAATTCCCCCGAATCGGGCCCCGCACCTAAGAGGGCCCCGCACCCAGTGAGAATCCCTTCTCTGGCTAGAGGCGCCTTTTTAATTTTTACTCACCTGGCCGCACTTCGGGTCTTCGACGGCGGGTCCTTCAGTGCCGCCAAAGACCTGGAGCGAGTGAAGGACCCGCCGCCGAAGTGCTGCCAAAGACTTTGAGCACCGCTCGGTGAGTACAAGCCCCATGTGTTATATATATATATATATATATATATATATATATATATATATATATATAAAATTTTAATAGTCATCCCTGCCGGGGCCCCATCGAAACTGTGCGAAGTGGGCCCGCACCTCCTAAAGCCGGCCCTGCTGGGAGGGCCCAGGGCTGAGGTGGATCCGGGGTGGGGAGGGGCCCGGGGTTTCAGGGTGGGGAGGAGTGGAGGAGCAGATGGGTCCCAGGGTGGGGAGGAGCCGTGGGGTTCCTGGGAGGAGGGGCCGGGGTCGGGGGTCCCGGGGCTGGGCGGGTCATGGGATGGGGAGGGGCCTCGGTGGGGAGGGCCGGGGCTGCAGCAGGCAGGCTGTGTGTGTGGGGCTGGGCTGGGGGTGCAGCAGGCAGGTTGTGTGGGGCTGGGTTGGGGCGCTGGGGGCTGCAGCAGGCAGGCTGTGTGTGGGGCTGGGGTGGGGGTGCAGCAGGCAGCCTGTGTGTGGGGCTGGGCTGGGGTGCAGCAGGCAGGTTGTGTGTATGTGGGCGGGGCTGGGCTGGGGTGCAACAGGCAGGCTGTGGGGCTGGGCTGGGGTCTGCACCAGTGGCTGCAGCAGGCAGGCTGTGTGTGGGGCTGGGCTGGGGTGCAGCAGGCGGGTTGTGTGTGTGGGGGCTGGGCTGGGGTGCTGGAGGCTGCAGCAGGCAGGCTGTGTGTGTGGGGCTGGGCTGGGAGGTGTAGGCAGGTTGTGTGTGTGGGCGGGGCTGGGCTGGGGCTGCGCCAGTGGCTGCAGCAGGCAGGCTGTGTGTGGGGAGGGCTGGGCTGGGGGTGCAGCAGGTGGGTTGTGTGTGGGGCCTGGGGGCTGCAGCAGGCAGGCTGTGTGTGGGGCTGGGCTGGGGCGCTGGGGGCTGCAGCAGGCAGGCTGTGTGTGGGGGGCTGGGCTGGGGCTGCGCCAGTGGCTGCAGCAGGCAGGCTGTGTGTGTGTGGGGCTGGGCTGGGGTGCAGCAGGCAGGCTGTGTGTGTGGGGCTGGGCTGGGGGCTGGGGCTGCAGCAGGCAGGCTGTGTGTGGGGCTGGGCTGGGGCTGCACCAGTGGCTGCAGCAAGCAGGCTGTGTGTGTGTGGGGTCTGGGCTGGGGTGCAGCAGGCAGGCTGTGTGTGTGTGTGTGTGTGTGTGTGGGCTGGGCTGGGGGCACTGGGGCTGCAGCAGGCAGGCTGTGTGTGGGTGGGGCTGGGCTAGGGGCTGCACCAGTGGCTGCAGCAGGCAGGCTGTGTGTGTGGGGGGGGCTGGGCCGGGGGTGCAGCAGGCAGGCCGTGTGTGTGGGGGGCTGGGCTGTGGGGTGCAGCAGGCAGGCTGTGTGTGTGGTGGGGGGCTGGGTTGGGGGGCGCTGTGGGGTGCAGCAGGCAGGCTGTGTGTGTGGGGGGCTGGCTGTGGTACCGCTGCCTCCAGAGCAGGGGGTGGGCAGGCTGCCCATGGGGGCCGTGCTGACTCGGGGTCCCCCCCCGACCCAGGAGCTCTCCAAGGAGGAAAAGCTGCAGCTGCGGAAGGAGAAGCAGCAGCAGCAGAAGCGGAGAGATGAGAAGGGGCAGCCAGCTGAGTCCTCCACCCCTGGGCACCCACAGGCCCAGCCGCCAGGTACAGCTGGGGGCTGCCCCTTCTCAGCGCGTGCCCCTGTCGTAAGGTGACCATTTTTTTCAAATTTAAAACCAGGACATTTAAAATAGCTCAGCCAGCATGAGTAATAGTCGCTGTCGTAGAATATAAGTTGAAAAAATATTGTGGAGTATGCTTGTCTCTTTTTTTCTTTACGTGAAAGAATACAATAAAATGTACTTCTTTTATTTATATTATATATTATGAAAGTAATTTTGCAAAAAAAACCAACAACAAATATTTGATATGGGTAGATTAGTACATAATTGTATACTTAGGATTTTGGGATCCAAGTAATAAAGAAACAAGTGTAGCAGTAAAACAAAATGGTTTTAATAAAAAATGGTACAAAAGTACTTAATCTACATTCCTAATTTTACTTCTTATATTTTTGTGAAGAGTGGATTGATTTTAATAATAATTTGTTTTCCTGGATGTTTTTATAAAATTCCATGCAAGTTTGGTTAAAATTATATTTAGTAATTAGCAAACATTTCAAAGTTTCAACATGTAATTGAGTTTTATCACTGGACCAGATATTGTTCATCAAAGAAAAAAGACGTTCGGCAGGTGCATTGGTTCCTGGTAAACAGAGACAATATTCTACCAATTTGCCAATATTTTTGTGGGAAACATCATTTTCACTGAAGGCTTTGAATATTTCAATCCATCTGTTCGATACTGGTACAGAATTTTGTCTCCAGTGAGTAATTTTTTCATCTGTAATGTAGCGCAGGAAAAAGCAGGTTTCATCAAACAGTTCATCTTCTACTAAATTGATTTCAGAAAAATACTGAAGAATGTAATCACTGCAAACTTGAATGTTGTCATGGGTGAGTTTAGTGTTTAACAAAACCCAATTGAATTTTTCGGTATGCTTAATAGGTCCTTCCCATTCCTCTAGATATTGAATACATGTGTCATAAAATTCTACCACTTTTTCTTTGAAAATAGCAGGTTTTAATATGCCTTCTTCCTCAAGCGGCTTCAAATTTTGCCGCACCTGTAACGGCAAGAAAACGTTTGCTTTTCTGTCAGCTAATTTTGTTTTTAAGTCACTGTAAATATTGCTAGTTTCTATAATAGAAATCTCCTGTCCTATTTTCAAAATAGCATTGTGGAACATTGATGACTCGTTATGCAAAAAGTAAAGCCAAAACTGTCTCTGAATTATCAAAATAATTTGTGATAATTGTGGGGCTCTTCTCGTTTGAGGCAAAATATGATTTTAAGGCAGAATATATTTGTAGGACGCGCTCAATCGCGGGTTATAACGCCAACCATCGTGTGGCACTGTATCCCAAGACTTTCTTATATTCGATGTCCACGAATTCACAAAATTATTTCAATTCATTAACGCGCACTGTATATATATATATATATATATATATAAAAGTATGAATAAATCTTGGTGATGAAAGTTTGCACATCAATTGGTACACAGTCGGCTGCAGTTTGTATAGCATTGTTCAAAATATGAGCGGCACAACCAATTCCCACAAGCTCTCTTCCACCCAAATTTGATTTCAGCTTGGTAAAAATGTTATTTTTCCCACTTCTTCACATTCCTCCAAAGTTAGTATTGGTATTGTCAGCACAAAATCCAAGTACCTTGGTATCTAAACGATACTTTTTTAACACTTCCAAAATATAATCAGTAACTATGTCAGATGTTTCGCCTGGCAAATCTCTTACTTCCAAAATTTTGACGTGTATTCCAGACTGGTATGAAAAATATCTTATTATTATGGGAATCAACTTTACTTCCTTGTGGTTTGATGCATCCGAATAAATAGAAATAAAATTTGCAGCATCTAAATCCTCTTCCAATAACTGTTTCGCATAAGGCACCAGCACATCGGTAACTATTGCCTCGCATTTTGTTCTAGAACATGTGAACCTGGCATCAAAACATGTTTTAATCAGTTTGCAGGTACAATCCATTGATCGGAATGAGTGATTATGCATTACTGTGTAGTACGCCCATAAACTTTCAGCTGCAGCTAGTTTTCTTTCAGCATCTTCAAATTGTTTTTTCTTAAAATATGATGTCACACTCGTACTTGCAATTGCTGCAGACACGGCCCGTTTATGTTTGACTGTTTGTATGTGGTTTTCAATGTCGGTTTTTCCACTGTTTGCAATAGAAAATATACTTCTGCATTTTACACATTCCACCTCACTATTGTCATTATTAGTACTTGCTTTGATGAATGTATATTTCGATTTTAACTCGTCATTGAAGACGCACTTTCGTCGTTTTGGCACCATGGGTGTCCAAAAATAAACAATTATTACAAACTTCGTCGGATGTCGGTCTTGGTCCGAGGGGGCGAAGTCACCGGTCCAGGATCGAGAGGGGCGAAGACGCCGGTCCTGGTCCAAGGGGGCGAAGTCATCGGGTCCTGGCGAAGCAGCGAGGTGCGCCGTGAAAACGGCGGAGCGAAAAGCTCGAGTAACCGAGAGAGCGCAGAGCTCTGAGGGCCAGTGTCACGGTCCGAAGATGCCAGATCACTGGTGCCTGTCCTGTGCTGCGGAGGGCCTTTTATAGTCCGAAGCTAACACCGAATTGGTCGATTTTGGCGGGCTCTGTGTGATGACGTCATCATCGGTCGGGCTGTATGTAATGCGCGGGAGTATTATCGAAGAGTCGCCGCGGACACAATATAGTGAGAGTGCGTGTGCTGAATGCCGAGATCCAACGACGAGAACTGTTGTGTAAAATAAAACTAAAACTAGGATAAATTAATAAAACTGATTTAGGCTGGTTTATCAAGGATTGATTTGATGTACTCAATCTTTTGATAAATTAATCATTTTTGATTTTGTAGTCCTAAACTGTACTGGTTACATCTCACGACTAACCAGACCAATGTCCAAAAAACCAGTACTGTACTGGTAAAACCAGTACGTATGGTCACTTTACCCTGTCGCCGACCCTCAGGGCCGGGCTAGGCCCCAGCCTGGGAACATTCTCTGGGAGGGCCTGCAGTGACCCTGACCCCCGGGGGTCTCACTCTACCCCCAGGGTGAGCCACCCGGCCTCCCCACCTCCTGAGACTGGGCCCCTGGGGCTGCAGCCCCCCTGCCCCACCCCAGGAGCTCTGGGCAGTGAGTCTGGGACAGACTCTGGGGGAGACATGTACAATCTGGGAGAGCAGCACCACCCCCGCCAGCATCTGCAGGGACACCCAGCCAGCGCGGGCAGACAGGCGGGTGTATCCGCGGCCTGGCACATGGCACAGGCAGCCCTTGGGGAGCCCAGAGAAGTGATGGTTACAGCCCAGCCCAGCTGCAGTGACCCCCATGGTTCAAGCTCTGTCTGTCTCCATCTCACTCCTTGGTCCAAATCCCTGGTCCGAGGGCCCCCCCTCCAGTGGCCAGCCCCCCCCCCCAGCCTGTTCTGAGCTGGGGACTGGTGCTCAGCTGCCCTGTGGAGAGGCAGGACATCCCTCTCCCTCTGGGGCGTTGGGGATTGGATCTGCCACTGTCACCCGCAGAGCTCCGCTGGTAGGGGGCCTGGGCAGCTGGGTGACACCCACCCCCGTCTCCCCCTGCCCTGAGAGCACACAGCCCCTTTCCACCCACTCGGTAACGACGCAGCACCGAGGGGAAACTGAGGCACACACAGGGCTCATAAAATAGTACAGAAAATTCCCACTTTGTTCCAAGCATTTGCTCATTTGCATGTGGCCCCTGGGTTACGAGCCCTCTGTCTGTCCATCCGGGTCCCACCTCTGACCGTCCCCTGGGCACACCCGACCAGCCATGGCACAGCAAGGCTACCGTCCCTATGCTACTGGTGGGGACTGGAGGCCCAGTGCCTGGCCAATCTATGGTGGAGCAGGGACATGAGCCCATCTCCTGAATCCTCATCGAATGCTCTGACCACTGCGCCTCCCTCTCCCCTCACCATGGGCCGTGTGCTCTCTGGAGCCCGGGGGTGTGGGAGGCTCCCGCACGGTGACCGGTCTCTCCTCTTGTAGGGGCTGCGCCCCCCATGCCGGCCCCAGTGCCCAGCGAGGACCTGGCCAGCAGCGAGAAGCCGGCAGGGGAGAAGAGCAAGGCGGAGCTGTGAGCAGAGCACTGGGCCAAGCAGGAGGCCGACCGCGCTCTGAAACAAACCAAGAAAGTGGAGTCAACCCCAGCAGCTGTGCCGGCCAAGCCCAGGCTGCAGCCCAGCGAGCCCCAGTCCAGTAAGAACAGAACTGCCATGCCATGGCTGCTCCCCTCCTTGGGATTATGGGCTCAAAGGGGTCAGGGCAGCACCCCCTGGGTGGGGCTGGGTGAGCCGGCAGGTGGCCCGGGGCAGTGCCCCCTGGGTGGGGCTGGGTGAGCCGCTGGGTGACCTGGAGCAGTGTCCCCGGGTGAGCCGGTGGGTGACCTGGGGCATTGCCCCCTGGGTGGGGCTGGGTGAGCCAGCGGGGGTCAGGGCAGCACCCCCTGGATGGGGCTGGGTGAGCCGGCGGGTAGCCCGGGGCAGTGCCCTCTGGGTGGGGCTGGGTGAGCCGGCAGGTGGCCCGGGCAGCGCCCCCTGGGTGGGGCTGGGTGAGCTGGCGGGGGTCAGGGCAGCACCCTTGGGTGGGGCTGGGTGAGCCGGCGGGGGTCAGGACAGCACCCCCTGGATGGGGCTGGGTGAGTCGGCGGGTAGCCCGGGGCAGCGCCCTCTGGGCGGGGCTGGGTGAGCCGGTGGGTGGCCTGGGGCAGCACCCCCTGGGTGGGGCAGGGTGAGCCGGCAGGTGGCCCAGGGCAGCGCCCCCTGGGTGGGGCTGGGTGAGCCAGTGGGTGGCCTGGAGCAGTGCCCCCTGGGTGGGGCTGGGTGAGCTGGTGGGGGTCTGACTCAGCACCCCCTGGATGAGCCTGTGGGGAGGGTGTCTGACTCAGCGCCCTCTGGGTGAGCCGGCGGAGGGGGGTGGGGTATGTGTCTGACTCAGCAGCCCCTGGGTGGTTCTGCCCCATCTCCCCTGTGCCCAGGTCGCTGTGATTGTGCTTGTGCCCTCATCTCCCACCCCCTTCCCGGGTCCCCAGGCTCTTTATTCTCCCCGCCCCTCCCCCGGAGCCTGGGTGGCTCCGTGTTGGGGTCATGCCCTGGCCCCCAGCTCAGCCCATTCTCCTTGCTCCTGCTAGCGGTGAAGCGGGTGCCGGAGCACGTGCAGGTGGACGACCCAGCAGCACAGAGGAGACTGGCGAAGAAGCTGGAACGGCAGCAGGTACAGGGTGCCCGGGCACTGCCACATGCTGAGGGACTCGCGGGGGGAAGGGCCTGGGGAGAATCCTGTGGTCTCGTCTCCGTGAAGGGGGACGCCCGAGGTATAGTGGGCTAGACAACTGTACCCAGCCGGGGTCAGGGGCAGCTGGGCTGGGCCTAGTGGGGCAGGAGTTAGGGGCACAGGCCTGGGGCAGGCTGGGTGGCAGTGGCGGCAGGGCAGGCGGGTGGGGTGGCTGTGGGAACCGACAAGGTGTGCGGACGCAGGTAAATCCTTCTGTCTTAGTGCGTTCTGTTATACCGGGGCTCTGCCCGCCCCCTCCCTGGCGGCGTTCGGCTGTGACCCAAACTAAGGGGCTCCCTTCACGCCAAGTGAGGTAAGTCACTTATCTGCTTAGTAGCAATAACCAGCCTGTCCCCACGCTCGTCGGGCTCGTCGCTGGTTCTGTTCGGCGGGGCCGTCATGACCTGTTGTAGCCCCGCCCCTGTTCTGTATCCAGATACCAGGGTCGGTTCCTAGCAGGCCAAATGGCTGTGTTTGGTACTGCTCCCCAAAGGGTTAATCCCGGGCACCCTAAAACCTGCCCCCCCCCCGTTGTATAGGTTATGTTCATGTAGGTTACTAAGCAGCACGTGATATCAATGTGTATATGGATCCTTCACATACACGTAGGTCCTAATCGCTAGCTCACCTCCTGACAGGCAGGTTGGCTGTGCCAAGTGAGGGGGTGTCAGGGCTGTGCCCGGCGGGGTAGGGGTGGGGGGGTGTCCCATGGGCAGGCTGGGCCCGCTGGGGAGGGGGCAGGTGCAGGGCCGGCTCTAACATTTCTGCCGCCCCAAGCAAAAAAAAAGAGAGCGCTGCCTGACCCCTCCCCGAGCGTTGCGTCGCACCGCCCCAGTCCCCGCCCCCTCCCAAGGTGCCGCCCCAAGCACGTGCTTGGTAGGCTGGTGCCTGGAGCCGGCCCTGCCCGCCACCACTTGCTCCCGGCCCTTAGATTCTCCTGCGAACCCCAAGGGCTTCCCTAACGTGCGTCACCGCCGCTTCAGCCTGTCAGCGCCGCTTCTGGCGCCCCGCCCACTCCGTACGTCAGCCAATCCCCATGCAGAGTGGTCTCTGCCTTTCGTTGCCATAGTACCGGCGGGGACTGTATTAGCCAATGGGGTGGGGTGGGATTGTTGTCGGCCTGCTGCGCCTGCCGCGAGCGGGATGGTGAGTAGCGCTGGGGAGATACGGGACCCGGTCCCTGGGGTGCGTCCACACGGCTCGGTGACCGTGTCCAGAGGCGGAGTAAGGTCTCCTGGGGCCCTGGGCCGGAGCAAGTGAGGGGAGCAACGGAACTCTGGCCCCGCGCTCCCTTTCCGCCCGTTAGGCCTCCCCCCAGCCCCGCCCTGTTTAACCCCTTCCCCCCCGACTCGCCCCATTCCGCCCTCCCCCAGCCCCGCCCTGTTCAACCCATTCCCCCCCGACCCGCCCCATTCCGCCCCCAGCCCCGCCCTGTTCAACCCCTACCCCAGCCCCGTCCCATTCCGCCCCCAGCCCCGCCCTGTTCAACCCCTTCCCCCGACTCGCCCCATTCCGCCCTCCCCAGCCCCGCCCTGTTCAACCCCTACCCCAGCCCCGTCCCATTCCGCCCCAGACCCGCCCTGTTCAACCCATTCCCCCGACCCGCCCCATTCCGCCCCAGACCCGCCCTGTTCAACCCCTACCCCGCCCCATTCCGCCCCAGCCCCGCCCTGTTCAACCCCTTCCCCCGACTCGCCCCATTCCGCCCCAGCCCCGCCCTGTTCAACCCCTTCCCCCGACTCGCCCCATTCCGCCCCAGCCCCGCCCTGTTCAACCCCTTCCCCGACTCGCCCCATTCCGCCCCCAGCCCCGCCCTGTTCAACCCCTTCCCGCCGCCCCGCCCCATTCCCCCAGCCCCGCCCTGTTCAACCCCTTCCCCCGACTCGCCCCATTCAGCCCCCAGCCCCGCCCTGTTCAACCCCTTCCCCCGACTCGCCCCATTCAGCCCCAGCCCCGCCCTGTTCAACCCTTCCCCCCCGCCCCACCCCATTCCCCAGCCCCGCCCTGTTCAACCCCTTCCCCCGCCCTGCCCCCAGCCCTGCCCCATTCCGCCTCCCCCAGCCCCGCCCTGTTCAACCCCTTCCCCGCCCCACCCCATTCCGCCCTCCCCAGCCCTGCCCTGTTCAACCCCTCCCCAGCCCCACCCCATTCCACCCACAGCCCCGCCCTGTTCAACCCCTTCCCCAGCCCCGCCCCATTCCAGCCCCAGCCCCGCCCTGTTCAACCCCTTCCCGCCGCCCGCCCCATTCCACCCCAGCCCCGCCCTGTTCAACCCCTTCCCCCGACTCGCCCCATTCCACCCCAGCCCCGCCCTGTTCAACCCCTTCCCCGACCCGCCCCATTCCCCAGCCCCGCCCTGTTCAACCCCTTCCCCCAGCCCTGCCCCATTCTGCCCTCCCCAGCCGCCCCATTCAACCCTTCCTCCCGACCTGCCCTGTTCAACCCCTTCCCCAGCCCCGCCCCATTCCGCCCTCCTCCAGCCCCGCCCTGTTCAACCCCTTCCCCGCCCCACCCCATTCCGCCCTCCCAGCCCTGCCCTGTTCAACCCCTCCCCAGCCCCACCCCATTCCACCCACAGCCCCGCCCTGTTCAACCCCTTCCCCCCAGCCCCGCCCCATTCCACCCACAGCCCTGCCCTGTTCAACCCCTACCCCCACAGCCCACCCCATTCTGCCCATCCCCAACAGCCCCGCCGGATTCTGCCCAACCATGCTGCCCTGCCCTGTTCCACCCACAGCCCCACCCTTTCCCGCCCCTTCCCCCTGCACCATTTGCCCTTCCCCCACGTCCCCATCCTCACTTGCTCCTTACTGCTACCCTGCCCGTAGCCTGCAGAAGCTTGGTACCCATGCCGCAGCCCCTGGGCCATGGTGGAGAGGAAGAGCTCCCCCAGCCTGGGGCCACAGTGGAAGGTAGGGTTGCCAGGTGTCCAGTTTTTGCCCAGAACACCTGGTCGTAAAGGGATACTGGCCGTTAAAAGTCCAGTCGGCGGCGCAATGGGAGCCTGGGGCTAGGGCAGGCAGGGAGCCTGCTTTAGCTCCGTGTGACTCTCAGAAGTGGCTGCCAGGCCCGTGCGGCCCCTAAACACGTGGGTGGCCAGCAGGGCAGGGCCGGCTTTAGGGTGATTCCCCTGATTCCCGGGAATCGGGCCCCGCACCTTCCGCCGAAGTGCCGCAGGAAACAGCGGCAACTGATTGAGCTGCCACCAAATTGCTGCTGTCTTCAGTGGCATTTCGGTGGCAGCTCTTCCGAATCGGACCCTCATAGCCCATACCCCCAGCTGGAGCCCGCATCCCCTCCCCCACCCCAGCTCCCTACCCCAACCCAGAGCCCTCTCCTGCACCCCAAACATCTCAGCCCCACCCCAGAGCCTGCACCCCCAGCCAGAGCCCTCACCTCCTCCCACACCCCAATCTCCCCCCAACCTGGAGTCCTATCCTGCACCCTGAACCCCTAATTTCTGGCCCCACCCGAAGCTCACATCCTGAACCCAGAGCCCATACCACCCACACCCCAACCTCTAGCCCCAGCCTGGTGAAAGTGAATGGGGGTGGGGGAGAGTGAGCAACAGAGGGAGGGGGATGGAGTGAGCAGGGTGGGGTCTTGGGGAAGGGATGGGTCTGGGAGTTGGGCAGCAGTGTTGTTTTGTGCTATTGGAAAGTTCGCAACCCTAGTAGAAGGAGAAAAAGAATATTCTATCTTATCTCCCCCGCCCCTGTTTTTCATTCTTTTTTTTCTTCATCCTCCTCCTATAAGTAATAGCAAGTAAATGAAAATAAAGTGAGGTACCTTGATTGTTCTTGAGTTTAACTTATTTTTCCACAGACCACTTGAAAACGCGGAGGGGCTCGACAGACCACTTAACGATCTTTCCAAATACTACTAGTGTAAAGCGCTTTGGATAAGAGCGCTTTATTTAAAAAATGTAAAAAAAAGTTGGGGTATGGGGTCTGGCCAGGAGCTAGGGTGAGTGAGGGGGCTCAGGGTTGGGCAGGAGGTTGGGGTGTGGAGCGCTTACCTGGGGCAGCTCTGTTTGGTGCGAGGGGTGCAGGTGGGAATGGTGTGTGTGTGTGTGTGTGTGTGTGCAGGAGCACCTGTTTAGTTCTCAGGGTGGGGATGGGGATGGGGATGTGGGGCAGGGCCGGCTTTAGGAAGTGTGGGGCCCAATTCAAACATTTTCAGCAGGGCCCCAGCAGGGATGACTAAAACAAAAAAAAATGTTAAAAAAAAGCCTTTCATTTCTTAGCAACCGGTTCCCTATAAAAAGTTCTGATTTAAGGGATGTGCCACAGAATGTATTTTTTGTACCAATAGAGTTACCATATGTCCGTATTTTCCCAGGAGGAATTTTTAAAATTTAGCCTGGCATGTCTGGGAAAATACGGATGTATATTAACCCTACCTAAAGTTCTTTTTTAAAAGATGGGCCTGAACTAGAAATGAGCTCCGTTTCACATGTGTGGGTCCCTGCCACTCCTTGGGGGTGTGCTTGAGTGAAAAGATGTCCCAATTTTATAGGGACAGTCCTGATTTTTGGGTCTTTTTCTTATATAGGATCCTATTACCCCCCCACCCCCATCCCGATTTTTCACACTTGCTGTCTGGTCACCCTAGGGTGTGCACATGTGTGGGTCCCAGCTGCTCCCTGCCCCCCTCATTGAAGCAGGTGTGCAGGGTTACTGCCCTGGGAACTGCAGGGCACCAGTGGACATGGGGCTGGCTGGAGGCAGGGCAGGGACTGACTGGAGGTAGGATCTGTCCCGAGGCAGGGCAAGGGGTGCTGGGCTGGCTGGAGACAGGTGTGTGTGTGTGGGGGGGCTGGCTGGATTCAGGCAGGGCCGCTGGGGAGTGCGGCATGGGTTGGCAGGACTGGAGACAGAGCAGTGCGGGACTTTCTGGTTTCAGGCAGGGGGGTGCGGCAGGGGTTGGCTTGAGACAAGGCAGGGGGTGCAGGGCTGGTGCGGGAAGGGCAGAGGGTGCAGGGATGGCTGCAGACAGGGGGTGCAGCAGGGGCTGGCTGTGGGCAGGGGGTGCAGCCCACCCTGTATGGTGAGTGCCCCCTCCTCCTCCCTTCCACACCGGGGTAGCAGCAGCAGCAGCAGCCCGGGGCTCCCCTGCTTCCACCGCCCCGGCCCTGTAAATAGCCAAGGGAGCCCTGGAGAAGCGCGGGGCTCCCGCGGCTATTTAAAGGACCAGGGCAGCAGAGGCAGCTGGAGCCCCCCTGCTACCCCAGGGCTCTGGAGGCTATTTAAAGGGCCCGGGGCTCCCCTGCTTCTACTGCCCCAGCCCTTTAAATAGCTGCAGGAGCCCTGGGGAAGCAGCGGGACTCCAGCAGCTATTTAAAGGGCCGGGACAATAGAAGCAACAGGAGCCCCGGACTTTTTAAATAGCCCCCAGAGCCCCGCAGCCCTACCCCAGGGCTCCAGCAGTGGGGCTCTGGTGGCAATTTAAAGGGCGTGGGGCTCCAGCCCCTGCTGGGAGCCCCAGGCCCTTTAAATTGCCCCCTAGGGAAGCCGGGCCACCGCGGTACAGCGCACCGGCTCTTGCCCGTATGCCGTACTGGGACTTGGGCGTGGGGCCCTCTTAGGGGCGGGGCCTGATTCAGGGGAATTGGTTGAATTGGCCTAAAGCCGGCCCTGATATGGGGGGTGCAGGAGTCAGGGCTGGGGAGGTATGAGGGGATTCAGGGGTCAGGTCAGGGGGCTGGGTGTGTGTGACGGGCGTGGGGGACAGGGCAGGGGGCTGGGATTGTGTGAGGGAGGTGCAGGGGCTAGGGGTGTGTGCTAGGGGTACAGGAGTCAGGGTGGACAGTGGGCTGGGGTAATGGGGGTGCTCTCGGCAGGGGGCTGGAGGGGGTATGCCGTGATTCCTGCCCCTTCCCGAAGGCCCCACCTCCGCTCCTTCTCCTCCTGGGAGCGGCGAGCGTACTGAGGCTCCGCTCTTCCCCCTCCCTCCTGCCGGCAAACAGCTGATCGGCAGCAGGGAGAGGGAGAGGGGGAAGGGAGGGAATGTAGCACCTTCCGGGGAAGAGGTGGGGGAGGAGCTTGGCTGCCGGCAGAGCCTGCCCTGCTGTAGCAGGAGCAGGCAGCATCAAGCTTCTGCCCCCACAGGAGAGAGTGGGTGTGTGTGTGTGTGAGAAGAGCAGGCCGGGCCGGAGCCCCTTTGGACTGTGGGCCCAGCGCCATGGTAAATCCAGTATTGGTTGGAGCCCCAGCCCCCTGCCCTCCACACACACATCGGTCTGACTTGGGTCAGTGATAGGATGAGGGTGACTATATTTCCCAAACGGAAATCAAGACACCATATGGTATTTAGGGTTGTCCCCCTCCCTTGTATGGGGCTGGCCTTAGGGGGTTCCCTTGCCCCCGTGTGGGGCTCGCCCGAGATGTCTGGCTTCGCTGTTCACCCAAGCCCCACTGTGCGGGGCTGGCGTTGCCGCTCATTTTTCCCCTGAACGTTTTTCCACACTTCACTAGGAGGGCAAAAATTGGCATTTGTCCTGTTTGCTCTTTCCAGTTGATCATCACTTGGCAAGAGCAAACGGGACAAATGCCCAGTTTTGCCAAAAAAAATCAGGACGTCTGGGACAGGCCTTAAAAAGGGGACTGTGCCAGCCAAAACAGGATGTATGGTCACTGTAGTCAGTGAGCGCTCTGGGGAGCATGGATCAGCATTCACCTTGTGCTCCCCATCAGTACCCAGCCCAAGCTGGGGTGAAGCTGATGATCCAACCAGTGTACCAAATTCAGTGAATCCTGGTCACGTGCCACCTGAGGCATGTTGTGCATGTGCTAAGAAGAAGTGAGCAGTCTAGACCTGGTTCCTAGGCCCTGCTAGTGGGGGTAGGTCAGAGCCAAAGTCTCCCTGACACTCGGGTCCAAGCCTTGCCATTTTGCAGTGTGGATGCAACTCAAGAGGCAGATCTGAGTCAGAAGGTCTGTGTAGTGCAGTATGGCTGCATTAGCGTGGTTGTGAGACGCAAGTCCAGTAATTCTAAGCCCAGTTTACAGTGCAGTGTGGATGCTCAAGTGTGGGCTTGGAAATACTGAGTCCATAAGCTCGGGTCCCACAGACCCAGGTTTATAATGCAGTGTAGACATACTGTGGGAGGTGCCCTTTGTGAGACAGGGTGGAGCAGGCAGGCTGGGTCC
Organism: Mauremys reevesii; assembly: GCF_016161935.1. Lineage (NCBI taxonomy): Eukaryota > Metazoa > Chordata > Testudines > Geoemydidae > Mauremys > Mauremys reevesii. Next base: position 62,167,363 of record NC_052631.1, read on the forward strand.
CTAATGATAGTCATTCACGTGGTCTCTTGTTCTACTAATGTTTCCAAGGCTTCCAGCCCCAAGAAAGTGATGGAAGGGGCAGCGACCCGGAAGAAGAAGGTGGCACCCAAGTTGGTGCTCACTGAAGAACAGAAACAGCAGTTGCGAGAGGCCTTTGATTTGCTTGATACCGATGGCACCGGTACTGTTGATGTGAAGGACTTGAAGGCAAGCAAGAAATCACAAATACACTGTGTGCTTGTTGCAAAAAGGCCTAGACCAGCAGATGGTAAAACAGGTCTAGTGCTGAAGCTTTCAATGCTAAAAACTTGTGTGTTCTAGAAAACTCAGAGGTTTGGATAAGAGAGGGTTTCCTCCAGTTCCATTCTTCTCACCTGACTGCTACTGGCTCCCCTGCCAGCTGCCCCTTTCTTCTCCAGCATCACTCTTTGGGGTATAGCTCACCAGACAAATCAGGGACATGGATCCAGAGACTCAGTTTTCAGGTTGTGGGTTAGAGTCTAAGCCCTGGTCTACACTACAAGTTTAGGTCGAATTTAGCAGCATTAGATTGATTTAACCCTGCACCCGTCCACACGACAAAGCCATTTTTGTTGACTTAAAGGGCTCTTAAAATCCATTTCTGTACTCCTCCCCGACGAGGGGATTAGCACTGAAATCGACATTGCTGGGTTGAATTTGGGGTAGTGTGGATGCAATTCGACGGTATTGGCCTCCGGGAGCTATCCCACAATGCTCCATTGTGACTGCTCTGGACAGCAATCTGAACTCAGATGCACTGGCCAGGTAGACAGGAAAAGCCCTGCAAACTTTTGAATTTCATTTCCTGTTTGCCCAGCGTGGCACTGAGCTGATCAGCACAGGTGACCATGCAGAGCTCATCAGCACAGGTGACCATGCAGTCCCAGAATCGCAAAAGAGCTCCAGCATGGACCGTATGGGAGATACTGGATCTGATTGCTGTTTGGGGAGATGAATCCGTGCTATCAAAACTCTGTTCCAAAAGACAAAATGCCAAAATATTTGAAAAAATCTACAAGGGCATGATGGACAGAGGCTACCAACAGGGACCCGCAGCAGCGCCGCGTGAAAATTAAGGAGCTCAGGCAAGCCTACCAAAAAGGCAAACGGCTGCTCTGGATCAGAGCCCCAGACATGCCGCTTCTATGATGAGATGCATGCAATTCTAGGGGTGGGCCCTACCCCTGTCCATGGACACCTGCAAGGGGGGAATCTCACACAACAGGGATGAGGATTTGGGGGATGAGGAGGTGGAGGAGGATGAGGATAGCTCACAGCACGCAAGCAGAGAAACCATTCTCCCCGACAGCCAGGAACTGTTTGTCACCCTGGACAATACCCTCCCAATCCAGGCTCACGGACTATGAAGCTGGAGAAGGCACCTCTGGTGAGTGTACCTTTGTAAATATAATGCATGGTTTAAAAGCAAGCGTGTTTAATGATTAATTTGCCTTGAAGACTTGGGATGGATTCGCGGCCAGTACAGCCCCTCCTTTTAAATGGCCAACCCAACGGGTGCTTGGTATGGGAAAGGAGGGCGCTGCTGTTTGAAACCATTCCCACATGTTATGAAGGTTGAAGAAGCCAAAAGACTGTGACTTACCATGGCTGCCTGCAAGCCGACTTCTGTTGCCCGGCCCTGCGTGTGTGATCTCTCACACCAAACCGACAGGCCCTCAATATAAGAGGCAAAATGCGACCTTGTACCCAGAGTACATGTGCTATGTAATGTTAACAGCTTGGTTCACCATTGTTCTCTAAAATGTGTTTTTTTTTTAAATACTACTCTCCCTTTTTTTTCTCCCGCAGCTGCAAATGTTTCAACGTTCCCCGTATAATCTCCATCCCAGAGGCTAGCGCAGATAAGAAGGTGAAAAAAACGTTCTCTGAGCTCATGCAGTTCTCCTGCACTGAAAGAACTCAGCAGAATGTGTGGAGGCAAACAATGTCAGAGTCCAGAAAAGCAGAAAATGAACACGAGGACAGGAGGGATGAACGAGATGAGAGGTGGTGGGAGCAAGATGAGTGGAGGCAGGATGCAATGCTGAGGCTACTGGGGGATCAAACTGATATGTTCCAGCGTCTGGTGGAACTGCAGGAAAGGCAGCAGGAGGAAAGACCACCCTGTGTAACCACCCGCCCTCCTCCCCATGTTCCATAGCCTCCAAACCCAGATGCCCAAGAACGTGGGGTGGGGGGCACACCGGGCACCCAACCACTCCACCCCAGAGGACTGCCCAAACAACAGAAGGCTGGCATTCAATACGTTTTGAAGTGTGGCCTTGTCTTTCCTTCCTCCCCTCATCCACCACCCCGCCCGGTGCTTCCCTCCTCCCCCACCCTTCCTGGGCTACCTTGGCAGTTATCCCCCTATTTGTGTGATGAATTAATAAAGAATGCATGAATTTGAAACAATAATGACTTTATTGCCTCTGCAAGCAGTGATTGAAGGGGGGAGGGCAGTTGGCTTACAAGGAAGTAGAGTGAACCAAGGGGGTGGGTTTTCATCAAGGAGAAACAAAGAGAACTGTCACACCGTAGCCTGGCCAGTCATGAAACTGGTTTTCAAAGCTTCTCTGATGCACCGCGTGTCCTGCTGTGCTCTTCTAATTGCTCTGGTGTCTGGCTGCACGTAATCAGCGGCCAGGCAATTTGCCTCAACCTCCTACCCCACCATAAATGTCTCCCCCTTACTCTCACGGATATTGTGGAGCACACAGCAAGCGGCATTAACAATTGAAATATTGGTTTTGCTGAGGTCTAAGCAAGTCAGTAAACTGCGACAGTGTGCTTTTAAACGTCCAAATGCACATTCTACTACTGTTCTGCACTTGCTCAGCCTATATTTGAACTGCTCCTTACTACTGTCCAGAGTTCCTGTGTACGGCTTCATGAGCCATGGCATTAAGGGGTAGGCTGGGTCCCTGAGGATAACTATATGCATTTCAACATCCCCAACAGTAATTTTCTGATCTGGGAAGTAAGTCCCTTCCTGCAGCTGTTCAAACAGACCAGAGTTCCTGAAGATGTGAGCATCATGTACCTTTCCTGGCCATCCCACGTTGATGTCGGTGAAACGTCCCTTGTGATCCACCAGTGCTTGCAGCACCATTGAAAATTACTCCTTGCCATTTATGTTCTGGCTGCCAAGGTGGTCTGGTCCCAAGATAGGGATATGCGTTCCGTCTATCACCGCACCACAATTAGGTAATCCCATTGCAGCAAAGCCATCCACTATTAGCAGCACATTTCCCAGAGTCACTACCCTTGATAGCAGCAGCTCAGTGATTCCGTTGGCTACTTGGATCACGGCAGCCCCCACAGTAGATTTGCCCACTCCAAATTGATTACCAACTGACCAGTAGCTGTCTGGCGTTGCAAGCTTCCAGAGGGCTATTGCCACTCGCTTGTGAACTGTGAGGGCTGCTCTCATCTTGGTATTCTTGCGCTTCAGGGCAGGGGAAAGCAAGTCACAAAATTCCATGAAAGTGCCCTTACGCATTCGAAAGTTTCAGAGCCACTGGGAATCATCCCAGACATGCAACACTATGTGGTCCCACCAGTCTGTGCTTGTTTCCTGGGCCCAGAATCGGCGTTCCACGGCATGAACTTGCTCCATTACCACCATGATGTCCAAATTGCCAGGGCCTGTGCTTTGAGAGAAGTCTGTGTCCATGTCCTCATCACTATCATGATCATGCTGTCGTCGCCTCCTCACCTGCTTTTGCAGGTTCTGGTTCTGCACATACTGCAGGCTAATGCGCGAGGTGTTTACAATGCTCACAACAGCAGCAGTGAGCTGAGTGGGCTCCATGCTTGCCATGGTATGGCGTCTGAAGGAGAGCAGGAGAGCAGAGTTGCAGCAGAAGTAGTGAATGACAATGGATGCCACAAGAATAGATATTTATACCGAACGACGAGAGGACCTGCGAGGTGGATTCATGGCACCAGGAAAGCAGGAGGGCAGAGTTGCAGTGGAAGTGGTGGAGGACGACGGTTAGCACCGCACACATTTCCCGAGGAAGAACACACGTTCCCGGGAGCCCATGACAGACAACATGGAGAAATTTGCTATGGAGACACGAGCAGGAGAGCAGAGTTGCAGCGGAAGCGGCGGATTATGACGGGATGCCATGAGAATAGATATTTATAAAGAACGACGAAAGAACCTGCGAGGTCGATTCATGGCACCAGGAGAGCAGAGTTGCAGCGGAAGCAGTGGTTGGATGATGACGATTAGCAGTCCTACTGCACCATCTGCTGAAAGCAGTGTGGCGTCTGCACGAAAAAAAGGCGCAAAATGATTGTCTGACTTTGCTTTCACGGCGGGAGAGGCGACTGACGACATGTACCCCAAACCATCAACAACAATATTTTTTCCCCATCAGGCATTGAGAGCTCAACCCAGAATTCCAATGGCCTGTGGGAACTGTGGGATAGCTACCCACAGTGCAATGCTCTGAAAGTCAACGCTAGCCATGGTACTGTGGACGCATTCCGCCGACTTAATGCGCTTAGTGGGAACATGCACAATCGACTGTATAAAATCGCTTCCTAAAAATCGACTTCTATAAATTTGACCTAATTTCGTAGTGTAGACATACCCTAAGAAATCTCCTTCCACTGTCATGCAAACCACTTTGTTTCATATCCAAATTAAAGGTCTCTTTCGCATTCACATTTGCTGCACCAAGATAATATAGTCTATACTGCAGGAACTTTCTTAGAATCATAGAATATCAGGGTTGGAAGGGACCTCAGGAGGTCATCTAGTCCAACCCCTGCTCAAAGCAGGACCAATCCCCAACTTTATTCTGAGGTTACCAGAAACCAGGTACTGCTGCATAATATACTTTGTGTGATTCTTTACAACTAAGGGGTAATACTGCGTAAAAATGAAACACACATTCTTTTTCTCCGTCTATGTATATAACCTGTAGTGGTGAAATAAAGTTTCCCTAATCATCTATAATTGGTAGGTGTTTGAGGGGATTAGATGCTTCAAAGGCCTGGAAATAGGATGAAGTGCTTTTCACTTCCAGGTTGCTGGTTCAAATCCCACCCAAGGCAATAATGACTCAAAGGCGTTGCCATTTGATGGCATAAATTTTGTAGAGTGAAATAAATTGTGTAGAGTCTCAGTCCTGGTATCCCAATCACAATAGAAAACCACACCATAAGTGGCATTAATTGATCTTGTTGGCATCTCAGCAGAGGTGCCAGTTTAAATGGACCTTGCAGACTGAACGTGCTCAGACCTCTTAGCGGTAGTCCCTCCAGGGAAAGTTTGAGGCACATTGAAAAGGCAGGGTTGCAGAAGTCTGCATTGCTGCAGTCTATTCTGTATCTGTTTCTATGTTCCAGATAAACAGATACAGCCTTCAGGGCTGTTGATCTGGCATGTTTCACCAACACTAAATCCTGTCTCTCTATCATACGCTATTTAAAGGACACTGTCCGCTTAAAAGTCACATTTCTGTCTGAAAATGTGAGACCTACTTTTGTTATATAAATCACCTAAGGTGAGTGTAATTGAACAGATTAGAGAAGGAAAAACATTTTCTTCTGTTCCCACCCCCTCCACCCCTCCCAATTTGTTTACATAGTGCTTCTGACAACAATTTAGGAATAGTCAGTTTCACTGTTTCCTCTGTCTGGTAAATCAGTTTCCCCTGTGTGTATCTGGGACTGTCACACACAAGCAAAGGAAAGAAAAGCATTTTAAACTGGGGTGGGGGCTGGGGGGGAAGTATTGTGAAATTTCAAAAATTGGCAGAGAGACTGAGGGCTTGGTGTAGTATAGTATCATTCATTGGTATTGTAAACTGGATGCTTTAACTCTGAATGCCAAAAAGCAAATGTATAAGGTCAAAGACATCAAGGTCTAGTCCGGAATAACTGCTCCACATGCAGCGCAGGCCATCTGGGACACCTGCTCTGTGTCAGGTCCATTGCCTTGCTAGCGTTTATTATTTGACTTGCAATAGCACCATCCCCATTTTTTTTCATAGTGTGCAACGTGGTTTCAATTGTCTCCCGCTCTTCGCTTCTGTTTGCATTGCCAGCCTATTTTCCATGTTTTCCATGTTTGCAGGTGTCCATAAGGGCCCTTGGGTATGAACCCAAGAAAGAAGAGATGAAGAAAATTATATCAGAAGTTGATAAGGAAGGGTCAGGGAAGATCAACTTCGATTCCTTTTTGTATGCGATGACTCAGAAAATGGTATGTGAATCGGGTTAGCCACAAAAGTCCTGGGCATCCTTAATATGAAGGGCTTTGATGGGATTTTACAGCACTTAGGACCCAAGAGAGTCCAGCATTTCCAATTCAAAATACTAACCAGAATTCAATAATATTAGAAAGAGAGAGAGAGGGGAAGCCAGGTTGGCCGCTAAAGACAATCATGAACAAACAAGTGATAAATCAAACAAACAAGAACAATTTAACATCCATAGAGAATCCTTATGTAAGACCCACTGAAACACTTCAGCCTACCTGTTGTGCCATCTCTGACACCTGCCCTTTCCCTGAGTAGATCTAATCCACCTCAGTCCGAACTTGGACCACTGCTAGGATATTCCAGTCCTGGTCTCTCAGATTCTTCTTGCAACTTTGTTGATGGCTTTTCCTTAAATAATAAAAGAGAATGACAAATGTAAAATAGTGGCAACAAGTGAACTCTGCAGTGGCCAGGTGCCATCCAAGATATCCTCTTAGCTTAGATTCTTAATAATGTGCATGAGAAGGGATGTTAGAATTCTGGTGGATCACCTTCACCTTTGCATATCATTGTTCTGCGCTTCTTTGTTAAGTCTGAGCCAGAATCCAGAGAGGACATTCTGAAAGCCTTCAAGCTCTTTGATGACAATGGAACTGGCAAAATCTCTTTCCAAAATCTCAAACGTGTGGCCGGTGAGATTGGGGAAAACCTCACAGATGAGGAGCTGCAGGTTTGTAATCTACATCTCTTTGTCTCTGCACAATGTTGACATGAGTCTTTGTTTCATGGAAGATTAATTTAACTATTAGAGGAACTGTGCAATGTTCTGAAACATTTTACCTTCCTAGTGGCACGTTCTCATTACTAGTTTGTGGGTGTGTAATGCTGACAAACCATGGTCATTGGTGGGCAGGATCAAACCTGTGGCCTCTGGAGCTTAGTGCATGAGCCTTTCCGAATGAGCTAAAAGCTCATTAGCTAAGGCTGTAGAGCAGACTCATTAATCTCTCGCTCTCTAAGTCAGTGGTCTCCAGCCTTTTTATGCCAAAGATCACTTTTTGAATTTAAGGGCAACCCAGGATCTATCCCACCTCTTCCCTGAAGCCCCGTCCCTTCCCCAAAGCCCTGCCCCACTCATTCCATATCCCCGTCTCTCCATTGCTCGCTCTCCCCCACTCTCTCTCACTTTCTCGCTGGGGCAGGGGATTGAGGTTTGGGAGGGGGTTTGGGGTGCTCTGGAAGGGGGGTCAGGGCTGGGAATTGGGGTGCAGGAGGGTGTTTGGAGTGCAGGAGGGAGTGCTGGCTCTGGTAGGGGGGTCTGGGCTGAGGATTGGGGTGTGGCCTCCCGCCGGATGGCACTTACCACGGGCGGCTCCCAGTCGGTATCACAGTGAGGCTAAGGCAGGCTCCCTGCCTGCCCCGGTCACACACTGCTCCCGGAAGGGGCCAACACGCCTCTGCGGCCCCTGGGAGGAGGGTCATGTGGCTCTGTGTGCTGCCCCTCTCTGCAGGCACCCTCCCAAAGCTCCCATTGGCCACAGTTCCCCATACCCAGCCAATGGGAGCTGTGGGGGTGGTGCTTGCAGGTAGGAATAGCAGCACGCAGAGACCCCTGTCACACCCCACCCCCTGGAGCTGTGGGGGCATGCTGGCCACTTTCAGGAGTGGTGTGCAGCTGCGGTAGGCAGGGAGCCTGCCTTAGCTGCAGCCCTGCTACACCACCAGAGATTGCGATTGACTGGGAGAGTCCCCAGGATCGACCAGTCAATCATGATCGACGGGTTGGTGACCACTTCTCTAAGTCGTCTCAGTGCCACTAGATGGGACAGAACACCACACCCACGAGGTGTGTGGGTTACATACTTCTACTAGTTGAGGAAGCATGTCCTGAGCTTCAGAGACTTCCCAGTTCAAATCCCAGACGAGCCCCCACTTATAACACCGACAGACCCCGGTCGTCAGCAGGTGGAATCGAACCTGTAGCCTCTGAAGCTTAGTGCATGAGCCTCTGCTGCAGGGGTCTCAAAGTCCCGGCCCACAGGCCAGGGCTGGCTCTAGGCACCAGCAAACCAAGCATGTGCTTGGGGCAGCACATTTTCAGGGGCAGCATTCCGGCCTTTTTTTTTTGCTTCGGGTGGCAAAAGCCTAGAGCCGGCCCTGGCAGCAGCAGTAGCATGTCGTGCGTGTGGGGCGCCCTGGGGCCACTGCGGTTCGTGCCGTAGGGGAGCAGTGCCTGCACCTTGTGGCTGGGCCGGGCAGGCTCCGAGCGGGGACACTCGGGCTGGGGGCCGCCCCGCAAGGCACATGGAGCTGCCTGCAGGTGCCACAGGGCGGCTGCCCCCCAGTGCTGCAGCTGGGGCTGGGCGAAGCGGCCCGAGCCGCCCAGGGACTGCAGCAGGGCGGTCAGAAGCAGCAGCAGCAGTGGGGCCATAGAGGACAGGGTGCTGCCGTGCGGGGCCCGTGTCCCGCTCTCCGGGGCTCCGCTTCCTCTGGGGCTACCCTGCCCTGGCTCCTCAGCCCCCTGCCGGGGCGGTCCCCCAGCTCTGCCCTCCCAGGTCCCGGCCAGTCCTGGAGGTGGGAGCCCTGGCTGGAGGGACCCTGGGCTGAGGTACGGCCCGGGAGCCCTGCTGCTTACCCCAACCTTTCCAGTGCTGGACCGGCTGGAGGCGAGGGGGGAGTGGGCAGAGTCAACACTGGTAGGGGGGAGCCCAGGGCTGGGGCAGGGAGAGCCCAGCAGTGGGGCAGCAGGGGGTGTGGGTGGAGGGGGGAAGAGAGAGCCCACGGCAGGGGGTGCGGGTGTGGGAGGGCACTGTTGGTGGTGGTGGTGGGGGGGGGGGAGGGTGACAGCCCAGGGCTGAGGTGGGGGGCAGCCAACATTTTTTTGCTTGGGGTGGCAAAAAACCTAGAGCTGGCCCTGCTGCGGGCCATCTGTGGCCCAAGAACCTCCCCACTGCGACCTGCGTAAACTTTTAAAAAAGTTCTTTCATCTGGCCCTCATGGCTGCTGGCGGGGTGCGGGAGGGGAGCGGGCAGGACAGATTCACATGTCCCTCCCTGCAACGTTGCTCCAGCCTGCTGCTCCTGGGACCCTCCCAGGGGTTGCACGAGGCAACGCGTCATTCACCTCGGGCAGTTCTGCTCCCTGCAAGCAGTTCCCTATTTCTGCTGTTGCGGGCAGAGCCACAGAGGAGAGAGACCCATGCAGCCAGGCAGCTGGCTGTCTGCTGTAGGCACCGCTCCCCCGCACCTCCCATTGGCTGTGGGAGGGGCAGAGGTATCATCATTAGTTGCTGGGCAGAGTCAGCCATGGAGGCAGCATCACTAGTCACCGGGCAGAATCAGCCAGGGCAATATGAAGCCAAGGGAGTGAGGGAAAAGGTTGGGAAATGGGCTGGGAGGTGGTGTGAACATCATCTTTAGTGACATTATTGGCCTGCTGGGAGTATTTGAGGACTGGCACTGGCCCTAAGATAAATTGAGTTTGAGACCCCTGCTCTACTGTATGAGCTAAAAGCCATATGGCTATTAGCTAAGGCTATAGAGCAGACTCACTAGGGTGACCAGATGTCCTGATTTTATAGGGATAGTCCCGATTTTTGGGTCTTTTTCTTATATTGGCTCCTATTACCCCCCATCCCGATTTTTCACACTTGCTGTCTGGTTGCCCTAAGACTCATTAATCCAGTAGTGGGCAAACTATGGCCCGTGGGCTGCATCCAGCCCACCAGACGTTTTAATCCAGCCCTCAAGCTCCCACTGGAGAATGAGGTCTGGGGCTTGCCAGTGCTCCAGCTGGGGAGCAGGGTTGAGGGTTGCTATGTGCGGCTCCCAGAAGCAGGGACATGTGTTCCCTCTCCAGCTCCTATGCGTAGGGGCAGCCAGGGGGCTCTGCTCTGCACACTGCCCCTGCCCCAAGTGCTGTCCCCATAGCTCCCATGGACCGGGAACCATGGCCAATGGGAACTGCAGGGGCAGAGACTGTGGACAGGGCAGTGTGCAGCAGAGCTGCCTGGCCATGCCTCTGTGTAGGAGCCGGAGGAGGGACATGCCACTGCTTCAGGGAGGTGCTTGAGGTAAGCACCACCCTTAGACTGCACCCCGAGCCATCCCCCCCATGCCCCAACCCCTTGCCCCAACCCCAATCCCCCTCTTGCCCTCCAAACCCTTTGATCCCAGCCTGGAGCACCCTCCTGCACCCCAAAACCTTCATCTCCAGCCCCACCCCAGAGCCTGGATCCCCAGCCAGAGCCCTTGTCTCCCCCCCCACCCCCGGTGCACCTACCCCTTGCCTCAGCCCTGATCCCCCTCCCACCCTCCGAACCCCTCGGTCCCAGCTCTGAGCACCCTCCTACACCCCAAATCCCATATCCTCAGCCCTGCACCCCCAACCAGAGCCCTCACCCCCCGCATTCCCCCTCCACCCCAGCCCCCTCCTGCACCCTGAACTCTTCATTTCTGGCCCCACCCTGGAGCCTGCACCCCCAGCCAGAGCCCTCATCCTCTCTCGCACCCTAACCCCAATATCCTGAGCATTCATGGCCCGCCATATAATTTCTATACCCAGATGTGGCCCTCGGACCCAAAAGTTTGCCCACCCCTGCCTTAATCTCTCTCTCTCTCTCTCTCTGGCTCTGTCTACACTGACAGTTGAATGACAAAAGTTTTACCATGACAAGTGCAAGTGTGAACAGCGCATTGTCTGCAGGAGCACTCTCCTGCTGACAACGCAAATACAGCTCGTTGAGGGTCGAAGTTTTTTGTTGGCAGGAGAGCCGACAAACAGCGGCTAAACTGTACGAATTTTAGCTAAAAGCTGTGTAGTGTAGACAAAGCCTCAGTGGTCTTGGTGCCACTAGAATGGGACAGAACACCACATCCAGGAGGTGTGTGGGTTACAAGTGGGGAGAGGGGATTTCTGCCTTCATCTGAAACATCAAATATTGGCCAGAGAGGGAGGTAGGATATTGGATTTCACACACAGAGGATCTGCTGTGACAAATTATTTGTTACTTAGTGCTGATAAGCAATAATCATCCCCCTAATAGATGACAAGACTGGAACATCCCTTTCTTACCTTTCTATTTGCTTTAGGAGTCTTTCCTGGAACTCTCCCATTTCCAAAAAGGTCATTCACTTTTTTTAGTTCCTATGCAATGAAGGGGCAATGCAAAGTGATGTATCATGGCCAGTTATGGTTACATCTCATCTGATGAGAGCATTGTTTCATTTGTAGTATATGGCTACTCTCATTTGGCTCTGCGATTCTCCTTTTTTGCACCACTTAGACCATGATAGTGCTTCTCAACTGTATGTATTTATATAAAAATCATCACACATCAGTAATGCATTGTAAAGACCGAGCAGTTGGAATTTTACAATTGATCAAACTCCAGGAATTTAGACCAACATGCCTGGACATTAACAGAACCGGTAGAATATTTTCTGACCATAGAGAATCTTGCTGATAAAATGATTACAAGAAATCTGTGCTTAATAACAAAATGGATAAGGAAAAATCCCGCTGGCAATCTTTTTTTTCCTTCTTAGTCTGACATTTACAGCCCTTTTCTGGGTGAGCACAGAGTTCAACATGTAAAAGGATTCAGTAGCACATACACTATTGCAGCCACTTCTTACAGCTCGTAAACTCCGACTCTTTACTGTGTCCTCACCAGTGGCTTAGCGGAGTTGCAGTGCTCTGGATTTACACTGTTGCAATACCTCAGGAACTTCTTCCCCAACACTGTATTACCCAATACATAGCTTGAAATAGGGTACATGCTTTGAATACTTTGGATGTGAAAGCTGCTTGAATAAAACCCTGTTTGCTTTCCATTCCTCTCCCCTAATCTGCTTTAATGTGCTTCTTCTGGGTGCAGTTTGTCCCTTTGTAGAGATCCAGCACAAGACCTATGCACTGCTTAGGTCCCATTTAAGCCCTATGTTGAGTGCTGCATAGACCTTGTGCTGAAGCTCTGTGAACGGGTGAATTCCATCTTCTCTGAGCCCACCTAAACTGGTCTCTGAATCCTTATTGTCCTGCAGGAAATGATTGATGAAGCAGATGTGGATGGAGATGGGGAAGTGAATGAACAGGAGTTCCTGCGGATTATAAGGATGAACAGCATGTAGCTAGATGTTGCTCTTTTCTTTTTACTCACTTTTTTAAATACAGTTGGTAGGTACATCTGTTTTTTCTCCAGCCTCTCTCCATTCTCCTGGGGTTAAAAATGGGGGATCACTATCAGAATTTTTCAAAATCATGGTTGCAGTGGGACTGAATTACTGATTTTTAGCTGTCTATATCCTAATATTGGATTCCATTGCAGAATTTTTAAATGATCTCAGGTAGCATTCTGGTTGTAGATAAAATATTGACTTGTTTATTGATTGTTTTCATGTTCCAATGTGATAACTTCATTCCCCTTTTAATTGCTTCCAAAAAAGGCAGGGGAACGGACTTTCGTGAATAACGGAAACATTTTTCAAAATGTACTTTTTAAGAAGGAGCCAATCCCAGAGACCGATCCCAGAAACCCGATCATAATCTGTTCCTGGCACATACTTAGGCCCTGATCCTGCAATCAGATCCGTGCTGGTGGACCCTGTGCCTATGCAGAGACCCACTGACTTCACAGGGCCTTCCTGCAGGAGTCTGTCCATTCAGAACCAATTGCAGAATGGGTCCTAATTTGTCTGTAGCATTCACCTAGAAAGTGAATCTGAGACTTTTAAGTTGATTTTGATTTAGCCCAGTGTGGGAATTTGAGATGTTTCACTTTAGCAATGTGAGAGTCCCAGTGCAGTGAATTGGTATAGAAGATGCATTGCAGATGGTGAACTCTGTCATCACCCTTCCTGAAGTACACACTGAGTTGTCATCAGTATTTTATCCCCTGGCCTGATTTTACACTGTTTTCATTTGTTATATCCACTGGTGCTAATTATTTTCTGTATCCCAATAAAACTTGTTTATAACTTTTTCTCTTCATGGATTAGTTCTCTCCACTGCTTTGGACTCTTCATCCATAGCATGATATTCCACCTAAATGTTTCCCTTTTATAATTTCAGCTCTTTGCTGTCTCCACAACCCCACAGGGATTACCCTCAAAAGTTAATTCTGATGGTGTATGGATGAACTTTGGTACCCAAGCCCACTGCACTGTGGAACTCCTGCACCCACTGAGAGCAATTCTGGGGCTAGTGGGAGAGGACTCCTGCTTTCTGTATGTTAGAGAGTGCCTTGGAGAGCAAGGACTGTAGAGGCACAGGGTCTCCATACAGCTCACTCTGGCCACTGCAAGTTCCCTTGAGATCCATGCATAGCATCATGGTATTTAATAATAGGGTTTTTGGATGAGGCCTTAAAAGTGGAGTGTGATGTATTAAGCATATGTCTATGTCAAACTGTGAACTCCTTTTTGTTCTGTGAACACCATTTCTGATTGTAACCTTCATTGTGGGCTTCCCTTTACTTGTAACCTCCATATTGGATTAAGGCACCCACTTTGTGCTGAAACCCAGCCTGGCCCTGACAAGACTGTCTGTTCTAGACACTGTCCTGTTCACGCTCGCTCGGCTGTAGGACACTTCAAAGATGTGACAATGAGAGAGCCATTAAGGGCCATCAGAGTTGAAAGACTCTTTTCTAGTGGAACAATGGGTTTTCTATCAGTAGCACCATTGACTTTGAATGACTGTCTACCCGGAAGTCTCTTGTGGGGCTGGAGCATGGAATTCCTCTAGATGAAACACATGGGCAAAAAGAGGGAAAAGATTGGTGATTTTCTGAGCCAGGGGACAGACCACCACCACATGCAAGATGACCAGGCTAAGGAGAGGAAAGGCAGAAAGGACTGCCTAGCCTATGGATTCTGGCCAAACCTAGGACTCGCAGGAAAGGTAAGATCAGACTTAGGGGGTGTATTCAGGACTCTTGTTTTTCCCCCCAAAATTTGTAACTCTCTAGTGCTTTTAAGGTTAAAAGCATCTGTAGATGAGAAATTCCTTTGCTAAGCCTGTGCTCTTTGCTTGCCTGCCATGTAGTCCCTGAAAGGGTTAATCAAGCTCAGAATGGTGGAACTCAGATCTAATGTGTATAAACAAGTGTGGGCTCAGGGGGTCTGAGGCACTGGTTTCAGGGTTGTGGTGTCTGGGCTGCAGAGCCCCACGTCCCAAGGAAGGGATTCAGACATGAAGCCTTGCCTGGGAATGTGCCTTAAAGACTCAGAGCTAGGTACAGCGACCAAGCTCTGATCAGACCCAGTTGGCTTACGAGCATGTAGATCCAGAAGTTGGGTCCAGTCACAACAGACTAGTGTTTGTCCAGGGAGGAGGGCTGAGCCATGTTATGACATTGAGGTCCTGTTTGGTCTGCATGGATATTAAAGACCCCGGGCAGTTTAAATGAGAGCAGAGGTTTGGCCCTGTGATCCTTGGCCAAAATCTCCCTTCACCTCCACTGTGGTGTTGTGTCTTGTTTGCAGGTTGGGTCTTGTCCTCTTCCCCAGAGATGGTTGCATTTCAGAGGGTGCCATATGTATCTAGTTTGCAAAGTACTCCAGGATCCTTTGGAATGCAGATTGCTATATAAGTGGAAAATGTTTAGTTAGCAGAAAACAACCAACATTTCAGAAGCTTATCTACATTTTTATATCATGTGCAGCACTTCTCAAGACCAGATTTATGGGGGATCATTTTGGATCTGCTAAGTCAGGACCTCTCTAACTGTGGCTGTGCCTTCACCAGTTGGCTAAAGGAAATGAGATACCCCTAAGTGGGGGTGTATGTTTGACCACATTCTGGGAGGCAAGTGTGTGTTTGTATTATTTGAATTTGTTTCAATGAATCATGTGTATATATACTAGGTTTGTCTCCTGTAGCACAAAAGAAATTCTAACAATGGTGCAGGCCCATTGCGATAGACCATAATCAAGTCACCCTTTAAGCTTCTTGCCTAGGTTGTTTTCCCAGGGCATGTAACTGGTAATTCCCTCCATCCCCGTTCTGCTGGAGCAAAGGCAAAGCAATGACATGCACAGTATTCATTAATATAATGTGAAATACACAAATAAATTCTGGTGTTCAAGCAAACAGAGGCCAGCATATATAAGATATTTGTAATTTTATTCAGTAGAAATGACACGTTTTTGATCTGAGTAATGAATACCAGTTCATGTCTAGTTATCAGTGTTGTTGGTGTCTCATGGGGAATACAAGCCCTGCAGTGTCTTTCAAGGGAATCTAAGTCATCTAAAAATTAAATACTCTTTCCCAACCATAGATGCCTGAAATGGATTTAGAATAGGTAAGTCTAACTTTGCCTGGATGAGGAGGAGAATGACGGACTCTGAAGATGGAGCTTTGTACACACATTTTTTTGGGTTGGCTTCCAAGTTCCACAGAAAAAGTCAAAAACGAAATTTTGATAGGAAATAGCTCCCTCCTTAGAGGTTTTACTCTCTACATCCCCATTTCTAAGAAACTTTCAAAGCTTACATTCCTTTCTATTTCCGAGGTGGTGGGAGGTGGGGGGGACTGAAGCATTATGTTTGTGTATGACATCCCTTTATATGTTAGCAAGATGGCAAAGATGCATCATATCTCAGAAGGGAAAAAAGCCCATTAATATCAACATTCTAGGACTTTAGATAAACTGATGGAAATTTCAGATCAATCTCTCAGAGTCTGGGACAACCCAGAAAACTCCTCTGCCATTCAGCTACCTAATGACAATTGCTACATGTCAGGCCACTAGAAGCCTGACATAAGCACGAGACTGTGATGCGCCTAAGTACTATTATTATTGCCAATGCTTACATTTCATTGCCAGTGTACGACAGGGTATCTGTGAGTAAAGGTGGCAAGATCTTAGTGATAAAGATGCCCAGGTTTGTCTAGAGGAACATTTCTCAAATGCGGCCACCGTGGGCTTTTCGTGCGGCCACGACAGCCTCCTGGGTGGTGATGGGGGGTGGGGGAAGCATCAGCCCCTCTCTCCTTGTTGCTCCTGGATGTACCATCCTGCACCACCTCTAGAGAGAGGTGGGGCACAACGCTGCAGGAGCAAGGTGAGTTCTTGACCCATGTTGGGGGGAGGGGGGTTGGGCGGCAGGCTCCAGCGGCAAGACTTCAGGAACCTGGCCGTGTGGCCCCAGGCTCTGACTGTGAGGCAGTGGGTACTGACTCCCCCAGCTCTGGTCATGCAACCCTGGCCTCCACCTCCTGTCTGCCCCCGCCGGGGACTCCTGCCCCATCCAACCCCCCTGTTCCCTGACGGCCCCCCAGGGACCCTATCCAACCACCCCTTCTCCCTGTCCCCTGACTGCCCCTGGAACCCCTGCCCCTGACTGCCTCCCGGGACTCCTGCCCTCATTCAACCCCCTGTTTTCCCCCTAACCACCCCAACTCCTACCCACACCCCCACCCTCTGACCACCACCCCAAACTCCCATGCCCTCTATCCAACACCCCCTGCTTCCTTCCCCCTTATTGCACTGCCTGGAGCACCGGTGGCTGGCAGTGCTACAGCCGCACCACCCAGCTGGAGCCAAGCCACATTGCCACCACCACCATGCAGCTCAGAGCATTGGGTCAGGCCAGGCTCTGCAGCTGTGCTGCCCCAGGAGCTCACAGCCCCGCCACGCAGAGCATTGTGCCAGCGGCGGGGCGAGCTGAGGCTGCGGAGGAGGAGGAACAGCGGGGGAGAGGCCGGGGGCTAGCCTCCCGGGCCAGGAGCTCGGGGGCCGGCAGTCCTGCAGGCTGTAGTTTGCCCACCCCTGCACTAAGCCCTGGATGGGGGGAGGGGGGGCTTAAAGGGGGGAGGCAGCATTATTTTTGTTATTGAGTCTGCCAAAAAACCCTACAAATATACATTACAATGATTTGGATGTGTATCTGTGCATATTTAATTGTTTTTCCTAAAGATAATTAAGTATTTTAGGAAAAAAGTGTCAGTGTGGCCACCAGTGAGAGTTGGTGGCCGCACTCTGAGGCCACCAAAAATTTTGTTGCGAGAACCCCAAGTCTAGACTTCTCCCTCCTTGGTAGCTAGCAGCAGTCCAATGGGAAAGGGCCCAGTGTAATTAGAAATAAGCTTTGTGGAACAAGGGTGTAGGGAGAAGCAGAGCAGTGGCCCATTCTCAGTGGCTGCTCTCCATTACTATGTATCCAAAATTTATTTCAGAAGACTTGGATTCCCATCATTTTCCAGCATGTTCTGTAGTCAGGCATTCAGGCAAGTTTCAGCACTTCTTTGATCATCTTTCCAATACCATCATAGACCTCATGGACTGGGGCATTGCACATGAAGGCACTGGTCGTCACCAGCTTGTTCTTCACATCCACATGAATCTCATCTACATGCTTGTTCACGTGTTTGCAGCCAAGTTCCTTCATGGCTTCTGCAGTCTTTGCATAGGGCCACCTAAAGGAAGAAGTGAGAATAAATCAAGTGTGTGTAGGGGATCCTGACAAGAGAGACTCTGCCAAGGCCTTCAATAGAAAGGATCCTTTCTCATTAGGTGTCCCACAGAGTAGCTAGGAGTCTGACATCGCTAAATGAATACCCCTCAGGTAAGAGACCACTCTGTGGAAGACAGTGTATACTGTGGCAGAGGAATTCCTCAGAAGTCAAGGAATTAAGCAAACTCTATACTACTCCCTCTCCCTCACTAAAATAATCAAAAAGCATCAATAAATTTAAACGTTAAGGGTATGTCTACATTACGAAATTAGGTCTATTTTATAGAAGTTGATTTTTAGAAATCAATTTTATACAGTCGACTGCGTATGTCCATACTAAGCGCATTAAGTTGGCGGAGTGTGTCCTCACTACCGTGGCTAGCATCGACTTACGGAGCGTTGCACTGTGGGTAGCTATCCCACAGTTCCCTCAGTCTCCGCCGCCCATTGGAATTCTGGGTTAAGCTCCCAGTGCCTGATGGGGTAAAAACATTGTTGCGGGTCGTTTTGGTTACATGTCATCAGTTGCCCCTCCCTCTGTGAAAACAAAGCAGACAATCGTTTTGCACTTTTTTCCCTGCAGATGCCATACCACGGCAAGTGTGCAGCCTGCTCAGCTCAGCTCACTGACACCACCGGTGTTGTGTCCTGGGTGCTTCCTGGCTGCTACTGGCAGCAGACAGTGCAATAGGACTATAAACCATTGTCATCATCATTCACTGCTTCTGCTGCAACTCTGCTTTCCTGCTCTCCTTCAGATGCCATACCACAGCAAGTGTGTAGCCCACTCAGCTCACCGACACCACCGCTGTTGTGTCCTGGGTGCTGCTGGCAGCAGACGGTGCAGTAGGTCTGCAAATCATCGTCATCATCATACATCGCTTCTGCTGCAACTCTACTCTTCTGCTGTTGTAAATGAGCTCAGTCTCAATTGAGTAAATGATGACTGACCTCAATAGAGTAAATGAGCTCAGTCATCCACCGCTTCCACTGCAACTCTGCTCTCCTGGTGCCATGAATCCACCTCGCAGGTCTTCTCATCGTTCGGTATAAATATCTATTCTCGTAGCATCCCTCATCATCCACGAATTCCGCTGCAACGGTGCTCTGCTGATATTGCCTTGACAGCGAATTTCTCCATGTTGTCTGTCATGGGCTCCCGTGTCCTCAGGAAATGTGTGCAGTGCTAACCATCATCTGCCACCGCTTCCACTGCAACTCTGCTCTCCTGGTGCCATGAATACACCTCTCAGATCCTCTCGTCATTTGGTATAAATATCTATTCTTGTGGCATCCGTCATCCACCGATTCCGCTGCAACTCTGCTTTCCTGCTCTCCTTCAGATGCCATACCATGGCAAGCATGGAGCCCGCTCAGCTCACTGATGCTGTTGTGAGCATTGTAAACACCTCGCGCATTAGCCTGCAGTATGTGGAGAACCAGAACCTGCAAAAGCAGGCGAGGAGGCGACGACAGCGTGATCATGATAGCGATAAGGACATGGACACAGACTTCTCTCAAAGCACGGGCCCTGGCAATTTGGACATCATGATGGTAATGGAGCAGGTTCATGCTGTGGCATGCCGATTCTGGGCCCGGGAAACAAGCACAGACTGGTGGTACTGCATAGTGTTACAGGTATGGGATGATTCCCAGTGACTGCGAAACTTTGGCATGCATAAGGGCACTTTCATGGAACTTTGTGACTTGCTTTCCCCTGCCCTGAAGCGCAAGAATACCAAGATAAGAGCAGCCCTCACAGTTGAGAAGCGAGTGGCAATAGCCCTCTGGAAGCTTGCCAGACAGCTACTGGTCAGTCGGTAATCAATTTGGAGTGGGCAAATCTACTGTGCGGGCTGCTGTGATGCAAGTAGCCAAAGCAATCACTGAGCTGCTGCTACCAAAGGTAGTGACTCTGGGAAATGTGCAGCTCATAGTGGATGGCTTTGCTGCAATGGGATTCCCTAACTGTGGTGGAGCAATAGACGGAACGTATATCCCTGTCTTGGGACCGGACCACCTTGGCAGCCAGTACATAAATGGCAAGGGGTACTTTTCAATGGTGCTGCAAGCACTGGTGGATCACAAGGGACGTTTCACCGACATCAATGTGGGATGGCCGGGAAAGGTACATGACGCTCGCATCTTCAGGATCGCTGGTCTGTTTGAACAGCTGCAGGAAGGGACTTACTTCCCAGACCAGAACATAATTGTTGGGGATGTCTGGCTGATTACATGCAGCCAGACACCAGGGCAATTAGAAGAGCGCAGCAGGGCGCGCTGTGCATAAAGGAAGCTTTGAAAACCAATTTCATGACTGGCCCGGCTACGGTGTGACAGTTCTGTTTGTTTCACCTTGATGAAAACCCACGCCTAGAGTGGAGTGGTTGGGTGCCCAGAGCCCCTCCCCCCCTGCGTTCTTGGGCGTCTGGGTAAGGAGGCTATGGAACTTGGGGAGAAGGGCAGGCGGTTACACAGGGACTGCAGCGGCAGTCTGTGTTCCTGCTGCATTTCCTGCAGCTCCACCAGATGCCAGAGCATATTGGTTTGATCCCCCAGTAGCCTCAGCATAGCATCCTGTCTCCTCTCATTGCACTGCTGCCACCTCTCCTCTTGCTCCCACCAGCTCTCATCTCACTCGTCCCTCCTGTCCTCATGTTCATTTCTGGTTTCCTGGACTCTGACATTGTCTGCCTCCACACATTCTTCTGAGCTCTTTCAGGAGAACTGCATGAACTCAGAGAACATTTCATCGCGAGTGCTTTTTTTTGCCTTCTTATCTCCGTTACCCTCTGGGACAGAGATGATAGGGGCAGCGTTGAAACATTTGCAGCTATGGGAGGAAAAAAAGGGAGAGTAGTATTTAAAAAGACAAATTTTAGAGAACAATGGGTAGACTCTTTCATGGTGAACCAAGCTGTTAACATTACATAGCACATGTGCTTTGGGTACAAGGTTGTATTTTGCCTCTTATATTGAGGGTCTGCTGGTTTGGTGTGAGAGATCACACACGCAGGGCCGGGCAACAGAATTTGGCTTTCAGGCAGCCATGGTAAGTCACAGTCTTTCGGCTTCTTCAACCTTCATAACATGTGGGAATGGTTTCAAACAGCAGCGCCCTCCTTTCCCATACCAAGCACCCGTTGGGTTGGCCATTTAAAAGGAGGGGCTGTACTGGCCGCGAATCCATCCCAAGTCTTCAGGGCAAATTAATCCATGCATTATATTTACAAAGGTACACTCACCAGAGGTGCCTTCTCCAGCTTCATAGTCCGTGAGCCTGGATTGGGAGGGTATTGTCCAGGGTGACAAACAGTTCCTGGCTGTCAGGGAGAATGGTTTCTCCGCTTGCATGCTGTGAGCTATCCTCATCCTTTTCCACCTCCTCATCTTCCTCGTTCCTCAAATCCTCATCCCTGTTGTGTGAGACTCCCCCATTGCAGGTGACCATGGACAGAGGTAGGCCCCCCCCTACAATTGCATGCATCTCATCATAGAAGCAGCATGTCTGGGGCTCTGACCCGGAGCAGCCATTTGCCTCTTTGGTAGGCTTGCCTGAGCTCCTTAATTTTCACGCGGCACTGCTGCTGGTCCCCTTTGTAGCCTCTGTCTATCATGCCCTTAGAGATATTTTCAAATATTTTGGCATTTCGTCTTTTGGAATGGAGTTCATCTCCCCAAACAGCGATCAGATCAAGTACTTCCTGTTCGGTCCATGCTGGAGCTCTTTTGCTATTCTGGGACTGCACGGTCACCTGTGCTGATGAGCTCTGCATGGTGACCCTTGCTAATTACCTTGCCATGCTGGCCAAACAGGAAATGAAATTCAAAAGTTCCCGTGGCTTTTTCCTGTCTACCTGGCCAGTGCATCCGAGTTGAGAGTGCTATCCAGAGTGGTCACAATGGAGCACTGTGGGATAGCTCCCGGAGGCCAATACCATTGAATTGTGTCTACACTACCCCAAATTCGACCCTGCACCATCTTTTTAAGCGGTAATCCCCTCATCGGGGAGGAGTACAGAAATGGATTTTAAGAGCCCTTTAAGTCAACAAAAATGGCTTCGTTGTGTGGATGGGTCCAGGGTTAAATCGATCTAACGCTGCTAAATTCGACCTAAACTCATAGTGTAGACCAGGGTGTGACGGTGTTGGGACTCACCACTGCTGGCGCCTCCCACTGGTGACTCCGGGAATTAGCTCAGTCCCTGGGGAGTGCCCTCTGCTGGTGGTGTCCCGTCCGTCTTTTGCCCTCCATTGGCGCCTGGACTCACGTTGCTCCCTTCTGCTTGCAGCGTCCCCTTCAGGACACTGCCCTCCGGCAGTGCCCCCTAGTCCGTTCTCACCTCCCTTCCAGGGGGTGGGGAGGCTAACAGCAGTCTTTCACCTGCCGCAGTAGCCAGCTGCTCCCAAAGTCTAACCCCTTCTTTCAGGGGTATGGTGCAGTCCAATATGGCCACTTCCCATGGCTAGTTGCAATATAAGGGGGAAAGCGGGGACCCAGGCCCACCCGCTACTCTGCATCCTGACCAAAGGACCCTCTAGCGGCAGCCTCCATCTGCCCTCCTTCTCTTCCCTCGCTTGCTGTCCGCTCTCCCTGGGTCACTTCTCCTCTGACCCTTTGCACCCTTTCAGCCCTTCCCTCAGGGCCTATAGTGTGGCAGGTAGTGGGCTGGAGTTCCCTTCAGCTCCCCTGAGCCTGCCCAGCACTGCACTGTCCCAGGTGCTGGTCTCCTAGCTCAGGAGACAGACCTTCCCTGTTGGAGGCTTGGGAGAGACTGTCTGCTCTTCTCATGGAGAGCCTTTATATAGGGCTGAGACCAGCCCTGATTGGCTGCCACTTGCCCAGCCCTGACTGGCTCTCTAACAGACCCTCCCTGATTGGCTGCCTCTGTGCACAGCCTCTCTGGCCTGTCTTAGCCCAATCTCTCATAGCGGTGGGGCAGCCGCCCCACCACACAGGGCTAAGACTCTAGCATCCCTCGCTAAAGCTGCAAGTAGCCCTCCTCCCCCAGGTACCTGTATTGGGTTATTGACCAATTCTACTCAAACAAGTTAACTCTCCCTCAAACAGCAGATGCCAGCACAATACATTTCCTGCCACTGGGATAATTCAGCAACAGCGTTGAGGCCCTTTACTACAATGGTCTCAGCCTGGTTAGTGGAGGAGAAGAGGTATTGTGTCAGTATGTACCATAAATGATGTAATGAGCATTGGGAATCACTACCCTGGTGCCTTTCCTTGGGTTGAGAGAGGTAGACCGGTGTGCTGCATCAATCCTTCAGAGTCAGATTTTGCACTAGGGCTCTGCGACACTTACTTCTCACATTCTTTGTCCTGTCCAACCGTCAGCTCGCATCCTGGGAAGATTTTGGCTGCCAGAACTGGGGAGATGCAGCACATGCCAATGGGTTTCTTGGCAGCATGGAATGCCTTCAAAGTGTCCTCCACAACTTTAGAGATTGTGCAGTTCTTCCCCTGTGTTGCCCAAGTACTGAGGTTCTTAGCCACTCCAAAACCACCTCAGAATAGGGAAAGAGATTAAAAATAGGTGATTGTTTGAATGTAGGATTATTTGTTTTGCCAACTCAGCTATTTCACTAAAATGCTTAACTGAATTTGGTGCAGTGTGGCATTTATCCATGGTCCAAACATATTTCAATAAAACCTCAGCACACCACCACATCCACTGAATACCTGCAGCTCCCTCTTAGGCCTGGCATAGTTTTGCTGGCATAGCTAAGACAGTTAGGAGTATTGGGGGAAAAAATCACACTCCTGACAGATATAACAATGCCAGCAAAAAAAGAGTAGAGACAGTTATACCAGCCAATGAGTACCTTATTCAGTATCGCTTATTTAATTCAGGCAACTGGTATAAGCTGTACTGACACTAGAATTTGTTTGGCAGCATAAACTGCATTTCTGCTAAATGGGTTTGCTGGTATAGCTCCACTGGTGTAGTTATACTGGCAAACCCTTTGTAGTACAAACAAGGCTGCCAATTACCATCCAATAGAAACTGCAAAGAATCTTCGTGGTCTCTAAACATCTGGAGATGTATTAGTGCTTTATTCACGAACCCACTCCTCTTCCATTCTCTTATTTTTCTAAAGTTATGGTGGAACACGTTGCCAAAATAGTTCCTAATTAAATCCTCATCTAGGGTCTGAGCCTGTGCTCATTGAAGTCAACAGCCACACTTCCATTAGTTACAACAGGTGCAAGAGTGATTGAGCTTTTCATCGTTTGCTCTTCCACTACCCCTCCGTGATTCTCCTGTCTGTTCTAATGGCTGTACCAGGTACATCTTGATGATGTTGTCTACTAAAGTCAAGGAAAGAGAAGCATGGCAGGTACTGTGGTGGACCAGAAGTAGTGTGGCCCACTGACTAGAGCACTCAGGAGGGCTGGGCTGTAGTTCTGGCTCTGCCGTTGGTCTGTTAGGTGACTTAGAGTTAGTCCCTTCACCTATCTGTGCCTCAGTTTCCTGTCTGTAAAATGGGGATAATGATACTGATGCTCTCTGTAAAGTGCTTAAGATCTACCAGTGAAAAGCTGTAGATGAGAGCTGGGTATAATTATTTCCTCCTCTTCTCCCAAATAAGCACCTTCACTTCTACAGCCAGTTAAAATAGAAGTTACATCAAATCACATTTATACCAAGCAGTCTGTTAGTGCAGCTCTCCTAGTGTGCTGCAGCTTTTCTTTAGGGCAACAGATCCTTTCTCTCCCAACCTCCAAAAACCACCACCAACAAAAAAACTCCTCTTCCTCGTGACTCATGGTGGGGCCTTTCCATATCATGCCAATGGAGAGCTGCTCCCTTCCATGGGCTCTCTAAGGGGATGTCTACGCATCAGCTGAGAGGGCATTTCTCAGCACAGGTAGGCAGACACACTCTAGCTCTGCTTGAGCTAGCATGCTAAAAATAGTGGTGTGGTCTCGGCAGCTCACGCTAGCCACTTGAGTACAATCCTGCCCAGATCCAGGCAGCTAGCCTGTGCTGCCATGGCCACACTGCTATTTTTAATCTGCTAGCATGAGCAGAGTTGGTGCTTGTCTGCCTACCCATGCTGGGAGTCCACAATCAGCCCTACCTGGTATGATCAGGGCATCCAGTTCCTTGACATTAAGCGTGGCTAGGTCCTTGATGTTGCCTCTGGCAATTCTGGCACTCTCGACCAGCACGTTGCGTTTCTCCTGAGTTGGCTGCCCTTTCACATGGTCCACCACATGCATCTGTTCTACATCTGGAGCATAGAACTCCCCCTGGGACAGAAGAAGAGAGATTTTTTTTTTAACTTGGGCATTGTGGAAAAAAATTTTAAGTGATAATCCAGATTTGGTGACCCTGAAACATTGTGTGAATTCATGTTGACTGTCAAATTGTGTTACAGTGTTTTCAAAATATAACATTTCAAGTTTCTGCTTTGAAATTACTTTTAATTTAAAAATTTCCTCCAATTTTATTTTTTAAATAATTCAAAAATACTTTAAAATATTTGAAGCTGAAACAAAACATTTCAGTTTTGTCACAACAAATCATCTCGTTTGACCTGAAATGAAAATTTCAACTTTTTGATTTGCCAACAATTTTAAAAAAATTAGGGCTGTCAATTAATCATAGTTAACTCATGCGATTAACTCAAAAAAATTAATCACAATTAAAAAAATTAATCACACTGCTAAATAATAGAATACCAATTGAAATTTATTAAATATTTTTGGATGGTTTTCTACATTTTAAAATATATTGATTTATATTACAACACAGAATACAAAGTGTACAATGCTCACTTTATATTACTATTTTTTATTACAAATATTTGCCCTGTAAAATGATAAACAAAAGAAGTAGTATTTTTCAATTCACCTCATACAAGTACTGTAGTGCAATCTCTTTATCCAGAAAAAGTAACTTACAAATGTAGATTTTTGTTTGTTACATAGCTGCACTCAAAAAACAAAACAATGTAAAACTTTAGAGCCTACAAGTCCACTCAGTCCTACTTCTTGTTCAGCCAGTCGCTAAGACAAACAAGTTTGTTTACATTTACGGGAGATAATGCTGCCTG
The DNA here is from genome assembly GCF_016161935.1 of Mauremys reevesii. NCBI lineage: Eukaryota > Metazoa > Chordata > Testudines > Geoemydidae > Mauremys > Mauremys reevesii. The sequence continues at coordinate 62,193,143 of NC_052631.1, forward strand.
CTTCTTATTTACAATGTCATCTGAAATTGAGAACAGGCATTGGCATGGCACTTTTGTAGCCGGCATTGCAAGGTATATACATGCCAGATATGCTAAAAATTCATATGTTCCTTCATGCTTTGGCCACCATTCCAGAGGACATGCTTCCATGCTGATGATGCTTGTTAAAAAAAACCAACACATTAATTAAATTTGTCACTGAACTCCTTGGGGGAGAATTGTATGTCTCCTGTTCTGTTTTACCTGCATTCTGCCATATATTTCATGGCATAGCAGTCTTGGATGATGAACCAGCACATGTTAGTTTTAAGAACACTTTCACAGCAGATTTGACAAAAGGCAAAGAAGGTACCAATGTGATATTTCTAAAACTAGCTACAACACTCAACCCAAGGTTTAAGAATCTGAAGTGCCTTCCAAAATCTGAGAGGGACAAGGTGTAGAGCATGCTTTCAGAAGTCTTAGGGTACGTCTACACTACGGGACTATTCCGAATTTGCATAAACCGGTTTTGTAAAACAGATTGTATAAAATCGAGTGCGCGCGGCCACACTAAACACATTAAATCGGTGGTGTACGTCCACGGTCCGAGGCTAGCATCGACTTCTGGAGCGTTGCACTGTGGGTAGCTATTCCGTAGCTATCCCATAGTTCCCGCAGCCTCCCCCGCCCCTTGGAATTTCCGGGTTGAGATCCCAGTGCCTGATGGGGCAAAAATCATTGTCGCGGGTGGTTCTGGGTAAATGTCATCAGTCACTCCTTCCTCTGGGAAAGCAACGGCAGACAAGCATTTGGCACCTTTTTTCCCTGGATTGCCCTGGCAGATGCCATAGCATGGCAATCATGGAGCCTGTTTTGCCTTTTGTGACTGTCACCGTATGTGTACTAGATGCCGCTGACAGAGGCGATTCAGCAGCGCTACACAGCAGCATGCTTTTGCTTTTGCATGACAGCAGAGATGGTTGCCAGCCATACTGTACCATCTACCAATCCATAAATTGGTAAAAAGATGATCATGGCTACCAGTCGTTTTGCACCATTTGCTGCTGTCATAAGTGCCCCTGGCTGCTCTTAGCCAGGGGTGCAAAAGCCAAAATTGGGAATGACTCCCAGAGTCAATCCCTCCTTTTTGGTATCTAAAAATAGAATCAGTCCTGGCTAGAATATGGGCAAGTGTACTAGAGAACCACTGTATCAGAGAGCACAGCTGCTCTGTGTCAGATCCTGCAGAAATTATGAGCTGTATGCTATTCACAGGGGGTGCCCCTGCAACAACCCCACCTGTTGATTCCGTTCTTCCCCCAGTCTTCCTGGGCTACCGTAGCATTGTCCCCCCACTTGTGTGATGAAGTAATAAAGAATGCAGGAATAAGACACACTGACTTGTTAGTGAGAAATGAGTGGAAGGCAGCCTCCAGCTGCTATGATAGTCCAGACAGGACAGTAAGGAGTGTGGAGCAGAGGAGCCCAGCATCCCTCTGCTAGTCCAGGGGCAATTGAATCTTTTTTTTACACATGAAGGGTGGGGGCTGACAGAGCTCAGCCCCCTGTTGCTATGACGACAATGGTTATCAGCCATACTGTACCATCTACCATGAAAATTTAGGGCCAGGCACCCTTAATAGACCTCACCGACTGGTAACCGATGCTAGTCTGCATGGTTACCAGTCCTTTTGCACTGCCCCATGTGCCAATAGGCTGATGACGAGGATGGATACCAGTAGTATTGCACCATCAGCCACCCATGGCGGGGGGGAGCAAGGATGTTGGTGTTGAGTGCTGCAGCATCGGTTCTATCTGCAGCATTCAGTAAAGATAGGGTGACATGTTAAAGAGTCAAGAGAGGATTGTTTTCCCTTTCACTTCTGGGGGTGGGGGGGGGTGCGTAAATTGCCGAGCTATGCCCTGACCCACCGTGGACACTGTGTTTGACCCTAGAAGCATTTGGAGCTCAGCCAAGAATGCAAATACTTTTCGGAGACTGCAGGAACTGTGGGATAGCTTGAGTCCTCCAGTCCATGAGCGTCCATTTGATTCTTGGGCTTTCCGTTACGTTTGTCACGCAGCAGTGCGCTGAGCCCCTGCTATGGCATCTGTCTGGAGATTTTTTAAAAATGATTTTGAATTTCGTCTTCTGTAACGGAGCGCTGATAGAACAGATTTGCCTGCCCTTACAGCGATCACATCCGCATGGTCCATGCGGGAGCTCTTTCTTTATTTTGATTTTTAACTGCATCGCCACACGTGCTGATCTGAGCTCCACGCTAGGCAAACAGGAAATATTCAAAAGTTCGCGGGGCTTTTCCTGTCTACCTGGCCACTGCATCCGAGTTCAGATTGCTGTCCAGAGCGGTCAGTGGTGCACTGTGGGATACCGCCCGGAGGCCAATACCGTCGATCTGCGGCCACACTAACCCTAATCCGATATGGTAATTCCAATACTAGCGCTACTCCTCTCGTTAGGGAGGAGTACAGAAACCGGTTTAAAGAGCCCTTTATACCGATATAAAGGGCCTCTCAGTGTGGACGGGTGTGGCGTTAAATCTGTTTTACGCTCCTAAAACCGGTTTAAACGCCTAGTGTAGACCAGGCTTTAGAAGAGCAACACTCAGATGCAGACACTACAGAACCCAAACCACCAAAAAAACAATCAACCTTCTGCTGGTGGCATCTGACTCAGATGATAAAAATGAACATGTGTTGGTCCGCTCTGCTTTGGATCGTTATTGAGCAGAACCCATCATCAGTACGGACGCATATGGACATATGAATCTTTAGCGGATCTGGCATGTAAATACCTTGCGATGCTGGCGACAATAATGCCATGAGAACACCTGTTCTCACTTTCAGGTGACATTGTGAACAAGAAGCAGGCAGCATTCTCCAATCTCCTGCAAATTGTAACCATACTTGTTTGTCTGAGTGATTGGCTGAAGTAGGACTGAGTGGACTTGTAGGCTCTAAAGTTTTACATTGTTTTGTTTTTGAATGCAGTTATTTTTGTACATAAATCTAAATTTGTAAGTTCAACTTCCATGATAAAGTGATTGTACTACAGTACTTGTATTAGGTGAATTGAAAAATACTATTTCTTTTTTTACAGTGCAAATATTTGTAATAAAATAAATATAAAGTGAGCACGGTACACTTTGTATTCTGTGTTGTAATCAAAATCAATATATTTGAAAATGTAGAAAACATCCAAAAATATTTAAATAAATGGTATTCTATTATTGTTTAACAGCATGATTAATCACATGATTAATTGCAATTTTTTAAATCGCGCAATTAATCGTGATTAATTTTTTTAATCACTTGACAGCCCTAAAAAAAAATTTCTTGTTCTTACCCAAAATAATATTTTTGGGGGGGAGGGCAGGGCCACCCGGAACACCCGGATCCTGCATCTAAACTCCCTTTCGGAATGTTGCCCTGCGAGCACGGGCCGGAGGACTCAGGAGGAGCAGGGGCAACCGCGCAACCAGCAGCCAGAAAGAGAGAGAGAGAGGGGAAAGCACTGCTTCTCTCCAGCCACTGGCTGCACGACTGCCCCTGCTCCCCCTGAGTTCTCTGGCCCATGCTCGCAGGGCCGCATTCTGAAAGGGGTTTTAGTAATGCAGGCCAGGGCCCCGGGGCCCCCTTAGCCCAGGGCCCTGCAGCCTCTAAAGTCCCACCCCTCTGGGGGGAGCAGCTTCCAGAATTGCGGCTCCCAGAATCGTGGCCATGGGGGCGGTGCTGTGCTGCGCAGAGACACCTGCACACCCCCTGCACCAAACAGGAGCTGCCCCAGGTAACTGCTCTGCACCTCCTGCCTGCCCCAGCCCTGAGCCTCCTCCCGCACCCCTACCCTGAGTGATCCCCTGCACCCTAACTCCCTCCCAGACCCTGCACCCCCAGCCCTGAACCCTAGGGGTAAGCCAGGGGCACCTCCCCACCACAGTACAGTACTGTGCAGTTTATAATGCCTTTTGTCTGCCCCCCCCAAATTTCCTTGGAACCTAACTCCCCGCATTTACATTAAATCTTATGGGAAAATTGGATTCAACATCGTTTCACTTAAAGTTGCACTTTTCAGGAACATAACTACAATGTTAAGTGAGAAGTGACTGTAGTCCTAAACTCTATGGAGGAAAAGTTATACCAGTTTCCTCCATCAGAGGGCTCCTTTGGTTAAGGGATGAAGAAGGGACCAGCAGCACTCTGAATAGTCTTTCAGTGAAAGAGGGAAAGTGAAAAATACAGGAAGAAAAGAACAAGAGGAGAAAATACAGTTTCAGAAAGAGGGAGACAGACGCCTTTTTTTATAAACAGGAACTGAGAATGTGAAACTTGAAACCTTTATTAGATCCTTAGCTGATATAAAACAGCATTGTTCTATTGCAGGGATAGGCAACCTATGGCACGTGTGCCAAAGGCAGCACACGAGCTGATTTTCAGTGGCACTCTTACTGCCCGGGTCCTGGCCACAGGTCCGGGGGGCTCTGCATTTTAATTTAATTTTAAATGAAGCTTCTTAAACATTTTAAAAACCTTATTTATTTTACATACAACAATAGTTTAGTTATATATTATAGACTTATAGAAAGAGACCTTCTAAAAACATTAAAATGTATTACTGGCATGCAAAACCTTAAATTAGAGTGAATAAATGAAGACTCGGCCCACCACTTCTGAAAGGTTGCCGACCCCTGTTCTATTGACTTCAAAGGAGAAACAATCATTTACAGAAGCTGAGGATTGGGCCCAGATTTGTCCTCTGCTGGGAGCAAAGGGTGATCTCATGCAGTGTTCTTGCACTTAGACAATTTGGCTACAGTTACTAATTCTGTATTATCAGCTTCTTGCTGGCTGCTATGATTTTCTGTTTCAGATTAACTGGCAGCAGGGGCGGCTCTAGACACCAGCGTGCCAAGCAGGCGCTTGGGGCGGCCGTTTCCCGGGGGGGCGCCTTTGGCTCCGGTGGAGCTCCCGCCGGCATGCCTGCGGCAGGTCCACCGGAGCCCGGGACGAGCGGACCTGCCGCAGGCATGACTGCGGCGGGTCCCGTCTTCCCGCGGCTCTGGTTGAGCTCCCGCAGGCATGACGGCGGCAGGTCCGCTCGTCCCGGGCTCCGGTGACCTGCCGCAGGCATGCCGGCAGGAGCTCAACCGGAGCCGCGGGAAGAGGGGACCCGCCGCGGGACCGGGGAAGGGCGGCGCAGCGCTCTGCGCTGCTTGGGGCAGCGTCATTTCTAGAGCCGCCCCTGACTGGCAGAGCCCTTCCAGTGGCTTCTGTTTTTATTTTCTGCCTCAAACAGGAATTTAAAAAGCAGGTGTGGCAACTGGCCACTTAAAAGAAACAGAGAGAGAACTGCAGAAGTGAGCAAATGTCTAGGTCAAAAAGAACACTAGAACTGCAGCGTAGCAGAGGAGGGACATATTAGGGAAATTGCTTAAGGAGATTTAGATTTTCATGTATACAATTGAGTCCAGACAGTCCATATTCTACTGCAAGATTTCTGGGTGCTAAAGTCGTGAGCTCTGGATAGAAGAAGAAAGATACAAAAATAAGAGACTACCTAGGTTTTTTTAATCACATTCCCCTAGTGATCAAGTTCGCTGGTGCTGGGTGCAGTGCACGAATTTAGATAGATAGATAGATAGATAGTATCTTATCTAGATTTTTGTACTGTACCCACCACCTGATCACTAGGGCAATTTGATTATCTCAGCAGCAACAGGAACTAACACCTAAGGAAACTATGACTTACTGCTCCAATGAGCCCCAAAATGATTCCTGCAGTGGAGGAGATGGTAAAGAGCAGCCCAGGGCAAAAGGATATATAGCCAAGATAGACCTTGGCTCCAGAGCCAGGGTGCTTCTTACCTGTGCCCCCTCTCTGCTGAGATGCACCAGCACGGCAGAAGACTCATGGATTTCACTGCCATCATACACCCCACAGCCAGACAGGACAATGGCTACCTTCTTGCCCATGTTCAGACTCAAAATAGGTGGATTCTCTGGGAGGCTGGAGTTGCTGTGTCTCTCTGTTCACTGCCCTGAGCTTTTTATAGCAGGAGATCCCGCCCCAGGACAAGGCGGGGCTGTATGGGCTGCACAGAGCCCTTTACTGGTAGGAAGTTTTCTATTTCTCCAAAGCAGGCTTTGATGTGTACATAAATATTGTGCAATCAGCAGCTCCCTGTTAGCTCTCCTTGTGCATTGCCACAGGGGGAATTCCCAGCTAGCCGGAGCTGTGGCTACCCGTGCTCATCTTTCCTTTCTCAGTCAATTTTAAATTGTGTTGCAGATTAATGCACAGGGACTTTTATATGTATAATGGCATATAACAGAGCCATGCATTGGGCTAAACCCCTAGTTTAAATCCATTCCAGTCAGTGCAGTTACACCAGGGATGTACTTTTAAAATTTTTTTTGCTGTGCAGGCAGTGTTCCCTTTCCATTGTTAAATGTGCTCCATCTCTAAGCTCAGTCTCCAAACAGCAGGCTTTCTACAGACACTTTAATTCTCTGGACTTTGGGCCATGAATTTAGAAACAAGGGGCTTGGTTCTCTGCACCTTCACACTAGCTTTATGCTAATGTAACTCTACTGACTACAGAGGCAAGGGCCTGGGAAAATCCATAGAATCATAGACTATCAGGGTTGGAAGAGACCTAAGGAGGTCATCTAGTCCAACCCCCTGCTCTAAGCAGGGCTAATCCCCAGACAGATTTTTACCCCAGTTCCCTAAATGGCCCCCTCAAGAATTGAACTCACAACCCTGGGTTTAGCAAGCCAATGCTCAAACCACTGAGCTATTCCTTCCCCCTCTCAATGTGAGCAATCATCATTTTGATACACCCACCATTCTTTCAGTTTATAGGGATGCTCTCAGCATGCTGAGGTGCCTACATTTCCATTCCTTAAAGTCTCGTGCAGCAGCCCTAAATAAGGTTAGATAGTGTCCTGAGATTATTTATGAAATACCTCTTGTTTGGGTCTCTATTGAGATATAGGCTTTCTTTAGCAAAAATACAGTTTGGGGCACTAATTATTTAATACAAGTATGTATATTGTGCCCATCACCACAGCATCTGTGTCTGCATACTTTACAAAACAATGACGTGTTCACAGCTATTCCATGTATAAACCAGAATAAGTAGCGCAAACATTAGAGAAGGAGAAAAGTCCAGTTAAGGTCTATTTAATCCCAATGCACATTTGGTCCCTACAGTGCTTTTACTAGTCCCAACGCAGGTGACCTGCATGATGGGTGTGGAAAAACCCAACAGGTATCTATGGATGGAAATAGTGTGCAAATTCACTCCTTCCTGGTTTAGATACAAAACTGCCAAGTCATGCTGTAGTTGAAAAAATTATTAGTTCTTCCTCCTTAAGACAGTTAGATGGAGTCATATTACTGAATACATATAGCGTGGGAAAGGTGGCAGATCCAAACAAATCTAGTGCACACTGCAGACATAATCTATTTGTGTATGTTACAAACTGGCCGAGCTGTCTCCCATTTTACAATACCGCCCCGTGCTATATGGTGCTTACCCCACTGCACACCTGTTTATCATATATTAGGGCCTGAGCCAACCGCTGTTAAAGTCAATTAAAAATTAAAAATTGTCTACAGATGGAGTGACTCCAGAATAACTATCCTTGGTGGGTCCTGGTCTACCCTGGGAGAGAGTGGAGGATCGATCTAAGTTACGCAAGTTAACTTAGATCTAAGTTAACGGCGCTGGAATACAGCCTACACTAGACGTGATAAATTGATCCCCAGTAGAATGATTGCTACCTGCCAATCCGGTGGGTAGTGAAGACATTCTGTAACAATCTTATTCTGGAATAAGAGTGCCTTACTCCAGATTATCTGAATCCACTTTGGATAAGAGTGTCTACACATGGAGTTATCAGGAATAGCTATAGCACTTTAAATTCATGCGCTTTGTTAATCTGAATTAACTTTCAAGTGTAAACAAGCCCAAAGGTATCCCACTGACTTGAAAGGGCATTATGCTGTCAAAGAGGGGTGAGTATAATTAAATGTAATCATTGCCTCAGGCGTTTAATGAAAACCAACTCTGGAACAGTAATGAGGAATTAAACTGCTCTAGAGGGGAGATTCTAGGATGAAGCACAGCACAGGACTGGGAGCCCTTAAAATACTAACATTTGATCATACTCAGCCCTCATCATGAGAAGTGCTGAGTGCCCCCAATCTAACTAAAGTCAATGGAGATTCAGCAGGAGCTCAGTTCCTCTCAGGATTGGGTCCTATGTTAGTAATTATATAGATACAAATCGGTGGGAGGAAGTGTTTAAATGCTGGCCAATGCTGTAGAAATTTTCCCACAAAGCTCTATTAAGGCCCCTGCTTACCACTGTTTTCTGACCAACTTCCACTCGATGTGTAATTAACATCACCACTTAATGCCATATCTGGATTTGGCCCAATAGATACATTATACACTGTGAGCACTTGAATTGCTGTTTGGTTCTGGTCTGTCTGAGCATCTTTGACTTTTGTGGCTGTTACTTGTTCTGCCATGGCCCACTCACTTCTCTAGCAAGCTGTATTCATCAAGTGATTGCTCAGTAAATGTGGCTCTGAGACTATCCTAGCTGTTAACTCCTCAGATTAAGAGCATGGCTACACTTGCAGATGTAAAGCGCTTTGAGTTAAACCTTCCTTCGTAGAGCGCAGTAGGGAAAGCGCTGTAGTCTGTCCAGACTGACAGCTGCCAGCGCACTGGCGTGGCCACATTATCAGCTCTTGCAACGGCCACAGAGAGCAGTGTATTGTGGTAGCTATCCCAGAATGCAAATGGCTGCAATGTGCTTTTCAAATGGGGGTGGGGTGGGGAGGAGTGTGACAGGGAGTGTGTTGTGTGTATGTGGGGGGAGAGAGAGTGGGTTTTTGGGGGGCTGAGAGCATGTCAGCATGCTGTCCTGTAAGTTCAGACAGCAGCAGACCTCCCCCCGCCTCTCTCTCTTACACACAGCATTGCACAGTAATGGTTGCTTTGTCTCGGAGCAGATAAGCATACCGGCAAACAGAGCTTTCAAAGGGCATATCCAAAACAATGACAAGAGTGGCCACTTGACTTACAGGGATTATGGGACGTTTCCAGAGGCTGATCAGAGCACAGTAATGCAATACCTCGTTCACACTGACGCTGGGGTGCTCCAGCGGGGGCGCATCAAATGTTATTCTACTCGCCAAGGTGGAGTACCAGGAGCGCTCTAGCCATGGAGTCAGAGCGCTCTACGTGCCTTGCCAGTGTGGACGGGTAGTGAGCTAGTGTGCCCAGGGCTCCTTTAATGCACAGTAACTCGCAAGTGTAGCCAAGCCCTTACATGATGTTGCTTTTATAAGACAGGCCCGTCACATAATGGGCAATGGTCTGACCTGGCAGCTACTTTCTTGTAAAGAAAATGTGACGTTCTAATGCAGATCACAGCTATTCTTGGCATTTTAAAACGCCTTTGCCGAGCAGTTTATAGCCCCATTCACACTCCCACTGGACTGTAGGATAGCTGTCCCACACATCTGGCCATCCCCTGAGTATCCGTATACAGAACTGCACCCTCTCCCATTTTTCTGCATTGTCACTTGCTTTGAGGTACATCTGGAAGGGTAGCAACTATCTTTTCCAGTTCTCTGCCAGGTTCCCTTTTGGACTGGCTTCAATTTTGTTAATACCTTGTTCTCCGCTAACGTTATGTCAACACAGGAGTGCAGGTAAGATTGGAGTTCACCTGACGTGGCTCAGAGTTACAATGGTTAAACCACATCATAGGCTAGGTCTCAGCACCTGTTGTTTCAGTGGTAAAAGCAGTGGGGCAACGAAGACATTCTTATTGTGGGAGAAAAAGACACAGGACATCCAGGCTGGATGGAATCATGTTCTCTTTGTAGGGCAGCCTGCAGGGGGCGGCATAATCACATACTCTTGAGCAGGCCTGATTTCATCCAGCTAACAACAGCAGTGCACACACCAGCCAGTGTTGGCATTTTCTAAATGTGTTAGGAATTAAGGGGAATACTAAGTCCAAAATCAAGAGACATGACGGAACGCAGGGCCGCTCAGAGAGTGAGGGTGTGCTTGTTAGCACCAGCAGATGGATTTTTTTAGAATTATTTTATTCAGTACCCAAACTGTCCCATTGGCAACAGGGGAGCATGAAAATAACCTCTGCCAATCATTTATAAGGTGTCCTTTTAGCAAGAGTTAAGAGTAAAATTAAAAGGCCTTTGGGCAAAGATAGGAGCAACACAGGCTGAGTCACAGTCTGAAGTTTATTACGTTTAACAGTCCACTTGCATTTCCTTCTCTGCTAATCACAAGGGAAATATAACTGAAGCTGTTGCTGTTAGGGAAAGGGGTGGAGTGCTGTCAGCCAGTGGGGTAGGTTTGACTATAAAGAGCTAGGAAAAGGGATAGAGACAGCATTTCAGACTGCCTTTGAGTCTTCAGCAAACTTGGTCATGGCAGAGGGACGGGTCCAGTCACTTCATTACTCCATAGGGCTCCTGGGCATTGCTTCAGGTAGGAACCAAGTTTACCTGGCAAGAGAGGCTGGTGGTGGAATTGACTTTCTTGTACAATGAGGTTACACATTTTAAATAGGGACTAACTAGATTCTGTTATGAAAGAAAGAGTTCTTCCCAGCAATGGGTTTTCTGAATCTTCCTTGCTTGGATAAAACCCTTAGATCTATAAACCAATCTGCATAAAACAGTCAATAACATGTTTGTCTTGCCTTTCAAACACTGAGCTGAACTTTTCCATTTGGTTGGGAGTCAAACCTAAACTTTCTGATACAGTGTAGTTTCTAACATAATTCTTTATTGAGATTCACTTTCCTCTTTCTTTTCTCCTTCTGTCTCTCTTCCCTGGATCCCTCTTTTCCCTGATTGCTTTCTGTTTCCATTCCTCTTTCTTGATTCCTTCTTCCTTTGCATTTTTCTGTTCCTTCTTTGTCTCCCCATCTCCCATTTTCCTGGAAAGCTTTTAAGATGTTTCTTTTCCCCTGTGTTCAATGCAGGATCCCTCTTGCTAGCTGTGCACTCCTACAGCTTCACCAGCCCAGCCCCTCTGATCCCCAGCACGGCTCTGGGCGTCCTTCTGTTTGTTATATCGGCTCTCTTGGCATATGCAGGTAAGACCAGGAGCACTGGCATCTAACAGCCCTTTATACGTATTTTTATACTGACCTCTATTTGCCAGCAGGTAACCTTGTGAGACTGGTAACCTTGTGAGATTCTCTCACCTGGAATGATATGCCAGGGCACCAGTTTTGTCAATGTGCAGAGGGACTTGAGAAAGAAACATCAGTTCTAAATGAATCATTTACTGAGTTAGGTTCACTGCACTGGAGGTTCGCTCATTATAAATACAATTTCCAAGCTCTGTAAGAGTGATAGTTTAAGGACAGTCAGTGAATTAAACAGTGTGTTAATAAGTAGTTTGCCAAGGTTGTAATCAGTTTAGGGGGAAATCACAGATTATCATCACAGGTTATAAAAAGTTTCAAACTATTTTGACTGACTAGGGAATTACTCATGTCTCCCCACCAGGGGGAATGAAGAGACTGATGCTTAGGTTTCAATATATTTATTTTTAGGGAGGCATTAATGGGATTGCCTTGTATTGGTCCTGGCATTTTTCTAGATAGTAAACAAAATGCTAACCAGAGGGGAGTGGTCATGGGTAACAAAGCTTTTAAACTCTCAGTACTGGGCTCAGATCTACTCTCTGCCAGTGCTGGCACAAAGCTGCCCTAAAGCCTGATCTAGAGCCCGCTGAAGTCAATGGGAATCTATTGATTGGCCTCACTGGGCTTGGGATCAGGCCCTTAGCATGGAGTAGCTTTTTGAAGGCCCTTGTGAAATGGGTTGGTAGCCTTGGTTCAGCCCAGTGGGCAGGTGCTGTCTTCACATTAGGCGGTGATCAATCATGACAGAGGCCAGTGAACACTCTAAGGTTGCCAGGTGTCTGGTTTTTGACCGGAATGCCCAGTCAAAAAGGGCTGTTAAAAGTCCACTCGGTGGCACAGTGGGGCTAAGGCAGGCTCCCTGCCTGCCCTGGCTCTGCGCAGCTTCTGGAAGTGGCCGGCATGTCCGGCCCCTAGGTGCAGTGGCAATCAGGGAAACTCCACATGCTGCCCCCCACCCCCAGTGCCAGCTCTGCAGCTCCCATTGGCTGCAGTTCCCAGCCAATGGGAGCTGTGGAGGCAGCGGTTGCAGGCGTGGGCAGTGCGCCCTGCGCAGAGCTGCCTAGCTGTGTCTCTGCCTAGGGGTCGGACATGCCGGCCGCTTCTGGAAGCAGCGCAGAGCCGGGCAGGCAGGGAGCCTGCCTTAGCCCCGTTGTGCCACTTACCGGGGCCACCTGAGGTAAGTGCCACCTGGCTGGAACCCACACCCCAAACTCCCTACCCCAGGTCGGAACCCCCTCCCACACCCTAACTCCCTCCCAGACCCCGCACTCCGACCCTCATCCCAACCCCCTGCCCCAGGTTGGAAACCTCTCCCACACCCAAACTCCCTCCTAGACCCTGCACCCCAACCCTCTACCCCAGCCCTGATCCCCCTACCAGAGTCTGCACTCTGCATCCCCTCCAACACCTCAACCCCTTACCCCAGCCCTGAGCCTCCTCCTGGAGCCCGCAACCCCCCCGCTCCAACCTCCTGCTCCAGCCCTGAGCCCCCTCGTGCACCCCCAAACCCCTCATCCCAGCCCCACCTCAGAGCCCACACCCCCAGATGGAGCCTGCACTCCCTCCCACACCTCAACCTCCTGCTCCAGGCATGAGCCTGCTCCCGGATTCCAAACCTCTTGGCCCCATCCTGGAGCCCCTTCCTGCTCCCCAAACTCCTCATCCCCAGCCCCACCCCAGAGCCTGCAGCCCCTCCCGCACCCCAACTCCATGCCCCAGCCTGGAGCCCCCTCCCACACCCTGAACCCCTCCTTTCTGGCCCCACTCTGGAGCCCACATTCCCAGGGGGAGCGCTCACCCCTGCCTGCAGCCCAACCCTCTGCCCCAGCTCAGTGAAAGTGAGTGAGGGTAGGGGAGAGCGAGCGACGGAGGGAGGGTGGCTGGAGTGAGTGGGGGCAGGCCTCAGAGAAGGAGAGGAGAAGGGGCGTGGCCTCAGGGAAGAGGCCAGGCAGGGGCAGGGCCAGGGTGAATTGCCTAATTATTACTCGAGTAGTTTTGGGGCATAAACACAAAGGGTTAAATTATGGCCACCCTGCACGGATATAAGCATGGGGAGCCTCTTAGCCCCTAACACAGTTGTGCAGGAGCAGCCATGACTGGGTTGCTGTCTACATGGGAGCACTAAAGGAGAGGTTAGTCAGCACTGCAGTCTCCGGGGGAACTGGGGTAATAGCTGAATTCCATTCAAACTCACAGTCTCTCTAATCAAGTTCTCTGTCCACTTTTGGAGACAGGGAACTGTATTAGATTGACCTTGTCAGGCAGTTCCTATGCTTCTTTGTGAATGACTGGTTATTAAGTGCCAACAAGGTGCTCTGTGCTGTAATACACACAGGCTCTGCCCCAAAGGGCTGGAAATGTAAACTAGACAGAAATGGAGCAGACAATAATGGCTTGGGGGACCCAGACTGGGCAGGGCCATCCATGGACAAGGGTTGGAGGTGTGGAAAATGGCAGAGAGTTAGTTGTGGAAACTTGTGTAAGTTCATTATCATTAAGAATTGATGCAATTTATATCAAAATGTGGTGCTGGGATGTGTCATTCTGGCACACTGACAAATACACCCTATTGTCTTGGTGGTGTCTTTACGAGCTGGTGGCTTCCGAGACATAGTGACCTGGCATTCCTGCTTCCTTTGTTTATTTCCCTTGTAGGAGTTCAGAAGAGCCTGAGAAGTGCCTCCTTGTTTGTGTCGCTGTGTCTGACCATCTCAGTGCTGTGGTGCAGCTATGGAGTCATCCACATCCTGGCAGGACAAGGGGTCCTGAATGGCACTGGTGATTTCCGCAATGCCGTGGTGCCCGGCCTGGCGACATTTACTCTGGGGCTCCTCATCATTGGGGTGGTGGGCTTCCTTCAAAGACAGCTCATCCTTGCCATGGTTGCTTCTTGCATTTCGCTTGCCTGTGCCCATGAAATTGCCATGCTTTATAACACGGCTTTCGGTTCCTCGGCAGTGGCTTGCAATTATATGATTGTCTGCTTCCTTGGGGGCTATTTTGCTATGGGGAGGGGTCTTTATTTCCTCAGCAAGAAGAAAATCACCCTTCCTGGCACAGATCTGGGCATGAGTAAGATCAATGAGCAGGTCCAGGCCAATGGTGCCAACACGAATGACTTGGCAGTCATTGGTCTGATCTTGAACATGTTGTCTGCCAGCGTCTTTGGCTGCAGGCTCCTGGGAGTGACCAGCAAGCTATTTGTGGGCCAAGTACCTTGGCTTTGGGCAGCTGGGATTTACCAGATTGGGGTCTGCATTTTCTCTTACCGTGCGCTGGATACGTTGGCTGCCACATTCTTTGGTTTCACCTCTGTGCTGAAATTTGCTGGAGGCTATTCCCTCCTGTACCGGATCTGGCAGCAGGATGAGCCGGTTTTCCCCATCCCTTTCTTGGTGGTTTTTGCTATCCTCTTTGCTGTCTTGGCCCTTTTCATCACCATTAAAAGTCTGGTGGATGGCCTGTATTTGCTCTTTTACGTGGCCTACTGCATTGCCCTAGCCTGTCGCCCTCATGGTTTTTTTGAAGGTGGTCCCCAAGGCGTGGATGTGGCCATCTTTGTGGCCTCGGCCCTTATGGCTCTCATTTACCAGTACAACATGAAGGCGAGTGCCAAAATCCCTACAGGGGAGGGAATGGTCAAGGCCTTTCTCTCCCACAACAGTCATCTCAAATTTCATGAAGGGAAAGACCTTCACGCTCCCTACCTTGGCTATTCCAAGTATGCCGATGCTGAGGTGCTTGGCTTTGCGTGCAGCGTCCTTGCTTCCTTTGCTATCACGATGACGGTGGACCCAAGGGCACCACTTGCTACTGTTGTTATACCCTGGGTGGTGGTAGCCGGAGGGATCCTTAAGCTTTTATGTGGTTCAGTGGCCTTTGCCCGTGGTAAGACCTTGGAGAGCAGTGCCTTCATTCTCTACGGGGTCATGTGGATCATCTGGGGCTTAACCAGATATGGTGGTCTCTATGGCACTAGCAGGGGCTTCCAAGTAGCTGTAGGCATCATTGCCCTCATGCTTTTCAACTGCTTCATTGTTTTCTGCACTGTTTTCCTAAGCATTTCCTGGTTCATTTACTCCCTCACCTTCTTACTCATACTCATCAGCTTCTTGCTGGATGCAGTCAATGCCATGCCAGCTGGTTATGATATTGCTGTCACCATCATCTTTGGGCTGGCCAGCTTCTATTGCTTCCTTTCTGCCCTTTTCAACAGTACCTTTGAAGGCTCTCACTTCCCTGTGGGTAGGCCTATTGTGCAGCTCACTGGTGTTGGGGGAGGAAGCACCAAATGCCTTCACTTGCCTGCCAGGAAAGCTTCCTCAGTCAAGCAAATTGCAGGTAAGGAAAATATATAGTGGAGAGAACAGGGGTCGGAGTTAACTGAGGGGTTTCATATCGAAGGAAGTCATGATAGAAGAAGAACTACATTTTTTTCCCCTGTCTGAATCTAGAAACTTTGATTATACTATGGCATTTTGACCAAGGCAGTATGGTCAAATGGTTAGAGCAGGAGAGTGGGAAGTAGGGGTCAAATGCTCTGCTAGTGTAAGTGGGAGAAATTCCATTGAAGTCAATGGCTTTGCACCCACTTATGTGGTTCAATGTCTCCTGGTTTCTGCCCCTGGCAGGCCATCCCATCTGCTTCATACAAATCCCACAGGCTGGCACTGCAGCACGACACAGCCTCTGGGAATCCTTTCTGGGATATTTCAAGGGGTAGACAGGGAGAGTTACTCTCTGGATAGTGGGACTCCTCCTTGCCTGTCTGCATGTAACCTATAACTCTCCTTTAATGAACACTAGAAAATATACTGTAGTGGGCAACCCTTTAGCAGCCAGGGGATGAAGCTGAGGGCCCATAGTAGATCTCTCCCATCTATATCTCTTTTGTGAGTTTATCACCCAGCAGTTCTCTGGGTTGTTTCCTGTTGTTAGAGATCATGAAGAATGGAGGAGCTTGTGGCATCCCCACAGACACAGTGTATGTTCTGGTGGCAGCCTGCAATCGACCTGATGCCGTGGAGAAAGCTTACAAGTAAGTGTTTTCACTACAGGCTTAGGTGAGGGCTTCTTCTAATAGTCTAATGGAGACTCTAGCCACAGGCTGTAAGTGGCAACTGACAGCTGCTGTTGGGCAGTGTCTGCTGCAACAGGTCTGAAGGTGCAAGGGCCACGATTCAGCCCTCATAAGAGCAGTAAGCCTGTGGGTGAAGATCAGGGTTAGAAGAGGGAACAACTAGCTGGGTAATTGTCCCCTAGAACATACAGCAGGAACATCACCTCTGCCAGCTAATGGAACCAATTGGCTGGAAGATCACAAGACTGTACAAAGAACAAAAAGTGGGGGCAGGCAGTGGGAACGCACTGTCAAGATAAAAATCATATTCATGGGAAAAACTCCTCCTCTGGGTCTGATTTCTTTTTCACGTTGGGCCCCCAAAATTAGTGGACACTTTTGAGAATTTGGGCCTAAGTGACTTGCTCACAGCCACACAATGAGTCCGTATCATAACTTGGACTATATCCCAGCTCTCCTTCCCCCCCGCCCAGCTGAGGGCTTTATCCGCTGGACCATGCGGCTTTTACTACAAAGGCTCTTGTGCTTGGCTGAAGTGTGCAAGGGCATGTCTGAGGCTAAACCTCCCACAAACTGCTTCCATTGCAATTGGAGGAAATAATTCTCAACCTCCCGTTGTGTGCTCAGGAGTGTTCCTTTCTTTTGTCTTCTTACCAGGACTAAGCGCCAGGCTCAGGATCGCCCCATGTCACTCTGGATTTCTAGTCTGAAGCAGCTGGAACCTACAAAGCATTTGTTCAACCCCATACTGTGGGATTTCATGTCGGCTGCTTGGCCATCTCCCATTAGCCTGGTGGTTCCCAGAGGTGAGAAAATATTGTTGCTGTCAAGCTTTCCACAAGGCAGAGAGTACTGCTGATCCAAAACACAGCGAAACTGTGCACCGATGCTGGACCATTGCTCGTATAGTTACAGGGTACCACCACTGTTTGTAGACTCGACCCCCATCAGTAAGTGTTGTGTGGCTCTTTCCCTTACAGGGGAATGGGTGGACTTTCTGGGGATGAAAGACTCTGCCAAATATGTCGGTACCTCTCAGAGCATCGCCATCCGTATCCCTGACTGCTCCGTCACCACACATCTCATTGATCTGGTGAGTGACCAACACGCATCTCTCTCGGCTTGCTAAGGTCAAGCAGCAAGAAAGGTGATGGGTCTAATGATCACATGGGCCACCGTGAACAGGTTTGGTGTCAACAACTAGCATTCAGCACATGGTGCATTGGCTAGGAACTGGTGTCAGGAGACCTAGGTACTTCTCCCAGCTCTGCCACTGTCTAATCTTGGGCAAGTCACTTCACCTCACTGTTCCTCCAAATGTAAAATGAGATGATGTAAAGCTGGTCAGGAATTTTTTGTTAGAAAATTGCCGATTTGTCAAAGCCAAAACATTTAGTGGAAAGGATTTTGAAAAAAAAGTTTTGAAAGTGTCAAAACCTCCTGTTTCAATATTTCCAAAACAAGAAATGCCAGTTTTCCTGTTCTGAATGACTTTTTGTTTTGAGATTGAAGCTAAGTAAATAATCATAAAAGATCAAAATTGAAACAAAAAGTGTTTTGACTGACCCAAGCCAACAGTTTTTTTGGATTTTTGGTTCCCGAAAGTTTTGGAGATTTTGACATTTCATTCCGATTCAGGATGGAGGAAAATGGTCAAAATCTCAACATTTTTCATGGGATCGTACAATCCTTTCCAGCCCAGCTCTTGGTGATACTCACTTTTGTAAAGTTCTGGGGAAGAAAAGTGATGAGTATTATTATTACCAGCCCAAAATCTTCATTAAGGTTAAGGTTGCAGGCACACATAGCAGTTATTTGATTGAACATTTGCTTACAAGAATGTTTCAAAAAACCCAACAATCCAAATGTTAGAAATCTAGAAAATGCATAATAATCACCCCTCTTGTCCGATTCACTGTATATTTACTAGAAAAGTTCTACCTCCGTTTCATATCTAACCTTGTATTTTGAATACAATATGTTCCTTTTTTGGATTGTAGGTGTGGACCGTGGAGCAAATGATGTTTATTCAACCAAAATTATGAAACCAATGCCATTGCTCCATAAATTACCCCCAGCAGTGGTAGGTAGGGTGACAACATCGCTGCCCAAGTGCACCTGTGTTAGTATAATGCAGAGGTGGACAGCTGTATTTACCATACCAAGTCACAGAAACAGCTCAGTCCAAGGATGTGATCCACATAGCTACCATCTCAAGGCAACTCCTCTCTCTAATGTCACAATGCCATATGCTGAACATGCTTTGTTTTCCCATTTGATACATTCCTAAGGCCATTTCCTCTAGCCTTTGCCAGGCAGGGCCGCCCAGGGGGGGGGGGCGGGGGGCGGCAAGTGGGGCAATTTGCCCCAGGCCCCGGGCCCAGCAGGGGCCCCCACGAGAGCTTTTCGGGGCCCCTGGAGCGGGGTCCTTCACTCGCTCCGGGGGCCCCGGAAAACTCTTGCGGGGCCCGGGCCGCCGGAGCTTCTTTACTCCCGGTCTTCGCTGGCCGGGGGTCCTTCCTCTCCGGGACAGAAGGACCCCCTACCGCCGAAGCGGAACCCGCCGCCAGAGTGCAGCCGGGTCTTCGGTGGTAATTCAGCGGCGGGGGGGGGGGGTGTCCTTCCATTCCAGGACCCGCCGCCAAAGTGCTCCGAAGACCCGTGGTGGGGGCTGCACTTCGGCGGCGGGTCCCGCTTCGGCGGTAATTTGGCGGCGGGGGGTCCCCGCCATGGGTCTTTGGGGCACTTTGGCGGCGGGTCCGGAATGGAAGGACCCCCTGCCGCCGACTTACCACCGAAGCGGGGCCCCCCGCCGCCGAAGATCCCGGGCCCCCGGAATCCTCTGGGCGGCCCTGTTGCCAGGTAGAAAAGCTTTTGCCCTTTCCTGCTTGGTGATCAGCGCTTCTCCTGCTGTCTTCCTTATGAACTCTTGGTGGCAGCAGCAAATGAAGGTGTGGTCGGGTGCAATTCAGTGGCGTAACTGCTGCATAGAGCGCTGCACGTGGGAAACTTCCTACAGCAATGCTGACCATTGCACCTATGCCCCATTGATACAGTTCCAAGTGGGGCCACATTGATCGCCCAGAACAGTGGGATGGCTGGTGCTGCTGTACTAAGGCAATTTATTTGGAACCTGATCCTGACCCTTCACAAATCAGACCCCTTCCCCACCACTGTGTGGGCCTTTGCTGACGCAACCATGACACCCTGCCTGCTCCTTTGATAATTTGCTTGCTGCCCATATTTCCGTTGGGGTTCCAGTGTAATTTACTGTCCCATGAAATTAAAATGTTTCATTCCTTCATGAGGAAATGTGCTCCAGGAATTATCTTGGGGCAGTTCTCTGGCCTGTGTAATAACCCAAGAGGTCAGACTAGATGATCACAAGGGTCCCTTCTGGCCGCAGAATCTATGAGACCTCCTCAATTCAGCCTAGTTTTCCATATCTTCCTCACTGTACTGCTGTCCTCACACTCACACTCTGGCACCCTCCTTCAGTTAAAATGGGTTTCAACAAACAAAGCATAAAGTGAAACGAGTCCAAGAGCATTATTGTTTCTGTGCTGGAAGCTCTGATCAAAACCCACTTTCTCATTTTGCTCTCATTTACCAGGTTGGCCCCATTGCAGTCACATCAGCCAATCCAACTGGAGAAGCAGACACCACCCACCACAATCAGGTGTATGCCAAACTGGGAGACAAGGTAATCACCATGTGCTTCTTCACATTCATCTTGGGATCTGAGGGAGATGTGATTGCAAGGTGATATTGATTTGCTCCCAGCTGGCAAGTCAGTGGTTAAGACTAAAATCCTGAGATAGACTGTAAATTACAAGCTCATTGAGGCTTATCCCAGGTTTTATTCAATATCTTCATTAACGATCTGGAGGATGGTGTGGACTGCACCCTTAGCAAGTTTGCAGATGACACTAAACTGGGAGGAGTGGTTGATACGCTGGAGGGTAGGGATAGGATACAGAGGGACCTAGACAAATTAGAGGATTGGGCCAAAAGAAATATGATGAGGTTCAACAAGGACAAGTGCAGAGTCCTGCACTTAGGACGGAAGAATCCCATGCACTGCTACAGACTAGGGACCGAATGGCTGGGCAGCAGTTCTGCAGAAAAGGACCTAGGGGTTACAGTGGACGAAAAGCTGAATATGAGTCAACAGTGTGCCCTTGTTGCCAAGAAGGCTAATGGCATTTTGGGTTGTATAAGTAGGGGCATTTCCAGCAGATCGAGGGATGTGATCATTCCCCTCTATTCAGCACTGGTGAGGCCTCATCTGGAGTACTGTGTCCAGTTTTGGGCCCCACACTACAAGAAGGATGTGGATAAATTGGAGAGAGTCCAGCGGAGGGCAACAAAAATGATTAGGGGGCTGGAACATATGACTTACGAGGAGAGGCTGAGGGAACTGGGATTGTTTAGTCTGTGGAAGAGAAGAATGAGGGGGGATTTGATAGCTGCTTTCAACTACCTGAAAGGGGGTTCCAAAGAGGATGGATCTAGACTGTTCTCAGTGGTAGAAGATGACAGAACAAGGAGTAATGGTCTCAAGTTGCAGAGGGGGAGGTTTAGGTTGGATATTAGGAAAAACTTTTTCACTAGTAGGGTGGTGAAGAACTGGAATGGGTTACCTAGGGAGGTGGTGGAATCTCCTTCCTTAGAGGTTTTTAAGGTCAGGCTTGACAAAGCCCTGGCTGGGATGATTTAGTTGGGTTTGGTCCTGCCTTGAGCAGGGGGTTGGACTAGATGACCTCCTGAGGTCCCTTCCAACCCTGAGATTCTATGATTCTATGATTAGAAGGGCCAGGGAGGGGAGTGGAAAAATAAGGAATCAATATTAACACAAACATTTTTGTTTTTAATGCACAGTCTGTGACCCACCACTGTGGTTGGTTTCTCTTCAGATCCATAAGGATATGGGTGCCATAGAGCATTTCTGGACCTAGAAGTGATAAAGCCCTTGACATTCTAATGTTCCAAAGCCCGTGGGGATGTCAAAGATTTTAGAACCCTTGTTGTCTTTTGTTAGTTTTCAGAACTAAAGTTCTAAATCTATGACCAATGCTCTAGAGACTAGAACCATTGGGAGTACTAAAACTTTCTGAATCTTAGGGGACTCCCGTCTTCCCATGAGTACTGCCAATTAAATTACCAGATTCTTGTATTTTCCAGTTTTTAAACTCTGAAAGCAGAGTTAATGCCTTAAGTAATCTCATGAATGTACTGGATATTTCCCACTGAATGTACTGGATATTTCCCACTGAAAATACAGAACTTGAGACAAGAAGTTAATGGCAAGTTCATGTGAGGATGACTTAGGCTCAGAGTAAGGGGGCCACTGTTCTTTCATCATTCTCACATCTGACCATTCTGACGTCCTACTCCTACAAAGGCAACCTTAGAGATGCTCAGCAGATGTAAATCAGCATAGCTCCGCTAAAGTAAATGGAATGCAGCCGATTTACACCAGCTGAGGATCTGGCCCTTGAGTTTTACTTAGTGCATTAATTCCAATTTGCATTGATCAAAGTCACCCAAGATCACTGGGTAACTGCTGGAAATCACCAGGGATTTCTGGTGACTTTGGCCAATGCAAGGTGGAAAAAGGAGAGGGAAGGGATGGGAATCTGTAGCATGGCTAGAACCTGTAGATAATGCTAAATCCATTGAGAAAGGGGAACTCTCCCCCCTTTAACCAACTGCCTGAGAAGGGCCCCATAATATGAGTGTTGCTTACTATCAAGGTGGATGCAGTTCTATGCGATGGGCCTTCTCCAGAGAACATTGCCTCAACTGTTGTGGACTGCACCAAGATTGAGAGTGGAAACATAGGGTTCTTCAGGGTTGGCATTGTTCCCAAATCCCAGGTAAGCCATCTCTTTTCTGTATTTCTCTTTCCCTTCTCTCTCTCTTTCCCTTCCCCACTAAGTGGGTACTGGAAGGACAGAGAGGCACCTAGATCCACAGAGAGGCAAAGATATCTCCAATAGTCTAGTGCTGGAGAGCCAGGGAGTGAGAGTTAGGGTGCTCGTGTCCTATTCCTGAGTCTGGTGTGACCCTGGGCAAGTCACTTCCCCTCTCTGTGCACGAGCGTCTCCATCTGTAACATGGGGTTATGATACTTGCCCATTTATGTAAAGAGCTTTGAGATCCAAGGTTGAAAGGTGCCTCATATGTTAGTGCAAAGGGTTTTCCTTATTCCACTGGCTTAAAAGATGGTGGGGAATCCATTGCCAGTCAGCAGCTGGGACTTTGAAGTGTACGTTCTTCACTTGTGCCAATCCAAGAGTCTTTGAGCTGAAGTGAAGGCTGGGTGCAACTCGCAAGAGAGAAGGGCCAGCCAGTGTGGCTTTAAAAACATTATGGCATCTTGTGATGGCAAAAGAAGCTAGTGCTGTGGCTGCTCAATATCCAACTCCCAATCCTGTTTGTCAACTCCAGGTGCTACAGATACTGGAGCAGGTGCAGAGGAAACACATGCAGGGCCATACCAATGGCAGTGTCGCCATGGCGAGCCAGAAGAAGCAGCAGCACCTCTCCCATGCCATCTCCAATGGGATACATGCTGCCAGCCCAGAAGAGAGTGCATTGACATCATTCACTAACGATGCATTCAGCGCTGATGAGGAGGGAGGAAAGCTCTGAGCAGCCCAGTTACACATTCACCAGGGAAGGGCTTTCCAGTAAGTGACATGCAGATAAAAATAGAGGATGGAAGAGAGATCCCTGTCTCAGGTGCTGTGAATCCACCCTTCTATGGATACTGCTAAACTGCCCCTGCCTGGGGGTGATTTATAACCCAGGAATGTACAGTGCTATTTTTCATCATTGGAGTCCACCAGATTTCACCAAATACTATCTATGAACAAATAGGAGTGCCACCAGCTTTTTTGGTGCCCTAGGTGGTGGAAGGTCCTGCCCCTGAAATGGCACCCCCGACAGAGGCGGCGGAAGGTCCCGCCCCCAAAATACCGCCAACGACCGCGGCGGCCCCCAAATGTTAGTGTCCTAGGTGACCGCCTAGGTCGCCTAATGGGTTGTGCCAGCCCTGTGAACAAACGTTCTTACTGGAGTGGCTTACGGGCCCCAGGTCTTTCTTCAAGGGTTTATTCTTCATCCCAATATGAAGACTGGTCATATGGCCTCTGATTTGGTAAAGTCTTTCTGTTCATGTTACTTATATTGATTTGTTCAGGGGGAAACCATACATGAAACAACTGGTGAACCCTGCCCCCCACCCCAAATAGACCTTTTCAGACGCTTGAACCCAGGGGTCATGAGTGCAGTGTAAATATCAAGGTAGATTGGAGATGGCACCTGGATGTTGGCACCTTCTTCCAAGAAAGGCAGGTACCTAAAGTTTAGCTATTTGGCTCAAAATGAAGATTGCAGAAATAGTGGAGTTTCAGGAAAGACCCTCCTTTCTGAGGGAATGATATCACCCTGGGAGCTGATATTGTCTACACTGCAGGCACATTTTTGAAGTATCAAAACTCTTAAACCTGAGAATGCAGCACCTGACCCTTGTATTGATTTTTCAGTTTGCTGGCTGAACCAACCAAATGTTCCAGGTCAAAATGGACATTTTAATTTTTAGAATGAAATGTTTTGTTTCAAATTTTTAAAATTAAAACTGAGGTAAATTTTGAAATGCAAAGTTGTTTCAAATTGAAGAATCAAAATGTTTCATTTTGAAAATGTCAGAATCAAGCATTTCAGTTTTTTTCAGCATGAATTCACAAAATGTTTCTGTTGATCCAAGTCTGCAGCTCTCATTGTATATGCCTTATACTGTAAAGTTGCACATTTGTACAGCAAGTTTCATGGCTCCAGTGCAGGTTCTATATGGAGTAGTGGATGCTGAGCTAGGGGAGGTGAACAGGAGATTCAAACTCACATGAGAAACTGTTCACAGGATGAACCCTAGCTGGATATAGAATTCAGCCACTATTGTTGCCTTCACCTGCCCTTCCTCTTTCCAGCCAAACAAGTGTTGAGCCTGATTCTGATCTCACTTAGATAGGTGTGAAGGCCTGATCAAACTCCAACTAATGTCAATGGAAAGGACCTCGCTGACTTCAGTAGGAGTTTGATTGGTCTTTGAACTGGGTGTTAAATTCAGTGAGGTCTGGAATTATTGTAGTATACATTTCACAAATCCAGAGGATCGGTGCTACGCCAGTAGCTTTGGAAAAATCTCTTGGAGGAACCCCTTTGATATGCCAGATCCCCAAGGGGTCTCACTTTTCCCTCACAGTAGGCCAAGTGCCGTCACTGCTTCCTTAGACTGAGTCTTCGGGGCTCCAGCTGTCCTGTTTCACATCATGAGCTCTGTTCAGCAAGTAGAGTTGTACACTCCTCAAGGATTAGTGCACCTCACCCAGTATTTACAGTGACACTCAGGCAATGTTGTCAAAACAGTTGAGTTTATCAGTAAACTAGAACACACCATAAGAAGTCCTTAGGTTAGCACAGAGAAATGAAGGTTAAAACAGAGTCCGTTCTAGTTAGCCCAGAGCCCAACCAAGCTGCAGTGAGGCTCCATTTTCTCTCTTAGTCTGACATCCATAGTCAGCTCCCAGGTGAGAGAGCCCCCAGATTCCTCCAGAAACCAACGCATATCCCCCACCTCACACCTCTCAGGCTTTTGTTCTTAACCTAGGGGCTTTGCTCAGCTTCCCTGCTGAGAGACAGGGAAATCCATGAATCATTGGAGCTTGCATTGTCTCTCTGTCCTCCTTGTTGATTTGGGTCGGGTTCAACCAGTTCCAGCTCTCCATTCCCTCCAGGCAGGGAGTTGACACTCACCTATGTAGCTTAGTCTGCCCTGAGAGCAAATTTAATCCCCCTCCCCCTCAGTGGATAACAATGTGGCATATGGGGAAACTGAGGCACACATAGGCTTCATAAAAATATTACAACAGTTCCCACTTTGTTACAATACTGAGGGAACAACAAGGCCTTCTTGACTTGTTGAGGAGATGACTTCCTTCTATGCAAAGACAGAATGTTGCATCATTGACTTAGTTAATTTATTTTGCAGAGTTTCTCATTGTAGCTTTTTACTGATTTTTCAAAAAAATCAATAAAACATTTCTTATAAAATATACAGCTTGTAACACTGAACAGCATTACCGTGCATGGTGATTATCAGACCATCTGCACACCAGGAGCCATGGCTCTGAAATGAATTTAAACACTTCACAGTGCCCTAATCTGTTATCCAGATACACCTCAAGAATGTAGGGAATTGTTCGTACCCTTCACAAAAGCTGCCCAGGTCTCAAATAGGAGAGAGGTCATAGATAACATCAAAATTAATCTGTGGGATGGTTTCAATAGGATTGCACTTTGAATGTAAGCTCTTTGGGGCCTTTGTTCTGTGTTTGTACAGCGCCTAGCGCAATGGAGCTACTAGGTACTATGGTATGCTAATAATAATGCCCCGAGATGAAGTGTGCCCAATTTCTTAACCAGGTTAAATAACAAGCAGGCATCACTGAAGAAGATAAAGTCCAAGGTGAGGAATTTCTGAAGAGGGTTAACCCAGAAAGGTACCTAAGTATCACAGACCTCTTTCCCAAGCACATCTAATAGGGAGTTCCAATGGAGAGCTTCTGGATTCATCGTTGTTATGCACCTTGAATAGTCCTTTATACCAGTGAGTTCAAAGTGGGTTGACAATTCTGGCCTCTCTCAAAAACCTCAGTCTGGATTCTTTCCTCCTCTCCAGGACAGCTCCCATTGGCCAAGTGGCCAGCCCCCATGATGTTAAATTATGTCCTTGGCCTCCTTTAAACCCTTAAGTCCAACTGGAAAGACTCACAAGTGCCTCATTTTGCAACAGCGTCTTCTTCTGGCTCTGTAGGGAAGATGTTAATGAGCTCCAGAGGGCTTCCCTTCTAGCCCTGCTCAGCAGGAAGGGTGTTGGGTGCACCACAGGGCCACAGGCCAGGGAAGCTCAAAACTCCATCAGAGGGAGGTGATTAAAGTACACCATGACATTATCAGTGATGGGCACACAGGTCCATAAGTTCAGAAGGTCCATAGGGTCATTTTGGTTCCAGCTCTGAATCCCTTGGGCCTGAAAACTTTGGCTGGAAATCACATGTGAGATTTTCAACACTTCCTCTTCCTGGCTGGGGTTGAAACTAATCCTTCCAGAAGGGCCTTCCCAGCAGCACTTTGGCCTTTGCAGTCCCAGAAGTGCAGAGGCAGCCATGACAATGAAAAACAAAACCCAACACAAAATGAGTATTTGTCATTCTCAGGAAAGATTAAGTCACCGTCTGCTCCTGCGTATCTGATCTGTTGGCAATGACATTTTAAAACGGGCCTGTTGGCATTGCAACTGGGTCTAGCACCGTACCAGATGGACTAGTTCAGCTGGAAAGCATGATATGAGATCCACCTCTCCAGGGAACCAGTCCTAGGAGGGGAGGGACACAGGGGCAAGGCAACAGGTTGAGTTGAAGTCCTGCATAGCAAAACCATATCTGATCAAATCATCCCTGAGCCCAAAGGCCTCTAGTCACACTGACAAAATACTAAGACTGTCAATCCTTGTAGAGGGCAACATAGAGCCATTGACTTTTCCAGCTCAGGGAATGATCAAGCCAGTGGAGGAGCCCCCCCCAAATTCTTTTCCCTGGGTTAAAAAAAACAACCAGCTAGTAGCAGAGAACAGTTCTGTGTCCTAGTCAATCCTCCCCAGATGAAGTGCAGCTCAGAGCACACCAGCTTTGAAAGGGCTCTCTATCATTTGTTGGAAGGCTTCCCATAATTCCAGGTCTCAGTCCCCATGTGACAGAGAGAGAAAGCTAGCACATTAGCCAGAACTCTGGTCACTATTAATACTAATTAGGTTCTCCTGGAGAAGGACAGAGATGTATTTGATTACTGGGCTAGTGAGTCAATGAGCCAATTAGTCCATTAACAGGGAAGCTGTATAGAAGGAGTGCTGAGCAGGGAAGAGAAGGAGAGAAACAGGCTAGGATAGCCTGATAAAGGGGTTCTCTGTGTAGGCATCTTACCTCCTGCCTCTTTTGGGGAAGGGATTAGAAAGCTGAGATGTGTAAAGGTATGGAGACACTGATTTGTGCTGGTGAAGGGATTAAACGCTAAATAACCTACAGGGAGTGTTCACAAACAAGGTCTCAGAGTGGTCTGGGTGGGTGGAAGAGATGGGGATGTAGCACATTGCCTTGTCACACCTCATCTTCAAAGGACTTTGTGGCATGGGCCCAGGGTATCTCAAAGACCCTGTAAAGCTCTGAGATGAAGAACATGGATGACAATTTAGCTCAGGGGTTCTCAAACTGGGGGTTGTGACCCCTCAGGGAGTCACAAGGTTATTACATGGGGGGTTACGAGCTGTCAGCCTCCACCCCAAACCCTGCTTTGCCTCCAGCATTTATGATGGTGTTAAATACATAAAAACATGTTGTTAATTTATAAGGGGGGGGAGGGGTTGCACTCAGAGGCTTGCTGTGTGAAAGGGGTCACCAGTAGAAAAGTTTGAGAACCCCCCGATTTAGCTCCTCTGGCACGTTGGAGCTCTCTACAATAAGAGTAAAGCTCATCTGTGTGAGAGACAGAGCTTTCTCAGGGGTGGGCCCCAGGCTGTGGAATGAACTCCCCCAGGAACTGAAGGACATCACAGAGTTCAAAACCTTCTGGTCCAAATGCAAGGTACGTGGCTCTGACCGGCCTTCTCTAATATAAATAAGTAGTGTGAAGATGGGGTGTATACCTCACACTGGCACCTAAAAGGGTCAATGGGGACTAGAGAGGCCAATTATACTACCCTGCTGCATCTGGAGGGTCAGCCAGGCCTCATTAAAGATGAAGCCCAGCTGGCAAAGCAGCTGGCTGGTTTCTATAACAATAGGAAGCTTGGAGTAGAAAGGGGTGCAGGGTGACATGGTAGAAGCCTGCAGTCCCTCTGTGACTAGCAGGGATGGGAACCTCGAGAGATATAAAGATGCCACCTAGGTGGCGCATGCTCCAGTGGTGAGCCTTGCTAGAAGAAGGGCAGGACCTGGACCTCCAGGGAAGAAACCCAGGGCAATGTTCCACTGAAGAGAGGCTTCAGAGGGAGTTTACACCCTGGGGTGAGCCCTGATGGCAGAGGGCAGTGCGGGGTGAAGGAGACTCCTGGAGTGGGCCTGAGAGAAGCCACCCCAGAGACTGATGGCCTTAGGGGTGGACTGGAGCAGAGCAAGACTCCAGGGAGGTAACCGCTGACAGGCAGCATTCTGCAGAGTCACGGAGAGCTGGGGAGGAGCCCCTGAGGGAGGTGGCAGAAGTTGCTTTTGTTGTAGTTTGTGTTTTGCTTCTGAGTTTGGTTTAAAGCCTCCAGGGAGAAACCCTGGGGCCCCTGTGTGACGTTATTGATATAAATTGGGACCATATAGAACATGGGTTCTATATAGAACAGGACGGGTGCACTGGTGGTGATACTGGGAGACTGGAGTGTCTAAGGAAATTGCTTGTGTGACTTGTGGTTAGCCAGTGGGGTGAGACCGAAGTCCTTTTTGTCTGGCTGGTTTGGTTTGCCTTAGAGGTGGAAAAACCCCAGCCTAGGGCTGTGACTGCCCAGTTTAAGCAATTGGTCCTGATTTGGCACTCTCAGTTGGGTCCCGCCAGAATCGCTCCGTCACACCCTGCTCTGACTGAGGAGCGGGACAGAAAAGGGGCCCTGCAGAACAGACCAGACCGATGACTAGTGTCACAGGGGACACTGATACCTCTGAAGGGGAGAGACTTTAAAATGCCCTTGCCAGAGGGCTGAATCATGAGAAGAGAGACCACCATATGAGTCAGAGCAGCTGTCAGTAGTGGGGGCTAGATGAGGGAAGAGCTGGTAGGCCATGCCCAGCCACGAGGCGGCACCTGTAGTGAGTCCTCTCTGTTACACATAGCAACAGAACAAAACACTCCACTGCATGCACGTCTCTCCCTGGGGGGAGGAGGAGAGAAGAAACTTGTGGCTGTGACATTGCTTAATGCTTTACTGGAAGTGGGTGGCTCTAGGGCTTGGCAAGTTTGTGATTGGAAGCAGGATCCGGATCCAGGAGGTGACCTCAACTCAGGGCATTTGCTTGGGAGAACTACAGGAGGCTTTGGCAGCTGGGATAGAGTTGAGTCATTTGGTTGTAGGGGTTTGGCATGGAGAATGTGAGCTGAGGTTGGATCACTTTGAGGTGAAGGTAGACTAGCTGGTTAGATTTGTAATTTAGAAAATGGCTTAAAGTCACTTGTTAGGTATGCTGCCAGTGTTAGCTCCCTCAGGGCAAGCAGAGTTGCTACTCCAGGATCAGAGGCTATGGGCCACACTGCCTGTTGCCTTGTACCACATGTCATCACTTGCACTAGTGTAAAGAGGGTGTACGCTATCACTATTCTGATTTGGCAATGTTTTCACACCTACTTTGCACTCATTTTGGACTTGTATAAATGATTCGATGAGGTGCAAAGTAACACAGATTCCAGCCTAAAGACCTTGGTTCTCCTCTGCTTTACATTGTTGTAACTCCATTGACTTCACTGGAGATACTCCTGAGTTACTCATCTAGCTAAGAAGAGAGTTCTAATTAATTCCTTCAGGGTATTTGCCTTTGCCAAGACACAGGCTTTAACCATGAACTTGGCAGGGCATTAGTTATAACTGTAAAAGCCAAATTGCAAGCACATGGTACTCCAGTCTCTGAGAACTCTGAATGTCTAGGATTCTTCTGATAACTTAAAGATAGGGTGGTCTAGTTACATACATCACTGAACAGTAAGAACAATAAGGTCCTCCGAGCACCATCGGAGCTACTCCAGTTTACATCAGCTCAATATTGTAGTTAAGGGGGTGCTCTATCAGTTTCTCTATGGCTGACTGTGACGGTGCTGCCCGTGGGAGCCAGCTGAGGTCACTCAATCAGGGTGAACTGCAAACCAAACGGGGCAGACAAACCCCAAATGCTGGTGGTTATTCCAATACTTAGATTTACCAACCAGCACAAAACAGCTTCTACAGCACCTCACTGGTTACTTAGAAGTCCAAACCACGCAGTTCCCTTAAAGTGCCCAGCCTCAGGCCTCCATCCAGACACACCTGTCAGATATGATGATGATTCCTGAGAATCTTACTTCATCATATAAAATAAAAGGTTCTTCCAATCCCAAAGGATCAGCCACATACCCAGGTCCAATTATAACTTAGATCTTACCCAAAATACACGCTATAGCCAATTCTTATTAACTAAGCTAAAATTTATTAAAAAAGAAAAGATAGAGAGAGTTGGTTAAAAGATTAATCTACAGACAGACTTGAATTCAATTCTTGAGGTTCAGATACACAGCAGAGATGAGCTTGTAGTTGCCAAAAGTCCTTTTAGAAATAGTCCATAGGTTATAGTCCAATGTCCATATTCAGGGTGGCTCCAGTCAATGACTGGGGATCTCAATCCTTGTGGCGTAAGGTTTCCCCCTCTTGAAACCCAGAGCAGATCTGAGATGAAGAAGGATCGTGTCCCAGGCTTCTTATACATTTCCAGCAGCCTTTCAGCCTGAGAAAACAATAGGCTTAACTTCTTCTTCCAAACATCCTGGCAATTAGCACAGAGTAATTTATCCATTAAACAGTTCAGATACAGGTTAGCACAACCTTGAAAGAGACACATAGACAATAATACTATTTCACTCAAGTATCATCATAAATGTTAATATTCCTTTTTTTGATCTTTGAATTAAAACTATAGCAATAGACTTGTTTGCTGCCATCACAAGACCTGAGCAAACATCTTCCCTTCTACCTCTAACAATGCAGACTTGCATTTCAAAGCTCTAGTCATTTACATATCTTCCTAACCCGTCCTTAAGGTTCACCCATGGGTCAGGTCAGTCTATGAGTTAATTAACTCTTTCTGTTCCTGTCATCTTTCCATGAGATATTATATCACAGTCATAACGTCACACCCCCAACGCAAAATTGATGCAGGAAGGGATGACAAAACATCGCTGACTGCATCCCAAGAGCCCCCTTTCCTTGGGTCTGTCTCACTACAGCTAGTGTTGGGCTAGAGGCCGTACTAGTGTATAACCGAAATGGTTTATCAAAGTCATGTTCAATAACATGAATGGATCTCTTTACAAACTTAAGGTATAACTTGGTTAGCTTTTGCAGCATGGTTCCTGTATGTTTCATGTGATCTTGCCAAGAGCTAAAGAAAACAGCTACTTTATCCATACCAGCTTTGGCCAATGTTTTGAACCCAATTAACATTAAACCAATGTAGATATTGATGTCGTTCATAGTACAGGAATCTTGGCATTTAGCCATGAAAGCAATATGGTAGTGTGCCTCAGTTTCCCCTTTCACACAGCACATCAGGTCTGGAATGTATTTTCCCCTGTGAAAAGTTCCAACACTGTTTACAGGCATTAACTGTGAAACATCAGTATAGCAAGGCCTTTTAACGTAAAGTGTGTTTTCATGTATTCCTTTCAACATGTTCAAGGGATTTTCCAAAAGATTAGGCACATTGTACATTGTTACAGTTCTTGGCAATAGCAACACATTAGTTACAAAAAATAGCATTAGCAATAACAACAAATTCATTGCAAGTGTCCATTTACAATTATGTTTGTCATGCCACACCCTTGGCTCAATACCATTGGAGTTTGGGCCCTTTAGGGTTAATCTGTGGCTTCCCTTTGCAAAATTCAGCTCTCTCTTTCCTCCTTGTCCTGCAGGATTAAACCCTGATTTCTCTTGCTTAACAGAATTCACTGGCTGATGGGGTGGGCCCTCTGTGCTAACAGCTATTAGCAAGTCTTTCTTCTCCCTGCCAGCCAAGTAATTCGCATCAACACAGACACTAGCTTTTAACTTCTTAGCTGCTATGGATTCCAAGGCTGGACTTTGTCTTACAGAGATACCACACCAATTCAAAGGGTCTGAGGGTGAGAGCTGGCTTGCTCTCCCCTGCCTCCTCAAGCATTCAGCCATAAAACTGTTCTGCTTTGAAACACCAGTAACTGAATCTGTCCTCAGATCCTGAAGCACAGACTGCTCACTCACAGAATCAGCATGGAGACAGTCCTGTCCCAACACCATTGTCTCCCCAACAAGCTGGCCACACACAGCCAGGTGGTTATAGGGCTGCTCAACTTCCTTAACAGCTTCTACTCCACCTGAGACCTTTTCAAAGCTGCCCACACTGGATCTCTCAAAAGGAAAGTCAGTGGATCCATTCACAACCGAAAATTTCTGGCTGTTAGGAACTGAAACTTCCTTGATTAAATCACCTTTACACCCTTCATTTGCAGTAAACTGCTTGCACAGGCTACCATGAGGATTCCTTTCCCTAGGAGCTTCTCTAAGCAGCAATTCACCCCTCTCAGAAATTCTGCCCTTCCCCTCTTCACCTAGGGCTTGCTCTAAAGGAACACTTCCCTGAGCAACCACAGCCGCTTTCTGGGTCTCACTTACATTTAGAATCACTTCAGGCCCAACAGGCGGATTTCTACACAATCCCCTTTTGGGCAAACCTACAGACTTTCTAGATAACAGGTCAGAAGCAGTCTCCTTCCCTTGGCCATGAACAAGTTCAGGAATCTTTTCCTTCTTGCTGCAAGTTG
Source organism: Mauremys reevesii (assembly GCF_016161935.1). Taxonomy (NCBI): domain Eukaryota; kingdom Metazoa; phylum Chordata; order Testudines; family Geoemydidae; genus Mauremys; species Mauremys reevesii. The sequence continues at coordinate 62,226,081 of NC_052631.1, forward strand.
TCAAACTGTCAGTAGGTAACACCATTAAATCACCTTCATGCTCTCCTTGTGCCCTGGCTAGGGTATCACCCTGATCAGACAGAGTTGCTGCACCCTTTTCCAACCACACATTAGCAACTGGCAAACTACAAGCACCAGAATTGTCTGTTCTCTGGGATTTTGCTAAGACACTAACCGGATGCAACCGAGTTACAGTGCCATTCTCCCCAGCAGACACAAACTTAGGACCATTCCCTTCCTGGGCTTTAGCTGTATTTACCACCAACTCCGAGACAACTGAATCACCCTCAACCATCACAGGCTGACAGGCACCTTCTGTCTGCTCCACAGACACAGAAGAGCCGGAGACACATTCTCCTTCACCAGACACACAGCTTGGGATCTTATTTCCCCTGTCCCAGCACACAGGGCTGTTCACAGACAACTGCTTGGAGACCGAGATAGCTTCCTGCATAGGCAAGTTAATACCCCTGACAGAGACAGGCACATTCCCTTCACTGTCACATTTCTTTACACAGGAAACAGGTAAGGGATAGGGACACTCCTTTTCCACTATCCCTCCCTTCCCAAACTGCTGATTAGACAAAGCCATCAGCTCACAAGGCTGCCTAGGCTCCTCCAAACTTTCCCTACCAGGCACATTGCCTCTCCCAACAGATAAGCTGCTGCTCTTTTCACTACACTGAGCTACTTTTAGCAAATCACAGTTACCCATTTCAGGTTTACTTTTACAAGCTGCACTAGCCACTAATCCATTACCCATTACAAATTTACCCTCTCCTTCCTTAGTTAGGGATTTAACCTGAGAAACATTTTCCTCCCCAATGAGATCTTTCTGCTCTTGATTTAACTCCAGATTCACTTCTGAGACATTAGACAGACATTCAGAAACTTCATTTACAGACACACTGCTTTCTTGCACAGACAAACAGATATTTCCCCCCAGGTTAGAACTCCCATCTCCCCAGCCATAGCAAAACTGGTTAAACACAGAGAACTGCCCAGAGTAATACCACATATCAACACAGTTATAAACTGGATTTTCCAGAGGATACAGTCTCTGCCGTTCTTCCACTGCTTTTTTGACTTGGAGCTGGAGTTTAGCAGTTTCTTGTTGCATCTTGTGAGTCTCCTCCTCAGCAGCCAGCAGCTCCAGACGTCCCTTACGAGCTTTTTCTTCTCTCTTAGCAGCCTCTTTCGCTCTCTCAGCTGCCTCTCTCTTTCTCTCGGCCGCCTCTTTCTCCAGCTGGGCCAAGACTTGCTTCTCTTCCATTCGAATTTCTGCCAGTTTTTGCTCATATTCAAACTGCAGGCTGTCTCTCAAGGCTTGCAGTTTCATTGCTTCTGCTGTTCCTCTCTGACTCATGGTCACTGATCTTTAACCAACCAAACTCTCAATCCCAAATTTAAAATTTGGATAGCGTGGGGTTCTGACCCAAAGCCTAATTGACCTGGTTCTGTGGATCCTGCCGACTACGCCACTGTGACGGTGCTGCCCGTGGGAGCCAGCTGAGGTCACTCAATCAGGGTGAACTGCAAACCAAACGGGGCAGACAAACCCCAAATGCTGGTGGTTATTCCAATACTTGGATTTACCAACCAGCACAAAACAGCTTCTACAGCACCTCACTGGTCACTTAGAAGTCCAAACCACGCAGTTCTCTTAAAGTGCCCAGCCTCAGGCCTCCATCCAGACACACCTGTCAGATATGATGATGATTCCTGAGAATCTTACTTCATCATATAAAAGAAAAGGTTCTTCCAATCCCAAAGGATCAGCCACATACTCAGGTCCAATTATAACTTAGATCTTACCCAAAATACACGCTATAGCCAATTCTTATTAACTAAGCTAAAATTTATTAAAAAAGAAAAGATAGAGAGTGTTGGTTAAAAGATTAATCTACAGACAGACTTGAATTCAATTCTTGAGGTTCAGATACACAGCAGAGATGAGCTTGTAGTTGCCAAAAGTCCTTTTAGAAATAGTCCATAGGTTATAGTCCAATGTCCATATTCAGGGTGGCTCCAGTCAATGACTGGGGATCTCAATCCTTGTGGCGTAAGGTTTCCCCCTCTTGAAACCCAGAGCAGATCTGAGATGAAGAAGGATCGTGTCCCAGGCTTCTTATACATTTCCAGCAGCCTTTCAGCCTGAGAAAACAATAGGCTTAACTTCTTCTCCCAAACATCCTGGCAATTAGCACAGAGTAATTTATCCATTAAACAGTTCAGATACAGGTTAGCACAACCTTCAAAGAGACACATAGACAATAATACTATTTCACTCAAGTATCATCATAAATGTTAATATTCCTTTTTTTGATCTTTGAATTAAAACTATAGCAATAGACAAGACTTGTTTGCTGCCATCACAAGACCTGAGCAAACATCTTCCCTTCTACCTCTAACAATGCAGACTTGCATTTCAAAGCTCTAGTAATTTACATATCTTCCTAACCCGTCCTTAAGGTTCACCCATGGGTCAGGTCAGTCTATGAGTTAATTAACTCTTTCTGTTCCTGTCATCTTTCGATGAGATATTATATCACAGTCATAACGTCACACTGACATGCAGTAGCTTATAGTCCTTGGATGGGAGTCCACAGTGGAAATGGCCCTGATTAACCCCATGTTCTCCAAGAATAAAGCCAGGACTACAAGGCTTATCACAGATGAAAATCTGTGGTACTGATGCCACAGTTAAGGTTGAAAATCTTTCCAGCTGATTTTTGAGCCACCTACTTAGATCCACAATAAAAGGTCTTTGCTCCTTGAAATTTTTCATGCACGGTCTCCTATCAGAAGAGATTTGTTCTCATTCATTCATTCATTCATTTTGCAAAGTTTGAGGTGCTTGGCACAAGCCATTTTTGAGATGTGTGGCTTTAAAACATAGCCGGTACCAGTGCTTTACTCTTAGAATAGCCTTCTGCATGGGCAGCCCCTGAGCCTGCTGCTGCTCTGGGCACCCTCATGACAGGGCATAAAGGGCTCTGGCCCCTCCAGCTCGCATGTGAATTTTACTGAGTTGTTTGTCTGGGACAATGTTATGTCAATATGATCCATGAGTCAGAGAACAGAGATGTTTGGAGGAAGATAGAACCAGCAGCCTGGGCTTATCTTTCTGTCCTGCTGTGAACACCCTCTCTATAATTACATGTGATTATTGTTCAGTGCTATCAACTACCTGTCTCATAGACCGTGACTCACTCCCACTCCTTGACGTCTGTGAATACCAATGCTCTGTGAGGACTAAAATAGGAGTTCTTGATTAACACCCACAGAAGGCAGCCAAAAGGTCAAACTGTGCCAATGGGCTGTCCATCTTGTCAAGACATGCAGCTTGGGTGCTCTCATGCCTTGGATTGCAGACCCAGGGTGCGAAGGTTAGAAGGTGCAGGAAAGAAGATTAATTAATCCTCATTTTTCCAGGATGTGTGTGGGGGAAACATTTAAAGGGTAATTTGTGACCATGGGTGACCCAAAGTGGGGCAGTTAATGGAAGTTGTGTCCTTGGCCCCATCTTAAATTTTTGTTAAAGCCAACCAACCAAAAAATGTGTATTCAAGACTAGTTCAGGGAGCTGGTAAAGGGAATAAATTCCCGATTGGGTAAAACACATGGAGCCAAATATCAATCAGACTCTGCATTCTGGGAAAGCTTCTCTTATCAACTCTCAAAATTTGTCTGCTAGAGAGATGTGTGTTATCCTGTATGGGGAAAGGCATTACACAATGACACAGAACTACTGGAAGTTGACAAAATGTAAATGTGTCTTGTAGCAATTTAATTAGTTTCTTGGGGAATTGCAAAGTGGGTAGGGTGACCAGATGTCCTGATTTTAGGGTCTTTTTCTCATATGGACTTCTATTATCCCCCATCTCCTGTCCCCAGACAGTTTTTCACCCCAGTTCCCTAAATGGCTCCCTCAAAGATTGAACTTGCAACTGTGGGTTTAACAAGCTAATACTCAAGCCACTAGAGCTATCCCTCCCTTACCCTCATAGTCCAGTCCTGTGCACTCCTAGCAGGACTAAAATTATCTAGACCATCCCTGACAGATGTTTGTCTAACCTGCTATTAAAAATCTACAGCAGGGGTCGGCAACCTTTCAGAAGTGGTGTGCCAAGTTCACTGTAATTTAAGGTTTCCCATGCCAGTAATACATTTTAATGTTTGTAGAAAGTCTCTCTCTATGTCTATATTATATAAATAAACTATTGGTTTTAAAGTAAATAAGGTTTTTTAAATATTTAAGAAGCTTCATTTAAAATAAAATTAAAACGCAGCTCTTATCAATATAGTGTGATCCTTGCCTGGGATCTTTGTCTGGGGTTCCAGCCACCAGCCCCGCTCAGCCCACAGCCGGTCTGGGGTTCCATTCACTCAGCCGGCAGCAGGCTGAGTGGGCTGGTAGCGGGCTGAGGGGGGCCGGTGACCAGGATCCCGGCTGGCAAGGGGCTGGCAGCCGGAACCCCAGACTGGCAGCGGGCTGAGCGGGGCTGGTGGCTGGAACCCCAGACAAGGATCCCAGGCCCTGCTCAGCCCGCTGCCAGTCTGGGCTGAGCGGGCCCGGTGGCGGGCTGAGCGACTCAGTCTGCTGCCGGTCTAAGGTCCCGGCCACTGGCACCACTCAGCCCACTGCCAGCCTGGGGTTCCATTCACCCAGACTGGCAGCGGGCTGAGCGGGGCCGGCGGCTGGGACCCTGACTGGCAAGGGGCCGGCAGCCGGAACCCCAGACCGGCAGCAGGCTGAGTGCTGCTGGGAACCCAGACTGGCAGCGGACTGAGCCATTCAGCCCCTGCCCGGCCCTGCTCAGCCCGCTGCCAGCTGAGTAAATGGAACCCCAGGCCAGCAGTGGGCTGAGCAACTCAGCCCGCCGCCACTCTGGGGTTCCAGCTGCCGGCTCCTGCCAGCTGGGGTCTCAGCTGCTGGCCTGCTCAGTCCATTGCCAGCCTGGGGTTCCCTGGGGGTCCCCAGGCCACCAGTGGGTGCTGAGTGGGGCCGGCAGCCAGGACCCCGGCTGGCAATGGGGCAGCAGCTGGAACCCCAGAGTCCACCGCTGTGTGCCATCAAAAATCGGCTTGTGTGCCACCTTTGGCATGCATGCCATAAGTTGCCGACCCGTGATCTACAGTGATGGAGATTCCACATTTATTCTAGTGCTTAACGACCCTGACAGTTAGGAAGTTTTTCTTAATGTCCAACCTAAACCACCCTTGCTGCGATCTAAGTCCATTGCTTCTTGTCCTATCCTCAGAGGTTAAGTAAAACAATTTACCTCCCTCCTCCTTGTAACACCTGTAACCCTTCTGCCCCTCTGAGTTGGCAGCAACAAGGGCCGGGTTCAGTATCCAGGGGTTCCGTTTCAATAACACAATGCAAAACTGGCTCGAGCCCCCACCCAGTGACCTGGGACAATTACATACCACCCCCCCCCCGGGCGCCTCTAGGAGGCAATACTTCCCCACTCGCAAGCATGGAGTCCAAGTGTAGCAAAGTCCTTTTAATAAAGGAGGGAAACAATGCGGCATCACCATTGGAGAAACACCACAAACCAGATTATAACACAAACCATAAGCAAAAAAAAAACCCCAATCCACCTCCAAGTTCGTTTGGCAATGTCCTTTCCCCCTTAGGGTCTTAAGTCCAATCACCCCAACGTCCAACAACCCAAAAGTCTCTGTCTCTGGTCGGTGCCACCCCAGAGTTCAAAAGTTTATCTGCAGAGTTTTACGCCCCAGCTTGGGTGGAAATGAGGGGGGGCAGCACACACACAGGGTGTTAAGGGGCACCTTACATGGGCTGGGGCAACTGCTCCGCCTCTCCGTGGAGTTCTGCTGCAGCCTTCACCACAACTGGCTCCACTTCTCCAGCTGTGCTGCTCCTCCAGCCAACCTGTGAACCGCTTCAGCCGTCCCCACAAACCACTCCACTCCGCTCACTGTTCCATGGGCTGCTCCAACATGCTGCAAACTGCTCCACTCTGCCAGCCGCTTAGCGATAGATCTTCAGGCTCCCCCACTAGTTAACACAGCTCTTTTAGTGATTTCAGCTCTTAGTGATTTCAGCTTGTAGTAGGGGAGCCCCCGTGCTGGTGCACCATTGGCCCAACACGAATTCAGGTCAGCAGCCTCTAGATGGACTCCTAAAGAATTCAAAATTAGCTCTGCTCTTTAACATTGGAGAGAGGAGGCTGTGCAGTTGGTGTTCCAGGCCCTCAAAAGGGGCCCATACCATCAGGTGTACACACCAATCCCCAACCTCTCTCAATTCACTGGGTTTTGGCACCCATGTCCCTTGTCTAGCAAATGCTACTTAATGGATAGTGAGACATCTCTGTGCTAACGCAGTCTCATAGTTCCTCATTCACATAATCAGGGTGACAACACTTTATTCCTCCTGCCCCAATAATCAAAGAAATTGGGGATCCCAGAGCTGTCAAAATAACCATCCCAGGCTGCCATGAGCTATGCTAGGTGGGGTGGGTGTGCCAATGCAAATACCTGAAATTCCTTTCCAAACTCCCCATACTTCACCACCAGATGTCAGGGTAGAGCTCATCCTGACTGCTTACACACCCTTTTATGTACTTGAAAACTGCTACCATGTTCCCTCTCAGTCTTCTCTTCTCCAGACTAAACAAACCCTGTTTTTTCAATCTTCTCTCATAGGTCTGTTGTCTAGACCTTTCATCATTTTTGTTGCTCTTCTCTGGACTTTCTCCAATTTGTCCACATCTTTCCTGAAATGTGGTGCCTAGAACTGAACACAACACTCCAGCTGAGGCCTAATCAGCACGGAGTAGAGCGGAAGAATTACTTCTCGTGTCTTGCTTACAATACTCCTGCTAATACAGCCCAGAATGATGTTTGCTTTTTTTTTTCAGCAGTGTTACACTGTTGACTCATATTTAGCTTGAGATTCACTATGACCCCCAGATCCTTTTCTGCAGTACTCCTTCCTAGGCATTCATTTCCTATTTTGTATGTGTACAGTTAATTGTTCCTTCCTAAGTGGAGTATTTTGCATTTCTCCTTATTGAATTTCATCTTATTTACTTTAGATGATTTCTCCAGTTTGTCCAGATCATTTTGAATTTTAATCCTGTCCTCCAGGACAGGTCTTTAATGAGGCTAATGAAGGGCTAAGGAAAAGTGGTAGAGGGACTGATGGGAATGAAGATATGGGGGTAGACATTACGGTATCTGAGGTAGAAGCCAAACTTGAACAGCTTAACGGAAGTAAATCAGGGGGCCCAAATAATCTTCATCCTAGAATATTAAGGGAATTGGCGAGTGAAATTGCAAGCCCGTTAGCGATGATTTTTAATAAATCTCTAAACTCGGGGGTGGTACCGTTCGACTGGAGATTAGCTAATGTAGTTCCTATATTCAAGAAGGGGAAAAAAAGTGACCCAGGTAACTACAGGCCTGTTAGTTTAACATCTGTAGCATGCAAAGTCATGGAAAAAATTATAAAGGAGAGAGTGGTTATGGACCTTGAGGCCGATGGCAACTGGGACAAATTACAGCATGGTTTTACGAAAGGTAGATCGTGTCAGACCAACCTGATCTCCTTCTTTGAGAAAGTAACAGATTTTTTAGACAAGGGAAATGCGGTGGATCTAATATATCTTGATTTCAGTAAGGTGTTTGATATGGTACCGCATGAGGAATTACTGGTTAAATTGGAAAAGATGGGGATCGAAATGAAAATCCAGAGGTGGATAAGGAGCTGGTTAAAGGGGAGACTGCAGAGGGTCGTATTGAAGGGTGATCTGTCGGGTTGGAGGGGGGTTACCAGTGGAGTTCCTCAAGGTTCGGTTTTGGGTCCGGTTTTATTTAATCTATTTATCGCTGACCTCGGAACCAAAAGTAGGAGTGGGCTGATAAAGTTTGTGGATGACACCAAGTTGGGAGGTATTGCCAATTCAGAAAAGGATCGGGATATCCTCCAGGGAGATTTGGATGACCTTGTAAACTGGAGTATTACTAACAGGATGAAATTCAATAATGAGAAGTGTAAGGTTATGCATTTAGGGATGACTAACAAGAATTTTAGTTATAAGCTGGGGACGCACCAGTTGGAAGTAACGGAGGAGGAGAAGGACCTAGGAGTCCTGGTTGATCGTAGGATGACTATGAGTAGGCAATGTGATGTGGCTGTTAAAAAAGCTAATGCAGTCTTGGGATGCATTAGGCGAGGTATTTCTAGTAGAGATAAGGAGGTGCTAGTCCCGTTATATAAGGCGTTGGTGAGACCTCATTTGGAGTATTGTGTGCAATTTTGGTCTCCCATGTTTAAGAAGGATGAATTCAAACTGGAAGGGGTACAAAGAAGGGCCATTTTTGTTTCAACAAGGCAAACCTTTATCCAGAGCCATGAAAAGACAATGAACACAGAGGCCCAAATCCTCAATGGGAGCTAGGCGCCTAAATATCTTTGAGGATCTGGGCCAGAGTCCCATAATTCTTTTTCAGAGTGACTTTTTCAGGTCAGAACTTCCCTTGTAGGGCAAGTGCCTTATTCTGCACTCCTATTGGTGTGCGGCCCCAATCCAACACCCACCAAAGTCAGTGAGAACCTTCACATTGGCTACAAAGAGAATCAGATCTCACCTTTAATTAGGAGTCACTTCAGTTAAGTCAATGATTTACACTGCTGCAAGTGAGAGGGGGAAAATGATGTGGAGTTTTTATGAATAATACAATATGTCCTGGAGCCAACGCTGCAGGGCAATAAGCTGCTATGGTTATATCACTTAATGGCAGGTGGTGCTCTCATCTATCCTCCTTTTTGAGGGTAAAGATCCAGGCAGGGACACAAACATCCTGGAGACGCATTCAGGCTTCTTTGACCATGGAATGCTGTTCCGGGAAGAAGATCTACTGGGCAAAGATGGTGACCGCTTGATCAAGAAGGGGAAGAGCATCTTCGTGCACCAACTCACCAGCCTAGTGAGGCAGCCCTTAAACAAGGTTCAAAGGGCGACAAAAGCCCAAAAGAAGGTATAAAAAATAGTGACCATAACAGAAGGTTAGAAGTGGGGGGGATTGGGGTGACATGGCAAATTACAGCAGGATCATAGAAGCAACAAGAGAGAAAATGGGGGGGAAATAGCTCAATATCCTAGATGTCTATAAACAAATGGAAGGAGTGAGGGGAATGAACAGGAAGAACTGGGAGTATTAGTTAATAACTAACTAATAGTTAATAGTTAACAAGATAAATTGTGACTTAATTGACTTGGTGGGGTAAATCTCATGACAGGAATGTTAGTAGAAAAGGGTATAGCACCTTCAGGAAAGACAGGCAGGGAAAAAAGTGTTGCATTATACATCAAGAATATTGTGACGTTGCATTCCATCATGTTTTATGGAAATATACTTATGAGTGTAAGTATAATATCACTGGAATATGCTTGAGGAGCTCGATTTGTTTTCCTTAACCAAAAGAAGGATAAGAGGAGATATGATTGCACTCTTTAAATATATCAGAGGGATAAATACCAGGGAAGGAGAGGAATTATTTCAGCTCAGTGCTAATGTGGACATGAGGACAAACGGATATAAATTGTCAGTAAGGAAATTTAGGCTTGAAATTAGACGAAGGTTTCTAACCATCAGAGGAGTGCAATTCTGGAACAGCCTACCGAGGGAAACAGTGGGGGCGAAGGACCTCCATGACTTTAAGATTAAGCTGGATAAGTTTATGGAGGGGATGGTATGATAGGATAATGGGTTTAGTCAATAGGTCAATAACGTGCCACACTGGTAATTAGTACAAAGGGTCAATGTTGGGATATTGTTAGCCTTTTCCAGAGGGTCTGGCTGGAGAGTCTTGCCCGCATGCTCGGGGTTCAGCTGATCGCCATATTTGGGGTTGGGAAGGAATTTTCCTCCAGGGTAGATTGGCAGTGGCCCTGGAGGTTCTTTGCCTTCCTCCGAAGCATGGGGCAGGGGTCGCTTGCTGGTGGATTATCTGCTACTTGAAGTCTTTAAAGCACGATTTGGAGCATTCAACAGCAGAGTCAAGGGAGAGAATTAGTTCATGAGTGGGTGGATCGGCTTATGTGGCCTGCATCTTGCAGGAGGTCAGACTAGATGATCATAATGGTCCCTTCTGATCTTGAATTCTATGATTCTATGAAAGCACTTGCAACCCCTCCCAGCTTGGTATCATCCACAAACTTTATGCCATTATCTAAATAATCAATGAAGACATTGAACAGAACTGATCTCTGTGGGACTCCACTTGATATGCCCTTCCAGCTTGACTGTGAACCACTGATAACTACTCTGTGGGAAAGGTTTTTCCAACCAGTTAGGCACCCATCTTATAGTAGCTCCATCTAGGTTGTATTTCCCTAGTTTGTTTATGAGAAGGTGATGCAAGACAGAATCTAAAGCCTCACTAAAGTCAAGATATACCATGTCTACCGCTTCTTCCCTGCCATCTGCAAGGCTTGTTACCCTATCAAAGAAAGCTATTTGGTTGGTTGGACATGATTTGTTCTTGACAAATGAAGGTCTATGTATCTTTGGCCCCTTTGTGACTTCTGTCTACAAAACTTTGTGTGGTTAGAAGAATTCAGAATTCTGCTGAATGAAATGGTACTTAACCACATGAGCAGCCCCAGAGGGCGCCAAGGGATGACCTGCAGTCCTGCATCCTGGTATGAGAATTGAAATCAGTGGGAATGTAATCGCTGACTGGGCAGAGATATAACCTGGACTGGCTCTTTCAAGGTGATATGGCTAATGTGCCCCAGATGAATGGAGTCTATAGGATTGGATCCTGTATTTAGAGGCAGAAATCTGAAGTCAGGCACCTTCATCCTCAGAACCCTTATTCTCCACAATGTCTGCCCTGAAGTAAATAACACAAGCCTTTCATAACAAGAGATTTCTCGTGAGTTACCGTAAATGGCCAGCCCTGCATTCCTTCTCTCGCACGCAAATGATTGGTACCAGATAAGGCAGTAACTGTCCCCCTCTTCACCTCAGTACTGGTTCATTCCAGACACTAGCTCTTTCATCTGCTAAACTACTGACAGACTCATAAATACTGTTCATTGGTCAACACCGAGTCATGTCCTCTTTGCTGTGAAGGGCAAGACTCCCAATGGCTCCAGTGAGAGCAGGAACTGCTCATGTAGGTTATACTTTCAATCAGCTTGTGCCTAAGAGTCCTGAAAAATGAGTACATTGTTCCCCATTGTCACTGGACTGACCCCCTCCTAGGTTCATAATTCTCCCATAATCCCCCTCCCCCATGAGTCTCAACACTCTTCCACCTACAGCCCCGCTAAGGACCATGTCCTTCCAGGCCAGCTGTCCAACTTATTTGAAATCTGTACCCTAAGAAGTGCCCCAGTCCCCTTTCTCACCTGCTAATCACCCTACAATTCAATGTGCCATCCCCACCAACAGCTGCTCAATGCTCACACTTCCCAGGTGTCTTCCACCACCAGAATAGGTTGAATCTTTAATGCTGATGCAGTAACATCCTGGTACGAGGATGTCTGAGCACCATGTGGGAACAATAAACTAAACAGAACAACAAAAAGCAGAACATCAGGTAATACCAATATTCTCAACACAGCTCAGAATAAACATGGAAACGAGAATGTTTCATTCTCTTATTGAAGGATACCTGGGATGGACCATCAATTGGCAGGTACCCAAAGGAGAGCGCTAGAGGAGTGGGCCCTTGGTGGGGGAAAAAAAGCCATTCATGGTTCTGTCTCAGGCAGGGCCGCCCAGAGGATTCCGGGGGCCCGGGGTCTTCGGCGGCGGGGGGCCCCTTCTGTTCCGGGACCCGCCGCCAAAGTGCCCCGAAGACCCGCGGCAGGAACCCCCTGCCGCCGAATTACCGCCGAAGCGGGACCCGCCGCCGAAGCACAGCCCGGTCTTCGGCGGTAATTCGGTGGCGGGGGGGGTCCCCGCCGCGGGCCTTCGGGGCACTTCAGCGGCGGGTCCCGGAACAGAAGGGCCCCCCCGCCGCCGAAGACCGGGCTGCGCCGGGCGGCGGGCGGGTCCCCCGGCCCCGGCCCGGCCCCAGCCCCAGCCCCGGCCCCGGCCCCAGCCCCAGCCCCAGCCCCTTACCGAGCGCGTCTCGGCGGGGCCTGAGCTCCGTCCCGCTCAGAGCCGCGTGGGGTGGGGGCGGGGCTGTGAGCTCCACGCCGAGCGGAGGCAGCTGCCCCGCCCCCTCCCCACGTGACTCTGAGCGGGGCGGGGCTCAGGCCCCGTTGGAGCTCCTAGCCCCGCCCCCTCACCACGCGGCTCGGATCGGGGCGGGGCTCAGGGGCTCGGCCGGAGACTCGGCGCTTGATGCGCTGAGGCTCCAGGAGAGGGGCGGAGGCGGGAGCCTCCGCTCTTCTCTTGGGGGGCCCCTGCGGAACCCGGGGCCCGGGGCAAATTGCCCCCTTTGCCCCCCCCTCTGGGCGGCCCTGGTCTCAGGACTGTCAGTAGCCTCAGCCCTAAAGCCTTCATTTTCTATAACAAGACATAAGACAGCCTCAGGGAGACTGGCAGCATATTATTTTAGGGCAGTTAAATACTATATGCAAATGTTGGCATTATTATGACTTATGCAAGGTATTACCATGACACTAATTTAACCATACATTCTTCTATTAAATTCAAAGGTGATTTGGTATTTATATTATATGCTCTAAACATGCCTAAATAACAAGCGATTTACTAAATCGAAGACTAACAAAACATTTATAAGCATTTGATCAAGGTACTTACGAACGGGCTAAACCCAGGAGTTCTTAGCCCCATATTGGCCAGGCAGGTATTAACAGTGAACCCCTCAAGAGGTCACTTTTTTACACCATTTATAAACAGCTGATGTCATTGCCAAGTATTGGACCTTAGCTAAAGCCAGACGAAGCAGGTTCTTATGTAGCTAATTATTTACTGCACCTGCAACCCAATTAACCATGTTTTATTTTGATTAGTTCAACCCAAACCTTAATATACCATTATCTTATTTGAAGGGCCTCTACAACTTCAACACAACAACTCTTCTTTCTCATGATCTCATTCTTTTGGTCACATGCTGGGGCTTATTGCTCATGTTAATATCCCAGCTCAACTTAAAACCACAATTCACCCAACTCTAATGTGGACTTATGTTCCTACAGCAAACCTTGGCATGTACTTACACACTAGCTCACAGATATTGCTTCAGTTTGATGTGGATGTCACTGATTCTCAAGCACAGGCGCATTGACAAGCCAGACTGCCATATTCTGGGACAGTTGTGGTCTGATGGGTTTCACAGCTAGCCCTCCAAATAACAAATGTTACAGTCCTCAAGCCCAGAGGTCACTAAGGTTTGAACTACTGAGGTAAGGGTCTTCCCTGCCTGGAAAGAGATGAAAACAGGGCTTCGAGGGTCAACCCATGGTCAGCAATGACCCCACCTGTAATCAGATCAACCTGCTTGGCCAGACCCCATTAGAAGACATAGTTACCAAAGGGCAGGAGAATTCCTCCAGAAACTAGCTTCACAAAGGAATTAAGCAAGACTAGTGCACCTTATGATTTGTAGGATCTAGCTATTGGTAATTTTTGGGCTTTGGCCTTGATAATGCCATTGCAGTATTTACCTAAAGTACTTTATCAGTCCCCCATTGCCATGGTAGCTGAGCGCTTCACAGTCTTTAATGTACTTATCCTCAAAATACTCCTGTGAGTTGGGAGATGTGATTATCTGCAGTTACAGATGGGAACGGAGGCACAGATTGATTAAGTAACTGCCAAAGGTCTCACAGGGAGTCCATGGCAGAGCAGACAATTGACAAGTCTCCTGAGTCCCAGCTAGTGCAAAAAACACTAGACAATGGTTCCTCTATGCCATCACTTACTGCACATATGTGCCAGTATACTTATAAAAAAAGATGATAATGTACAACTATCTACTGCATAGTGTATAGTCAGCCAACCGAAATGTAGCAAAGCAAATATTTATTGTAAAGAATTTATTTACGAGCTTAATAGAAGTCCAGTTAAAGCAGGTAATTTGCATAATATCAATCTATTCAATTAGAGTTTAATCCTGAAATTCCTGGAAAAGCATATACTTGTCACCTTTGTTCTGTAAATAATTCAGAGATGACCTGCTGCATAACTATACAGAATCCTTGAACATTTTCCTGCTTGCATTTTTGTGGAATCTATATTCCTCCACTCCTTCATATATGTGAAGGTCATATGTAAATCAGGTCAAATATTGCAAAACGATGTCTGTGAATATTAATTGGAATTCTGAATGACTATTCAGTTCAGTCTGACTTCACTCATGTCCCCTTATTGCTCAGTATTTGCAAACGGAGCTGAAAAACAGGAAAATGATTTAATATAAAATGTTGACATTTCAAAGATGCTTCCACGTCCCAGCATTTGAAATGGACCCATTTTCTGTTTCTTTTCACAATATTTTCCACAATAATTAATTGACGTTTTTATTTTTATTTGTTTTAATCAAACTTGTTACAGTAACTTTTTTAATTTCACAAACCCCTAGTTACCTTTAAAAATAAGGTTTTTGTAAAATGAAAAACATTGAGAACAATTGCAAAAATGATTTTTTTAACAGTTTCAATTAAAATTTCAGGTAAAAAGATACAGAAATGTCCTGAAAAGCAGAAAATTTCTATGATGTAGACAATTTTTGTGAAAAGTTTTGTTTATGGGGGAAAAAGCCGTAAAATAACTTTGTGTGAAAAATGTTGACCAGCTATATTAGTGAAAATAGGTTTCTGTTGGCACAAATACTTGGGGAATTAAAGTTCTTATCCATATCTGTATCTTTATACAGACAAGGGGCTTTCTGCACCAACAAAGATCTTTCTTGTTCTCCCTGTTCAAAAAGCTTTAATAAGATCAATAGAGATCATGTGATTTAGGTGACCAATCATAAATGATGAATAAATTGCTATTTGTTCAATGAACTGTTTGTGAACACATAGTAATATGACAATTGTTCACTAAAATGACCCAGAGAATAGTCAGAAACGATCCACAAAGATATTTAGGTACCTAACTCTCATTGATCTGGGCCCATGTGCCAAATTCAGAAGTAATGTACAAGGTGCAGTACAAGGTGAAGTAAGTTGGGTGCCATTGCACTAATATAGAACCATTTGCTTTCTGCCAGATCTACTGCCCATGCAGATGCGAGTCAACATTGGTGTAACTTACAAACTACTTAAATTAAAGTAGTTGGGGCTACTTTAACTCAGACCTTCACCAGCTATTCAGTACATAAGCTACACCAATGGAGACTCCCTTGCACATCAGAACAGTGGATGTAATCAGACCTAAGGAGTTTAATGAAATATAAGGGGGAATTAGCTCATTGTAACTAACATCACCTTATGTGACACGTCTGAATTTGGCTCGCTGAAGACATCTCCAGAAAACCAGTCTCAGCATAAACTGGGCTAGGTCCACAATAACAATTACTCAGTGAATAATTTGACCAGCTCTAAAAATAGCATTGGTAAATCAGGTGGTGGGTTGCTACATATCTTTGCAATGCTTTGAATCCCAATCAGAAATGGAGTTGAACAAGAATATTTGGCAGATTGTAATCAGGGCATACTTCCATTCCTTTCAGCTTTTTCCCCAGGCCTAAAATAGAGAGACCGAGAACTCATGTCCTGATAACTGCAGTCACAGCGATCCACCTCCCAAACTCAAACTGTCTTAAAAGTCCAGATTAGGGCTGGTCAAATATTTTTTGTCTATACTGTCTTTTGAAGGAAAACTGGATTTTTGACCAAACAGTTTTTTTCCTTTTGTGAAAAGTGTCTGCTTTCTCTGGAAAATTTAGATTTTCCCTGAAAAACAGAATGCCTGAAAAGTTTTAATGATTGGCCAAAATCCAAAATATTTTGATTCTCAAATACCACTGAAGTGCCTCATGAGAGTTGAAGTTTGGATGCCTCATGTTCCCATTCTCCTCTAGGGACTGGACTCCCCGGCTGGACTTTTTCCCCATGATGTATTGGGACCAGGCAACTTCCATAATGCATTCCCTCCTCTCAGCAAGGGGGACACCATGGTGCACTATGGGGTAAGTAGCTCAGCTGAGAAAAATGGGAGTAGGAGACACCCAAATTACAACTCCGCTAAGGCACAACCGTGGCATTTTGGAATTGAAATAATTCAGTTTTCAGCAAGATCTTGATTTTTTTTTTAATGAAAACTCAAAATTTTCTGCAAGGAAATACCCATTTAATGACAAGCTATGGTTCAGCTTGATAACAAACCCTTCCAAATAGAGATGAGGCTAACAGCTTCCTGTTTTATCTAACTCGCCATTGTAAAGATGTACATTCCCTGCTAGGGGATTAGTCTTGTAATTGTAACCCATAGTCTTGGGAAAGTGTCTAGCAAATGCTACAACAAAGGGAAAGGTATAACTAACCTTCTGCTCCCTGACTCAAAGGGGTGAATCGGGGATAGACCAACAGACATATCAACCAGCTTGAAGGTTATTTGATCCATCCTGTCATTTGGAATCTCAGGCTATACACAAATTGCACAGGTTTGACTTAGAGCACAAGTAAAATCAATGTAGTTGTACCAATGGAAATAGCTTTCATTCATTCCATTAGCTCTCAGTGTGATATCCTGGCTTATACTGATTTAGCTTAACCCCTTCCTAACTGATTTGGGCCATGGCTGCCTAAGAAAGTTGCACTGGTTTAGTCAAACCGATGCAAACGTTTGTGCAGGTAGTTATTCCGGTTTAAGAGGACTTTATTTCAATTTATCTTAAATGGTCTCCTAATTAACTTAGGCTGAGCTGCAATAAATTGTCTGGTTGAAAATTTTCAAACAAAACATTTTACTGTCAGAAAATGGGGCTTTTGTCAAAATAAAAATTTTCCCCAGGAAAAGATTTTGGTATTTCTGGAAGGAAAACTATCTACTGACAGTTCCCACATCAAACTGAAAGGGGATTCTCAGACCACCTCCATACTGCATTTAACTCCTAAAATAACATCGTTATACTTTGCAACACTTTTGACTAGCAGACTCCCCAAAATAGAGTTAGATGGCTTCACTGAGCAATGATGTGCCCCAGATTACACTGAGGAGGACAATTTCAGTCGGTTGAGAGAGAGACACGTCACTTTTGGCTCCAGACACTCTTTTCCCACATGGAACTCTCATACACATACAATCTGATAACAAGTGCTTCCAAACAGATACGACCCTACCAGGTTCCTGTAAGTCGCACAATCCAGTGTGTCATTAGGTACAAAGTTGAGTTCAACGTTAAGGAAATATCTTGTGTGTGAGGGTAGTAATAGACAAATTAAGTCACGTACCAGGAAGTTTTGGATTTTGATCATGTTTATATGATATGATTTTATCTTAAAATCTGCCAAAGCGTTTGTTTGAACACCCTCATTCTCTAAATATTCCCAGAAGTGGTATGATGTCCTTGTAATTACACTGCACCTAACCTTTCTATTTCTTTTTAAAAGGGGGGGGGCAGATCCTCACCTAGTGTAAAATGGTGTAATTCCATGAAAATCAAGAGAGTTACATTCATTCATCCTAGCTGGGGATCTGGCCAAACAGTTAAAAAAGTTCTCCTTGGAAAAGTGCATGAGAAGAATAACAGAAAAACTGTTCTTTAAGAGCTGGATCCCATGCCCACTGGAGTTGGCAGAAAGACTACCATTGATATAGCATCAGGCCATTGACTCTCAAATTCCTCAGGCAGGAACAGAATTGTATTGCTAGTGAATGGGAAAACCCAGCTGGGTCTGGGGTTTACTTTCTTGGTTATAATTTACAGAGTGACTCAATTTTATCACCACTTTTTGCGTGTAATTTTCCATTAATAGAATAAGAACTTGCTTTCCTCTTGTTTAAAATTTACTTTCCTTTCCCATCCCTCGTTCCAATTTTCCCCTCTACGTTGTGGTTTTCCCCTCTCTCTGAAGGAGAAGTTCAAATGCACATCAGCCTTCTCACATAAGGACTATTGTTCCACCTGTGAGTGGCTTAGGCCCCCATCCTGCACGTTATTCCATGCAGGCAGGCCTGTGCCCACATAGAGCCCTGCTAGCTTTGGGCTTTGGGCTTGGGGCAGGGGCAGCGTGCTGAGCCCCCTGAGTACGCCTACATGAGCCACACAGAGCCAGGGCTGGCAGGGAGCCTGCCTTAGCCATGCTGTGCCACCGACCGGACTTTTAATAGCCCTGTCAGCAGTGTTGACCGGAGCTGCCAGGGTCCCTTTTTGACCAGGTGTTCCAGTTGAAAGCCGGAGACCTGGCAACCCTACTTGGAGATGGTAGCTCCAAGTGAGGTGAAATGCTCACTGCCACAACAACAGCAGGGAGGAAAGAAGAAGCTACAGGCTGGATGGTGGTGATAATGAGCCCTGGTGCTAACTGCATTGACAGAGATGTTGGGTATGTGGCTGAAATGCAGAAGGTGGCTGGCATAAGGCCCCATTCTCCTGCCATGAGGAACAAAGAGCTGCCTCTGAAGTCAGACTGTTACTGGTATCTGTTAGAAAGGGTGAGCCATCAAGAGACCACGGAGAGGCGCTCCACCTTTCTTTCCCCACTTCAGTCAGATGCAAATGGCCATGTCGTCCATACATAAACTGTACCAGCTCACCTTGGGATTCCACCTTTGTGAACAAACAGAATTTCCTCAAGGATAATGCAGCATCGAGTGATAAATATTAGCTATCGATTTAATGGAGGGCCCCTGAATTTAGCATCCTTCAGTGAGGGATTGGACGTCTATACTGCTAACAAGAATATCCAGAGTTTTAATGGTTAATGCTAACAAATTTTGGTAGTTTCTGAAATTTCATGCTTCAGGATTTATGTCAATTTCTAATTATTAGGGATTAGGATTAATCTTTAATGGGGTGTGGGTGGATTATCCCCCATTTGCCTACTGCGGGGTTTCTTGCCAGGGCTGTCCTTAGGTATACGCGGCTGTATAGGGCACCCAAAAATTTGGGGCACCACCAAGACAACAGGTAAGAGCAGGTCGGCTCCCGCACACACAGCATGTGCTGCAGTCTCCTTAGGCAGGGGTCATATTTGCAGACCTGAATGCACCAGCGCAGCGCATTCTGCGTGAGGAAAGGGTACTGGGGTCTCTGTGGGGAACTGTGACTCTCTGCTGCCCTGAGGTGGGCCAGGCAGCTCGGTATCCTTTGCTGCCTCTTCCCTCTCTCTCCCCGCACCCCCGGGCTGAGAGCCTGGCCTGCTGCAGCATCTGCTGCATACAAAGCTTGGTGTTGTTTCAATACTTCTTCATAGTAATTTCCAATAAAATGTAGACAACTTAAAAAATTGTATTATGTACATAATTCTGTCAATAAATCAGAATTTTTTCTATAGCGCTACTTCTTTAGTGCAAGTATAGTCCATCAGTATTATAGTGTGCTTAATTTGCTTAAACTGTTTTTAATAAAGTGCATGTGACAAGTTTTCCAGTACTGTAAGCTTATGTTTGTGTTGCTGAGAGCAAGTTGGACATAGGGGCACCAGTTTAATAATCCAGTGTAAGGCCCATAAATCCTAAGGATGGCCCTATTTTTGGCACCTTCCTCTGAAACATCTTGGATGGGCCTCTGTTGGGGACAGGATTAATGGGATACATGGACCTCAGGTCTGAACCCATCTGGCAATACCTATGCACAGAACTGGACATTAAAGGCAAGAGGCTCCCATTGGTATTTTTGGACTGAAAACACCACAGCTATTTAACAACAGTTTCCTCATAAAATTGGGGGCAGGGGGAGGGAATCACAGAGCTAATCCCAGTTAAAATGCCCCCAAATAGCTCTTATCCCCCAATTCTGTATCTTATGTCACTGTAACACATGGACACTGTCATAGATAAAGTGGGATGGCAACATTTAGCAGATTCACCCAGCTGGAGGTTTTTTCCTAAATGCCACTTGACTTAATTTTCCAGCCATTCCCAAGACAGAGAAAGGGAGGTGGTGGTGGTGGAAAGAAGGGGACTAGGAGAGAGGTGGGGGTTAGAGTTGGGCAAAGAAATAGAACTCACTTCCCGGTATGTTGTAAACAGATATTCATCCTCACTCCCAAATAGAAATTATCTTAAAAATTCTCTACAAAACAAGCATGCATAAAACATATAACATAATGGCCCACACCTCCTTACAAAGCAGTAAACCACCATTAATGGCCGACGCTTGGCATAATTACAATAGGACCTCAGAGTTATACTTCATGTTTCTAGTTTTAGATACAAGAATGACACATACATACAAATAGGATGAACACACTAAGTAGATTATAAGGTTTGTAATGATACCTGTGATAGACCCAGGCCAGTTGGGTACAGCAGAATAGCAGAAGGCAGATATACTGGCCACTGGATTAACAGTTTTCTGTTCCCTGACTGACCAGAGTAGGGGCTGCTCCAGGCTAATGAGAACACCTGACTCTAATTAACCTATAAAGAGTCAGGTGAGGCCATTCAGTTAATGTGACCACCTGACTCTAATTAAGGCCCTGCTGATACTATAAAAAGGGCTCACTCCAGTCAGGCAGGGGAGTCAGGGAGCCAGAGGAGAGGAAGTACGGCTGAAGGGCTGGTTACTGAAGACACCCTCAACCCATCATTAAAGGAGCCCTAAGGTAAGGGTGAAGAAGGGAGAAGCAGGAGAGCTGTGGGGAAGTGGCCCAGGGAAATGTAGCAACTCTGGCAGTGAAAGGTTGGCTGCCAACAACTGCTACCATTAGGGTCCCTGGGCTGGAACCCGGAGTAGAGGGCGGGCCTGGGTTCCCCCCAACCCACCACTACAGGAACATCTCCTAGAAGGGGAAGTCAGGTTCCTGTCAGGACAGGAGGCTGAACAGAAACTGTGGGAGTTCTCTCACCAACCTCCTTGCAGGCCTATGATGAAAAGGGCTCAATAGACTGTAACCCTGGCCCTAGAGAGAGAAGGGCTACGTGGAGGGTCACAGTGAGCCACTGAGGCTAGCATAAACCGCCTAGAAGCGCAGGACCCACGAGAGCAAGGTCAGAGCCCTGCCACATACCTTACAAGAGACCTTTTGCATAAAGCATATTACAGTGATATTATACTTACATTCATAAGTATATTTCCATAAAACATGATGGAATGCAACGTCACAATATTCTTGATGTATAATGCAACACTTTTTTCCCTGCCTGTCTTTCCTGAATGTGATTGAGATTTTATAGTATCAGCAGGGCCTTAATTAGAGTCAGGTGGTCACATTAACTGAAGTAAGGACAGGACAGGATTTAGCCTAAAGAGAGTAAGATCAAACCAGAAGCTATTCTTTTCCCCTGCTCATAAACACTTGGTGTCAGATTGTGCATTGAGGAGAGGTTCTGTGAAGGGCAAATATGTTGCAAGTGAGATTGGTTTCCCCTCAGTTATGTCTGTGTCTTATACACCTGTCTCTTTCTGTGTCCCTTTTCTGGCTTCACTTGGACAATCTCAGATGAGCCAGGCTGTCCTGCTGAATACTTCATGCAGTCACTCACTACGAACATCAGACATTCCGCTGTCAGTTTGACTGGGACTAGAGATGAATGAATAATAGATTTTTGGGCTTGGGAACAATTTTTATAGTGGGGGCGCTGGTGATGGAAACCATGGTTTTGGTTGTTATTACTACTTCAAGCCAGGTAGCACTCCTAGTTCCAGTACCACTATCGGAGGGTTATACTGAAAAATCTGGGGGGAAAAGTTTCATTTTCAACAGAAACTGAATTTTTTCAGGGGTTTTTGTTTGTTTGTTTTCTTTTCATTTCTGGGTGTTTTTCTCACTCTCTTTTCTTTAGTTTGGTTTGGGCTTTAATAATATAGCTTAATTCCTAAACAAAAATGTCATTTTGAAATGCAAAGCTGAAATGTTTTGTGTCAAAATGAACCATTTTGACTTTTTTGGGGGGGTTATCTATTTTTGGGGGGAAGGTCATAACTATTTGCAGAATTGGACCCAAATTTGCTAATAATTTCGGTGCCATGGGAAATGCAATTTTGGGTGAATTTACTATTTTCAGGAAAAAAAGCACTCAGTTCTAGTTGGGATATTTGCAGTCTTTGCAAATGTGCTAATTTATGGAGTATGAAATTATCGTCATCATCATTTATGTCAACCATTGCAGGAAGGGAACTCTCACAGTGACACTTGTATGTCAGTGTATAATCGGAGCTTCAGCTCTTTCAGTTTGACCCATACAAGTGGACCCCATCTCCCACTGATTTCACTGGGACTCTGCATGGTCATCCCATGTGCATCAGATTACTGAAACTAGGGATTTCCCCAACTTTTGTATTTATTATTTCTCCAGTAATTACCATGGAGGGAGAGAGTGCCATAGGACACAGGGTCCTGGACAGGTCTCTCAACTGGTAAACAATCACAGCAAGCCTTTATACCTTTTACAGACAATTTCTAACAATAATACAGACAGTAAAAAGCAACAACTACATTTTGTTTATACACAGCAAAAAGGCTTATATTATTTGTCTCAATCATAAGAAAAGCAAGCCTGCATTTTGGTTAGTGATTGCAAGGTCATAATAACTTTGTACACAGTTCCTGTCCTGTCGCCTCGCACTATCTTTGCTCCTACAAGTCTTACGTCATTAAGGTTACAGTATGGCCTGACTCTTGCTAACTAACATTCATTAAGATCTCTTCAAATCCTTGTTAATTATTTAATGGCTTCCACACTCCCCCCTTTTGTACTTCTAGTACAACAAACAATTTCAAATCTCAATTCGCATGAAACCATGGACTTCAGATTCTACAGCAAACATGTCAACCATCAGGGGACGTAATGACAATGCATAATTAGCATGAACATGAAAGGTATTGCTATTCTTACGTTATTTACAACAACAGCAACAATAATATAATCCTAAATTAACTAACAACATTACAAATAATAACAATCCTATAGGAATAATATAATGGGGCTGGTGTACAATCGTGAACACAAAGCACAAAACATCATACCTAGTACATAAAGTAAACACTCTATAAGCTGTATGAAAGACATTCCTTCCAGCTTGATATATATTCTAAAGCATGGGAATTTGCCCTTGCAATTCAGAGATTCTTTGAACCTTTGGTAACAATAAAAGCAAATTTTGAAACTGATCAGGCACTATTCTAGTCCAATCAAAATATACCTAAAATCTAAGAGCTACTTACAATATTCTATCTGCATTCTATCTGCAGGCCAGTAAATGACATAATTGCCTGCAGCAGTGGTAAGAGCAATATGTATATCTTGTAAAGTGGTGGCATTAACGCACACACAGCTATCATTAGCTTGAAAAAAAATGGGTGTCCCGTCAGGGTAGTTCCTTGACCTCCACCCTCTCAACAAATATTGTCATAAACAGTGACAACTTCCCCTAGCTTCAGTTTATAGATACACTGAGCTGTGGTGGTTCTAACGGCCAAAATGTCCATTGACTCTCTATTCTTATCCAAAATGTCAGGTGTCATTCTAGGGGTACTGTCTAGAAATCAGTTGGAGATACCAGGTGGTCTAATTTCCCCAGATGTCTCAGTAAACAATTACAGTCCCACAGGCATCCTCCCCATGGACCCAGCAGGATTCGGTATGTGGGAGCCCACACCCACCCTAACCGGTCCATATACTTGGAAGGAGCACTGTGAATGTCCACACTTCCATCCAGAAAGTGTCCAAGTATGTCTTCATGACCACAGATCAGATGGTACTCCTGACGTCTGTAAGGGCAGTGGGCCAAGTCTAGTCTAGATCCCACTGCAATGCCTTCCCAGCCTCAGTGATATTCAATACCAGCTCTGTCAATAACTTCTGGGTCATAGAAGTAAGGGTGGAAATTACATGTAACTCAGCAACTCCAGCCTGTACTGAAGATAGCTGAGCTTCAAAAATAAGACTAGTGGCCTTTTCTAGTTGCCCCAATTTCTTATCATGTTCTTGGCCTGGAAGAATAGTCCAAATGGCTACTACACTATTGGCCAGATGAAATAACCCAGCCCACAGGGATCTGGTCAATTCCCTTGTTGTCCAGAGGAAATAACCCAGGCCTTTTTGTTGTGCTAATCTAATGGTAGCCCCTTGTGAGCAATCTGGGTATGTAGAAAACTGGATAAGGGCAATGTCAGGTAAAATCCAATTAGGGAGGGCAATACATACTGAAGGATTTATCCAAAACACAGGGCACAGCCTGTAGAATAAACCCCAAAATCCAATTAATACCACAGTCCCAAGCATGGGTCCCACAAATTTCCTCCTGCCAGTGTATAATTCTTTGTTTCTTCACCAGGGTCAGTTCTCAATGTCCTTTTTAGTCAGGAATTCCTGGACTTTGGCAATGTCAGTGGAGTGAGTGTGTTTTCTTCTTTCCCAAAACAATCGAGGTTTAGCATCCTACAGGGGAGAGGTTTCCAGCACATATCACCCTGTAATAGCTGTGCTTTTTCTAGAAAAGTCTAAAGGCACAGTTGGTCTGTCAGTGGACAAGGGAGCTTTTTTCCCTGCTGTCCAGAAGCACAGTAGAACTAGAAGAAAGAATAGGCTAATCATCAATAGGAAAATTCTTCTGATGTGGAGGGGTCTTTTTGCAGTGAGAATCCTGGGTCCAAGCAGTCAGTCTGTGGCACATCACAGCGGTGTCGGTAGTCAGCAGGACTTGGAAAGGGCCTTTCCAGCATGGAGCCAAGGCAGTCTTTCGCTGATGGATCTTTATGTAGACCCAGGCTCCTGGTTCCAACGAGTGGCAAGGTTGCACAGGATCCTTTGGTAGTGCTTCCATCACCTGTGTATAAAAGACTTAACACATTTCATTAGTGCCTGACAATATTTAAGCATTATGTTATCCAGCAAATGAATGTCCATCTGAGCTGGGGTTAGTGGGGATGCAGTTGGTAGTCACATTGGGCGTCCTGTCAAAATTTCATGAGGGCTGAGTCCAGTCGTTCGATTGGGAATGGCTCTCATACACCTCAGTGCCAAAAGAAGGGCATCCGGCCACCTTAAGTTCGTTTCAGCACAAATCTGGGCCAGTTTATTCTTTAAAATCCTGTTCTGGCGTTCCACTGTCCCAACTGTGGGTGGTGAGGGCAGTGAGCTGCACATAACTCCTTTACAATCTGTCCAGTAAAAATGAATCCCACGATCACTGTTGATACCCACAGGGATGGCAAAACGTGGCACAAAATCTTTAAGCAAAATGTCACAACAGTCCTGACACCTGCTTTCCTGCAGGGAAAAGCTTTAACCCAATTGGTAAATACATCAACTAAAACAAATACATATCCATAACCACAACATGTAGACATCGAAATAAAATCAATCTGAATATTCACAAAAGGTCCCCAAGGAGGAGAGTGGGCTGGCCGCTGCACACCAATCTCGTGTAACTGCAGTAACCATTCCCCCCCCCTTCCCTTGGTAAGCAGCCAAGCGGTGTCCTTGACTGGGGCCAGCGCATGTTAGCCATTCTCTTTTTTTCTCCCTTCTTTGCGTTTTTTTTTCTTTTTTTTTTCGTTAACATACAAAGAAAACTGTTACCCTTTACTCATACACCTTCTTTTATACCATGAACACAGAAACATTACTGTTATACAGTACATTAGTCTTATTAATCAAGTATGCCACATATACCCTTTCACTAAAATAACCTTATTACAGAACTTTGGAAGAACAAGCCAGGACAAGCACACCCACTTTGAGAAGTTCACTTAATATAACTTCTAGTCCAATAGCTATCCACCATCCGCAGCCCTCTGGCTAAAAGTCTGAGGTAGCCAGAAGGATCCCTCGTACAATATGGGGAGTGGGTTAACTTTTCATGTCCTTGCTTCCAAAGACTGTCAGTATGATTTTAACAGTAGGGACAAGTTCTTAATTAAGAGTGTCTCATGGACTGCTAGCACCTCTTTGGCTAGCGTGTGGGCCATCTCCCCTCCCATTCACAGCTGTATGACATCCCAATGGCAACTACAACAATTGTTTACACGGCTAAGAAATGTGATGAAAGGTTTTCATGTATTTTTAGCTGCTGTGTAATGTGATTTAGCGGCTGGAAACAAAAAGTAGAACCAGCAACCTGGGACCAACCCATTCTCCCCAGCCCACCAGCAAGTGCTCTGTGAGGCACCAGTGGTCCCCAGAGCCCAGTTAGAGAACCTCTGATCTTGCATACTGACAGGGATGATGGAGCAATAGTGCTCTAACAGGAAGATTTTCTGCCACTTGTTTGTAAATCGCCAAGGTGCTCTCAGGGCCCGTGGACAAGCACTTTTTCCATGATGCAGTATTTACTGGAGACAGAGCCCTGAGGCAATGAAATATGAGGATTATAGCACAGTGACAATGCAGAGAGATACTAAGGACTCAAAGAAGCAATTAATGCTGCTGAGAAATACGGGACCCACATTGTTTAGGACTTAATATTCTGTTTTACCATTTCATTATAATTTATAATCCTATAAATACATACATTCTCACTGTGTTCAGCTACAGTTTCTTTGTGCCATTTCACATGCATCCCTGGGAGTTAGGCAGCCTAAATATCTTTGAAGATCTGGGCCAAAATCATCTTTGTTTCAACAAGGCAAACCTTTATCCAGAGCCATGAAAAGACAATGAACACAGAGGCCCAAATCCTCAATGGGAGCTAGGCGCCTAAATATCTTTGAGGATCTGGGCCAGAGTCCCATAATTCTTTTTCAGAGTGACTTTTTCAGGTCAGAACTTCCCTTGTAGGGCAAGTGCCTTATTCTGCACTCCTATTGGTGTGCGGCCCCAATCCAACACCCACCAAAGTCAGTGAGAACCTTCACATTGGCTACAAAGAGAATCAGATCTCACCTTTAATTAGGAGTCACTTCAGTTAAGTCAATGATTTACACTGCTGCAAGTGAGAGGGGGAAAATGATGTGGAGTTTTTATGAATAATACAATATGTCCTGGAGCCAACGCTGCAGGGCAATAAGCTGCTATGGTTATATCACTCAATGGCAGGTGGTGCTCTCATCTATCCTCCTTTTTGAGGGTAAAGATCCAGGCAGGGACACAAACATCCTGGAGACGCATTCAGGCTTCTATGACCATGGAATGCTGTTCCGGGAAGAAGATCTATTGGGCAAAGATGGTGACCATTTGATCAAGAAGGGGAAGAGCATCTTCGTGCACCAACTCACCAGCCTAGTGAGGCAGCCCTTAAACAAGGTTCAAAGGGCGACAAAAGCCCAAAAGAAGGTATAAAAAATAGTGACCATAACAGAAGGTTAGAAGTGGGGGGGATTGGGGTGACATGGCAAATTACAGCAGGATCATAGAAGCAACAAGAGAGAAAATGGGGGGGAAATAGCTCAATATCCTAGATGTGTACAAACAAATGGAAGGAGTGACGGGAATAAACAGGAAGAACTGGGAGTATTAGTTAATAACTAACTAATAGTTAATAGTTAACAAGATAAATTGTGACTTAATTGACTTGGTGGGGTAAATCTCATGACAGGAATGTTAGTAGAAAAGGGTCTAGCACCTTCAGGAAAGACAGGCAGGGAAAAAAGTGTTGCATTATACATCAAGAATATTGTGACGTTGCATTCCATCATGTTTTATGGAAATATTCTTATGAGTGTAAGTATAATATCACTGTAATATGCTTTATGCAAAAGGTCTCTTGTAAGGTATGTGGCAGGGCTCTGACCTTGCTCTCGTGGGTCCTGCGCTTCTAGGCGGTTTATGCTAGCCTCAGTGGCTCACTGTGACCCTCCATGTAGCCCTTCTCTCTCTAGGGCCAGGGTTACAGTCTATTGAGCCCTTTTCATCATAGGCCTGCAAGGAGGTTGGTGAGAGAACTCCCACAGTTTCTGTTCAGCCTCCTGTCCTGACAGGAACCTGACTTCCCCTTCTAGGAGATGTTCCTGTAGTGGTGGGTTGGGGGGAACCCAGGCCCGCCCTCTACTCCGGGTTCCAGCCCAGGTACCCTAATGGTAGCAGTTGTTGGCAGCCAACCTTTCACTGCCAGAGTTGCTACATTTCCCTGGGCCACTTCCCCACAGCTCTCCTGCTTCTCCCTTCTTCACCCTTACCTTAGGGCTCCTTTAATGATGGGTTGAGGGTGTCTTCAGTAACCAGCCCTTCAGCCATACTTCCTCTCCTCTGGCTCCCTGACTCCCCTGCCTGACTGGAGTGAGCCCTTTTTATAGTATCAGCAGGGCCTTAATTAGAGTCAGGTGGTCACATT
The DNA here is from genome assembly GCF_016161935.1 of Mauremys reevesii. Taxonomy (NCBI): domain Eukaryota; kingdom Metazoa; phylum Chordata; order Testudines; family Geoemydidae; genus Mauremys; species Mauremys reevesii. Next base: position 62,254,372 of record NC_052631.1, read on the forward strand.
AACTGAATGGCCTCACCTGACTCTTTATAGGTTAATTAGAGTCAGGTGTTCTCATTAGCCTGGAGCAGCCCCTACTCTGGTCAGTCAGGGAACAGAAAACTGTTAATCCAGTGGCCAGTATATCTGCCTTCTGCTATTCTGCTGTACCCAACTGGCCTGGGTCTATCACAGGTATCATTACAAACCTTATAATCTACTTAGTGTGTTCATCCTATTTGTATGTATGTGTCATTCTTGTATCTAAAACTAGAAACATGAAGTATAACTCTGAGGTCCTATTGTAATTATGCCAAGCGTCGGCCATTAATGGTGGTTTACTGCTTTGTAAGGAGGTGTGGGCCATTATGTTATATGTTTTATGCATGCTTGTTTTGTAGAGAATTTTTAAGATAATTTCTATTTGGGAGTGAGGATGAATATCTGTTTACAACATACCGGGAAGTGAGTTCTATTTCTTTGCCCAACTCTAACCCCCACCTCTCTCCTAGTCCCCTTCTTTCCACCACCACCACCTCCCTTTCTCTGTCTTGGGAATGGCTGGAAAATTAAGTCAAGTGGCATTTAGGAAAAAACCTCCAGCTGGGTGAATCTGCTAAATGTTGCCATCCCACTTTATCTATGACAGTGTCCATGTGTTACAGTGACATAAGATACAGAATTGGGGATAAGAGCTATTTGGGGCATTTTAACTGGGATTAGCTCTGTGATTCCCTCCCCCTGCCCCCAATTTTATGAGGAAACTGTTGTTAAATAGCTGTGGTGTTTTCAGTCCAAAAATACCAATGGGAGCCTCTTGCCTTTAATGTCCAGTTCTGTGCATAGGTATTGCCAGATGGGTTCAGACCTGAGGTCCATGTATCCCATTAATCCTGTCCCCAACAGAGGCCCATCCAAGATGTTTCAGAGGAAGGTGCCAAAAATAGGGCCATCCTTAGGATTTATGGGCCTTACACTGGATTATTAAACTGGTGCCCCTATGTCCAACTTGCTCTCAGCAACACAAACATAAGCTTACAGTACTGGAAAACTTGTCACATGCACTTTATTAAAAACAGTTTAAGCAAATTAAGCACACTATAATACTGATGGACTATACTTGCACTAAAGAAGTAGCGCTATAGAAAAAATTCTGATTTATTGACAGAATTATGTACATAATACAATTTTTTAAGTTGTCTACATTTTATTGGAAATTACTATGAAGAAGTATTGAAACAACACCAAGCTTTGTATGCAGCAGATGCTGCAGCAGGCCAGGCTCTCAGCCCGGGGGTGCGGGGAGAGAGAGGGAAGAGGCAGCAAAGGATACCGAGCTGCCTGGCCCACCTCAGGGCAGCAGAGAGTCACAGTTCCCCACAGAGACCCCAGTACCCTTTCCTCACGCAGAATGCGCTGCGCTGGTGCATTCAGGTCTGCAAATATGACCCCTGCCTAAGGAGACTGCAGCACATGCTGTGTGTGCGGGAGCCGACCTGCTCTTACCTGTTGTCTTGGTGGTGCCCCAAATTTTTGGGTGCCCTATACAGCCGCGTATACCTAAGGACAGCCCTGGCAAGAAACCCCGCAGTAGGCAAATGGGGGATAATCCACCCACACCCCATTAAAGATTAATCCTAATCCCTAATAATTAGAAATTGACATAAATCCTGAAGCATGAAATTTCAGAAACTACCAAAATTTGTTAGCATTAACCATTAAAACTCTGGATATTCTTGTTAGCAGTATAGACGTCCAATCCCTCACTGAAGGATGCTAAATTCAGGGGCCCTCCATTAAATCGATAGCTAATATTTATCACTCGATGCTGCATTATCCTTGAGGAAATTCTGTTTGTTCACAAAGGTGGAATCCCAAGGTGAGCTGGTACAGTTTATGTATGGACGACATGGCCATTTGCATCTGACTGAAGTGGGGAAAGAAAGGTGGAGCGCCTCTCCGTGGTCTCTTGATGGCTCACCCTTTCTAACAGATACCAGTAACAGTCTGACTTCAGAGGCAGCTCTTTGTTCCTCATGGCAGGAGAATGGGGCCTTATGCCAGCCACCTTCTGCATTTCAGCCACATACCCAACATCTCTGTCAATGCAGTTAGCACCAGGGCTCATTATCACCACCATCCAGCCTGTAGCTTCTTCTTTCCTCCCTGCTGTTGTTGTGGCAGTGAGCATTTCACCTCACTTGGAGCTACCATCTCCAAGTAGGGTTGCCAGGTCTCCGGCTTTCAACTGGAACACCTGGTCAAAAAGGGACCCTGGCAGCTCCGGTCAACACTGCTGACAGGGCTATTAAAAGTCCGGTCGGTGGCACAGCATGGCTAAGGCAGGCTCCCTGCCAGCCCTGGCTCTGTGTGGCTCATGTAGGCGTACTCAGGGGGCTCAGCACGCTGCCCCTGCCCCAAGCCCAAAGCCCAAAGCTAGCAGGGCTCTATGTGGGCACAGGCCTGCCTGCATGGAATAACGTGCAGGATGGGGGCCTAAGCCACTCACAGGTGGAACAATAGTCCTTATGTGAGAAGGCTGATGTGCATTTGAACTTCTCCTTCAGAGAGAGGGGAAAACCACAACGTAGAGGGGAAAATTGGAACGAGGGATGGGAAAGGAAAGTAAATTTTAAACAAGAGGAAAGCAAGTTCTTATTCTATTAATGGAAAATTACACGCAAAAAGTGGTGATAAAATTGAGTCACTCTGTAAATTATAACCAAGAAAGTAAACCCCAGACCCAGCTGGGTTTTCCCATTCACTAGCAATACAATTCTGTTCCTGCCTGAGGAATTTGAGAGTCAATGGCCTGATGCTATATCAATGGTAGTCTTTCTGCCAACTCCAGTGGGCATGGGATCCAGCTCTTAAAGAACAGTTTTTCTGTTATTCTTCTCATGCACTTTTCCAAGGAGAACTTTTTTAACTGTTTGGCCAGATCCCCAGCTAGGATGAATGAATGTAACTCTCTTGATTTTCATGGAATTACACCATTTTACACTAGGTGAGGATCTGCCCCCCCCCTTTTAAAAAGAAATAGAAAGGTTAGGTGCAGTGTAATTACAAGGACATCATACCACTTCTGGGAATATTTAGAGAATGAGGGTGTTCAAACAAACGCTTTGGCAGATTTTAAGATAAAATCATATCATATAAACATGATCAAAATCCAAAACTTCCTGGTACGTGACTTAATTTGTCTATTACTACCCTCACACACAAGATATTTCCTTAACGTTGAACTCAACTTTGTACCTAATGACACACTGCGGATTGTGCGACTTACAGGAACCTGGTAGGGTCGTATCTGTTTGGAAGCACTTGTTATCAGATTGTATGTGTATGAGAGTTCCATGTGGGAAAAGAGTGTCTGGAGCCAAAAGTGACGTGTCTCTCTCTCAACCGACTGAAATTGTCCTCCTCAGTGTAATCTGGGGCACATCATTGCTCAGTGAAGCCATCTAACTCTATTTTGGGGAGTCTGCTAGTCAAAAGTGTTGCAAAGTATAACGATGTTATTTTAGGAGTTAAATGCAGTATGGAGGTGGTCTGAGAATCCCCTTTCAGTTTGATGTGGGAACTGTCAGTAGATAGTTTTCCTTCCAGAAATACCAAAATCTTTTCCTGGGGAAAATTTTTATTTTGACAAAAGCCCCATTTTCTGACAGTAAAATGTTTTGTTTGAAAATTTTCAACCAGACAATTTATTGCAGCTCAGCCTAAGTTAATTAGGAGACCATTTAAGATAAATTGAAATAAAGTCCTCTTAAACCGGAATAACTACCTGCACAAACGTTTGCATCGGTTTGACTAAACCAGTGCAACTTTCTTAGGCAGCCATGGCCCAAATCAGTTAGGAAGGGGTTAAGCTAAATCAGTATAAGCCAGGATATCACACTGAGAGCTAATGGAATGAATGAAAGCTATTTCCATTGGTACAACTACATTGATTTTACTTGTGCTCTAAGTCAAACCTGTGCAATTTGTGTATAGCCTGAGATTCCAAATGACAGGATGGATCAAATAACCTTCAAGCTGGTTGATATGTCTGTTGGTCTATCCCCGATTCACCCTTTGAGTCAGGGAGCAGAAGGTTAGTTATACCTTTCCCTTTGTTGTAGCATTTGCTAGACACTTTCCCAAGACTATGGGTTACAATTACAAGACTAATCCCCTAGCAGGGAATGTACATCTTTACAATGGCGAGTTAGATAAAACAGGAAGCTGTTAGCCTCATCTCTATTTGGAAGGGTTTGTTATCAAGCTGAACCATAGCTTGTCATTAAATGGGTATTTCCTTGCAGAAAATTTTGAGTTTTCATTAAAAAAAAAATCAAGATCTTGCTGAAAACTGAATTATTTCAATTCCAAAATGCCACGGTTGTGCCTTAGCGGAGTTGTAATTTGGGTGTCTCCTACTCCCATTTTTCTCAGCTGAGCTACTTACCCCATAGTGCACCATGGTGTCCCCCTTGCTGAGAGGAGGGAATGCATTATGGAAGTTGCCTGGTCCCAATACATCATGGGGAAAAAGTCCAGCCGGGGAGTCCAGTCCCTAGAGGAGAATGGGAACATGAGGCATCCAAACTTCAACTCTCATGAGGCACTTCAGTGGTATTTGAGAATCAAAATATTTTGGATTTTGGCCAATCATTAAAACTTTTCAGGCATTCTGTTTTTCAGGGAAAATCTAAATTTTCCAGAGAAAGCAGACACTTTTCACAAAAGGAAAAAAACTGTTTGGTCAAAAAAATCCAGTTTTCCTTCAAAAGACAGTATAGACAAAAAATATTTGACCAGCCCTAATCTGGACTTTTAAGACAGTTTGAGTTTGGGAGGTGGATCGCTGTGACTGCAGTTATCAGGACATGAGTTCTCGGTCTCTCTATTTTGGCCTGGGGAAAAAGCTGAAAGGAATGGAAGTATGCCCTGATTACAATCTGCCAAATATTCTTGTTCAACTCCATTTCTGATTGGGATTCAAAGCATTGCAAAGATATGTAGCAACCCACCACCTGATTTACCAATGCTATTTTTAGAGCTGGTCAAATTATTCACTGAGTAATTGTTATTGTGGACCTAGCCCAGTTTATGCTGAGACTGGTTTTCTGGAGATGTCTTCAGCGAGCCAAATTCAGACGTGTCACATAAGGTGATGTTAGTTACAATGAGCTAATTCCCCCTTATATTTCATTAAACTCCCTTAGGTCTGATTACATCCACTGTTCTGATGTGCAAGGGAGTCTCCATTGGTGTAGCTTATGTACTGAATAGCTGGTGAAGGTCTGAGTTAAAGTAGCCCCAACTACTTTAATTTAAGTAGTTTGTAAGTTACACCAATGTTGACTCGCATCTGCATGGGCAGTAGATCTGGCAGAAAGCAAATGGTTCTATATTAGTGCAATGGCACCCAACTTACTTCACCTTGTACTGCACCTTGTACATTACTTCTGAATTTGGCACATGGGCCCAGATCAATGAGAGTTAGGTACCTAAATATCTTTGTGGATCGTTTCTGACTATTCTCTGGGTCATTTTAGTGAACAATTGTCATATTACTATGTGTTCACAAACAGTTCATTGAACAAATAGCAATTTATTCATCATTTATGATTGGTCACCTAAATCACATGATCTCTATTGATCTTATTAAAGCTTTTTGAACAGGGAGAACAAGAAAGATCTTTGTTGGTGCAGAAAGCCCCTTGTCTGTATAAAGATACAGATATGGATAAGAACTTTAATTCCCCAAGTATTTGTGCCAACAGAAACCTATTTTCACTAATATAGCTGGTCAACATTTTTCACACAAAGTTATTTTACGGCTTTTTCCCCCATAAACAAAACTTTTCACAAAAATTGTCTACATCATAGAAATTTTCTGCTTTTCAGGACATTTCTGTATCTTTTTACCTGAAATTTTAATTGAAACTGTTAAAAAAATCATTTTTGCAATTGTTCTCAATGTTTTTCATTTTACAAAAACCTTATTTTTAAAGGTAACTAGGGGTTTGTGAAATTAAAAAAGTTACTGTAACAAGTTTGATTAAAACAAATAAAAATAAAAACGTCAATTAATTATTGTGGAAAATATTGTGAAAAGAAACAGAAAATGGGTCCATTTCAAATGCTGGGACGTGGAAGCATCTTTGAAATGTCAACATTTTATATTAAATCATTTTCCTGTTTTTCAGCTCCGTTTGCAAATACTGAGCAATAAGGGGACATGAGTGAAGTCAGACTGAACTGAATAGTCATTCAGAATTCCAATTAATATTCACAGACATCGTTTTGCAATATTTGACCTGATTTACATATGACCTTCACATATATGAAGGAGTGGAGGAATATAGATTCCACAAAAATGCAAGCAGGAAAATGTTCAAGGATTCTGTATAGTTATGCAGCAGGTCATCTCTGAATTATTTACAGAACAAAGGTGACAAGTATATGCTTTTCCAGGAATTTCAGGATTAAACTCTAATTGAATAGATTGATATTATGCAAATTACCTGCTTTAACTGGACTTCTATTAAGCTCGTAAATAAATTCTTTACAATAAATATTTGCTTTGCTACATTTCGGTTGGCTGACTATACACTATGCAGTAGATAGTTGTACATTATCATCTTTTTTTATAAGTATACTGGCACATATGTGCAGTAAGTGATGGCATAGAGGAACCATTGTCTAGTGTTTTTTGCACTAGCTGGGACTCAGGAGACTTGTCAATTGTCTGCTCTGCCATGGACTCCCTGTGAGACCTTTGGCAGTTACTTAATCAATCTGTGCCTCCGTTCCCATCTGTAACTGCAGATAATCACATCTCCCAACTCACAGGAGTATTTTGAGGATAAGTACATTAAAGACTGTGAAGCGCTCAGCTACCATGGCAATGGGGGACTGATAAAGTACTTTAGGTAAATACTGCAATGGCATTATCAAGGCCAAAGCCCAAAAATTACCAATAGCTAGATCCTACAAATCATAAGGTGCACTAGTCTTGCTTAATTCCTTTGTGAAGCTAGTTTCTGGAGGAATTCTCCTGCCCTTTGGTAACTATGTCTTCTAATGGGGTCTGGCCAAGCAGGTTGATCTGATTACAGGTGGGGTCATTGCTGACCATGGGTTGACCCTCGAAGCCCTGTTTTCATCTCTTTCCAGGCAGGGAAGACCCTTACCTCAGTAGTTCAAACCTTAGTGACCTCTGGGCTTGAGGACTGTAACATTTGTTATTTGGAGGGCTAGCTGTGAAACCCATCAGACCACAACTGTCCCAGAATATGGCAGTCTGGCTTGTCAATGCGCCTGTGCTTGAGAATCAGTGACATCCACATCAAACTGAAGCAATATCTGTGAGCTAGTGTGTAAGTACATGCCAAGGTTTGCTGTAGGAACATAAGTCCACATTAGAGTTGGGTGAATTGTGGTTTTAAGTTGAGCTGGGATATTAACATGAGCAATAAGCCCCAGCATGTGACCAAAAGAATGAGATCATGAGAAAGAAGAGTTGTTGTGTTGAAGTTGTAGAGGCCCTTCAAATAAGATAATGGTATATTAAGGTTTGGGTTGAACTAATCAAAATAAAACATGGTTAATTGGGTTGCAGGTGCAGTAAATAATTAGCTACATAAGAACCTGCTTCGTCTGGCTTTAGCTAAGGTCCAATACTTGGCAATGACATCAGCTGTTTATAAATGGTGTAAAAAAGTGACCTCTTGAGGGGTTCACTGTTAATACCTGCCTGGCCAATATGGGGCTAAGAACTCCTGGGTTTAGCCCGTTCGTAAGTACCTTGATCAAATGCTTATAAATGTTTTGTTAGTCTTCGATTTAGTAAATCGCTTGTTATTTAGGCATGTTTAGAGCATATAATATAAATACCAAATCACCTTTGAATTTAATAGAAGAATGTATGGTTAAATTAGTGTCATGGTAATACCTTGCATAAGTCATAATAATGCCAACATTTGCATATAGTATTTAACTGCCCTAAAATAATATGCTGCCAGTCTCCCTGAGGCTGTCTTATGTCTTGTTATAGAAAATGAAGGCTTTAGGGCTGAGGCTACTGACAGTCCTGAGACCAGGGCCGCCCAGAGGGGGGGGCAAAGGGGGCAATTTGCCCCGGGCCCCGGGTTCCGCAGGGGCCCCCCAAGAGAAGAGCGGAGGCTCCCGCCTCCGCCCCTCTCCTGGAGCCTCAGCGCATCAAGCGCCGAGTCTCCGGCCGAGCCCCTGAGCCCCGCCCCGATCCGAGCCGCGTGGTGAGGGGGCGGGGCTAGGAGCTCCAACGGGGCCTGAGCCCCGCCCCGCTCAGAGTCACGTGGGGAGGGGGCAGGGCAGCTGCCTCCGCTCGGCGTGGAGCCCACCGCCCCGCCCCCTCCCCCCGCGGCTCTGAGCGGGACGGAGCTCAGGCCCCGCCGGAGACGCGCTCGGGTAAGGGGCTGGGGCTGGGGCTGGGGCCGGGCCGGGCTGGGGCTGGGGCCGGCCGGGCGGGGCCGGGGACCGCCGCCGAAGCGCGGGCGGGGCCTTCTGTTCCGGGACCGCCGAAGACCGGGCTGTGCTTCGGCGGGTCCCGCTGCGGTGGCCGGGCAGGGGTTCCTGCCGCGGGTCTGGGCACTTTGGCGGCGGGTCCCAGAACAGAAGGGGCCCCCCGCCGCCGAAGACCCCGGGCCCCCGGAATCCTCTGGGCGGCCCTGCCTGAGACAGAACCATGAATGGCTTTTTTTCCCCCACCAAGGGCCCACTCCTCTAGCGCTCTCCTTTGGGTACCTGCCAATTGATGGTCCATCCCAGGTATCCTTCAATAAGAGAATGAAACATTCTCATTTCCATGTTTATTCTGAGCTGTGTTGAGAATATTGGTATTACCTGATGTTCTGCTTTTTGTTGTTCTGTTTAGTTTATTGTTCCCACATGGTGCTCAGACATCCTCGTACCAGGATGTTACTGCATCAGCATTAAAGATTCAACCTATTTTGGTGGTGAAAGACACCTGGGAAGTGTGAGCATTGAGCAGCTGTTGGTGGGGATGGCACATTGAATTGTAGGGTGATTAGCAGGTGAGAAAGGGGACTGGGGCACTTCTTAGGGTACAGATTTCAAATAAGTTGGACAGCTGGCCTGGAAGGACATGGTCCTTAGCGGGGCTGTAGGTGGAAGAGTGTTGAGACTCATGGGGGAGGGGGATTATGGGAGAATTATGAACCTAACTGGTTGGAAAAACCTTTCCCACAGAGTAGTTATCAGTGGTTCACAGTCAATCTGGAAGGGCATATCAAGTGGAGTCCCACAGAGATCAGTTCTGTTCAATGTCTTCATTGATTATTTAGATAATGGCATAAAGTTTGTGGATGATACCAAGCTGGGAGGGGTTGCAAGTGCTTTCATAGAATCATAGAATTCAAGATCAGAAGGGACCATTATGATCATCTAGTCTGACCTCCTGCAAGATGCAGGCCACATAAGCCGATCCACCCACTCATGAACTAATTCTCTCCCTTGACTCTGCTGTTGAATGCTCCAAATCGTGCTTTAAAGACTTCAAGTAGCAGATAATCCACCAGCAAGCGACCCCTGCCCCATGCTTCGGAGGAAGGCGAAGAACCTCCAGGGCCACTGCCAATCTACCCTGGAGGAAAATTCCTTCCCAACCCCAAATATGGCGATCAGCTGAACCCCGAGCATGCGGGCAAGACTCTCCAGCCAGACCCTCTGGAAAAGGCTAACAATATCCCAACATTGACCCTTTGTACTAATTACCAGTGTGGCACGTTATTGACCTATTGACTAAACCCATTATCCTATCATACCATCCCCTCCATAAACTTATCCAGCTTAATCTTAAAGTCATGGAGGTCCTTCGCCCCCACTGTTTCCCTCGGTAGGCTGTTCCAGAATTGCACTCCTCTGATGGTTAGAAACCTTCGTCTAATTTCAAGCCTAAATTTCCTTACTGACAATTTATATCCGTTTGTCCTCATGTCCACATTAGCACTGAGCTGAAATAATTCCTCTCCTTCCCTGGTATTTATCCCTCTGATATATTTAAAGAGTGCAATCATATCTCCTCTTATCCTTCTTTTGGTTAAGGAAAACAAATCGAGCTCCTCAAGCATATTCCAGTGATATTATACTTACACTCATAAGTATATTTCCATAAAACATGATGGACTGCAACGTCACAATATTCTTGATGTATAATGCAACACTTTTTTCCCTGCCTGTCTTTCCTGAAGGTGCTATACCCTTTTCTACTAACATTCCTGTCATGAGATTTACCCCACCAAGTCAATTAAGTCACAATTTATCTTGTTAACTATTAACTATTAGTTAGTTATTAACTAATACTCCCAGTTCTTCCTGTTCATTCCCCTCACTCCTTCCATTTGTTTATAGACATCTAGGATATTGAGCTATTTCCCCCCCATTTTCTCTCTTGTTGCTTCTATGATCCTGCTGTAATTTGCCATGTCACCCCAATCCCCCCCACTTCTAACCTTCTGTTATGGTCACTATTTTTTATACCTTCTTTTGGGCTTTTGTCGCCCTTTGAACCTTGTTTAAGGGCTGCCTCACTAGGCTGGTGAGTTGGTGCACGAAGATGCTCTTCCCCTTCTTGATCAAGCGGTCACCATCTTTGCCCAGTAGATCTTCTTCCTGGAACAGCATTCCATGGTCAAAGAAGCCTGAATGCGTCTCCAGGATGTTTGTGTCCCTGCCTGGATCTTTACCCTCAAAAAGGAGGATAGATGAGAGCACCACCTGCCATTGAGTGATATAACCATAGCAGCTTATTGCCCTGCAGCGTTGGCTCCAGGACATATTGTATTATTCATAAAAACTCCACATCATTTTCCCCCTCTCACTTGCAGCAGTGTAAATCATTGACTTAACTGAAGTGACTCCTAATTAAAGGTGAGATCTGATTCTCTTTGTAGCCAATGTGAAGGTTCTCACTGACTTTGGTGGGTGTTGGATTGGGGCCGCACACCAACAGGAGTGCAGAATAAGGCACTTGCCCTACAAGGGAAGTTCTGACCTGAAAAAGTCACTCTGAAAAAGAATTATGGGACTCTGGCCCAGATCCTCAAAGATATTTAGGCGCCTAGCTCCCATTGAGGATTTGGGCCTCTGTGTTCATTGTGATTTCATGGCTCTGGATAAAGGTTTGCCTTGTTGAAACAAAGATGATTTTGGCCCAGATCTTCAAAGATATTTAGGCTGCCTAACTCCCAGGGATGCATGTGAAATGGCACAAAGAAACTGTAGCTGAACACAGTGAGAATGTATGTATTTATAGGATTATAAATTATAATGAAATGGTAAAACAGAATATTAAGTCCTAAACAATGTGGGTCCCGTATTTCTCAGCAGCATTAATTGCTTCTTTGAGTCCTTAGTATCTCTCTGCATTGTCACTGTGCTATAATCCTCATATTTCATTGCCTCAGGGCTCTGTCTCCAGTAAATACTGCATCATGGAAAAAGTGCTTGTCCACGGGCCCTGAGAGCACCTTGGCGATTTACAAACAAGTGGCAGAAAATCTTCCTGTTAGAGCACTATTGCTCCATCATCCCTGTCAGTATGCAAGATCAGAGGTTCTCTAACTGGGCTCTGGGGACCACTGGTGCCTCACAGAGCACTTGCTGGTGGGCTGGGGAGAATGGGTTGGTCCCAGGTTGCTGGTTCTACTTTTTGTTTCCAGCCGCTAAATCACATTACACAGCAGCTAAAAATACATGAAAACCTTTCATCACATTTCTTAGCCGTGTAAACAATTGTTGTAGTTGCCATTGGGATGTCATACAGCTGTGAATGGGAGGGGAGATGGCCCACACGCTAGCCAAAGAGGTGCTAGCAGTCCATGAGACACTCTTAATTAAGAACTTGTCCCTACAATACAAAAGTTGGGGAAATCCCTAGTTTCAGTAATCTGATGCACATGGGATGACCATGCAGAGTCCCAGTGAAATCAGTGGGAGATGGGGTCCACTTGTATGGGTCAAACTGAAAGAGCTGAAGCTCCGATTATACACTGACATACAAGTGTCACTGTGAGAGTTCCCTTCCTGCAATGGTTGACATAAATGATGATGACGATAATTTCATACTCCATAAATTAGCACATTTGCAAAGACTGCAAATATCCCAACTAGAACTGAGTGCTTTTTTTCCTGAAAATAGTAAATTCACCCAAAATTGCATTTCCCATGGCACCGAAATTATTAGCAAATTTGGGTCCAATTCTGCAAATAGTTATGACCTTCCCCCCAAAAATAGATAACCCCCCAAAAAAGTCAAAATGGTTCATTTTGACACAAAACATTTCAGCTTTGCATTTCAAAATGACATTTTTGTTTAGGAATTAAGCTATATTATTAAAGCCCAAACCAAACTAAAGAAAAGAGAGTGTGAAAAACACCCAGAAATGAAAAGAAAACAAACAAACAAAAACCCCTGAAAAAATTCAGTTTCTGTTGAAAATGAAACTTTTCCCCCCAGATTTTTCAGTATAACCCTCCGATAGTGGTACTGGAACTAGGAGTGCTACCTGGCTTGAAGTAGTAATAACAACCAAAACCATGGTTTCCATCACCAGCGCCCCCACTATAAAAGTTTTTCCCAAGCCCAAAAATCTATTATTCATTCATCTCTAGTCCCAGTCAAACTGACAGCGGAATGTCTGATGTTAGTAGTGTGGAAGCCAGTAAATAATTAACCAGGTTTTGAAGAGATCTTAATGAATGTTAGTTAGCATGAGTTAGGTTAACTGTGACCCTGGTGACGTGAGGAAGCAAGATAATGTAAGACAGAGTGAATTGTGTGAAAGTTATTACGACCTTGCAATATGCAGTCTTGCAGTCTTGTTTTTCTAGTGAGATAGCAGAAAAGCTTATGTATAAACAAAATGTATTTGTTGCTTTTTACTGTCTGTATTATTGCTAGAAATTGTCTGAAACAACGGTATAAAGGCTTGATGTAATTGTTTACCAGTTGAGAGACCTGTCCAGGACCCTGTGTCCTATGGCACTCTCTCCCTCCATTGTAATTACTGGAGAAATAATAAAGTATTTAATTTTGCTGCACCCAAACAAAAAGCGAGAACAAGTTTTTCTTCGACAATTTGGGGGCTCGTCCGGGATGGCAACGCCCACGGACCCACAGACAACTACTACGGATCATTCCCCTTCGAACCCCATGGCGCCACATGAGAGGTATGAGACCTTTTGAAATCTCTATTGGGGTATCGGAGGAGGACTTTCCGTGAGGACGTCTGTCTCTGCTGGGCTCACGCCATCTGAACTTATTGACTGTGCAGCAGGATCAGATGCAAAGTGGTATTGGGGAGAGGCCCCAATAAGGTTAGTTTATAGCAGTACTGGGAACTGCTGAGTTGGCCAAGGAAATGCATAAGGTAATGCATAGGTAATGCATTAGAATGCACCGGTGCTGAGGGGTTTTTACCGCCTCGAGAGGGGTTGTCATACCGCCTCATGGTATTGGTCCGGACCAGGTAAAGATGCATCATGGTTAAAAAAAAAAAAAAAAGAGATAAAAAGGGTTAAAAAGAAAAAGGAAGAAAAAGAGGCCTTGGTGTGTGTGTGTGTACACCAGTGTGAGTGGCTGTTACCGGGCTAGCCCGGTAACTAGTGGATCTTTAGGAGATCCGACCCACGGTGGGCTGACTCAGCCTGGCATAGTCCGGCGAGGAAGCTGCCTGGGTCTAGGAGTGTGTGAACCCATCTTCCCTCCCCTTTCCTTGTGAGTCTCTCCTGTGTGAGTGGAAAATGGGTAAGGGACTGTCTAAATATTCCACCTTACCCCCTAAGGGTGCCCCAGCATATTACATGTACGTACATTATGGTCCTAAAACCTGCAGGTATTTAAATGATTGGAATCTGTATACGCGTGAAAATTCATTTAAACAATGCCCATTAGAAGGTACCTTCAATCTAGATAAGATCATATATCTCAGTGGAGCTTTAATCACAAAGAAAAACCTCTGTCACAGTGTGAGCAATTTGTCTAGGAACGGGTTAATTTGAAATTTGGCTTAGCCCAGAGATAAAGGAGAAGTTGTTTTGTCTTCAAGGTCATGAATTAGTGCGGACTATGCTAAGTGCAAAGAAAACTGCTTTCAGCCCCAGCTGCTTGTGGAAAATAGAGGCACTACAAGTTACAGAATTGGAATTATATTTGCAAAGCTTAACTTCCCAGTGAGACATGTGTGAGTATTAAAGTGGTTTAAGGCTTGGGGCATTCATATTTTTCCTGAGTGATGTGGGAGTGTTCCCAATACTCTCCATTGTTGTTTTATTATTTTTAATGAAGCTTTAAAATTTGGATATATGGTGTGATTTCTCTATCTACCCCCCCCCAGTCCTGCAATGTCAGTTTGATCACCTGACATAAGGGATAATTGGTAACAGAAATTTGTCACAGTTTGGTGAGCAATAGAGAATTGGGAAGCCCTGTAGAATTTACACCATCTATCTGTTTTACCCTTGTTATTTTATGTTTGCTTTGTTTGGTATTGTTTGGTATTATATGATAAGGATTGTATGGTTAAAGGTGAGCCCTAATAGACTAAGGAGACACTATTTGGTTTTGGTGCACTATTTAGCTTTGGCTCTGTTTTGTTTAACCGGTTACTCATGTTTTTCTGCTCTGTTCATTTGGGCGTTAGGTGTGTGAGCGGAACTGAACTTCTCGTTCATAATTCCTCAGGGTGGAAGCCATGTGTGCGATGAAGCTCTGAGGTTGTCCTGAGATTTTTACATTCCCCTCCCCCCGTAGCGGACAATATAATAGAAGTGGAAAAATCTGGCTTAGACTGTAATTTTTTCTGCTCTCTGTGTAATTTTCTTTTTTGTTTAAGTGTCAGCAGACAAATGGGTGGGTCTCTGGGTAGACCCCCAAAGGGGTTTGGATTATGTGTTAAGTAAATGGCCTTTACCCAATGGCCATGTATTTTTGCCCAGGTGGCAAGCCTTACTAGGGAGGACTCGAGTAGTTTGGGAGTAAAATTGTTTTAGGGACAAGACCAGAAGGGTGAGGGCTAGTTGTGAAGCCCACCCTCCTAGCTAAACTGGTAGTGCCTAGGATAGGGACGATTCAGCGAGAAAAAAAAGGATCGGGCCCAGGCAGGCGGGCAACAGACAGAGAGATTTGGAAAACAGGTTGGAAACTTTTGAGGGTGTAGTGGAAAGAAGGAGTAAGTGAATATAAGCATGAGGATTTCAAATACTCAGAAGGATATTTGGAATGGTGATTTGCATTGGTAAAGTGGCTGTTGGAAGGAAAAAACAATTGATTTTTAAGGGAAAATGAAAAATTGACTCTGTGTTTGCTGGGGGGAACAGCACTTGAACTTTGTGAAAAAGCTAAAGAGAAGAGTTTTTTGGTGTCTTTGACATGTTTGTGAATGAATTCAGGCAAAGAAATTATTAGATTGCACTCATTTGGCTATGAACAATTTTGTTAAATCAGTTGAAGAATGTATACAGTGCTATGTAATGAAATTTTATTAGGCCCTACAGGCACTATACGTGGGGATGTTTTCTTTCAGTGTTTAAAAGCAGGAGTTAACAGTAAAAAAAAAAGCAAGCCGGAGAGCATCTGTGTTAATGCAAATTAACTAACTGATAAGGTAGAGGCCGCTGAACCAGGGCTGTCTAAGAAGCACATACGAGAAAATATGGGGTAATTCCTCTGTTTTGCCTAGAATCAACAAGAGTATTTGTATATTTTAAATATTTAACTGCCCGGAAGGGGTGGACCTCTGTTTTTGTCTTTCAGATAATCAAAGAAAACTAATGCCAGCTGCACAGCATTCAACGTACCTTGATTTACTGGCACAGTAAAAAAATTATGTTGTGTGTTCTATGTTCTGTCTTGTTGTGTTTTTTTTCGTGGCCAGAATTGTTGTGTTTAATATTTTCATGAGATGGTCTGATTTGATATCAAGCGGAAATGTTGGATTGAGATGCTGATACTTGTTTTGTTCAATTTAGAATACAAAGTGTTTAATTACATCAGAAAATGTGATATACTAAAGTCTAATACATTTTCTTCAGTAAGAGAAAGAAACTACATTGGCCAAATCTTTTAATTGAGAATTGTTGTTAAAATCATACTGACAGTCTTTGGAAGCAAGGACATGAAAAGTTAACCCACTCCCCATATTGTACGAGGGATCCTTCTGGCTACCTCAGACTTTTAGCCAGAGGGCTGGGGATGGTGGATAGCTATTGGACTAGAAGTTATATTAAGTGAACTTCTCAAAGTGGGTGTGCTTGTCCTGGCTTGTTCTTCCAAAGTTCTGTAATAAGGTTATTTTAGTGAAAGGGTATATGTGGCATACATTGAATGATAATACTTCTGTACTGTATAACAGTACTGTTTATGTGTTCATGGTATGAAAAAGGTGTATAATTGAAGAGTAAAAGTTTCCTTTGTAGGTTAAATGGAAAAAACAACCAGAGAATGGCTAACATGCGCTGGCCCCAGTCAAGGACACCGCTTGGCTGCCTACCAAGGGAAGGGGGGGGAATGGTTGCTGCAATTACACGAGATTGGTGTGCAGCGGCCAGCCCACTCTCCTCCTTGGGGACCTTTTGTAGATATTCAGATTGATTTTATTTCAATGTCTACATGTTGTGGTTATGGATATGTATTAGTTTTAGTTGATGTATTTACCACTTGGGTTGAAGCTTTTCCCTGCAGGACAGTAGATGTCTTTGCTTACAGATTTTGTACCACGTTTTGGCATCCCTGTGACTATCAACAGTGGTCGTGGAACTCACTTTACTGGACAGATTGTAAAGGAGTTATGTGCAACTCACTGCCCTCACCACCCAGAATCTGCTGGGACAGTGGAACGCCAGAATGGGATTTTAAAGAATAAAGTGGCCAGATGCCCTTCCTTTGGCACTGATGTGTATGAGAACCATTCCCAATCGAACGACTGGACTTAGCCCTCATGAAATTTGACAGGACACCCAATGCTGACTACCAACTGCACCCCCACTAACCCCAGCTCAGATGGACATTCATTTGTTGGATAACATAATGCTTAAATATTGTCAGGCACTAATGAAATGTGTTAAGTCTTTTTATGCACAGGTGATGGAAGCACTACCACAGGATCCTGTGCAACCTTGCCACTCGTTGGAACCAGGAGCCTGGGTCTACATAAAGATCCATCAGCGAAAGACTGCCTTGGCTCCATGCTGGAAAGGCCCTTTCCAAGTCCTGCTGACTACCAACACCGTTGTGCAGTGCCACAGACTGACTGCTTGGACCCAGGATTTTCACTGCACAAAGACCCCTCCACATCAGGAGAATTTTCCTATTGATGATTAGCCTATTCTTTCTTCTAGTTCTACTGTGCTTCTGGACAGCAGGGAAAAAGCTCCCTTGTCCACTGACAGACCAACTGTGCCTTTAGACTTTTCTTGAAAAAGCACAGCTATTACAGGGTGATATGTGCTGGAAACCTCTCCCCTGTAGGATGCTAAACCTCGATTGTTTTGGGAAAGAAGAAGACACACTCACTCCACTGACATTGCCAAAGTCCAGGAATTCCTGACTGAAAAGGACATTGAGAACTGACCCTGGTGAAGAAACAAAGAATTGTACACTGGCAGGAAGAAATTTATGGGACCCATGCTTGGGAATGTGGTATTGATTGGATTTTGGGGTTTGATCTACAGGCTGCGCCCTGTGTTCTGGATAAATCCTTCAGTATGTATTGCCCTCCCTAATTGGATTTTACCTGACATTGCCCTTATCCAGTTTTCTACATACCCAGATTGCTCACAAGGGGCTACCATTAGATTAGCATAACAAAAAGGCCTGGGTTATTTCCTCTGGACAACAAGGGAATTGACCAGATCCCTGTGGGCTGGGGCCAATAGTGTAGTAGCCATTTGGACTACTCTTCCAGGCCAAGAACATGATAAGAAATTGGGGCAACTAGAAAAGGCCACTAGTCTTATTTTTGAAGCTCAGCTATCTTCAGTACAGGCTGGAGTTGGTGAGTTACATGTCATTTCCACCCTTAGTTCTATGACCCAGAAGTTACTGACAGAGATGGTATTGAATATCACTGAGGCTGGGAAGGCATTGCAGTGGGATCTGGACTAGACTTGGCCCACTGCCCTTCCAGACACGTCAGGAGTACCATCTGATCTGTGGTCATGAAGACATACTTGGACACTTTCTGGATGGAAGTGTGGACATTCACAGTGCTCCTTCCAAGCATATGGACCGGTTAGGGTGGGTGTGGGCTCCCACATACCGAATCCTGCTGGGTCCATGGGGAGGATGCCTGTGGGACTGTAATTGTTTACCGAGACATCTGGGGAAATTAGACCACCTGGTATCTCCAACTGATTTCTAGACAGTACCCCTAGAATGACACCTGACATTTTGGATAAGAATAGAGAGTCAATAGACATTTTGGCCGTTAGAACCACCACAGCTCAGTGTATCTATAAACTGAAGCTAGGGGAAGTTGTCACTGTTTATGACGATATTTGTTGAGAGGGTGGAAGTCAAGGAACTACCCTGACGGGACACCCATTTTTTTCAACCTAATGATAGCTGTGTGTGCGTTAATGCCACCACTTTACAAGATATACATATTGATCTTACCACTGCTGCAGGCAATTATATCATTTACTGGCCTGCAGATAGAATGCAGATAGAATATTGCAAGTAGCTCTTAGATTTTAGATATATTTTGATTGGACTAGAATAGTGCCTGATCAGTTTCAAAATTTGCTTTCATTGTTACCAAAGGTTCAAAGAATCTCTGAATTGCAAGGGCAAATTCACATGCTTTAGAATATATATCAAGCTGGAAGGAATGCCTTTCATACAGCTTATAGAGTGTTTACTTTATGTACTAGGTATGATGTTTTGTGCTTTGTGTTCACGATTGTACAACAGCCCCATTATATTATTCCTATAGGATTGTCATTATTTGTGGTGTTGTTAGTTAATTTAGGATTATATTATTGTTGTTGTTGTAAATAACGTAAGAATAGCAATACCTTTCATGTTCATGCTAATTATGCATTGTCATTACGTCCCCTGATGGTTGACATGTTTGCTGTAGAATCTGAAGTCCATGGTTTCATGCGAATTGAGATTTGAAATTGTTTGTTGTACTAGAAGTACAAAAGGGGGGAGTGTGGAAGCCAGTAAATAATTAACAAGGTTTTGAAGAGATCTTAATGAATGTTAGTTAGCATGAGTTAGGTTAACTGTGACCCTGGTGACGTGAGGAAGCAAGATAATGTAAGACAGAGTGAATTGTGTGAAAGTTATTACGACCTTGCAATATGCAGTCTTGCAGTCTTGTTTTTCTAGTGAGATAGCAGAAAAGCTTATGTATAAACAAAATGTATTTGTTGCTTTTTACTGTCTGTATTATTGCTAGAAATTGTCTGAAACAACGGTATAAAGGCTTGATGTAATTATTTACCAGTTGAGAGACCTGTCCAGGACCCTGTGTCCTGTGGCACTCTCTCCCTCCATTGTAATTACTGGAGAAATAATAAAGTATTTAATTTTGCTGCACCCAAACAAAAAGCGAGAACAAGTTTTTCTTCGACAGTAGTGAGTGACCGCATGAAGTATTCAGCAGGACAGCCTGGCTCATCTGAGATTGTCCGAGTGAAGCCAGAAAAGGGACACAGAAAGAGACAGGTGTATAAGACACAGACATAACTGAGGGGAAACCAATCTCACTTGCAACATATTTGCCCTTCACAGAACCTCTCCTCAATGCACAATCTGACACCAAGTGTTTATGAGCAGAGGAAAAGAATAGCTTCTGGTTTGATCTTACTCTCTTTAGGCTAAATCCTGTCCTGACTTACAGCTTGTGCAAGATCACTTAAGCTAAAATGGCATGACATGGGATGCATGTCACGTCAGTATCTTTCAGTACAGAGATGCATGAGGATGTGGATGGTGGCTATTAGTTGTAGTATTTTTGTGGCATGCACATAAGAAGATGGCACCAAGAGCTTCATTTTTTAACTGCTTTTCTCAGAGTAGAGGTGAATATTGGCCAGGAATTCACAATACATGAAACAGATCCCAATCAAAGAGATATGATGCATTCAAAGTGCATTTGACACGATTGTCTCCAAGTACCTACATGTGGAAGAGATTTCGGTTAGTCTAGGTCAGGACACAAAGGCATAAGAATATCCTAAAAGGTTGGAAGCTGAAACTAGGCAAAATGAGACTAGAAATAAGGCTCAGATTTTCATTAGTGAGAGTAATTAACCATTGGAGCAACTTATCAAGGGATGTGGTGGAGTCTCTATCACTTGAAGTCTTTAACTCAAGTCTGGATGCCTTTCTAAGGGTACGTCCATACTTACGGCCGGGTCGACGGGAGCGCGTTCGACTTCTCGGAGTTCGAACTATCGTGTCTAATCTAGACGCGATAGTTCGAACTCCGAACGCGCTCCCGTCGACTCCGGAACTCCACCACCGCGAACGGCGGTGGCGGAGTCGACGGGGGAGCCGCGGACTTCGATCCCGCGGCATCTGGACAGGTAAGTAGTTCGAACTAAGGTAGTTCGACTTCAGCTACGCTATTCGCGTAGCTGAAGTCGCGTACCTTAGTTCGACCCCCCACCCTAGTGTAGACCAGGCCTTAAAGATATGCTCTAGCTCAAACAGAAGTAATAGATTTGATACAGGAATTAGTGGGTGAATTTCTATGGCCTGTATTATGCTGGTATGGCCGACTTCAGGCACCAGCGTAGCAAGCAGGTGCTTGGGGTGGCCAATTCAAAGGGGTGACAGTCCCTCCAGTATTGGGGCAGCACGTCCGGGTCTTTGGCGGAAATTTGGCAGCGGGTCCCTCATTCCCTCTATTCCTTTTTGAGCTGCCGCTGAATTGCTGCCAAAGAGGAAGAGAGGGAGGGCCTGCCGCTGAACTGCCACAGAAGAAGCAGCGCGATTGAGCTGCCGCCAAAGTGCTGCCGCTCGTCTTTTTTTTTTTTTTTTCCCCGCTTGGGGTGGCAGAAAAGCTGGAGCCGGCCCTGTATGCTGGAAGTCAGACTAGATCAGGGGTTCTCAAACTGCGGGTCGGGAACCCTCAGAAGGTCACGAGGTTATTACATGGGGGTCGTGAACTGTCAGTCTCCACCCCAAACCCCACTTTGCCTCCAGCATTTATAATGGTGTTAAATATATTTAAAAAGTGTTCAATTGATAACCGGGGGTGGGGGGGTGTCACACTCAGAGGCTTGCTATGGGAAAGGGGTCACCAGTGCAAAAGTTTGAGAACCACTGGTCTAGATGTTCCCTTCTGGCCTTAAAATCTATATATCTCTGAAATGATGCCACACAGCTGCAAATGGATGCAATGGGTCCAGTTGTCAGTTGCCCTGCATCTTGTGCAGCTATTTACATGAGTGCAAAGTGCCGTCAGAGTGACAACATTTTACAGCCACTTTGCACTGGTGCAAATGGCCACACAAGGTGCAAGGTAAGCATCTCGCTCAGTCTAAACTGTCCGGAGACAATATTTTCAAATGGGCATTTTATTCAAAGCCACATTAAATCAGGTGGCCAAAAGTGGATCATGTTGGTTATTTACTTTGATAATGAAATTGTGCAATTCTATCAGCCCTACTACTCTGTGGTCATCTGCAGGGAAGTCACAAGGACATTCCCATAATTACTCTGGGCCATTAGCCACTCCTTGTCCTGATTTACTTTCAGTGATGAGCTGTATAATTATGGAAATTCAGTAGCTGTCTTTAGGAAATCTTATATAATTGATCCAAGTCACTGAGGTATTGTTCCTCTTCTTGCTTTAGCAGCTTGAATTGCATATGTGATTTTCCGGGGAAAAATATCCCCTCGATAACCCTATATTTAGCAGGCAAAAGCAGAATTACCAGGGTAATGGGGTGGCTATGGCCAGTTATGGTGCGGTTCTATGGATCACACAGGTATAGAAGAGTTTAAACAGAGAAGCAGAGACTCACAGGGTGGTTTAGCAATGGCAGGAATACCAAGAAGCATTGGAGGTGGCCAAGCTGGCATCATGCACAGGGCCCACTTCAGGCCAAGTTTTGAAACCTGCCTGGTAGTCAGGGGTCCATCGGTACTTTGGCCAAATTTAAGTGTCTCTGCAGAATTTATTGATATGCCCCATTGGCAACAAAACAATATTTTGTCTGAATTTTTCTGACCAGCTCTGTCAAGGTACTCAGTGGAGACGCAGGACATCCAGGGTCTGAATTTCTGTTGCCCTACACGTTATGTGGTTATTTATACCAGTCCAAAGTGGTTGTAAAATCCTACCACATCTGAATGGTCGTGATTTGCACTACTTTGCACTGGGGTAAATCATGCCAGAGAATGGAGAAGCAGGCATCTGAGTTCTATTCCTGGTTCTGCCACAGACATCTTGTGTGACCTTGGGCAAATCACCATCTACCTCCGCGTTTCAATTTCCCTCCTATGAAATACAGATAATAGTACTTCTGTACCACACGAGAAAGTTGTGAGGTTAAATTCATTAAGGCTTGTAAGTCCAATAGAATAGTCTATGACTATTTAATGGGAAGAAGAAACGTGAATGCAGTGCTGCTGCTTTCATAAAGGAGGTTTTGCTGGTAAAGCACAGCACTGGGAGTCAGGATATCTTGCTTTCTTTCCATGACAGTGGCAACCTGAGCATGTCACTCCCTTCTCTGTGCCTCAGTTTCCCCCTCTGTGTAATGGGGATAATTCTTACATAGCAGGGGGGAGGGATAGCTCAGTGGTTTGTGCATTAGCCTGCTAAACTCAGGATTGTGAGTTCAACCCTTGAGGGGGCCATTTAGGGAGCTTGGGTAAAAATCTGTCTGGGGATTGGTCCTGCTTTGAGCAGGGGGTTGGACTCGATGACCTTCTGAGGTCCCTTCCAACCCTGATATTCTATGTTAAGAGAAATAAATGAATGGTTGTAAAACTTGTTGAGATACCTGAATAAAAGGGACCATAGAAGTGCAAAGGATTATGGTTAGGGCTGCCAACTTTCTAATCACACAAAACCCTAGCCCCTTCCCTTCCCTGAGGCCAAGCCCCGGCTCGCTACATTCTCCCTTTCTCAGTGGCTCGCTCTCACTCACTTTCACTGGGCTGGGGCAGGGAGCTGGGGTGTGGGAGGGGGTGAGGGCTCTGGCTGGGGGTGCAGGTTCTGGGGAGGGGCTTGGAGTGCAAGAGGGGGCTCTGGGTATGGGGGGCTCAGGGCTGGGACAGGGGGTTGTGGCACAGGCTTACCTCATGTGGCTCCCAGTCAGCAGCACAGCAGGGTAAGGCAGGCTCCCTGCCTGTCCTGTCTCTGTGCTGCGCCCCTGAAGCAACCAGCAGGTCCAGCTCCTAGGTGCGGGTGCTTCACGTGCTGCTCTCACCCACAGGCACCGCCCCCACAGCTCCCATTGGCTGCAGTTCCCAGATTGCATCAATTTAACAAAAATGGATTTTGTAAAACAGATGAAACCTTTCTCATGTAGACACGTCCTCAGGTTTTTCTACCTATTGATCTATACCTTGTAAATTGTTTTAATTTAGCTACTCTTTGTCTAACTGATTCCCTCCCTTACTGATTAATTATCTAGTTAATTGCCCAATTAATTCACTGCCTAATGACTCGTTAGTTAGCTCTCCTTCCTCCACACCCCTTCCTTGGCATTGGCCCTATGCTCCTGCAAAGACCAATTCCAGTCCCTCTGCCTTTCCAGCCCATTGCTTCCCAGGGCCGCCCCAGGAGGGGGAGGGGCAGGGGCGGGGGGCAAGTGGGGCAATTTGCCCCAGGCTCCAGGCCCCACAGGGGCCCCCACGAGAAAACAGTATTCTATAGTATTGCAACCTTTTTTTTATGGAAGGGGCTCCCGAAATTGCTTTACCCCAGGCCCCCTGAATCCTCTGGGCAGCCCTGTTGCTTCCCTCCTTGGTTGCTCTCACTTTGGAGGGGATCTAAACCCTCCAACTTCAGGGCACAAGCCAGTGTCTAACTAATGGTTTGTCAGGAAGAAAGCATCACAATGGAAGGGGTTCCTGCACCCTCCGCTGAAGCAGCTGGTACTGGTCACTGGCAGAGACAGGCTAGTGGACTACATGTACTGCTGTGCAAATAACTGACTTTTCAATTCGCCAGCACTTCCAAATAATTGAGGGTGAGGGGGGAGATTATTTGGGCTTTATCCAAAACAAGGTATTTTCAAAAATTTTGGCCACCTAAAAGTTGAAAAAATATTCATTTTGGGTCTAACAAAAAGCTTCACTTAGTTTTTGAGCTTTTAAAAATCTTTTATATTTGATGTCAAAACAAAATAATTTGATTTTTTTTCAGATTCTTTTAGGGTTTTTTGGACCAAAACAATTTGGTCAAATGGACACCTGTAGCGGGGTGGTTCCTGAACAGGGTAAAACAGCCCTGGGAAAGGGCTGTGGCAGGGGAAAGGCTGGGCTGATTGGAAAGCAGGCACAGTGGTGGCTGGCTTCATGAGGGCCCAGCTGGCCCTTATAAGAAGATTGTGAGCCAGAGGCCCAGGAGGAGCCTCCCTCCAGGCTGGGAGAGAGCAGGGCCTGGCTGCCTTCAGAAAGGGTACTGGCAGGGCCGGCTCCAGACCCCAGCACACCAAGCGCGTGCTTGGGGCGGCCTTTTGCCGGCAGGGCGGCAGGTGGGTCCGGCGGACCTTCCGCAGTCATGCCTGCGGGAGGTCCAACGGAGCCGCGGGACGACCGGACCTCCCGCAGGCATGACTGCGGCGGGTGCGCTGGTCCCACGGCTCACGCCCTGCTTGGGGTGGCGGAATTCGTAGAGCCGCTCCTGGGTACTGGGAGTGAAGCAGGGCTGGGGAGAGCCAGGGGAGCTCCAGGCTGGCAACTTCCCAGGCTGCAGGGCCTGGTCCAAGGCCCACAGAGGTACTGGGAGGCAGAGGAAGGCAGCAGGTCCAAACTCCCTTGCCTATGATGAGTGGCTTTTACACTGCAGTCTGCCCCAGGGAGCAGGGGCTAGGTGGTGACTGGCAGTAGCTCATGACTGAGGCAAGGTGGGGATAGAGGGTTGGGGGGTTCCCCTGGGTGGGGAGACCCAGAGACTGTGGGAGTATTGCCAGGGGGCAGCACCCCAAAGACATGGAGCACTGGGTCCTGGGAGGGGTATGGGGCCAGAGGCAGCAGGACACTGGCCTGCAGAGGGCGCTCTGGAGGCTGGAAAAGAGCTAATTTGCTGAGATGACCAGCAGGAGGTGCTGCAGGGGTGAGTCCTGCACCGTCACAATTTGCTAAATGTTCCAATCTACCCGTTTCCTTTTTTTTTTTGTGCCCAAAAAATTCCCTCCACTCTAACCAGACAATTGTGCAGGTCTGATCCAATCTGGCAATTCCTGTGTTCCTATGTTCTACTGTGATGGGCTGGGTGACTTTGGGCAAATCACTTCATGCCTTTGTGCAGCCATTGTCTCATCTGTAAAACAGGGTGAAGGACGCCTCCCCCACTGCGAAGCACTTTTATATCCACAGGTGAAAAAGTGCTGCCATCTACAAGCGACAAGTATGATTGTGATGGTGCTGTTGAAGAATGGCATTATTGTGACAGCCGTGGGGTGCCAACTTAGTGACGGGCTATACTCCCCTCCCACTGGAATGCAATCACAAATAGAACTACTCTGCAGACCTATGTTGTTGTTCGGTCACTGTGCTTGCTTTTCCTTCCCGGTGCAAACTCTAATAAGAAAGGCATCCTCTGAACTACCTCCCATCATGTCCTGACATGGGCTGTGCAACAACCCTACTCCCATCCACACACCCTGCAGTCTACACATCTGAATGTTTCAACACAACAGGAGGCAGCCTGCACAAAATGGGTCCCATCTCTAGCTAGGATCAGCATTTTCTAAGGTTCCCCCAGAGTGGTTCTGGAGACTTGGCTGTGTTGTTCCCTAATAATACCAGCCTGTAGGACTACTCTCTGGGTGCAGACCGCTTGCCCTTGGGTTGTAAATATAATTCAGCAACTCCTGAGAATATCTTCAAGTGGAGGAGTTACTATCCAGGTGCTGATATTGACTATACAAGGTGACTTCCTGGTAACTTGTTTTGCCATTCCCATTAAACGCACTAGGATTTCTTTTGTATACTCACCCAGTTATATTACAGATCCATCTGTAATCCACTTGTTCTATTCACAGTGGGGGAAATCCTGTCCCTACTGAAATCAGTAGGAGTTTTACCACTGACTTCAACAGAACCACCATCTCATCCAATGAGCCTCATTTGAAAAAATATTCATAGCAATCTCTTAGGGCTGGAACATTGTCCTATGGAAATCAATGAGAGTTTGGCCATTGATTTAAATGGAGCTAAGATTTATATGTTTTGTGACACTCTACATACACTTTGGGGGCTATAATTTTTTTTTTTTTTTTAGGAAGAGTGTAGTGGGGTAGTCACCCTGCTCCTGCCTGGAGGGGTTAAAACAGCCCAGGGAGAGGGCTGCTCAGGGAAGAGAAAAACCTAGGCGGATTGGGGAAGCGGCCTCAGCTGGGACCACGCCCCAATCAGGTCACAGGTGGCCCTTATAAGAGGGCTGGGGCCAGAAGCCAGGGCAGGACTCCAGGGCCACCCAGAGGATTCAGGGGGCCTGGGGTAAAGCAATTTTGGGGGCCCCTTCCATAAAAAAAATTGCAATGCTATACAATACTATATTCTCATGGGGGCCCCTGCGGGGCCAAGCACAAATTGCCCCACTTGCTCCCCCCACCACAGGCGGCCCTGGGAAAAATAAACCTTCTGCATCTCGGCACAATCCCAGTTTTTAGAAAACTTCTTTACAAGGTTCACTGGTTCTCAGCATCAGCTAGTGCTAAAAGGCACTAAAGCTCATTAAAAGGGTTGGACAAATATTTTCCGTCAAAACCTTTTCTGGATCGAAAACTAGGGGTTTCTAAAAAGCAGAAAAAAATCACGGACAATGTCTGCTTTCCTTCAAAATGTGTTGTGGTTTTTTTTTAATTGAAAAGCTGAAATTAGTCTGCCAAAACCTGAATATGGTTTGGGGTTTCAGAAGTGTGTGGCCAAATATTTGCTGCTTGCTGTGTTTGATTGTTTAAAGAAACAATAAAAAAAATTCTGCTTAAAAATATCCAAAACTTTTGAACCACCTCAGCTTGTGACCAAACGCCTGAGCCCATCCAGTCAGAGATTTTTCCAATCTGGCTTCCTTGACTCGTATCCGTCTCCATAACTTTGGATTCATTTAGGTTAGAACATAAGAATAGCCATACTGGGTCAGACCAAAGGTCCATCCAGCCCAGTATCCTGTCTACCGACAATGGCCAATGCCAAGTGCCCCAGAGGGAGTAAACCTAACAGGTAATGATCAAGTGATCTTTCTTCTGCCATCCATCTCCACCCTCTGACAAACAGAGGCTAGGGACACCATTCCTTACCCATCCTGGGTAATAGCCATTAATGGACTTAACCTCCATGCATTTATCTGTTTCCTAGAGACTGGCTCCATGGGGTCCCTCACAAACTGGAGACGGTTACTGTGGGTTTGTCTTTAGCATAGCTCAGGGATCCCCAACGCAGTGCCTGCGGGAGCCTTGGCGCCCGCAGGGGCATCTAAATGCACCCGCGTCCTGGCCGGCGGTAGAGCATCCACCGAAATGCAGCCGAATTTCGGTGGCATTTCGGTGGCGACGTCTCTCGATGACGCCTCTTGCTGCTGACAAGCGGCGTCATCAAAAGGCGTCGCTGCCAAAATGCTGCAGAAATTCGGCGGCATTTCGGCAGATGCTCCACCGCCGCCACGGGCCTTCGTCTGGCGGGCACCAGACGAAAAGGTTGGGGACCACTGGTATAGCTTATGTACATACGCCACGAACTGAGCATTTGAGCTTGTTCCAGAATCTGGGATGAGCCTATGTTGTGAAAACTGAAATGCTCAAAATAGCACATGCATGTGAATGGACACAAGGTGCTAAAATTAAATTAACCCAGGGGTTCTCAAACTGGGGGTTGAGCCCCCTCCAGGGGTCACGAGGTTATTACTGGGGGTCGCGAGCTGTCAGCCTCTACCTCAAACCCCGCTTTGCCTCCAGCATTTATAATAGTGTTAAATATATAAAAAAGTGTTTTTAATGTATAAGGGTGTGTGTGTCGCACTCAGAGGTTTGCTATGTGAAAGGGGTCACCAGTACAAAAGTTTGAGAACCACTGAATTAACCCCTCTGAAGCCTCAGGGAATGCAGGGGAGGGGGATCTCCCTTGGTAGGGTTGGGAAGGATAGTGCTCTTCTCATGTGATCCCTCCCCCAGTGGCTAATTTTAAATGAAGCTACCCTCCCTTGACATGAATCTCCCTATGGCACTGAAATTAAATATAGACTATAATTTGGCATTTGAGAAGTGAAAGGGATGGTAGCCCTAATGGAAAAGCTAACAGCTTGGCTCTTCTGCAAGCCTCAAACTGCTGAATGAGTTGGGGAGGGAGCCTCAGGCATTCTCGTGGGGGCCCCTGCGGAGCCTGGGGCCTGGGGAAAATTGCCCCACTTGCCCCCCTCCTCTGAGCAGCCCTGCAGGACTCTCCCTCTAGCTCTTGAGGGACAAGGGCCTGTCTGCCTGTGAGCTGAGCAGGGTACCTAGACTGGAGCAAGGCTGGGGGAAGGCCAGAGGAGCTGGGGAGCTCCAGCCTGGAAATGCCCCAGGCTGCTGGCCAAGAACAGGTACTGGGGATACAGAGGGGTAGCCTGGGGTGGGCAGAGGCAGCAGGTCCAAACCCCTCTTGCCAGTAATGAGTGGCACTTACACTGTAGTCTTGCCTAGTGAACGGGGGCTAGATCGAGACTGGCAGTAGCCATAGTCTGAGGCGAGGTGGGGCTAGAGGGTGGGAGTTCCCCGGGGAGGGGAGACCCAGATCTGTGGGGGTACTGCCAGGGGGCAGCACCGCAGCCTGAAAAGGGCAGCGGGGTCCAGGAGGGACTCAGGCCCAGCTGCAAGTGGGACATCAGCCTGCAGAGGGTGCTCTGGAAGCTGGAAGAGCTAAATCCCTGGACGACCAGCAGGAGGCACCACAGGGGTGAGTCCTGCCCCATGACATCGTGGTGGAGAATGGAAGCACATGCGATCCGCCCCGATACAAGGGGCAGGGCAAGGACTGTGGGACTGTTGCCCAGATTCAAGCGTTAAGAAATGGAAGGTGGAGATGGAGATGGACTATTACTGGAGAGCCTGTGTGGCCCAGCTCGCCGAGCAGCAAGCGGAGCTGCTTCAGTTGCTGCGGGGGAGGGCACATGGACCTCAATGGGGGCTAGGCACCAAGGGCTGGAGGCCAGGGCCAGGACCCAAAAACAGTTTTGCCTGTGGGCGACTGGGACACTATAAAAGGGGGTGTCCCTACCAGGATGGAGCACAGAGGCCCCAGCTGGAAAAAGCAGGAACTGGGAGAGTGCCACCTGGGAAGTTAACAGCGGGGCCCCAAACATGTTGGGCCTGTGGGGAACCAGGGCACATTCAGAGGGACAAGCTTGGTTTGAGTGATCATGAGCTAATTCAGTTTAAACTAGATGGAAGGATAAACAAAAATAGATCTGGGACAAGGGTTTTAGATTTCAAAAGGGCTAACTTTAAAGAATTAAGGAAATTAGTTAGGGAAGTGGATTGGACTAAAGAACTAGTGGATCTAAAGGAGGAGGAGGCCTGGAATTACTTCAAGTCAAAGTTGCAGAAACTATCAGAAGTCTGCGTCCCAACAAAGGGGAAAAAATTCATAGGCAGGAATTGTAGACCAAGCTGGATGAGCCAGTATCTCAGAGAGGTGATTAAGAAAAAGCAGAAAGCCTACAAGGAATGGAAGATGGGAGTGATCAGCAAGGAAAGCTACCTTATTGAGGTCAGAACATGTAGGGATAAAGTTAGAAAGGCCAAAAGCCATGTAGATTTGGAGCTTGCAAAGGGAATTAAAACCAATAGTAAAAGGTTCTATAGCCATATAAATAAGAAGAAAACAAAGAAAGAAGAAGTGGGACCGCTAAACACTGAGGATGGAGTGGAGGTTAAGGATAATCTAGCCATGGTCCAATATCTAAACAAATACTTTGCCTCAGTCTTTAATGAGGCTAATGAGGAGCTTAGGGATAATGGTAGGATGACAAATGGGAATGAGGATATGGAGGTAGATATTACCACATCCGAGGCAGAAGCCAAACTCGAACAGTTTAATGGGACTAAATCGGGGGGGTTCAGATAATCTTCATCCAAGAATATTAAAGGAACTGGCACATGAAATTGCAAGCCCATTAGCAAGAATTTTTAATGAATCTGTAAACTCAGGGGTTGTACCGTATGACTGGAGAATTGCTAACATAGTTCCTATCTTTAAGAAAGGAAAAAAGGTGATCCGGGCAACTACAGGCCTGTTAGTTTGACATCTGTAGTATGCAAGGTCTTGGAAAAAAATTTTGAAGGAAAAAGTAGTCAAGGACATTGAGGTCAATGGTAACTAAGACAAAATACAACATGGTTTTACAAAAGGTAGATCGTGCCAAACCAACCTGATCTCCTTCTTTGAGAAGGTAACAAATTTTTTAGACAAAGGAAATGCAGTGGATCTAATTTACCTCGATTTCAGTAAGGCATTTGATACGGTTCCACATGGGGAATTATTAGCTAAATTGGAAAAGATGGGGATCAATATGAAAATTGAAAGGTGGATAAGGAACTGGTTAAAGGGGAGACTACAATGGCTCTTACTAAAAGGTGAATTGTCAGACTGGAGGGAGGTTACTAGTGGAGTTCCTGAGAGATTGGTTTTGGGACCAATCTTCTTGTATAATCTTTTTATTACTGACCTTGGCACAAAAAGTGGGAATGTGCTAATAAAGTTTGCAGATGACACAAAGTTGGGAGGTATTGCCAATACAGAGAAGGACTGGGATATCATACAGGAAGATCTGGATGATCTTGTAAACTGGAGTAATAGTCATAGGATGAAATTTAATAATGAAAAGTGCAAGGTCATGCATTTAGAGATTATTAACAAGAGCTATTGTTATAAGCTGGGGAGGCATCAGTTGTTGGAAGTAACAGAGGAGGAGAAGGACCTCGGAGTATTGGTTGATCACAGGATGACTATGAGCCGCCAATGTAATATGGCCGTTAAAAAAGCTAATGTGGTGTTGGGATGCATCAGGCAAGGTATTTCCAGTAGAGATAAGGAGGTATTAGTACCGTTATACAAGGAACTGGTGAGACCTCATCTGGAATACTGTGTGCAGTTCTGGTCTCCCATGTTTAAGACAGATGAATTCAAACTGGAACAGGTTCAGAGAAGGGCTACTAGGATGATCCGAGGAATGAAAAACCTATCTTATGAAAGGAGGCTCAAAGAGCTTGGCTTGTTTAGCCTAACGAAAAGAAGGCTGAGGGGGGATGTGATTGCTCTCTATAAATATATCAGAGGAATAAATACCAGGGAGGGAGAGGAATTATTTAAGCTCTGTACCAATGTGGACACAAGAACAAATGGATATAAACTGGCTATCAGGAAGTTTAGACTTGAAACTAGACGAAGGTTTCTAGCCATCAGAGGAGTGAAGTTCTGGAACAGTGTGACAGGGGGAGTAGTGGAGGCAAAAGACATATCTGGCTTTAAGACTAAGCTTGATAAGTTGGGGGGGGGGATGGTATGATGGGATAGCCTAATTTTGGCAATTAATTCGTCTTTGACTATTAACAGTAAATATGCCCAATGGCTTGTTATGGGATGTTAGATGGGGTGGGATCTGAGTTACTACAGAGAATTCTTTCCTGGGTTTCTAGCTGGTGAGTCTTGCCCACATGCTCAGGGTTAACTGATCACCATATTTGGGTTCGGGAAGGAATTTTCCTCCAAGGCAGATTGGGTTTTTCACCTTCCTCTGCATCGTGGGGCATGGGTCACTTGCTGGAAGGTTCTCTGCACCTTGAAGTTTTTAAACCATGATTTGAGGACTTCAATGGCTCAGACACAGGTTTGATACAGGAGTGGGCGGGTGAGATTCTGTGGCCTGCATTGTGCAGGGGGTCAGACTAGATGATCATAATGATCCCTTCTGACCTTAAAGTCTATGATTCTGTGATTTGCAGGGCCCAGATTAGGCCCTACCCCAGAGAAGGGGGAACCGGTTGAGTGCCCCCTGTGAAGGCAACAGGGGGCCTCCAAACTGGTTGGGCCTTGGGGGAGCCGGAAGACAGTGGGAAGGCCATAGCAAGGGGAAAGCACAGTGGAGCAGGGAGGGGAAGTTCCCCTGAAACTGTGACAATAAGCAATTACTAACAGCTCAATAGAAACCACTTGGCGGTATCTGACGTAGCCCGGTGTTTGCTTGTATGTCAGAAGGAAAGAACTATAAGCCAGCTCTGATTAATCTCTTAGCAAAAGCTGCTAAGTGTATCTGTGTCTGGTCAAGCTTCCATCCAAGTATTAATCAGGCCTGGCCCTGCATAGTTCATGAACTAGCCCAGCAGAGGTGCTGTCACTGAAGTCTTGGGTGAGACTGAGCATATCTGCTATTGTTAAAAGGAAATGCTTTTCTCAGAATGCACAGTTGGCCTGTGGAACTCACTGCCACAAGAGACCATTGAGGCCAAGGACTATCAGGACTTAAAGAAAAAATAGGCATTTATATGGCTAACAAGAAAACCCAAAGTTATTATAATAAGCATTTAAATACCTAAAGGTTTGGAAGGAATATAAGCTTTTCTCATCTAGAGGCTGAGAATCTTCCTGGCCATTGAGTAAATGCTTGCTGACATCTTGTCAGTGGAGTAGAGTTGGGTTGTGGGGAACAAGGGGTTGGAATGTCAGAATCGCCAGCACCAGCTACTTCAAGAGAAGGGTCAAGAAACACCTGTGGCAGGCAGGTATGGAATAATCTACCCATAGGAGAAACTTCTTCCTAACCCCACAAGGGGGCGCCTTCTGCCCTGCCACAAGGGGGTGCCTAGTGGTGAGCAAACTCATTTATAGTCTCCCTCCTCTTTCTCCTCCTCTTTGCCCCATTTGATCCCAGGATCAGTGCCAGGTAGAATTGATTGAGCAGGCAGGGACAGGCTTCCAGTGCAGGATCTGTCCTTGCCAGGGCTTTTCTTTGTTTCTTACTTTTTCTCTTTCTAACTAAGAGCTGCTGGTGTCATTGCTTTGCATTCCCTGCCCTGGTCATGGGAAGGTGAGCTGTGCCCTAGTATCAGCTGGCACCTTATTTCCCTAACTGAGATTTTCATGTCTAATTCATAGCTACTCTCAAACACGTAGCCTGCAGCATTTATAGGAAGATGTGTCTCTTCCTGGCATACAAATCTGCCTATGAAACATTCCGTCTATTGTGTACCTTGTGTGACCCACTTGAACCTAGCCCTACAGGATTTGCTCAGCCCAGCTCCTGATCACATTGGATGTGTTAGATACTGAGATATTTCCTATCAGGTAGTGCAGTTCCCATAAGATTGGATGGTTCATTTTACTTCCCTAAGTTGAATAACAGAAATAAACTGTAGACTTTTCCTGATCTTTCATTGCACGAACAAGCAGCAGGAGTGAAGGGTCACTGGTTCCAGCTCTCAGTGACCCCAGAAGGTTTCAAAGCCTGTGATGGATTCCATTAGTGCAATGATGCATTGCTCCACCACCCCTAGAGAAGCCAGATCCCACACTCACTGTAACAGAAGGACTTTTGTGCTTGGGAGGAACTTTTTCCACCATGCCTTAGAATGATGCCAGGGTGGGTAGAACTGAAGAGGCCGGGATGAACAAGGGACTGTCCAAAATTGTGACAGTCAGTGGAACTTGTGAATGAGATGGTCAATAAAATTCAAGTTGGGAAATTTTTCAGTAAGAAAAAGGCATGGGTGTTTAATGACAATTTCACAAAAAATGGTTCCTGCTTTTCCAGTAGGTCTACTTCATAGTCACTTATGTATATTTGAAAACCTCACCCTAATCTTGGGACAATCAATATTTTACAAAGGCATCATTTTTGCCATTTCTTTCCCAACACTCAGCTGTTATGTTGTAAATAGAATTTCCCCCCTCTCCTATCCACCTGCTTCTCTGATTTGATTCATTTGGGGGTAAAGTTCACATCTGATCTGAAGGCTTAAGTGGAGTATATCTGCACTCAGGCTGGAAGTGTGGCTCCCAGCCTGGGTTGATAGACACACACTAGTTCCACTGAGCCAGTGCACTAAAATAGCTGTGTGGCTGTTGCAGTACGGGAGGTGACACAGGCTAGCTGATGGAGAACCAACCAGTCTGACGCCCTGGGTCCATATGTGGGTGGCAAGCCTGGACCAACACCCATGCTGTAGCGTTCACACTGCTATTTTTAGCCCCTAGCTCGAGTGGAGCTAGAACAAGTCTGTCTACCTGGGCCGGGATGCATGCTCGCAACTGCAATGTGGACATACCCTGGTGTCTTCCTGGCCTTCTGCACTAGGGCAAATTTGATTCATGATAAGCACAGAACCATAGATAGAAGGGCCAGAAATGTTTTTATCTTGAATCATTCAGGATATTCCATAGAGTTGTATTTGCATGTGTCTATTTGATTGTGTATAGCACCCATTGCCATGACAGCGGCACACCTCACATTCAGGACTAAAATAAAGCAAACACATGTTAGTCACCCAACTGGATGAGTCAGGAAAATTAAACATAGTGCCCTTGTCTTAGTGATGGTTGGTTCATTTAATAAAATTAAATTTAATAAAAAGTTATGGCATTTAAAATTGTGACCATAGCTCAAACTGCAACTGCCACCCAGAGCACGTGTCTTATACGCGCCTAGTGACAGCCAAGCTACTGCATTAGCCTCTTGCATATCTTCCCCAGTCCCAGTATTCATGAGCATACTGTGTTCTTCTCTAGTGCCTTTCATCCGATTATCTTAAAAGCACTGTACAAATACTAATTAACAAAGCTTCTGTGAGGTAAGTAAATATTGCTGCCCTCATTTCATCCAGAAAGTTTTTGGAGAGTGTTGGGAGACAACTTCTTGTTGCAAGTGCTGGAGGAACTAACTAGGAGCCAGGCTCCTCTTGACCTGCTGCTCACAAACAGGGAAGAATTGGTAGGGGAAGTAGAAGTGGGTGGCAATCTGGGCAGCAATGACCATGAGATGGTTGAGTTTAGGATCCTGACAAAAGGAAGAAAGGAGAGCAGCAGAATATGGACCCTGAACTTCAGAAAAGCAGACTTTCACTCCCTCAGGGAACTGATGATCAGGATGGCTAACATAAGGGAGAAAGGAGTCCAGGAGAGCCGGCTGTATTTTAAAGAAGCCTTATTGAAGAAGCAGGAACAAACCATCCTGATGTGCAGAAAGAATAGCAAATATGGCACGCGACCAGCTTGGCTTCACGGAGAAATCTTCGGTGATCTTAAACACAAAAAGAAAGCTTACAAGAAGTGGAAACTTGGACAGATGACTAGGGAGGAGTATAAAAATATTGCTAGAGCATGCAGGGGTGTAATCAGGAAGGCCAAAGCACAACTGGAGTTGCAGCTAGCAAGGGATATGAAGGGTAACAAGGAGGGTTTCTAACGGTATGTTAGCAACAAGAAGAAAGTCAGGGAAAGTGCGGGACCCTTACTGAATGGGGGAGGCAACCTAGTGACAGATGATGTGGAAAAAGATGAAGTATTCAGTGCTTTTTTTGCCTCTGTCTTCAAAGACAAGATCAGCTCCCAGACTGCTGCACTGGGCAGCACAGGATGGGGAGGAGCTGAGCAGCCCTCAGTGGTGAAAGAACAGGTTAAGGACTATTTAGAAAAGCTGGATATGCACAAGTCCATGGGGCCGGATGCAATGCATCCGAGGGTGTTGAGGGAATTGGTTGATGTGATTGTAGAGCCATTGGCCATTATCTCTGAAAACTCGTGGCGATTGGGGGAGGTCCTGCACGATTAGAAAAAGGCAAATATAGTGCCCATATTTAAAAAAAGGAAGAAGGAGAACCCAGGAAACTACAGACCAGTCAGCCTCACCTCAGTCCCTGGAAAAATCATGTAGCATGTCCTTAAGGAATCCATTTTGAAGCACTTGGAGGAGAGGAAGATGATCAGGAACAGTCAACATGGATTCGCCAAGGGCAACCTGATTGCCTTCTATGATGAGATAACTGGCTCTGTGGATATGGGGAAAGTGGTGGACGTGATATATCTTGACTTTAGCAAAGCTTTTGATACGGTCCCCCACAGTATTCTTGCCGGCAAGTTAAAAAAGTATGGATTGGATGAAGGGACTATAAGATGGATAGAAAGCTGGATAGATCGTCATGCTCAACGGGTAGTGATCAATGGCTCGATGTCTACTTGGCAGCCGGTATCAAGCGGAGTGCTCCAGAGGTTGTTCCTGGTGCTGGTTTTGTTCAACATCTTCATTAATGATCTGGATGATGGGATGGATTGCACCCTCAGCAAGTTCGTGGATGACACTAAGCTGGCGGGAGAGGAAGATATGCTGGAGGGTAGGGATAGTGTCCAGAGTGACCTAGACAAATTGGAAAATTGGGCCAAAAGAAATTTGATGAGGTTCAACAAGGAGAACAAGTTATCCTGCACTTAGGACAGAAGAATCCCATGCAGTGTTACATGCTGGGGACTGACTGGCTATGTGGCAGTTCTGCAGAAAAGGACTCAGGGATTACAGTGGACGAGAAGCTGGATATGAGTCAGCAGTGTGCCTTTGCTGCCAAGAAGGCTAATGGTATATTGAGCTGCATTAGTAGGAGCATTGCCAGCAGATCGAGGGAAGTGATTATTCCCCTCTGTTTGGCACTTGTGAGGCCACATCTGGAGTATTGCATCCAGTTTTGGGCCCTCCACTACAGAAAGGATGTGGACAAATTGGAGAGAGGGCAACCAAAATGATTAGGGGCTAGGGCACATGACTTATGAGGAGAGACTGAGGGAACTGGGGTTATTTAGTCTGCAGAAGAGTAGAGTGAGGGGTGATTTGATAGCAGCCTTCAGCTACCTGAAGCAGGGTTCCAAAGTGGATGGAGCTAGGCTGTTCTCAGTGGTGGCAGATGACAGAACAAGGAGCAATGGTTTCAAGTTACAGTGTGGGAGGTCTAGGTTGGATATTAGAAAAAAACTATTTCACTAGGAGGGCAGTGAAGCACTGGAATGGGTTACCTAGGGAGGTGATGAATCTCTATCCTTAGAGGTTTTTAAGGCCAGCTTGACAAAGCCCTGGCTGGGATGATTTAGTTGGGGATTGGTCCTGCTTTGAGCAGGGGGTTGGACTAGTTGACCTCCTGAGGTCTCTTCCAACCCTAATCTTCTGAGATGATTAATAATAAAAGT
This sequence comes from Mauremys reevesii, assembly GCF_016161935.1. Taxonomy (NCBI): domain Eukaryota; kingdom Metazoa; phylum Chordata; order Testudines; family Geoemydidae; genus Mauremys; species Mauremys reevesii. Next base: position 62,291,735 of record NC_052631.1, read on the forward strand.
TTTATTAAATAAATACATTAAAAGTGCAAAACCAAAGGCTGGTTGCATGTTAACTGTATCCCCTTTGGGTTCAGTGATCCCATTAGAGACAGGGTCATGCTATATTGAGCATGGTAGAATTCCTGAGGTTCTGAAGGAAGCAAACCACTTGTATTATGTGATCATAGAATATCACGATTGGGAGAGACCTCAGGAAGTCATCTAGTCCAGCCTCCTGCTCAAAACAGGACCAATCCCTAACTAAATCCCCAAATGGCCCCCTCAAGGATTGAACTCACAATCCTAGGTTTAACAGACTAATGCTCAAACCACTGCATTATCCCTCCCCCCAATAGCACAGTGAGCATTGCAAACAGGCTTTGGGAATGGATGCATAACTGATTGGAATTTCCCCAGGATAGAAACACAACCACCAACATGATAGGCAGAGAAGGGAAATGTTATCAGTGTAACCCTTCTGCCCCTCTGAGCTGGCAGTAACAAGGGCCAGGTTCAGTATCCAGGGGTTCTGTTTCAATAACACAATGCAAAACCAGCTCAAGCCCCCACCCAGTGACCTGGGACAATTACATACCACCCCGGGCACCTCTAGGAGGCAATACTTCCCCACTCGCAAGCACAGAGTCCGAGTGTAGCAAAATCCTTTTAATAAAGGAGGGAAACAATGCGGCATCACGTTGGAGAGACACCACAAACAGGACTATACACCAACCATAAGCAAAAAAACCCACCTCCAAGTACATTTGGCAATGTCCTTTCCCCTTTAAGGTCTTAAGTCCAATCACCCCAAAGTCCAACAACCCAAAAGTCTCTGTCTCTGGTCAGTGCCACCCCAGAGTTCAAAAGTTTATCTGCAGAGTTTTCCCACCCCAGCCTGGGTGGAAATGGGGGGGCACACACAGGGTGTTAAGGGGCACCTTACGTGGGCCGGGGCCAACTGCTCCACCTCTCCATGGAGTTCTGCTGCAGCCTTCACCACAACTGGCTCCACTCCTCCAGCTGTGCCGCTCCTCCCACCGACCCGTGAACCGCTTCAGCCGTCCCCACAAACCGCTCCCCTCCGTGTTCTGTGGGCTGCTCCAACGTGCTGCAAACTGCTCCACTCTACCAGCCGCTTAGCAATAGATTTTCAGGCTCCCCCACTAGTTAACACAGCACTCAGTGATCTCAGCTCAGTAAGCTTAGCTCTTTTAGTGGTTTCAGCTCTTAGTGATTTCAGCTTGTAGTAGGGGAGCCCCGGTGCACCATTGGCCCAACATGGATTCAGGTCAGCAGCTTCTAGATGGACTCCTAAAGGATTCAAAATTAGCTCTGCTCTTTAACATTGGAGAGAGAAGGATGTGCAATTAGTGCCCCAGGCCCTCAAAAGGGGGGCCCATGATGCCGCCGCCGCCGCCGCCGCTGTGATTAAATGCTTTCCTAAACTGGGTCCTCTGAAAGGAACTCATTGTGTAAAGACATACTACTCTGTTTAATTATTAGTCATAGTTAAATCTCTTTGTCTGTCTAATCTATTTATCTAATTTATTTATGCATTTTTAACCAAAAATGTTATGACTGCATCTGCTAAAGGCAAAATGCTGCAGCTTTGAATTACAGTTTTTTCATACTGTAAGCGTGATAAATGATAATTCCTTTACCATTCCCTGCAAGGCAATATGATTTTTATAGTAGACACTGCTTATATAACTGACTGCTAGTGAGTATATTACTTGGGCCATGCTGAGCATGAACAACTTGTGGATGTGAGTCTTTTCCACCTTCTACCTTAGAGCCTGCCCCTTTAGCTTAAGCTGCAACATTGTATTCTTTTAGCTCTGTAGGCCACCAGTTCAATCCCTACTATCAGCCAAGATGGTGGCCATCACAGATACATTCCATAGATGATACTACAGTGCCCTAATGCAACACAATTACAGCTGGCCAGGAAATGATCTTTTTCCTGTGGAAAAGTTTCAGCTAAATTATTTTCTCAAATAATGTTAGGTTTTCATTGAACATACAAAAATTTCCATTGAAAAAGGACTTTTTATGTGTGAAAAATTCTGCAGTTGGAAAAAGTCAGCTTCTGTGTGAAAAAATGTTTTGACAGATTTTTTTCTGAGATTCTTTAAATGCAATGCAAAAGATGCTGCACATTGACAGAGTATGTGGGAGGCAGAGGTTTTGGAGCGATCAAGCAGCAAAACTTTGACTTGTTTCTGAAATAACATAATTTCCCCTTTGGCTGCAAACAGAATTGAGAGGATTGGTGGCAGTAGTTCTGTTCAAATGAGGTTATTTCAGGCCGTGATACAGTGTACAAACCCTGCACTAAGTGGGAAGTTGCCCACTTCCTGGAACTCAATACAACTACCCGGGAAGGGGTTAATGAGAACCTGTGGGCTCAATTAACTCCCTTTGCTTCACCTGTGAACGGCCAAGCCTGGAGGGAGGATGTTAAAAGGTGAAAAACCCAGCTCAGTGTGGGTTGAAGGGGCGGCGGGGGGGGTAGGGAAGAGGTTTTTTTGTGGGAGCTCACTGAAGAAAGGCCTAGGTGAGGTTGGAAGATAACCAGACACTGTTAGACACTGGGCTTGGCATGGGACTCTTACAGGTCCTTTGTTCCCAGGACTATGGGCTTTTTCCTTTTGGGTTCTGTAGAGCAGCGAGCCTGGGAAGGGGCTGCTGGAAAGGCCTAGAGGCTGGCTGTGGTGGGAAGCGGTGTGTCTGAATAGACAGACTTTGGCTACTTATTACAAGGTTGCTAGGCTGGAAGCCAGAGAAGATGGAGGGCTTGGGTTCCCCCCTGCATCCTCTCCTTGGCCACAGACAAAGGTGGTGGAGAAGCCCTGGAAATGATATGTCTGTTGCTGGGCTATAGATGTACAGGACTTGGTTTACCCTGGCAGGGGTGAGACTGTAAGTGAGCAGGCTGAGTGATGAGGAGATGTGGAAGGCAGAGCACTGTGGTAAGACAGATTAGAAACTGGAGAGGTGATGCTGCTGCTATTGGGCCTGATTCTCCTCGCTTTCCCTCTGGTTTTATGCTGCCTAACTCCATAGAGTCTAGTTCTGTTTTCTGTCTGATTCCAGTGGGATAGATGGAGCTTGGACTAAGCACCTGATCAGGGGAGTAAGGAACCCCTTTACCGCTTTGTATGGGCTACCTGGTTCAGGTGCACAGGGCTATGGGGCAGTGCACACCTGCTTGCATCCCTCCCAGCCAAGGTGGGCAGGGAAAGAATGGCTCTTTGACTGTGTCCCACCATGCCAGCCAGCAGAGCTAAACCAGCATGGGGGAGGAGAGCTCACAACTTGCCGTGTTATAAGCCTATTGCTCACAATTCCCTCAGAATCCTGGGAGCAAGAGGGAAGCTGGGCCCATGTATCCCCCGGAGGTCTGTGCCCTGAGAGAAGAGTGGTCAGGAAAGCCAAAGCAACAGAGGGGAAAGGGCCTTTTGGGTGTGGTGGGCTTGTCTACTCGTGGCTGGTGTGGGAGGAGGAACAGGAAATATTAATTTTAGCCACCAGAGCTGGCTTGAACCAGCAAACCTCAGAGTGGCTGGGAGTTCCTTGCCATGTCTGCTTTGGGTGCCAGGCAGCAGTGAACGCCCTGAATGCTGGCAAGAATGAAGCGAGCTGAAAGCTTCTGGCTGGCTCGGGGCAGACAGCAACTCCCTGCACACTGCAGGGAACACCAGGAGCAAACCAAAACCAAGGCCTGAATCTTAGCCAGGAGTCTTGTAGTTGCCTGAGTAAAACAAGAGCTCATCCCCTGGAGCCTGAGGGAATGTTGTTGTTTATGGTTCCTTTTAGGGGCAAACAGAATTGTGGCCCAAGTCTTGGGATACTTCTGTCACACACAGGAAATTCATCTGGACAACAACACTAGAGCTAAATAGAACTGGAGTAATAATTGTTTATATTTATATAGCACTTTGTATCCTAAAGCCTGGGACAAATTCTTCACTTGGAATCCACGCCACAAATCAACTCATCCATGCAGGAGCTTTTACAGTGCAGGAGGTCTACAAGGGAGATGGGGAATGGGAGAGAGCAGGGCCTGGGAGGAAGGAGCCCCTGGGGGTTTTCAAGCCAGCAGATGAGGGAGTAACCTGATCCCCATGGAGAAGAAGTAGTGTGGCCAAGTTCTTTTCCTGATGGACAAGCCCTGCCTGGTTCAAGGGAGTGGGAATGAACAAGAGGAGGAAAACAAGTGGGGCAGAGGGGCCCAGCCCTTGGGGTGAGGGGAAATGATCAGCCCCACCCTAGTCTTCTGTGTAATAATGGGGCCATGTTCTCCAACATCTCATGATATACCAGGAATTGAAACAAGGGGTGCATATCCCTTCAGAAAAGTGTGATTCCTAACTCCTGCATGGTAGAAAGAATCCATTTCCAGCACTAGATTTATGAGCTATTGCTTTGCTTCAGGTTGGAATATTGCCCATCTAGGGCCTTATTTCAGGGGAAAGAAACTTTTTTTTAATGGTGCTTGTTTCTGCATTCATGTCTGTTTAGACAGAGAAGTACAAGAACAGTCCTGGCCAGCAGTCCTTTACTAAAGGCTAAGGGCAGTGCATAAGCTTCATTGTCCCAAGACCAGCCACAGGGAAGGAATCACACTATCAGATTTTGCAAATTTATTGTGAGTCTTGTGATATTTGGTGTTTTCTGAAAGCCCTAGCTCCTGGAATCATGTGATGAGATGAGAATTTCAGCATTTGTTTTTTAACAAGTACGTTTCTAGCTTTTGTGCATGCAGAGAAATGCTGGAACACAAGGCCCCCTGAAGGCTCAGAAACCAGAAGGGAAATAGAAAAATGATTTTTAAGCCATTTTGATTTGGGGGGGACCTAACTCATGGGTTTTTTGTTTGTTTGTTTTGTTTTGTTTTTGTTTTAAGCTTGGGGGTTGGCAATACTGCAGTTTTTGACTCTGAGTCCCATTCTCCTCCCTGGTTGCCATTTGCCCCAGTGGAAATTAATTGGTTGTCACCCCAAACCAGGAACAGATTACATCCTGCTCAAGGGTGTATCAGCTTTCATGGCCAGTGCTTGGGGGTGACGTTTGTGGCTGAACCTGTCCCCTACCCCACTCTTCCCACATCCCATCCATCTGCACAGAGTAGGAGTAGCAGCCCTGTGGAACCTGTTCTCCCCATACTCTTTGCCTTATATCTTTCCATTATTTCCAGTGGGCTTTGGATCAGGGTCCTGAAGCCAAGGGCTTTGATCACTTCTGTGTATTAATTCACCTGTGTCTGGAGTCATTGTTCAATTTCCCAGGGTGCGAATACATCATCTTCTCTAAGTCCTTTTCAAGGAATGTATCTGCTTATTCATTGTCTTTGCTCCCAGTTTCAGCCATGGGAATCACATGACTTTTAAAAGATGAACCCCCCATAAAGATCAATTAAACTGAAATAACATTTCCTTTAGATTTTTATTTAGATTTCCAATAGATTTTATTGAACAGAATCTGGTTGTGTTAAATAATACAGGCTTCAAATGCTATGGAAACAAGTACAGCAATATACATTAAATACGCAGGCCAAGGTATACACAAAATATAGGCAGTCTGGAATGCACACAATAAAACTATAGCGCCTGATCCTGCAGGCGCTCTGCGTGTGAATTCCCATCAACTTCAGGTTGAAGAGGTTAAAATAATAAATAACAGGGGAGAGAGACATCAAGGAGCATAGCAGACAGAGGAAAAGTGAGCTTCCAAGTGAGATTAGAATACACGTGTGCAGTGCCGAGTGGGTGGGGCTCTGATCTGTTTAAGACTCTAGCTGGTACCCCAGTATCAATGTGAAGGGAGGTGGGAAGTTTTGATTGCCTGCTCTTTGGGCAGCGACTGTCTTTCTGCGTACAGAGGTCCTGATCCTGAATGGGGCTCTAGCTTTGAATGTCATAGCAATAATAAAGGGGATGGGTCGGGAGTCAGAGAGTTAATGGGGCCTGTTCTAGATGGCAACAGTTGTAGAGAAGGCAGAACTCTCATCCCACCAGCAGTGAGACTGTGTGACAGAGCAGAGAGGAAGTCAGTGCTATGAAGGCGATCTGGTGAGCAGGGAGAGTCCATGGCACAGACTGGAATAAAATCATGGATGGTTTAAAAACAAGGGAGGCAAATCTGAACTAAGCACCCAAATAAACTTATGAAAGATGGGGGGGGATGTGATTTAAGGACTGTACCTAGGACCTGAATCTCCATTGCACATTTGCAATCATTTACACTAGTGCAAAGTGGGTCCAAAACACTACCTCTCTGATCTGGTAGCATTTTATATCTGCTGTGCATTGATGTCAATGCTCATACAAGGTGCAGGGCAATGGAGAACCAGTGAATAAACTCATCTGAATTAAGGCCACTTTTATTCTAATAATGTCCACACAGGTGTTTAATGTAGTTAATTATAGATGTTAAATTCATACTTCTAGTTAATTTGGATTAACTTCCCAGAGTGTCCCTATATAACATATAATTCCTATTGGAAATGTCAATTTTATTTTTGCGTTTCAACAGTTCCAAACTGAATTTCTTTTTGGAACATTTCATTCTGTGGAAATTTTCAACACTTTGTCCCATTTTGGGATCAAACAAATGTTGAAATATCAGAATTTCCTGTGGGATGGCAACTTTGGTTTCCAACAAGCTCTAAGGCGTGCGGTCCTAGAAAAGAATCACCTCTAGAAACAGAGATACAAGGAAGGCTCCTATGTTTGTGAATTACATAGATCTCTGCTGCACCATAATTGTGTCTGAATTCCTCAAATAAGACTCTCCACTTCAGTATGTTCACCTCTGCAAGTCATATTGGGCTGTTGTTGCTTAATCACTTTTCATCCTGGCATCTCAAAGCACTTTATGAATTAGACCTCATGTAATCTGTGTGAGATGTTGGGGATAGTTTTGTTATTTCAAAAGTAGGTAAGTGGATGATCAGAGAAGCTGTGACTTTCTCAAGGTCCCTCAGTGTGGGATCTGGAATGTAAATATAGCAGTGCACTTTTACATTGTAGGAGAAAATGTGGGCTAATTGAATCAGATCTTTCAAACAAGGATTGGCCCCCTTAACCTTGGTGTAAGGAGAGAGCATCTTGCTCTTTGTTCAGTGAGATTTTCTTTCAACTTCATGCATCTCCGTTCTTCACCCTTTCAAATATCTGCCGCACCTTGGCTGCGGGCACACAGCCTTCTCTCAGGATGGTGATGCCACCTGGGGAGGAAGCACCAGAAAATTAGGTGAGTTGCTGATCCCTGAGTCACAGAAGCAGGGAAAGGAAATGGGCCATGGAGGAAAGCATGCTTGAGACAGCACCACAAGGGTCAATTAGGGCCAAGTTTTCTCAAAGACCCCCCAATAGGCCAAATAATTGAAAAGCCCATGAGGATCTGGAGCTGACCCAGGAGCAAGATGGCTCCTCTAGAAAACCAGCAGCCCCACACACCATACAAACACATTGGGTCAACCCTTAGTCAGGGGACACCGCACCTCCCACTGAACCACCCCTTCCATCTAGACTTCAGGTTTTCATTAGCAGTGACATAGCCCAGCTCTTCTAAGAGCTAGCAAAGTGCTATGTCCTTGTGTCCTCAAGCTCTTATAAGTTCTACCATTACTCCAATGGCCTGGAAAGGGATGTGTTCCTCAGGCCCCAAAAAACTAGCTCTATACTTGAAACACTGTTCCTTTTATAAGCTTTAAGTTTCACATGGCCCATTGTTTCTACCTTCCATCTCCTGTGCTGTGATCCCAGAGGAGATTCCCTTTTTTAACGGGCTGGTGAAAGTACAGAGCTTGAGAGCCATTTCACTCTGCACACTGTTCTGAGTGGTTGAGGCTAATGGTGGCAGCTCAAGAAAAAATGAGGTGGCTCTAAAACTCACCTTCATCGATCTTTGTGCAGTTGACCACCGTGGATGCCACCACCTCGTTGGATTCCCCATCACAGAGAACCCCCTCTAGCTTGTGGCCAAGACGCCTGGTGGAAAAAAGGAGAGAAAATACAAACCAATTCATACTGTCTTAGGGTGAGATTTACCCCTCTGCACAGGGCCAACTCAAGGCCTAGTCATCACTTAAGGCCTATGGCTATAAGCACTTCCTCCATCTTTCCTGTTGGCTATAGAAATGTCAGCTACTATTGTAGCCCTTGATTAATCGACAGGATACTCACGAGATGACCATGTTGTGGTGGGTGCTGTCAGTCTCTCCACTGGGATTAGCAGAGGTGATGGCCAAGGGGCCCGTCATGTCTATGAGATGGACGGTGATGGTTTGGTCAGGCACTCTGATCATTATGCTGTCCTTGGTCCCGACTCGGTCATAGCCTGCTCCAACCCCTTGTCAGAGAAACAGACCGGGTTTGCAAATCAGAGTTTGGTGCAGTACATTGTACATCATCATACAATGCATCATATCTACTTCCTCAAAGTTTGCAGTCCCCAATACTACAGGTATCTTTGTTCAAGTTAACAACTGTGAATTGCTGAGGATTAGTAGCAACATAGAGCAGAAATGGCCGATAGTGACTTTGTAAATATGAGGAAAGAATTTGTGAAATAAAACATAAGACAAAGAGCCAGATCTTCAGTGGCTGTAGGCTAGCATGGCTCAGCTGAACTGAGCACAACAGTGCTAAGTTCCAGCAGCTGAGGAGCTGGCCCCAAATAGTTAATTATTCTTTATTTCAAATAATCCCCTAAAACATCTTTAAACATGGTCAGACTGTGACTCATGCTGCTGACAGAAATGTGATTTTAAAATATCTTGGGTGTTGCATCTCGTTGGGAACTCTAAAGGAGTTGGGTTGGAAAACAGGAGTATGAAACGCCTCATAAAAGTGTCCACTTGGTTCTCCTATATTTCCGAACCACACATTGGAGCCATTGTCTTGGGGTCAGTAGCTGTAAGCAAGAGTAGTGGGGTGAGAGCCCCAGGTACACTGGACCTTCCTAAAAAGGTCAATGCTGAGGCTGTTTGGCTCCTGATGTCGTGACTCTCATCGACCCACTCCACCTACACATGGTGAAGCTCCAGCTAAACTTTTTAGGAAGAGGAATGAGAGCAGCGCTGGAGATGCCTTAATTTTACCAGGGGCTGCAATGGATGGAATACTCTCAAGTCATTGCCCAGGGGGAGATGTGAACTTTGAAGATGCAAAGCCAGAGACCTGGAAAAGGAAAGAAGCAATAAGAGAGAAGATGCCCAATTTACTCACCTAACTTCTTCAGCCATTCTCCTTTCTTGATGATGCAGCCAATGCCTCCAGGGTAAACGTTCTCCATAAATTCCCAAAGCAGAGGGCTGAAGGGAGGAGCAGCAGCTCGCAACTGGTCCAGGTTTGAAATGAAGATGCAGATGGGCTTCTCTTGAGGCCTGTCCTGTGAAAACCAAAAAGAGGAGGAGGAAGATGTTTTAAGAAAAATGTAGAGAGTGAAAATCTCTGCAAAGTGCACCCCTGCAGTCAAACACAACCTGCTGAGTCCTGCACTGCAGCCACCACTCCCAGGGACAGTGGGTTCCAGCATGCAATGCACCATCTTGATACTCAGAGCATGAGGGACAATTGCATACTGGGACTTGTGTCATTGCTGGGTTTAATACATAGATATTAAAGAAGAGGGAGAGGTGTAACCTGCCCTATTTTGTGCATATTAGGTGCAGATTTCAGGCTCTTGTTGAGTTATCTTTACGGCCCTGAGTTGGATAAAGGTGGGAAATCCCCTTTTCTAGACCCAACTAGCATAGTATAAAATAACCTTCCTGTAGTCATCAAGCAAGTTCTTAATAGTTTGTATCCAGGACCATTCTTTTCTTCTCTTACACTGGTGTAAATCAGCTATAATGACACTGAGTCCCACTAGTTCTCATAAACTAATCTGCACCTGGAAACCTGTTTGGGTCAATTCCCTGCTGCTCTGACCTATACACGTGAGAAGAGCCCTGTGGCATTAGCAAGTACTAGTTATACCTCTCAGTCTTCACAACCTGCTTTGATGTATATCATAGATGAGGCTGTGGTGGAGGAGAAAAGAAAGACACTTTGGAGCGCTCAGTTCTTGAGTTACATCACTTTTGGTGAAGCCAGGTGACTAACCCAGCAGGAATGTATTTACATTCTATTTACACTACCCCATTGACTGCAAGAGCTTAGACTTGGCACTGAATGAGGAAATATAAAGAGACCCTGTGTTATTGACACTTACTCTAGATGGCTGGTCAGAGAGCCTATAACTCCTGTTTTTCTGGGCTAGCTAAGAAAGTGCCTAATGGAGAACAGACCGGGAGGCAAACACTAGTAGAGATGGGCTTAAGCTGCAAAGTTTGGATCTGGATCCAGTGTATTGAATTTTTCCAAAATGTTGGGATGTTAAGAACCAGGATTCTGGCTCAGCCCTTTATAGAGGAAGAGGATGAATTCAGATTTGACCCAGATGTCACAAGTTTCAGGGCTATTTGGATTCAGGCATTAGTTTTGGGCCCATCTCTGTTTACCAGATAAACTAGAGTGAAGCAGCTCTTAGCTGACTAGATTCTGCTCTCAGTACACAGCTGTGTGTATAGAGTAACTCCGTGGAAGTCAGTGAGTGAATCCTGTTTGACAGTGTTGTAACTAAAAGCTGAATATGGCTCATGGATTTCTGTTATGCTTATTTACGAACTTCATAGTAAAAATACACTGTTGAGCCAGACTCCAAACTGACAGACTGAGGGGCATGCTGTTCACACATCTGTACAGGTCTGGCCAGTTTACAGATAGATGCACAAGTTCTAGGTTGAAAGACAGCAACCGATATTGTGTTGACACCTTGATTCTGTAGATTTTCTCAATGGCTTCTGGCTGTTTGCAGGAAGCTGCCAGAGCATACACTGTGTCTGTAGGCACTCCACACACTGCACCTTCATTCAGCAAGTTTGCAATGCTCCTCAGGCTGCTGGTTCGATGGGAGCTGGGGCAGAAACAGGGTGGAGGATCTTTAGTGTCCTCCTTAGTCATCTCAACCTGGAAGTGGTCAGGGAAACAACAAATGCATAACTCTATGAACATGCTAACACATTAAATCCAGTATCCCATGCTGTGGCCAGAGGATACAACTGCTATAGAAAATTGTCCTAAAGAAATGGCCAAGGAAAGTCCCATATGATTCCCATAGATATTTGTTGAAGGGTTGTGTTTCAAGAGCTTTCTTACTAGTCTAAACATAAAGAAACAACCAACCTGTCTGACTGAAATGCAGTTCCTCAGGAAGGAAGAATCAATCAACCCTAATTACATGGGACAGTCTTGGTCATGCCTACAATACGGTAAAGGATATTTAAAACTAACAGAGACAATGGAACACTGTGGGAAGAGACACAACATCCCATTTAAGATGCTTTTCATTCCCCAAAAGTTTGTGGCATCCTACATTCCTTAAAGCTGTAAAACTCCTGGACTGTGGTCCACTCATTCTACTAGGTCCTGGAGTCCTGGTTTTGGAGTCTGAGAGGGGTGGGAATTATATGTAAATGTGCCTCTCCTCTCTCCATGTTTCCAGTCCTTTTATTTGTGAAGGAAGAAAGCTTATTTTCAGTCCATAGCCCACTACAACATGGCAATGCTACAGCTGTAGTGAGTTAGATGTCCAAATCCTATTGGAGTTCATTAGGCTGTTTTGACGATCTCAGGATAACTGTTTATTTAGTATACCCATAATGGAGAGTAAGCTCATTATACCATGTAGCTGGACTCTTACCCTGAAGAGAGGGGGTCCCATCATTATGAGGTCTTTGCCAAATATGCAGTTTGCTAGTGATGACGTTGCTCCATAGATGCAGATAGCACCGAAGACAGACAGCATCACAACTAGGAAAACAGAAAACCCAAGATGGGGAGTGGGGAAGGGATCAGGTTCTGCCTTTTCCTTGGAGGAATCTTGTTTCATGTGTGGCAGCTTCATATAATTGCAAATTAATCTGTTTTTTAATCTCCCATGCAAAATTGCATTGGCAACATGTGGGAATCAAAGCATGTCACATTCTTGCAAGCTTGAATTATTTTACAGCATTAACCATTTGTTTCCCATCGAGAATGCACAGCAATTTCCTGCTTCTTTTTCATTCTGAACATGCTCAGAACACTTTCCCCACCTAGATACAGTGTGCTGTGTTCCTTAAGTTAGGAATGATCTGCAACTTCTCACCCGGACTTACTCTCAAGGGGCACTGGGAGGTGTTCCACCGTAAACAGCAGAAAACAAATGATCAAAACCTCCATCACAAAGGTCAGGCAAAGGAGCACCAGGTTCGAATAGGAAGCTGCAAAAAGAGAGGCAGGAGGGAACATGGCCCATGTCATGGAAAGGTCTGCAAAGATATTACAGTAACACCCACAATTCTTAACTCAAAGTAATCGAATCAGAGGGCAGCAAACCTAGGACTTCTGATCCATCAACCTTCCCTTTGGTGGGGGAAGATGAGTTCTGGCTCCAGTTTAGTTAAGCCTCAGGTTTTGAAAGCAATGCTACTGAACCCACAATCTCTCATTTTTATTGTTTTATTTATTTTATGGAAACATGTATAATGGCTATAAACTGATTTACAGCAGATGGCCATGAAGTTGGAGTGGAGTTACACCAGAGAGAAATTTGGTTCTGTCTAGCACGTCAACCTTATTTGAACCTTATCTCTTGAAATTATATTTGGTTCATGTGACTTTCCCTTCCAAATCCCCTTCTGGATCCATCAGAGAGGCTTACTCCTTTGTAACCAAGATCTTCCACTCCACTGTTACTGAGCTCAATGGCTAAAGTGTTTGCCTAGAAGTCAAGAGACCTGAGTTCTAATTGCTGCTCTGTGAACTAGGACAAGTTACTTTGCTTCTGTGTTACCTCTTTCACCCTTTGTCTCTCCACTATTTAGAATGAAAGATCTTTGAGTCAGAGTCTGTATGTTTGTATAGCACCTAGCACAGGGGTCGGCAACCTTTCAGAAGTGGTGTGCCAAGTCTTCATTTATTCACTCTAATTTAAGGTTTTGCATGCCAGTAATACATTTTAACATTTTAGAAGGCCTCTTTCTATAAGCCTATAATATATAACTAAACTAGTGTTGTATGTAAAGTAAATAAGGTTTTTAAAATGTTTAAGAAGCTTCATTTAAAATTAAATTAAAATGCAGAGCCCCCCGGACCAGTGGCCAGGACCCAGGCAGTCTGAGTGCCACTGAAAATCAGCTTGTGTGCCGCCTTCGGCACGTGTGCCATAGGTTGCCTACCCCTGACCTAGCACAATGGGGCCCCTGCTGAGACTGAGGCCATGTTGGTGCTAACCTAAAACAAATAATCCATGAGTGCAGTAAGACTTACCTATAACCATTAAAAAGACGTTGACTACCAAAAAGGCTACAGATCCTGCTGTGAATCCTCCATCACTTGCAGCATCAATGTTCAGTAAGTGACCTGAAATAGCACCAGCAAACTTGGTTGTGAGCAAGTACAATGCAACACCAGAACAGGGGGAAATTGTAATCTGAATTAGTGTATGGTGACCTCTTTAAAGAAACACAAAGGATGAGAATATATCTGAGGTGAAAAGCATTTGGAGTGTATTGTCTTTAACACAGAGGCAGTACCTGGTGATTCTGTGACAATGAGCCAGAAGGCTAAGAAAGCCACTTCATTTTACCTGCCCTTTGTAAAAAGTGAGGCAAGGTGGGTGAGGTAATATCTTTTATTGGACCAACTTCTCTTGGTGAGATAGACAAGCCTTAGTGAATTGCTGTTCTCAGAGGGGTTGAGAGATAGAAATACAAAGTCCATAGTTCATTCTTGGAGCAATTCAGCTTTCTCCCATACTCTCTATGGGTCTCAGCCAGCTCCAGATAAGCCATTGGCTTTAATGGGAGTTGGGGTGGACATTGTATGAGCATGCTGCTAACTTTGAGCTACAAAATGGAATTTTGGCTTCCAAGGTCACTCCTCATTAGAGCTGCTTTGGTGATGGTAGCTAAGTGTATTGAATATCGGAAGGTTTTTGAAGCATAAGGTTGGAGTTTATCCTGGTGCCTGAATCAAAGTTTTATAAGGTCTTATTTTAGGAGAGTCAGATTGCTGATTCAAAAATCATTAGGGGTGAGATCCTGGCTGCACTGAAGTCAAAGGCAAAACTCAGTTGAGTTCACTGGGACCAGGATTTCACCATAGAATTCTGAAGTTGTCAGAACATGAAGTAATTAGACCAACTGCTGCTATGGTCATTTCTATGGACACAAATCAGAACACTTCTCGTGTTATCACTTTCTTGCCTCTTTGCAATGGTTTGGGTAGGAATCTCCCAGCTGAATGGACAAGTTATAGGAATGCTTCTGGTTCAAGAAGGTTGCTAGTGTAAAGAAGACATGAAAATTACATTCCACTTGGCGAGTTGCTTCTTAAAAGCATTGGCATGGTCTGAATAAGCAAAAGATAAGTAACAAATTTTGTTACCTGCAAAACGGAGCCAGGTCCATGTTGCCCAGATAGCAGCATAGCAGAATGGAAGAACGGACCCAAATCTTCTTCCTCTTTGGACCTGGATCCTACACACATACAGCTGAAATATGGCTCCTGGGATTAGCACGGAGGGAATAGAGAGATGCTGTCTGATGGGGTCATTTAAAGTACCCTGGATGGCAGAGACTGCAGCCAGGCCATTGCAGATATAGAACAAGGCATCGGGGACCTCGCAGATGGTGGCCCCTGGGATATTCTTAGACCTCATGAGGTAGCTTTTGACACTCATCAGTACACTCTGGAGTGTTGAGCTGGACATAACTTGAGCACCAACAGGGATCAGCGCCTTTTCACCTATTGAGTTAATGAGGCTTGCAAAAGTGGCATAGAGAGAGATAGCCGTGTAAAGGCTGCAGGAAACCCCAAAGAACACATAAGCGCCTCTAATTGGAATCTGGTGGATGGTGGAGATAGTGAGAAGAATGAAAGCAGCATTTTGCAGCACCTCTAGAACATCCTTATTGAAGGCCATCAGGAACAGCATGCAAGCGGTGGCCAGGAAGAACCAGTCCCCAATCATTCCCATCCTGCTTTGCTGCACATTGTCTATGCTGATGAAGACAGTCAGTGTGAACTCTTCCCAAGACATCACCAGCCAGTACAGACTGTGGACACCAAACTTGGTGGTATAATAAACATCGTCTCGCAAGTAGCTATAGAAGCTGGAGAAGAGCTGGCAGATGGAGATGATGCTAACCCATATGGCTCCTACGTAGAAGGTCTTCATGTACCCAAAAGTGTAGAAGGCAAATATGAAGGGGGAAATGGTGTCACATAAGTGGTTTAGGGCCATTGGCTCAGCATACTTTGTGTTCTTTTTCTTCTCCTCCCCAATAGTCTTGGAAGAGCCACTGTTAGCTGAGCCCAGCAGCAAGACATTGAAGAGAGGGTTCCCGAAGCCCGGCAGAACATACCTTTGAGTGATGCCTTTGAAAAGGAGAGCTACTGCTCCGTACAGCCCACAGACAACAATGACCAGCTCCAGGACCCCTGACACAACCAACGCCCACTGGCCAAACAGCCCCACCCCTTCGAACACCAGGGTGAGGGTGATGGCTCCAAACACGAAGGGCATGATGTAGTTCACGGTGGCTGAGCAGAAGGAGAGGATAAATGAAATGAAAATATAAGCCACCAACCCAGCGACAGCACTCTCACTGGTGGAGGGCTGGGCTGCATCAGTGTGGAGGAGAAAAGTGGCATTTTCTGAGGCTAGCGTTGTGTTGTTTAAGGGGGGATATGCCCCTGAAATGACCCGGGTGGCCCCATAACTGCTCCACAGAGCTGCAAATGCCAGGAAGGCTGTGCCACCCAGGTGGTCATACTTCCGGAAGGCGAGGAATCCAGCCAAGAGTTGAGACAGGCCTCCAATCAGAATGAGGTGGACCCCTAAGAGAGGCAAACAAAATGACACAGAAGTGTCATTAGCAAATAAACAATCAACAGGTGCTTTGCACAATGAAACACTGTTGCCAAATATACATGAGCTACTTAGAGCTGATGCATGTATTACTACTGGTCCTGCAGTCTTTGACAACTGCTTTTCTGAAGCCCCTCTTCCTACCTTAATGATGAGTCTCTAAATTGAGCTCTGGTGCAATGCTCCTGCCCCCGCACCCCAGTACAATCAGCCCAAGTTCCATTGTGGGTTAGTGCACACAGTTAAGCAGAAGATGGGAAGGCACTGGCTGGTACAGCAAGGGTTTAATCTGGAGGGCACAGCTGCCCAGGAAGATGGGGGACATTCTTCTAAAGCATGTGCATAACCTGTATACTTCAATCTACATACGTCTGGGCTCAACTCTTGTGTATCCCCCCAGCAGAAAGAATTCACCTATAGCCTTTCTTGCTAGACTAAGGCCAATCGGACTGCGATCCATTGTTCCAGAAAACAGCCCATCTCCTACTCACCTGCCAGGATGTTTTCTACTCCCTCAGGTCTGATGTTGGTGTGAGCAAAGGAAAAGTTCTGCAGGCACACGAGGAAAGCGCTGATCACATTCGAGAGGAGCCCCAGCACTGATGGCTCACTGTAGAACACAGCCGCAAACCCCTCCATGCTCGCCATGACCTGTCTTCCTTCCAGACAAAACAATGGCTAATGTCAATAAGTCACATCACTAATCAATGTGTGTGTGTGTGTGTGTGTGTGTGTGTGTGTGTGTATATAAAACGTGGTTGCCCTTTTTGCCTGCGTGGTTGGCCAATATTTGGGGCCTTACTGGGTTGTTTCCTGGCGGAGAAATTGATGATACAAGTCAGGTATTTCTGTGATGCAATCATAGAGAATGTATATAAAGTCCTGTTTCCCTGAACACAGTAGAAATAAACAGCTACGGCAGTTTCCTTGCTCAAGCCTGCCCTTTCAAGTCTGCTGCTTCTGTGCCCCAAGAAGCTGGGTCTCTCTGCTCCCTCTCAGGGCCATGCTCACCACTGCTTCTCTCATGGTCTGCTGGGTGTCTCTTGGCTCTATGACTCTCATACACACTTTACAAATGCAGGGTCTAGGAGATTGCTTGGTATAATCAGTCTCAGGGAAACCCCTCAGAGCATATGGCTTAGTCCAGCTCTGACTTTGCAATGCAACCCATTGCTTTGGGCAGTAGCTTCTATTGGCTCTAGCTATCTTATGCCATAAGTAGGCTTAATTGTTCCTTCCATTTAGCCTGAAAGAAGCGTGGTTACCACACCCATCAGGTTTAACCAGGTCTGTGGTTATGTATAGATCAAACACCCACTTGAGGGCAGCCATTAACCACTTCCTGGAGACAATATAATATTTGTCAAAATGAGCCACTATTTCAGCTCCGGAGAAGTTTTGAAATCAGGTCAAAGGAAAAATCCTGGTTCAGTCTTAACTGGGGAGCGAAGCACTTTGGAAAATTAGCTCATCTATTCAGGAGCTTAAATCAAGATTTAAGACCCTAAAATTACAGTTCTATTTTTGAAAATCGTGGCCTTAACCTCTCTGTATCTCAGTCCCTCACCTTTAAAATGGGGCTTTTACTCCCCTGCCTCCTGGGGCATTGAGGATAACACCATTAAAGCTTGGTAGTCGCTCAGGCCCAGATCCTCAAAGGTATTTCGGTGCCAAACTTCCATGAAGTTCACTGAGAGTTTGGTGCCTAAATACCTTTGGATCTGGGCCCCAGCTATTATAGTGATGGAGGTCACAGAAATAACTTGATCAGTAAGTGTCATCTGTCTGACACGATGTAACCCAATCCTGTTTTACAAATAACAGGAAGCTTTCCTGGAAGTGTTTTTGGGAAGCAAGATCAAAGCAATTCAGAATCCTCTTTGAGAACAGGAGTGGCTGGGTTTGGTGTTTGTACAGCACCTAGCACAATGGGGTCCTGTTGCTACTTGCTACCACAATATAAATAATTATAATCCCCATGCAGTTCAGAGCTTCTTGGTTCTAACACTGTCTCAATCCTACAGAGAGACCCTCTTCGTTCCCTTGATTATCGCTTCCTCTTGTCTTGACTGTTATGATAAATCCATCATGGATGAGCTGGAGCTGAGAGTTAAAGTCTCATTCTGAGCTGTGAGCTTACAGTGCCTTGTACAGCGCTAGTCTCTCTGTCTTTCCCCATGCCCCCCGCCCCTTTCAGCTGGAATTTCCCAGCTCCTGGTGAGTAATGGTTATATTTCAAACCCAGAATTTCCATTCACCTGCACATCTCAGTCTCATGAGCAGGAGTTTGTTCTGTGGAGGTTTCCTCAGGACACAAAGCCTAAAATAAAATCCCAGTTTTTAAAAATTATTATTGTTTTTAGAGCAGTAGGTGACCTTAAGGAGCTGGCAGTGGGAGAGGTGGATGGTATCCCGTTCCCAACCACTTCCAAAAATGCCTCTTGGAAAGAATGCAAAGAAAGCAGAGCTGCTATTGATACAAGAAGAGAAAATAGCATATGACAGATGCTTCTCTAGGGCAAGGAACAAGCAGGGAAAATTGAATGACTTTGGCCCCAATTCAGCAAAGGTACTTCAGCATGTGCCTAACTTTAAACGTGTGAGTATTTCTGCTTCCTGAACTGACGCCTCAGTGCTATTGCAATGATTGGAACCCTGGCTTAGTGCACTGCACAAAAAACTCATTTTTCTTCCCTTTCACATGCATTACAAGAGCTCGTATTTTCACAAAATCAGGGAACTAAGTAGAGATGGACCAGCCTGGATGCAATAAACACTGCACAGATCTTTACCTAAAACACTGACTTGAATCTGCGCCCAAAACTTTCATGAAGTTTGGAAAAAAAAACAAACCTTGGTTAACATTTTAAAAATAGCTCCCCCACTCCCTCCTTTTTGCCCTTTTATGACCTTGTAATCATTCTGTTAATTATTTAATTATAAGAAAGATTAGCCCTCTGCATGAGTGTACTCTTATAACAGAGAGCATTTCAAGGAAGCATCTTGGTTCAGGAAGAGTGCTTACACACATGCTTAATTTTAAGCAGGTACTTAGGTGCTGTCCTGAGTTGGGATTGAATGGTACAGCTACACTGCAGCTGGGAGTGTACTTCCCAGCTCAGGTAGACAGCCATGTGCTAGCTCTGCCTGAGCTAGCATCCTAAAAATTACAAGATAGCCAGAGGCAGCATAGGCAGTTGCTTGGACTAGCCACCCGAGTACAAACCCACCTGGAGTTGAACCACAGAGTTAGGCTCCTCTAGATGTTTTGGTCTGAAATAGATCAAATCTGGTGGCTTTCCAAGCATGCTGAAAAAGGCATTTGTTTGATAGGATGTCTAGAGAAAGATGAGGGTATGATAAAGTATGTTAAAGGCCCACTGAGTTCTTGTAGAACTGATTTTAATGCAACTGAGAGATAATTCACTGTTACTTCAGGTCCCCATGCAAGGGAGCGGAGATGGAAAGGGAGTGGGAAGAGGTACACAGAAATACAGGAAACGGAATCTGGCATTTATGTGTGTATAACAATCCTCTTCATCTCCTTTTCAGGCTCCTAGGACTCCCCATTTCTACATCCATCTCATGCTGACAGACCAGCATTAGGTAATAGAGACTAGTCCTACCACTGCATCACCCAAAGCACTAGACACCTTCTGTCACTTTCCATTAGATCATACTGTCCAGGATACAGCATAAAGAAAGACCTGGGCTGGTCTTAGGGGTATGTCAAACAAGTGGCTTCATGGAAACATTAGAGGCACTTGCTGATTCAAAGAATGCCCAGGGTCACTAATCACTGCTACCCCTTTCATTTAGGACAGCCACTGCCTCTGGCACTTCCTAAGTACCTGTTCCTCTGCCTGCACATCAGTAGTGCTGATAACATCTCTGCTTGCTTTCTTATGCACCACAGTGAGGATGGGGTTCCCAGAGCATCTCTCCTCTGAGCTAAAGTCAGAAAGTTGCATTTTGTGAGTGAAAACCTCAGCCACAAACATCCCCAGCTTTGAACCCAGATGGGGTGGATATAGTTTAGTTTTCTATGGTGAGGGTATCTTTGGCCTGCAGGCCACATAGCAGCAGAAGGCACAGTAAACATCCCCTTTATGCAGTGCATGAGCTACCCAGATCTCCACCTCCCCAGTTTAGACAGCCCGTACTGTCCCTTAGCTTGCCATCTTTATGATAAGAATCTCCTATTCCTCCCCTCCCCCCCCCTCCTTCTCTATTACATCTCAGCAGCCTCATTTGGTTCAATGGCATTTCACAAGTATAACAGACCTGTTGCTTGCTGATAAGCCATTGCAAACAGTATCATCCTTGAAGGAAAATGTAATGACACAGGGTCTGCCACCGTTACTAGTGAGTGGCACCTTACTGGACTGCACTGAAGAAAATGGGATGCTCACACAAAATATTGTACATCTATGCAAAGATGAATAGAAGAGCCTAAAATATCATCAGATACATTTTAATTCCAGTGAAATTTTGTTCCACATGTTTCACTGTGGGACACTTATCTCCAGTTTGCTGCCATTTTATATCATAAAGATAATGACATTTTATAGAGCTATGCAAAGATGTGAAATGAAACAATTTCTGGGTAATTACATGACAGGTGTTTAACGGTGCACAGCAACACTATACAACGGTTAAAAAAAGAAGTATGTATCATGACCCAGATCTTCAACTGGTATAAATTAGCATGAAGTCAACCGAGCTACATTGATGTACACTAGCTGAGGAGCTGGCCAATGGTAGATGTTTGATAGTGAATTAAAGGTTATCTATGTGTCATATTGTGTTAAATTAGCACTGTATATATAATAATTTGTTTAATATGAAATTTTCCCATATTCCATTTGCCTCTGGGACCAGTGAAACAAAATGTCATTGACCTGAAGTACAGACATGACTACAGTACTTGTTAAATAGGAATAAAATGTTCAACAAAATCCACAATAATGTACAACATAAAATAGATTTGACTTCTAGATGAATCTGATGATGAACCTGCAGAGCATCAAAAGGTAAAATGGAAGAGCTTATGATGGAAAGAAACAGAATTATGAGACAATGAAGGCAAATAACAAAACAGAAAATAATACAATAGAACCTGCAGCAAAGAATAGCTCATATGAAACCTATGTCTCTCATGCATGAGTTACCTGCAATGAAGATACTTCTGCTGAGTGGCAGCAAACTTTCTTCTCCCTATCATTTCCTGGTAAGAAACAGTTTTATAGTCCTCATCAGAGAGTAGGAGGAGTCAGGGCAGATTATTTCACACATTGATGCCTTTGGTATTTTAGAAGCTGAGTTTTCCTTGAATTTGATCACTCCTTTATTGTCCTAGCTGTTTTTTTCTTCTTAGTATTTCCTGAAAAGAGGGGTTTTCCTTCAATCTACTGCCCCACAAATGGAAAAAAACACAATATGTAGTCCCTACCAGCCCAGCTGCTGATGTCACCAGTGTTGAAATTCATTTGTAGACTAACACAAAGGCAAAATTCAAACAGCTTTGGAAGGGTATATAAACCCTGACACCAAACAGACACCTCTACCATCGCTTGAGGAGACCTTCCCAGTGCTCAAGAGAAATCAATAGACACATTTAGAACCATCAGAATGGTCTACTCAATTTTACAGGTAATGCTATTTCATGCTGAAAATCTATCCCTAGCTCATTCAGTTGTTTAGGTGGTTTGATTTTAATTAGGTTTTGGGGAGCTCCTCAGCTGGTTCCACTGACTTCACTGGATCTATGATCATTTAATTTTACACTACCTGGGGATCTGACCAATGTTTAAAAAATTAGCTGGTTTTCATTGACCTACCTTTTGACCTACTAAAATGGTCCATGTTTTATCTATTTCTTCAATGTATTCCATGTATTTCTGTATAGGGGTATAATGTTTTTATGAATGATCTGTACTTCATATTCTTAATATCTATTCAGAATTTGTCCTGTTCCCAGTTGTAAGGGCTTGCCTGGCAGTTCTGAATCTTAAAACTTTATCCTGCAAATTCCAGCCGAGTGCGTCCTTTCCCTGATTGTTCTTGGCACCCTTACCAGACTGGTTTCTAGTTATCTAACGGCTTTGAAACAGGGTTCAATTTACCTACTTCTTGTTTGAACTGTCACTTTTTTACAACTCAGGATTTACAATGCAAGCAATGAAAGTGTTCTTAAAATGCCTGGTTGCTTTATATGACAAACAGTATCTTTCTCTTGTCTTTAGAGATCCCAGAAGGTTTTAGCAGCTTCCCGACAGGTACACAAAATTTCTGCTCAAGGTTTGTATCTCTCAGTTAAAGAAATGTTTCTCTTTCTCTCTTTTTTTTAAAGTCTTCTGATACGTCAATATGTAAACATAATTCACAGGAACTGGGTTAAACTTAGAAAAGTATCTTAAATTCTTGGAAGCCAAAATGTATTAATTATGATGATGATTATTATTGTTATGATTTCACTTAAAGACCAGTTTAAGTAAATTATTATTACATTTCAAGCTGAATTAACATGAACAATATAACATACAGGTAAATAAAGGTACATTAAAGGTGTATCAAAACACACATTTACCTATTTTAGAGCCAAATTATGCCATTTTTAATTAGGCAGAGATTGCACTAGTGTCATAGGGAATCTTGCCTGGAAAAAGACTATGAATATTTCACTTGTACTATAACCATGTACTTAAATGTTTAAATGGTAACTATCCTATCCTATCCTATGCTCCTGCATTGTCATTTATTACATATTTAATCTAGGACTAGTTATTAAAATTGTTTAGACTAATTCACTATGTGGTCCTACTCATTGTATGATCCTGTTATTCTATTCCCAGCTACAGTGGTATAAATCCAGAGTTCCTCCACTAACGTCAGAGAGCAGAATTTTGCTGTATAGATTTTTTTTTACGTCCTAGAAATTCTCATAGTTGGTTATTTTACCTTTTTTCATGTTTACATTAGATGTAACAAATGTTGATCAAAGAAAGTGACTAAATAAAAAATACAGTAATTAAAAAAAATCCATGGACAACCATCGACTCTAGCCAAGTCTAAGCTATACGAACTTTTTATTAACCTCTTATTTTTAAAGAGCGCATATCACAGATGGGAAAAAAATGCTGCTCTCAATATTTATATACTGATGGAAGGGTGTATAGATATTACTTTACACTGAATTCCCAGAGAACATTTTCCTGTTGTGAAGGAAGCTATCAGAAATTTCTACTGAAATGCAGCTGCAGTCATGCTTTTCCTACTATATCTACAAAGTTGCTTTGCATCATTGCTTCCCTGCCCTTTAGTGAACTGATGCTTTATTTGTAGCATGCATGGGATGCACTCTAGATCTATGGAGGGGATACAAATGTGTAAGGCAGAGGTTTGCAAACTGCTACATGTGGTAGGTTCATAGTGCAGTGTTTTATACAATCTCTATACATGTATGAATCACTGATGAGACTCACAATTGTCTTCACAAGTGGAATATGAGCCTCTGGATTTGAGTGAGACTCATACATATTTTTAGACAAATTGTGGGTCAGTTGCCATGATATTTGAAAGTGAAAGTTTCAAATGTGACTTTACTCCACATTAGAGCTGTTCAAAAACATTTTGACAGAACAGCATTCAGTCGAAAAATGAAATTTTGTCAAAATCCAAATGTTTTCTGGGACCATATCAATCTAGATGAAATGTTCATTTCATTAAAATAATGATGAAATGTTTCATTCTGACTTTCTCATTTAGAACCATTTCATTTTGGTCTTATATTAAAATATTAATTTCAGTATTTCAAAATAAAAGCCCTACAATTTTAAAATAAAACATTACTTTCAATATAATAGTATGTTTGTAAATGTAATACATGTAATATTATATATGTAATATGTTACATTATATTGTAATGTTTTGACATTATCAAAATGAAATGATTCAACAGCTATTAAATCAAAACATTCTCATGGTCCCAAATTTCAGCTTTTCTTTCTGGTTCAGAATGGAAACAAATTTCAAAATGTCAGTTTCCCACAGATTAGAAATTCCACTTTCCAACCTGCTATACTCTAAAACTGAAACACAAGTAGAAATAGAAATGACAGTGCACGGTGGCTGGATGCTGTACTACTTGTCTGGCCGTTAAGATGACCTCATAGACCCAGAGACTGGACTCCCCACTCCCAAACACACACGCAGGCATGCGCGCATGCACACACACACACATTTGGGCAATTTGAATCTATTTCTTCAGTTTCGGCTTGTTCCTGCCTGGAGATGAGAGCTCTGATCTGAACCAGCAAAGCACTTAAGTAAGGGTTTTCTGTTACATGGCACCATTGACTTTAGTAGGGCTATCATGGGCTTCAGTGCTTTGCTGGATTGGTCCAGAGTGCTGAGCACCTTGCAGGATCAAGCCCTTTATGCTGCTCCAGATTAAACCAACAGAAGATGCTGGATCTAACCCTGCTTTCCTGAAGTCAAGGTAAGTTTTGCCATTAACTCAATGGGAGCAGGACTGAGCCTATTTTATTGAAACATACCTAGTTCATTCACCAGGTAAAGGAGCAGGCATCTCATTTGTCTCCTCTGCCCCACACATGGGAAACTGAGGCACAGAGCTTCTAAGTGATTTGCTGAAGGTCACACAGGGCAGGAACACAAACTAGTTCTCCTAACTCCTAGGCTTACCTCCTTACCACTAGACCATCCTTCCTCTCAAAACAAGGGCTATGGAGGTTCAGCCACATTCACTCACGTTAGGTAGTGACTCACTCCCTGAGCAACTCCACTGAAAACAATAGGACTCTTTGACAAGCAGGGTACTAGTTCATGGGAGCAGGGGTGGCACAATGGGGCCTACGTGTTAACTCTTTGGGTACAGTCCCGCAACTTGGCTGATCCTTGCCTCTTTCTACCTATCCCCACAGTGCTGGAGAAGACTGCTGCAGAGGAGACTGTGACCAGCAGCTTTTCATCCTTCATCCATGGAGTCCAGCCAGAGCACCTGTCTGAAGTTGTTCGTCACCGGAGCAAGAGGATGATCCTTGACAGCATTGGGGTTGGCCTTGTGGGCAGCACAACTCATGTGTTTAATATCGCCCTGCGGTATTGTCAGGTAGGAGCAATACCCAACCATGCCCTTGTTGCCATTAATACGGTACTGCTGTGCTGCATGGGCAGAGAACCAGCACAAAGTCAATGCAGTGCTTAAGTCTCTTTTTTTATGGCATAAGTGGGATGTAATCATGCATAGCCATTGCAGCAGGGTAAATTGCGCTTTCAATGCACAAAGTCACAATCATGGGCTCATTTCCCCTGGAAAATGTCGAGAGCTGACACCAAAGCTCTTGCTGCCAACAAATTGATCACAGCTCTTCTCTACGGAACAGCAGCAAGTAACACTGGGAGGGAGAAAACAGGACGTGCTGGCTGAAATTAAATTCCTAGAGATCAATGACTGGAAAAAGCCATTGCTGTTTTTGGCTTCCCTGCATAAAGTGATAGCAAATTCCTTTGCTAGCTACATACTTTCAGATGTTCAGGTTAGTTTAATGGGGGAAGAATGCAACAGTGCCCTGCTCTCCCTTACTGGATTATCTCCCTTCTACAGCAGCTGTATGCTTCAAATGCCGTTAGCTCTGTCTATGGCAGGAAAGGGTTAAAGCTGTCCCCTACACTGGCTGCCTTCACTAATGGAATTGCGGTAAGGCTTTCTCTTCCAGAAGAGGCTGTTTAATGGGACAGAATGCTTTGGGATAGCCACACCCCCTAATGTACCTGAAACACCAAACACTGGTACTGGCCCGTCATGTGACTGAGGCATGGGCCTTTTGTGACTGGGACCCCGAAGAGAAGTTCACGTGTCTCTGCTCTGCATTCCTGTGAGTGGCACTTTTATCAGCGTGCCAGTTAGCACCAATACCCCAATGATGTTGTTATGAAATTCATTATTCATTATTAATATTAGGAGCTGCATGTGTATTGTGGTTATACCTGGGAGCCCCAGTCTAGACCTGGACTCCATTGTGCTAGGTGCTGTACAAACATGATTTTCACCTGGCTGTTGCCTCTCCCCTGTGGCAGGCTCACTCTATGGACTTTGATGACACCTGGCACCCTGCCACTCACCCCTCAGGGGCTGTACTGCCTGCTCTTCTAGCAGCTTCACAGATGCTACCTCCAAGCTCCAAACCCAATGGCCTGGACTTCTTGCTAGCATTTAATGTGGGCATTGAGGTGCAAGGAAGGCTCATGCGTTTCTCCAAGGAGGCTCACAATATTCCTAAGAGGTAAATCTATTGTGCTTCAGTGAAGAGGGCAGCGCAGCTTAGCA
Source organism: Mauremys reevesii (assembly GCF_016161935.1). Lineage (NCBI taxonomy): Eukaryota > Metazoa > Chordata > Testudines > Geoemydidae > Mauremys > Mauremys reevesii. Next base: position 62,318,034 of record NC_052631.1, read on the forward strand.
AGAGTTAGCGTGCGGCATAGCAAATTAAATCAGAAATTCTGGAGTAGAGCCAGACCCATCCTATGTGTGATTCACTTAGCACTGCAGTCTAGGCCACTTTATTAAACTCTTCAGGAATCTGAAAAGGAGAGACACTAGCCCAAAACAGCCAGTCTCTCTCAGAGTAAATGATATTATAATAAAGAGTCATCTCATCTATAGGTCTGCACGAACAACAGAGTTTTTGGTTAGTTGGAGATTTTGAAAAATAGGGAAAAATTCTTTTCAGGTCAGCCTGAAAACAAACATTTTTGAAATTTTCTGCTGATCAAAAAGTCATTTTTTTTTTGGTTTTGGGTTGAATGAAACATTGGTGTCACTGAATCTACATCTTTTTTTGTGCTGAAAAGAAGTTTGGGGTGAAAAATTTCCCCCAGATCTATTTTAATCAATAGCTACAGTGTGTGGAGCAAGGGCTAGTGGGCTTATAAAAGGAGTCAGCGAGGAGTCTACACATTTAGGTCCAAATCCTTGATCAATAATAACTCCCAGTGAAGCCAAACTGCTGACACTAAGGAACTCACAGTTTGGCCCACACACTTGCGGGTGGTTAGGCATCATTAATCCAGTGTTGCACCTTAAGAACCTCTGATGACCTTACTATAGTCCTCTGTGATGGGGCAAGTGCCAGCTAACTAGTTTTGAGGAACAAACACAAGGTCATGGTGAAATCACACTCCATTCACTCTAGTTTGTCCTTTGTTCTTAATGTCCTCAGAGGTTCTGTCACAGAGTAGATCTGTACTGTCAACTCACTCACATCCACCATTAGACAGCAGGGCTTGGTCTCCTCCCATGTGTCATTGGCACCTGCCAAGCGTGAGTGTGAAACATCACCAGATCAGAACGGTAGCATTTGTCATCCACTTTGCGCTAATGTGAACGATGATACCTGGTGCCAGAGAGCAGGGAATCAGGCCCTACGTATTTAGATTCTTATGACTCAAAGCAAAAATGGGATGCCTAGGCTCACTCTGGTGTTTTCCCGCTCCCACAGTAAATCAGCATCAGTGTCAGTGGAGCAACAGCTTACACTAGAGGAGGGTCTGGCCCTCTGTTTTGCAATGGTCTTGATGCCATGGGCATGCCCTTCAGTGGCACTTGGGGGCTCCCTATGCAAGAGGCAGGCAGGACTTTCCAGCCCCCTGCTGCGGTGAGATCATTGCTGTGGTTTCCCTTTCAGGTTCCATCCTCCCTCTGTGGTGGGCACCATGGGCAGTGCAGCTGCCACAGCAAAGCTTCTTTCTCTGAATGTGACCCAATGTGCCCATGCCTTAGCAATTGCTGCCTCCCTGGCAGGGGCACCAATGGCAAATGCAGCCACCCAAGCCAAGCCCCTGCATATTGGCAATGCCACCCGCCTGGGGTTGGAAGCAGCGCTTCTGGCTGCCCGGGGGATGGAGGCCAGCCCCCTCATTCTGGATGACATCCCTGGGTGCTCTGGATTCAGTGCGTTCTATGGCGACTATCGGCCCAAACCGCTGCCCCTGCCAGCAAACAGCCATGAGTTCCTCTTGGAGAAGCAAGACGTCGCTTTCAAACGTTTCCCAGCCCACCTAGGGATGCACTGGATTGTGGATGCTGCCGTGTCAGCCAGGAACCTGCTCATCAACTATTCTGGCTCCTTTTCTCCCTCTCTGATCCGTGCCATTCTGCTGAGGATCCCAGTGTCCAAGTACATCAATAGGCCCTTCCCAGAGTCTGAGCACCAGGCTCGACACTCCTTCCAGTTCAATGCCTGCACTGCCCTGCTGGATGGCGAGGTGGGCCTCAACTCCTTCACTGATGGCTGCATCCATCGTCGGGAGCTGATGGAGCTGCTCGCCAAGGTGCTGGTAGAGCACCCTGAAGACAACATAGCCAACTTCAACAAGATGTATGGGGAGGTAGCACTGGTCCTGGAGAATGGAGATGTGCTGACAGGCAGATGTGACACTTTCTATGGGCACTGGAGAAAGCCCCTAAGCAGAGAATCGCTCCTGAAGAAATTCCGATCCAATGCGTCTCACGTGCTCCCAGAGGACAAGGTGAACAGCATCATCATGACAGTGGAAAACCTGGAGAACCTGCCAGACAGCTCCCAGCTGGCCTCTAGCCTGTAAGAGCAGGATGTTTGATGAGTGAAGCATCATCACATTGGAACACTAATTCCCTTCTTTCAAGGACAGAGTCTATCATTCAAAGTGAACTGCAGAGCAAAAATGAAGTCCAAGCACAGATTTCAGCACCTAATGTGTGTGTGTGTGTGTGTATGTGTGTGTGTGTGTGTGTGTGTGTGTGTGTCTGTGTGTGTCTGTGTCTGTGTGTGAAAGAGAAATATGTTTTAACAAATACTTGGTGCTGCTTGATTTGCTGAAGGTATCCCAAGACAATACCCAGAAGTCTTACTGATCTCCAAGAATGATGCAATCTGGGATATCTGTGAACCAGCATCTCCAATAGGGGCAGAAGATTTTTTCCCCAAAAAGATTAATTAAAACTTATTTCTGTGCAGAAATAAGTCAGTGAGGATTCTCAACACCAAAATTTGTGCTAATCTTAATGTTCACCTGCACAGTCAACCTATGGAACTCTTTGCCACAGGATGTTGTGAAGGCCAAGACTATAATAGGGTTCAAAAAATAACTAGATACGTTCATGGAGGATAAGCCCATCAATGGCTATTAGCCAGGATGGGCAGGGATGGTGTTCCTAGCCTCTGTTGCCAGAAGCTGGGAATGAGGAACAGGGAATGGATCACTTGATGATTACCTGTTCTGTTCAGTCCCTCTGGGGCACCTGGCATTGGCCACTGTCAGAAGACAGGCTAGTGGACTAGGCAGACCACAGGTCTGACCCACTATGGCCATTCTTATGTTCTTACACTTCTCTTAATGTTCATCTCTGCTCTTCCAGTCATCTTTTAGATCATTATTAGTTAGTTTTGCTGGTCAAACAGAAAATATGGCAGCATTAGGGTCAACAGCCCAGTATTCTAGACCCAACAAATGATCTGTAAATCTATTGATCAATGTAATGTATGATAATTTAATCTTTGATTGAAAAATCTTGCATTGTTTTGGGTTACTGTTATATACTGTATGGTAAGACACACACCACTCTTTGTATATTCCTATATCTCCTTATATAATGTATACAACATGCTCATTGAGCAGAAATGAAATTATTGATTAATGCTACATGTTTCCAATATAATTTTCATGCAGGCACATTTTATATCACTTGGATGAAATTACCTGTACAGAAAATTATTACTTGGTGATGATTTTGATAGAGCTAGACTCTCTACTGTAGTTAAGGATGTGGGCTGGTTCCAAACTTGTGCCTTTGCCAGCATGGGGGATTTCATGGAAACAAAGAATTTCCTTTCCACTTATTTATTTTTTAACTGTCTACATTGCTGCTAATCCAGACTCTTATGTCATTTTATTTATACAGTTCTTTCAAAATAAAGACTTGAAGTACAAGCTTATTTGCGGAAATATTTATTGCTACAGTGTATTCATCACAAGAAATCCTTACTTTATTCCAAATACTTATAAATAATGGTCTACTTGAATTGTGAGATGATTGTCAAAAAAATTGCAGCTGAGTTGCAGACAAGCCATGGAAAATTGCAGGAAAGTAATAATGGATGTTATTATTTACATTATTACTTTTCTGTGATTTTCCGCTGTTGGCCGCCTGGAGCTGAGAGCGGGTTCTTCTGCTGTCTAATATTGCAGAATCCACAATTTCTGCAATATCGCAGGTTAAGTAGGGCCTTAGTTATACAAGTATATAATGGCTTTTACAATAAATAGTTGGCCACACCCATGGATGGAGTAGTACAATGCACATAATTCTGCAAGAGGGCTAGCAAGGAGTCTGACACTGAGATCAATCATTGGTCCGTATGTTGGAATCTCATGGGCCAGATCCTCTCAGCATACCTACGCCAATGGTGATACTCAGTAAACGGCTGAGGATTTGGCCTATGTTTATCTGTTGAGGAATTATATATCTCTGTTGTCAAGTACAGGCTGAAATGTCCAGATAAGACAAGACTGACTGTTAGTCACTGAGATCTGACAGTGGCCAAATATGATCTCCAATAAATTGCCAAGAGTTTGTCTATAATACAATTGGTTTACAATTAGTGCCCTTCTATGCCAGTTGTAGGAATTTAATTGGTTAAATGCCTATCTTAGCTTACCAGAAAAGTTTCAGGTATTATAGCGCAATCACCCAGATATTCACATTGATTACACCTTCAAAGCCACTCCTGAGCAAACATTAACCCAAACAAAATAACAATCCTCACCCATGATGAAACTCGGTTAAGCTGGACATTGTATTTCATTTTCTGTTTCATTCTGCTGATGGGCAAACAGTGGTTTAAAACCCTGAAGCTGTTCTGAAGATGGCAATACACTGTCCTCATGCTCACATCAGGAGGATCACAGCTGGTAACAAATTCATCTCTTGCTCAGTAGTTAGCACGAAGCCAGCAAAACCTGGGGAAGGCACAGAATTGAGCTCAGGCCCGTGCAGGCTGATGTATATTGGCATATTGCCAGTGACTACAAAGGAGAGACACCGGCTCACACCAGCTGAAGATATGGCTCTGAATTGTTAATATTTATAATTTTGGTGTCATGTAAGGGGCTGAACCTGGTAAGATCGTGAAAACCAGAAACTCTCATTCAATTCTGCAGAGCTCTGTAGAGATTTCCCGTAAATGTTCATCTTTTTTTTAAATGCTTCCTTTAAAAACAAACACACAATCTCTTGAGCTACTGAGTTTTTTAGCTGGGGGAATTGTATGCTGAGAACAATGCATTCAAGAAAATTAGCACCAGGTTCTATTTGCTAACATGTTTGATTTTTTTTTCATCTAAGTAGCGCATAGGCTTTGTGCTAGCCATATGCATTAGGGGTGATTTTCACCCCGTGACTGTTACTTTGAGTCTTTGCTATTCATAATTCCATAATAATTCACACTATGTGACTAGTAAACTAAGTCACATGGTCTTGTTTCTGTCTCCTGGATGGATGACTCCTGAACTCATAAAGAACTTTACAATTCATCATGTGACCACTTCCATGAACATTCAGAACACTGAGCTCTTTACCTTTTTTCATTCCTCCCTGCTCTGCCGATGCATAGCTCAGAGACGATCAGGTGGAATTTGGCAATTGGTAATGCCTGACTAATGCCACACATTAGAGCTGATGATCCCAGATGAGCATCAGCAGAGTATTAGGGAAGATTTCCACACTCTCCATTAAGAGCATAAGAGTGGCCATACCAGGTCAGACCAAATGTCCATTTAGCTCAGTATCCTGCCTTCTGACAGTGGCCAATGCCAGGTGCCCCAGGGGGAATGAACAGAACAGGTCATCATCAAGTGATCCATTCCCTGTCGCCCATTGGACCATTCTTGTACTGGGTTGGAGGAGCAATAGGTGGATCCACAGTTGATTGATGGGATGGCTCCTAGGCACTTCTTCCCTTCACACTTTCCCCCCCTCAGAACTCTTTGCTTTACTGAGGAGCTGCAGAAGACGACGTGCTTGGACATGAAAGAGGAGGCTGGGCTGGACTATTGCAGGATGGTGACCCCCCGCCCCAGACTCTGATTCACTCATGCTCAGGTGTGAAAACCCCAAGGGATTTCTCTGGCCTCTCAAGGACATGGAAAAGTCAGACAGAGCTATTTCAGGCGGCAAAGTAAATCTAATCAGAAAGAGTGGCTGGATAGTCCAGCGTGGGAGCCTCCCCTGTATTTGGATTCTATCCGCTGAACCAGTGTTGGGAGTTAGTAAGACTTTCACTAATGTAGATAAAGCTGAAAGGTTACATACGAACAAGGAGTAATGGTCTCAAGTTGCAGAGGGGGAGGTTTAGGTTGGATATTAGGAAAAACTTTTTCACTAGTAGGGTGGTGAAGAACTGGAATGGGTTACCTAGGGAGGTGGTGGGATCTCCTTCCTTAGAGGTTTTTAAGGTCAGGCTTGACAAAGCCCTGGCTGGGATGATTTAGTTGGGTTTGGTCCTGCTTTGAGCAGGGGGTTGGACTAGATGACCTCCTGAGGTCCCTTCCAACCCTGAGATTCTATGATTCTATGATTCCCTTTCATTCCTGGTGTTTCCACTCAAGCTTGGGAGCCTGAGATGCCATCCAACCATTTAGCTCCACTCCAGGCTGTTATTTCCTGTTCAGAGTGTGTAAGATTTCACCATCCATAGCCACTGCCCTGTCCCCCACCGAAACCTCTTACCACGTGAAGTGTAGCTTGTGGAAGAGAAGTAATAACACCCAGAGAAAACCAGCAAGCTAGCCTGTGTGGCACTGAAAATAAAGTCATGAACACCATGCCACCAAAGTCCCCTGTTTGCCCATCATATGTGGAACAAGAACAGGGCCTCTTTTCCTCTCTCAGATGCTCTGGTCCAGGATAACTGGCATCTAATGTACAAATGGAAACATCCCCAGGTATTTCCTCACAAACATGTTTACAGCACCGAGTGTGGTGAATGAAAGGCTTTTTACAATGCGGCTCTATGTTGGGCATGCAGCATGTTTATGCTGTGAGTAAAGGTAGTAAATACAGGCTCAGGTTGAGAGGGTTCCTGGCCAAGGATCCCAAGAAAACCCAGAGGAATAAAAGTGTCACACGTTGTTTGCTTGTTCTCTGACTTAAAAACGAACCATGAAAACTCAGCCTCCTCAAGGGCTTGAGAATCCTGGAAGGGTGCAGTGAGAGCACATTTGCCGAGGCTGGGTCCTCTGCTTGACAGGAATTATGGGGAAGGCAGTTATCATCAGTGAATGAGAGATGCTAGGTAAGATGGGGATAGGCCACGAAGGGCCTTGGAGGTGCAGACAGGCAGCTTGTTTGATGCGATGGAGAAGTGTCTGGTTCCCTTTATTGCATGTCTGCATTTCATTTTATAGCTGCTGTAAGACTCTCCAGGTGATGTGTTCCCAGCTGTTATTACACTTCTCTTGCATTAAGTGCAGCCACTTGGCATATGTCCTCCTGCATTATGCTCCTGCTCTCACTGAAGCCAATAGTAAGCTTCCATTGACCTCAGTGATGCAAGGTTCAGCTCTATAACGCCACTTGGGAATTGGCCTGCTGGCTCTGCTTATTTCCCCGCCTCCCCCCAGTTAATTTATATGAAGATCTTGGGTCCAGATGGATACTTACAGCCCTTGTTACTGCCATGCAATCATGAAGGGATTTTATCCTTGTAATGCTCCCGGAAGTATTAGCTCCTGTAAAATGGAGATAAAGCACAGGTTTGATCCAGGTACTTGTCCAAGGTCACGCAGAAAACCTGGGGCTGAGCTTTCAAGCCAGGGTGAGATCCCCGGTTGTGGCCCCTTGTAAGGGTCCGGTGTGGGGGCTCGGCCCTCTCAGGTGCGGCTGGGAGCCAGACCGCCTCACTACACGGGACTAAGGAAACAGTTCAGTCTCCAGAGTCCAAGCCCTAGGGCAGGGCAGGACAGCAAACAATAGTTCACAGGCTCAGACCCTCAGGCAGGGCTGAGCAAAACAAACAGTAAATGAGGCCCAAGCCCTAGGTCAGGGCAGGGCAACAAACAGTAGTTCACAGGCTCAGACCCTCAGGCAGGGGCTGAGCAAACACCCAGCAGTTCAGGGGCTCAGACTCTCAGGCAGGGGCTGAGCAAACACCCAGCAGTTCAGGGGCTCAGACCCTCAGGCAGGGGATGAGCAACAACTGGTAAGTCCAGGCTTCTATGTCTGAGCATTGGTGTGAGGGGGGAGACTGCCACCCGTGAGTGGGGTGGCAGGGGGCACACAGGCCCACCCACTCCACTGTGCCTGAGCCCGGGGCCCTAACAGTGGCAGTTAGTCTGCTGCTGTGTCAGTGGGGTCCTGACAGCAACACACTGACATTGGCTCGAAGTCTGCGGCAGCCAGACTGGGGTCGGCTACCCCCAGGCTACTTCCAATCTCCCCCTCCATTGGTACCTGCTCATCTCTAGCGTCCTCCGCCAGGTCCCACACCATGGGCTCCTCGGGCTGCTGAGCACTGGATAGGTCTGGCTGCTCCTCAGGACATGGGGTGAGGGGACTCTCAGGCAGCTCCTTGGGGTACCGGGCTCGGGGAAGGCTCGGCCAGTCCTCCTCAGGGTACCAGGCTCGGGGAAGGCTCAGTCCAACAGGACCTCGGGCAGCAGCGTCTGTCCTCTCCGGCGGCCGGGCGGCAACTGAGCGCTGGGGCCGGGCCTTTATACTTCCTGTCCTGCCCCTTGACTTCCGGGGGGCGGGGACAGGCGGCGGTGACTCCGCCCACAGAGGCAGCTGTTCTGGCTCGGCCCTCTCAGGTGCAGCTGGGAGCCAGGCCGCCTCACTACACGGCCCCGCCCTCAAGGCTGGCTCCCATGCAGCGGGGCCAGCCCCTTCCATACCCCCAAGATGGGAGAGGAAGTCCGCATTTGCGTGGTCCTTCCTGGCCCTATGGCGAAGGGTGAAGGCATAGGGCTGCAGTGCCAAGTACCACCGCTGCAGCCGCATATTATGATCCTTCATGCGGGCCAACCACTGGAGGGCGGAGTGGTCGGTGACCAAGGTGAATGGGGCTCCCAGGATGTAGTATTGCAGGGCATCACAGGCCCACTTCGCGGTGAGGGCTTCCTTTTCAACCTCCGCATAGTTTTTCTCTCGGGGGAACAGCTTCCGGCTGATGTAAAGAACCGGATGTTCTTCCCCGTCTACCTCTTGGGAGGGGACGGCCCCGAGTTCCACCTCCGAGGCGTCCGTCTGCAAGACAAATGTCCGGTTGAAATCGGGACTATACAAGACTGGCTCACTGCAGAGGCTTGTTTTGAGTGTCTGGAAGGCCTCGTCACACTTGCGGGTCCATTTCACCTGCCGCGGGCTGTCCTTCGTCAGGAGCCCCGTTATGGGGGTGGCAATCGCCGCGAATTGGGGAATAAACCTTCGATAATACCCTGCCAACCCCAGAAACTGGCGTACTTGGCGTTTCGTGGCTGGCGGGGGCAGATTGTGATGGCCTGGACCTTGCCTACAAGAGGTTTTACCTGCCGATGCCTGATAGTGTACCCCAGGTAAGTGGTCTCTTGCCAGCCGATGCGGCACTTCTTAGGTTTGGCTGTTAACCCGGCCGTCTGCAGGGACCTCAGGACGGCTGCCACCCTTTCTAGGTGGTTCTCCCACCGAGGACTGTAAATGACCACGTCATCCAGATAGGCGGCCGCGTAGTCCTGATGTGGCTGGAGGAGGCGATCCATCAGGCGCTGAAACGTGGCCGGGGCCCCATGGAGGTCGAAGGGCATCCGGGTAAATTGGTACAGGCCCGTGGGGGTGGCGAACGCGGTCTTCTCCCTGGAGGCGGGTTCCAGGGGAATCTGCCAGTACCCCTTGCTTAGGTCAAGGGTGGTGATATAGCGGGCCTCCCCTAACCGGGCCAACAGCTCATCTATCCGAGGCATGGGATATGCGTCGAACTTGGAGATAGCATTAACACGCCTGAAGTTGATGCAAAACTGTTGTGAGCCGTCGGGCTTCGGTACCAGCACTACTGGGCTGCGCCACTCGCTTTGCGATGGTTCTATCACCCCCAAGTCCAGCATAGCCCGTACCTCCTCATCAACGTCCCGCCTCCCGTGATACGGCAAGGGCCTGGTCGTGCCCTGGATCACCACCCCAGGCTCCGTCTGGATCCTATGATATACCAGGGTAGTGCATCCCGGTTGGGCCGTAAAGGTGCGGGAGAAGGCTTGCAGGAGGCACCGGGTCTGCTTGAGTTGGTCATCCGTTAGGGTCTCCCCAAGCTGGGGTCCCCCGGGGTCCTTGGTATGGGTTACCTGGGGTCCTAGTTCAGGTTCCGGCGGGTAGTGATTAATCAGGAGACCTTCTCATTCCCGCCAGAGCTTGAGGAGGTTGATGTGGTATCGCTGTATCTTCTTTTTCCGGTCAGGCTGGTTGATCTCATATGTAACCGGGCCCACCTTCTGGACCACCTCATATGGCCCTTGCCACCGGGCCAGAATCTTCGATTCGCCGGAGGGAAGGAGGAGTAATACCCGGTCTCCAGGTTGAAAGTCCCGAGTCTGTGCGTCCCGGTTATAAGTCTGGGCCCCCGCCTGTTTAAGACGCTCCTGGAGCTGGAGCACGTACTTTAAGAGGCCCTGGGCTGGTGATGGGGCTTGCTCCCAAGTTTCCCTCATGAGGTCCAATAGGCCCCTGGGTCGACGGCAGTACAGCAGTTTAAAGGGGGAGAACTTGGTTGACGACTGGGGGACTTCTCATACCGCCAGGAGCAGGGGTGGAAGTAGCTGGTCCCATTGGCGAAGGTCCTCCTGGGGGAACCTACGCAACATGTCTTTCAGCGTCTGGTTGAATCTTTCAACCAGCCCATCGGTCTGGGGATGATAGACGGACGTCCGCAGTTGCTTGATCCCCAGGAGTTCACACACCTGCTGGAACAGCCGTGAAGTAAAGTTGGTCCCCTGATCTGTGAGGATCTCCCTGGGCAGGCCGACGCGGGCGAAAACCTTCACCAGCTCAGCTGCGATGGTGCGGGCTGTGATGTTCCGAAGGGGGATTGCTTTGGGGAACCTGGTAGCATAGTCCAACATAACTAAGATGTATTGAAAGCCGGCACTGCTCTTGGGGAGAGGCCCCACCAGATCCATGGCCACGTGCTCGAAGGGGGTCTCCATTAAAGGCATCGGGACCAGCAGTGCCTTGGGAGTTCGTGTGGGGGCGGCCAACTGGCATTCTGGGCAGGAATTGCAATAATTCTTTACCTCCTGGTGTACCCCCGGGCAGAAGAAGCGTCCCAGTATCCGGGCCAGCGTCTTCTCGTGACCGAGGTGTCCGGCCGCCGGGACGTCGTGGGCCAGCTTCATGACCGCCCGCCGGTGACACTGGGGCACGAGGAGTTGGGTCTGGGTCTCCCCCGTGTGGGGGTCCCTCTCGACCCGATACAGGCGCTCCTGCCGCAGCTCAAAGTGTGGCCACTGCGCTGCTCAACGTGGGTCGAGGACAGTCCCATCCATGGTGGCCAGCTGTTCGTATGCCCGTTTGAGTGTGGGGTCGGCCCGTTGATCCCGGCAGAAGTCCATGGGTGCCGAGGGATCCTCCCCCACTCCTAGGGAAGCATCTTCAGGTCCTCCCGTCGGGTTGGTAGGGTCGGGGGCTTCCCTCTTGTCTTCCTCGGTCTCTGGGGCCTCCCGTTCCAAGGCTGGCGTGACCCGCGGGTTGCCGTCGGCGTGGCGGTGTAGGACTGCGGGAAACTCGGGTTTATGACAGCCTATGCACAAGCCTAAATTCAAACTCGGGCCAGTCCCGACCCAGGATCACCAGGTATGCCAGCCGCGGAGCGAGTCCCACTACCATCGGCCGGGTGACCCCATCAATTGTCAGTTGGGACCCTGGTGCTTGGGTAGGGCTGTATGTCCCCGTGTATGCACTGCAGCTGAATCTTCCCCAGGCGGGCGTCAGCCTGGGGCCCTACGTTTTGGCAGACCAGCGTCTGGCCACAGCCTGAATCGAGGAGGGCCACCGTCGGGTGCCCCTCAATAACCATGGGCACGGTGATCTTGGCCGCTTGCGAACGCCGGGCACGGCCTTCCCCTGAGTAAACCTGGCCAAAGGTACACTCCAGTCCTAGGCAGTCCCGCTGTAAATGGCCATGCTCCCCGCAGGAGAAACAGGGCCCCAGGTCTGCCCGTCCCGTCCGTGACCGGGTCCCGGGTTTACCTCCAGGAGGGCTCAGGTAGTCCCTCTTGCTGTGGGGTCCGGGGTCCGAGCGGGTCTCCCGGAGGATGCCGTGGCACGGGTCCGGGCCTCCACCCCCCAGGAGGAAACCCGTAAGTCTGTCTGGGTGGGCATCCCCTTCTTCTCGGGGTTGGGGCACTCCGTCCCTGGTGGGGCTGTCCGGACAGCCGGACCCAGCGGGGCTTCAGCCGCGAGGAAGTCCTCCATTAATGTAACGGCGGCGGCGGCCACTGTTGCCGGCCTATGGCAGAGGACCCAGGCTCTTCCTCGTGGCGGGAGAACATGGGCGAACTGCTCAAGTACCACCTGCTCCATTAGCTCCTCCGACGTCCGGCATTCGGGCTGCAACCACTGCTTGCAGGTCTCTCGAAGCTCCTGGGCCACCATCCGAGGCCGGGCCCCTGGGGGATAGGTCAGGCTTCTAAACCGCTGTCGGTAAGTCTCTGGACTCACATCCAGGGCGTCCAGAATGGCGGCTTTCACCTGGCTGTAATCCTGAGCTGCCTCCACAGACAGGCCTCGATAGACCGTCTGAGCAGTCCCGGGCAAGTACGGGGCCAGGATGGTAGCCCATTGGTCCTGGGCCCATCCTGCGATGACTGCCACCCGCTCGAACGTGACGAGAAAGGCTTCGGGGTCGTCGCCGGGTCCCATCTTCGTCAGCCGAATCGGGGGGCTGGGCCACAGGGCCCCTGCTGGGCTGCCCGGCTGGGGTTCCCCAGGTCGGGCCAGCGCCGCCGCGAGCTGCTGGATACATTGCCGCTGGAAGTCCTGGTGCTGGGTAGTCAGGTCCTGAAGTAGCTGATGCTGTTGGGTCCCTAGTGGCTCTACGGGCTGCTGCTGCTGTTGGAGCTGGGCGGCCTGCTGCTCCTGTTGCTGCCGCGACTGGGCCGCCTGCTGTCGCTCCTGGTGCTCCGTCACAAGGGCCAAGAGCTGGGACAGATCCATCTCTCGGGCGGAAGGTCTCTCTCCCCCAGCCCCCTTCTTTCACCGGCGTCGAGAGCTCGCGCCCACATCCTGGGCGGAACTCCTCAGAGAAGGCATCACGTGTAAGGGTCCGGTGTGGGGGCTCGGCCCTCTCAGGTGCGGCTGGGAGCCAGGCCGCCTCACTACACCCCTTCATAGCAGATAAAAGGGTTGAGATGGTTAAAGTGGCTATAAAAGCTCCCGATCTGGCTGGGATATCCCTTCAGTGCAGAAACTGAGGAAGACACCATAAAACATGTGGTGTAGGGGCCCTGTTGGGGATAAGTGGGATGGGGCATGATGGGGGCAGGGCTGCATCATGCAGAGCAGTGGCGATTCTGGGTGCCCAGAGACAGCCTGGGCTGTCTAAATTACACTGGGGCAGCAAAACAGCCCTGGATTGGGATGGTACAAAATTAGCGTCAAGCTGTGTTAGCCTCCCCACCTGCAGGTTGTGAGTGCTGTTTTGCACCTCGTGGAGGCATTGCACAGAACCTTATCCCAGGTCACCCGAGTCTCACATCAATGCCTTATCCTCCAGGTCATTCTTCCAGCCAGAACTTGCATCTTTCAGCTGAGTAAATTGTACTCATGTGAAGAGTCCCATTGAATTTAGGCTTGTGCATAGGCTGTCATAAACCAGCAAACCTTTCTAGCTGTTCCCACATTTTCCTGTCAATAGTATTTTCCAGACCTTTATATCTGAGGTAGAAATCTACTCATCTGACTGTCTAAAAGACTGTTCACCTTAGTAATTCAGTGTTTCCATTGTATACCTTAATGCAATTGAATTCTCCTTAGTAATTCAGTGTTTTCATGTACATGCTCATGGGCGGCAGGTTTGTAGAAATTTTGGTGGTGCCCAGAACCCACCCCCACCCAAACTCCACCCCCCCCCAAAACTCTGTCCCCCACCTGCCCAAGGCTCTGGGAGGAGGTCTGGGGTGCAAGGTGCAGGCGCTGGGAGGGAGTTTGGGGATGGGAGGGGGTGTGGAGGGAGGGGGTGCAGGCTCTGGGCGGGAGTTTGGGGGACAAAGGGGGGTGCAGGGGTGAGGCTGAGGAGAGGTTTGGGGTGTGAGAGGGGGCTCAGGGCTATGGCAGAGGGATGGGGTGAAGGCTGTAGGGTGGGGCGGTGATGAGGGGTTTATAATGCAGGAGGGGGCTCAGGGTTGGGGCAGACAGGGTGCGGGAGGATGAGGGCTCTGACTGGGGCTGGGGATGAGGGGTTTGGGGTGTGGGAGGGGCTCAGGGCGAGAGTAGGAGTGTGGGGGGTGAGGGCTCTGTCTGGGGCTGGAGATGAGGGGTTTGGGGTGCTGGAGGGGCTCAGGGCTAGGGCAAAGGGTTAGGGTGTGGGTCGGGTGCAAGCTCTGGCTGGTGGCTCTGGGGTGGGGCAGGGCTGGGGATGAGTTTCGGGTGCAGGCAGGCTGCTCTAGGATAGGGGCCTGTGAAAGTAGAATGAATTATATTGTAAAAATAAGAATGGATTAAAGAAATGTTGTATGTACCTTTAAGCAGAAATAAGAAATGTTGAAATACAGGTGCCAGGAAAAGAAACATTAGGCATAAACAATGGTGCTAATGGCGAAACATTAACAGAAGATCGGTAATAGTTAGTAAGGAAATAAGATATGCATGCCTAGCCCAGGTAAACTTATCTGATTCTGCTTCCTTTGTTATCTTGTTAAGTTCTCACCCTTTTATCTGTATAAATAAGATAGTTTGTGTCTTGCATGGTGCTCACATTATCTGGGTGTTATTAGCAGAGCGCTGTGCTAATAAAACAGAGTGGTCTGACAAACTGTGAGTCCTGAGTCTAACTTTGACAGGCCAGAGAGGAGGACTCACCCCAGCCCTTTCCCTGCCAGCAGCAGCGAGCTCTGGGGGAGGACCCCCCCTTCCCGCCCCCCCAGCAGCACACTCACCTCCACCACTGTCACTACATGTGCTCGTAGGGCCCCTCTCAGGTCCAGGAATCTCCCTCGCCTCCCCCATGGGTGCCGGGGGGTGCTGTGTGCGCCTCCTCCACTGTTGTTGCCCCTGACTGTAGCCTCACTGGGGGTGGGAGATGGGGCTGCCTCCTTGCCCAGCATGGGGCAGGAGCGGTGACTGGGGGGGGCTGTGCTGGGGGAGGGTCCCACCGGAAAAGGGAAGGGTCTGAGGAGGAAGGGCAGGCTCAGAGTCAGTCTGCCCTGGCAGTCGATTTGTGGGGCACTAGAGGCAGCATGGGGCTGCACGGAAGAGGCAGGAACGCTCTGCTCCCTTCTGGGCCCGGGGATGTGCACGGGGCCAGCAAGGGGAGGCCAGGGGACACTCGGGGGAGGCGCAGGGGGCAACAGGTGGGGCCAAGGGGGGAGACCCGGCCCCAAACATTGTTGGAGCTGGGCCCCTGGGCTCTGAATATTGCTGGTGCCCAGGCACCACATGAGTATATAACTTGCCGCCCATGTACATGCTTCCTGCAATAAGAAATATTTTTTAAAATTAGAATTATGTCATGTTCTTAAAGAGAATTAAACAAAGATCTTGTGTCATGAGAAATAGTGAACAATGTTGGTTTTGGGTGGTGATCCTTATCACCCAGGTGCTCAGTGGCCTGGGCCTGCACATTTGCAGCTCTCTCATGAGAACCAGGGTTAACAACTTGCCTCTTTAGGTACAATGGAGCTGTTCACCATAAGGACAAAGTGTATGTTCTCATCTGTTCAGCAGACATAGGTTGCTCATGAGCCAGTCTGAGACTGTGGCCCATATACCTGCAGGCCCTAAAAACCACCACAAAGCTCACCAGCTTCTACTTTGAGGCTCACTTCTGAAACCTCACCTTTACTAAAAAAAATGCACAGCACAGTGAGCTTGTGGTAGATTTCACTTAACCCCTAGCCCGCAGCTCTCCCTTGGGGGAGAGAAAGCGAGAACCATACAAGACAAATGCTAGTCACATTGCTTAATGCTCTCAGCTTCTATAGGTATGAGGGCGGTCTAAGGAACTGAATAGGAGAGAATTTGTAATTACTTTTGCTTAAGTGTTCCTTTTCATTGCGCTAATGATCAGCTGCTATAGGGGCCTGAGATGTTGCCAGTCACTCTCTGTATCTGGATACTGGAGCCAGAAGGAGCTGAAACAGCCCTTCAGCCTTTGCTCGGAAGGTTTCAACTGGTGCATTGTTTCTATAAAGAATCGCCATAACGGTGAGAATGACTGGGCTGCTTTCACTGTCTCTACTCCCATCCAGTTTCACCCGGGCATGTCTGCCTGCAGTGTGCAAACAGGAAAACATGTTGGGTGAGATTCTGATGTCACGTACTGGGGGGAACTGAGATCAGAATCTCTTGTTGTAGACTTTGTTCGGGGCATCTCTAACAGGTCACCAGCCACTCCTTCCTCTAAGAAACAAAACTGGATCCAACTGAACCAGATGCTTAGCAGGTGTAAATTGCCAAATATACACCAAATCACAGCATTTTGAGGCACTGACCCCATGTTTAGAATAAGGCAGAGCAATTTTCAGGGGTGGATTTTTCAGTACAGGCTCAACAGGACCTCCAGTTTTTTCTGTGTAAAACCACGAAGGCAATTGGAGTGAAGTTTAACCCTGTGCAGACAGCCTGCATGAGATCCAGCCACCACTGAAGCCCAATATCCCTCTGCACAGGGGTTAGCGTCACCCGAATGAAGCGCAAGCAAGTGGACTTTGCAGGAATTACATGCTAGCACAGTGCATGGAAATGGGTGCATGTGTAATTTTATATAGGCAGAATGGAGGCTGTAAAGAACTAATTGAAGGCGGTGTTAACGTCAGGGAAAGGTTGCAGGAGAAGGAAGGAAGTGTGTAACAGGGATTGTGAGACCAAATCAGATCCAGGCTACATCAAA
Source organism: Mauremys reevesii (assembly GCF_016161935.1). Classification (NCBI taxonomy): domain Eukaryota; kingdom Metazoa; phylum Chordata; order Testudines; family Geoemydidae; genus Mauremys; species Mauremys reevesii. The sequence goes on from NC_052631.1 coordinate 62,334,676, forward strand.
TCCAGGATCCTGGCTCTGACAGTGGCCAGTGTGAACTGCTTCATAGGAAGGTGCAAGAATGCCTGCAGAAGGCAGCTACGGCATAACCTGCTCCCAGGGAAAATTCCTTCCTTAACCCCTTAGGTTGGAGGTTGGTTTATGCCCTAGAGCAGAAGGTTTATAGCTCTTCCCAAGTTCTTGGGCTTTAAATCTTCTTTTACATTACAGGTCTAGATATTCCTGTTGTCAATAGACATGTCCAGTCCCTCTCTGAGTAGTGAGCCTCCAGGTACCCTGTCCTAAAATGGGAATATAAAGAGTTCTTAACACAGCAGCCCAAGGCAGGAGCAGCAGAAGCTCCCTAAAAGTGGGGTAGGCCACCAGTGCTGCCCCTCCCCCTCAGGCCATGCCCCCTGCACCACCCCTTCCTGAGTCTTCCACATTCTGGGTCACTGATGCAGCATCATAGAGATGGTCACATCTTGGGATGCCTCCCGCCAGCCATCAACTGCACTGATACTTTGCCCTTCTCTAAGGCCTTTGCCTGTGTATCTTAAGGTTTAATTCTATGCCCACTGAAGTCAGTAGCAAAGCTCCTATTGCCTTCAGTAGTGAAGGATCAAGTTCTTAAAGCAACACGGAAATATTAATGCGCTGAACCTCACAACCCCACACTCAGGTGGGTATTGTTATCCCACTTACCTGAAAGGTTAAGTGACTGGTGCAAAGCCAGATGTGTCACTTAGGGTACGTCTACATTATGGGATTATTCTGAATTTACATAAACCGGTTTAGTAAAACAGATTGTATAAAATCGAGTGCACACGGCCACACTAAGCACATTAATTCGGTGGTGTGCGTCCACGGTCCAAGGCTAGCGTCGATTTCTGGAGCGTTGCACTGTGGGTAGCTATTCCGTAGCTATCCCATAGTTCCCACAGTCTCCCCCGCCCCTTGGAATTCTGGGTTGAGATCCCAGTGCCTGATGGGGCAAAAATCATTGTCGCGGGTGGTTCTGGGTAAATGTCATCAGTCATTCCTTCCTCCGGGAAAGCAACGGCAGACAATGATTTCGCGCCCTTTTTCCCTGGATTGCCCTGGCAGACGCCATAGCGTGGCAACCATGGAGCCTGTTTTGCCTTTTGTCACTGTCACCATATGTGTACTAGATGCTGCAGACAGATGCGATTCAGCAGCGCTACACAGCAGCATTCATTTGCTTTTGCATGACAGCAGAGATGGTTAGCAGCCATTCTGTACTGTCTACCATGCCATTGTAAATTGGCAATGAGATGACGGTTACCAGTCCTATTGCACTATACCTTCTGCTGCTGTCATAGGTGCCCCTGGCTGAGATCAGCTGGGGGTGCAAAAGACAAAAATGGGAATGACTCCCTGAGTCACTCCCTCCTTTATGGTATCTAAAAATAGAATCAGTCCTGCCTAGAATATGGGGCAAGTGTACTAGAGATCCAGTGTATCAGAGAACTAGAGAGCACAGCCACTCCATGTCAGATTATGCAGGAATGATGAGCTGTATGCCATTCACAGGGGGTGCTCCTGCAACAACCCCACCTGTTGCTTCCCTCCTGCCCCAGCCTTCCTGGGCTACCATTGCAGTGACCCCCCATTTGTGTGCTGAAGTAATAAAGAATGCAGGAATAAGAAACAGTGACTTGTTAGTGAAATGAAATGAGGGGAAGGCAGCCTCCAGCTGCTATGATAGTCCAGGCAGTACAGAATCTTTTCTTTACACATGAAGGGCAGGGGCTGATGGAGCTCAGCCCCCTGTTGCTATGATGAAGACGGTTACCAGCTGTTCTGTACCATCTACTGGGAATGACCGGGAGGCCAGTCAGGAGCACTCATGGGCTGATGACGAGGATGGATAGCAGTCCTATTGTACTACACCATCTGCCACAAGGCTGATGATGATGACAGATATCAGCCATATTGTACCATCAGCCACCAAGGAGGAGGGACGAGGATGCTACAGTACAGTGCCGCAGCATCGTGTCTACCAGCAGCATTCAGTACACATAGGGTGATATTTAAAAGAGTCAAGAGATGATTTTTTTCCCTTTTCCTTCTGGGGGTGGGAGGTGGGGGTACATTGACGAGCTATGCCCTGAACCACCGCGGACAATGTGTTTGACCCTACAGGTATTGGGAGCTCAGCCAAGAATGCAAATGCTTTTTGGAGACTGCAGGAACTGTGGGATACCCCCCCCCTCCCTCCCTCCATGAGCGTCCATTTGATTCTTTGGCTTTCCGTTACGCTTGTCACGCAGCAGCATGCTGAGTCTCTGCTATGGCGTCTGTCTGGAGATTTTTTTAAAATACTTTGGACTTTCGTCTTCTGTAACGGAGCTCTGATAGAACAGATTTGCCTGCCCATACAGCGATCACATCCGTACGGTCCATGCTGGCGCTCTTTTTGGATTTTGTTTTCGGACTGCATCGCCAGCTGTGCTGATCGGAGCTCCACGCTGGGCAAACAGGAAATGATATTCAAAAGTTCGCTGGGCTTTTCCTGTCTACATGGCCAGTGCATCCGAGTTCAGATTGCTGTCCAGAGCGGTCAGTGGTGCACTGTGGGATACCGTCCGGAGGCCAATACCGTCAATTTGCGGCCACACTAACCCTAATCCGATATGGCAATACCGATATTAGCGCTACTCCTCTCGTTGGGGAGGAGTACAGAAACCGGTTTAAAGAGCCCTTTATATCGATATAAAGGGCCTCTTAGTGTGGTCGGGTGTGGCGTTGAATGCTCCTAAAACCGGCTTAAACGCGTAGTGTAGACCAGGCCTTAGCGTACTGGTGTGTCTGGCCAAGGACAACACTGACTCTACACGAGAGTGAGTCAAAATGTTTCAGTGACATTGTTTTGCATGAAAAAACTGGACAAAAATTTCATTTTCTTGGAAATGTGATTTCTCACCAAAATGATTTAAAAAGAAATTTCTCATTTTGTTTCATTTGGAACCCAAACTTTTTGTTTTGACTCTCATTGGAAATGTTTGTTTCACTTCATTTTTCTAACCCCCACTTTCATTCTCTTGCTTTCTCATTTTTTCCCATTAGACAAAGGGGCAGTGGGTGAGAAAACAAAGACATGAAACAAATATTTCATTAGAAACATTAACTTTTTTTGTTGACCAACTCCTCACTGCCCCCACCTCACACCTATAAGGTAAACAGCACTCTGTTCAGTCCTGTATTAGTAACATGTAGTGGCCTAGCCATTGTCTGCAACCCATAATCAGATAGATGGGGAAAAGCAAGATACGGAGCAGGGGTAACACCCTGCAGTGAAGTCAAGGAACATGCTCTGTGTGTGCAAAATCCAAATAAAAAACTCTGCCAGGCTTTATCACCACGAACAGCAGCCACATTCCTGGTCCACCTGGCCACATTCTCGGGGTTGTATTCCAAGGATGAGCATTTTCAAAGGGCTCTCAAACCAGTTTCCAAACTCCCCAGGCTGCTTATCTTTAGCTGGCCACATTTTCTGCCTGCTTTCTATGGGCATCTATTTTGTCGCCGACATGCAGGTGGATTCCTACCTGCAGCTGGACACCTAACTCCCTGCAAATACTCTCTGCATAACCACAGGACTGCACAGCCAAGACAGGGCCCAATTCCCAGGTGCACTAGGGCAGCCTCGAGCTACTCCACTGGCTCAAAATTGCTGCCCTAAAGCCAGGCAGCCAACCACCTGTTGTGGCCTCTGTACGCTCCCTTCCTTTTGGCTAGCACAGGGGGTAAAGTGGCAACTCCAGGGCTACCTGATGTCTGGCTGATGCTCAACTGCCATTATAGTGCCATGGGACTCTGCCAGGGTCAGGGTGGCCACAGAATTGGAGGAGTGTAAAAATCAGTGTTTTGTGCTCCCCCTGTCCTGAGCTGGGCAGAGAGCTCCTTGGCCAGCTCTCAAGATCTAGGCTGGAAAGTCTGTAACAAACACCAAGAAGTGATGCAGCAAAGTATCCGCATCACAGACAGACAGAGTCACACAGCTCTGATATTAAAGTGTAATAGGTGGCTGGGGTGGGCGTCCTTCTCCAACATCCTGGCCAATTTTAAACTCTGCGACTGAAATAGCTGGCTGTCACTTGCACTTGATTCACTCCCCTCAGCCACATCCCAAGTGTGTCTAGAAATCAATTGCATCTTTTCCAAACAAGGAAGTGATCTTTCAGAAATTGAGTTTCTATTATTGCAATTTGCTTATTGAAACTATAAAGATAAAAGCTATCCACTGCTCTAACACCCTGTGCTTTGTTACATAATGCCATAAAATAACATTTACATAAGGCTGAAAGGGGTACAACCCAAATTCCAGTAAGCCCTCCTTGGTTAATCCTAACTAGTTTCCTTCGACAGCCTTTAAAAAAAAAAATCCGTGTCACGCCAGGGTATCGAAATCACTGCTTCCTCCATTCAACGCCCAACCATCTTTTGATAACTCCATGCCTAACGGATAATGTCATGTGGACTTTTCTCCTTTGTTACATGTTGTGATTATTGTTTTCTTGATTTCCAGCAAACACTGTGTCAGGCAATGGGACATACCAGGAAAGGGAGGCAGGAGGGTATTACCTCACTATTTGGATTACCATTCCCAGCCCTGATTTCTTCTGCTGCCTCTGTCTCCTTCTCCCCAGTCATCCATGGAAGGCTGTTCCACCCAACAGATCAATACTGGGGGATCGGGCAGCCTGATATTTCTGGTCTGAGTGAGTTCTGCTCTTTCTTCCTGATTGTGGTACATTGATTGATCTCCTGTGTAGTTCTGTTTGTGACCCCCAGCCTTTGTCCCAAATCCAAACCTTAGAGTGACCCCAAGCCAGGTTTAGACCTGAGCACAGCCTCCGTAGTCCCTTGCTGGTTACCATGTGCATTACAAACATGTCTCCTGGCTTTAGCAGAGTGAGTTTCAAATGCTGGATAGTGGCATTGGATATCTGGTCTGGAAATGTCAAGAGCCTACAGGTGTGTTAAGGATTTCAATGGGGTAGAGGTTTCAAGCCATGGCCCTGATCCAGTAGTTGACTGCAGTGCATTGATGCCCATTTTCCATTCCAGAGCAGGCCTCAAGGCTATAGAGACAGACTCTCAGGAACACTTCATCTGAAACAGTGTTCAGCTAAGCAAATGCCTATGGTGCATTATTCCTTAAAAATATGAACTGAGATCAGGGTAGTCAAGGAGCTACCAGAACTTCCAGCCCCCAGACCATTCCTTACACAGCCAGCACTCAGGCAGGAGCCCAGGGAAGAAGATGTCTCCTCACAAAGGGATTCCAGATGGGGCTTGGGTAGATTTCTCATGATGGAAGTGCAAAGAGAGGCCATCTCTACCAAGAGAAGACCCCACAAATAAATTCTTCCCCACTCCTGCCATCTCCACAGGGGGGAACGGGGAGGGAGGACCCACTATCCATCTTCCTTTGTCCCATGATTACAGCTACAGCACAGGGGCGGCTCTAGGAATTGCACTGCCCCAAGCAGGGCGGCACGCCGCGGGGGGCGCTCTGGCGGTCGCCGGTCCTGCGGCTCCGGTGGACCTCCCGCAGACGTGCCTGCGGAGGGTCCGCTGGTCCCGCAGCACGCCACCCCAAGAACGCACTTTGCGTGCTGGGGTCTGGAGCCGGCCCTGCTACAGCAGAATCCACCACCCATGTGTATCTAGTTATAATGGGTAAAAAGTACAGAAAAGCCACACCAGGATGAATTTATTCACTGCCCCTCTTCACTGGAGAGCAAGGTAGTGTATCCCCAATAGCATACAGTGCACCTGTGTTACTAAGAGAGTACCAGTGGGGGGAAAAGCAAGCCAAAAGGCCACTCGTCTTCTCTGGCTGTGTCTTTGCATGGGCCACGGGGACAAGGTAAGGGAATCCAGCATTACCCACTCAGGATGTGAATGTTTCTGAGTTTTCCTGTAAATTCATCTTCTTTTGGTAAACCCAAGATGGGGGTAATGATTTCCACCACATTAAAAAGATCACACCTGGCCAGATCCCTCCCTGGTGTAAGTGAGCAAAGGCAGTTAGGTGAATGACACCTCGTTGTACCCAGATCCAATGGTTCATATTCCAGCGACTGAACCCAAGCTGCGATGAGTTGCTAATGCTTTATTCCATCAGGTGTTCTTGACCATGCAATGGCTGAGAATGGGAGTGCATGAGGCACTCCAGTTTGAGCAAACCCACTGGCTTCAGATGAACCCCTCAGGGACACCTGTGCAAACTTGCTGCCTCCTGCAAACCGTTCGGAGGGTGGTGCAGAAGATGGCACAGAACCCAGCTCCTCCACTGTACTGTCTCTGCAGGGCTGACAGGAATAGAAAGCAGTAAAAAATGTACTGTAGGCACCAATGGCTTGGTTCCTAGGGCTAGCCACTGGAGTAAGCCCTTCCCACACACCCCTGCCTGGCAAAGCCAGGAGTGGGCTGTCTTGACTCCATCCTTCCCTGCACACCAGACAGTGGGTTAAATAGCACCTTGTGGAGGGCTGCAGTAAACGTTTTCCCTTGCAGAGCAAACAGGGAGCAGGGAAGGAGTTCTGAATCACAGTCCTCCTGGAGCAGTGCAGCAATATACCCCCATCACGGGAGCTCCGAGCCTGGGCTCCAGCCCGAGCCGTAATGTCTCCACACCAATGAAACAGCCCCTTAGCGCCAGCCCTGTAAGCCCAAGTCAGCTGACATGAGCCAGCCACGGGTGTTTAATTGCAGTGTAGACACATCCTTAGGTGCCAATAGTGGGTTTGTGTTAAGTTTTCTGGAGCAGATTTTTGCCAGCTGAATAATATTTCCTTTTCCTTCCATAACACAGTGGGGTTCATTCAAAGGTGAGGCTTGTTGTGAATGGCTCTGTCTCCAAAGCCCCAGGAGTGTATTCTTCTTGGCTATTTTTGGAATGCTCCTTTGGCCTCCAGGGGAGCACAGCCTGAAAGGATGACACATTGCAGAAGAGTTATGGCCTGAGACAAAACTCAGACGTTGCATAATTCCAGTTATTTTCTTCTCTGTTGTACTTAGACATGCATTGAGATGGATGGGTGAAAAGAGCTTGAAAGCTGCAGGAGGAGTTCTGTCTGTGTCATGCTATGTGCAATCATAGTCCTTAAATAGGAGATGTTTATTACAGAAAATTGCTACAAACAGGCATTTAGGCAAATTGACTTCCACCTTTGTCACCCTTGTGGACCAATCACTGGCCCCTTTGAGCACAGAGACATCTAGTGGCTGAATAGAATGCTGCATGTCAACGTATCATGACAATCACATCCATTCAATTCTAGCTAATACCAGCACTTTTCTCCCTTTCTGCATCGGAGATCAGGGCTGCAATATGGTAGGGAACAACAGCAAATTGGGGCCAGAGTGTCATTTCATAGAAATGTTTTTTGTGCTTTCTTCCATGCTGCCCTCACGTTTAGGAGGTGCTCCCTGAAAACAGCTGCAAAACCTCGTCACTGTTCTCCTTAAAGCTCTCCTTTGCTGTGATGCCTACAAAAAATGTGACAACTGTTAGACTATTGGTGTACAGAGGCCAGGGCCCATCATGCTAACCAGTGTTGTCTTACACTTTCCTTGTACTCCCCTGCCAGTCTGTAGCCATCTGTCTTAGTCCCTACCCCAAAGAGTTTACAATCTGGCTTTCTTTTCCTGGGTCTGTACAGCACCCAGCACAATGGGGTCCTAGTCCAGGACTGGTGCCCCTAGATGCTACTAATAATTATTATTATTCCAGAACCACTTCGAAGGCGGCAGGAGTACTGTGGGGCTGGCAATTAAGTCACAAACCCAAAAGAAAAGTATATGCTGTGTGTGTTTGTCCCTGCCTGTTCTATGGTTTGGAAACAGTGCATCTTGCAGAGATGGCAAAAAGAAGACACAAGTAGTAGAAAATATTATACTGAGGAGAATGGCAGGCGAGCGGATGGTAGTCAGAGTGAATGGAAAGAATTAGGGGAAAGATGAAGTTGGGGCGCTCAGTGCTAGATAGGCTGGAAAGCACATGTTTGAGGTGTGCTGGACAAGTGAGAAGAATGGGAGAGGAACAATCAGCCCAGAAAGCAGAGGAGGAAGAGGAACAGCAAGACAGGATATGGAAGACTGAGGATATGCTGCAAAGACTCCATCAAGAGAAAGTTGATGAGAAAAGCCTACTCCATGACCTGTGAACATGTGCCATGGGCCGGAAGGAGCAGTGAAGAATCCTGAGCCTCTCTGACCTCACAGAAATGGGAAAAGGAGTTGAGAAAAGAGAGAGTGATTCCAGAACCACAACAAAATTGCCCCAGGGGGGAAATAGACAAAGTGATAGCTGATCTGGTTGGTTTGGTTGTAGATAATTAAGTGCTGAATGCTCAGAAGGAGTTAGGGGTCGTGAAGCTCAGGATCATAATGCCTAAACTTTAGGTGCCTGGAAAAAGGGCTGTGATTCTCAAGGCCTGAATAAGTCGCCTCAGCTCCTATCCAATGAATGGGGACAGACAGGTGCATCAGAGTGCAGTTCACAAAAGCAAGACCACTAGGCGTGGAGATAGCCAATGGGAGATGCTAAATCTCACCCCTCTCTCAGAGCTTGGCACCTGAGGCCAGGCTGCAGGGAGGAACCTAGCTGTGAAGTCAGGGACCCTCTTTAGAGTGAGGTGCCTGATGCCATTTTAGCAAGGAACTGGTGGTGAGGTGCCCATCTTTATAATCTTTAGCCCGGTGGTTAGAGCGTGTACGTGGGAGGTGGGAGACTCCTGCTCTGACAGTGAGAGGGGAATTTAACCCCACTCCCCAATATCCCAGATGAGATAACCACTGGGCTCAAAATTATATGGTGGGAGCTTCCACCTCCTTCTGTTGTCATTTTGTGTGGTATTAGGTAGCATCTGAGCTTGCCTATCAGCTTGGGCCCTGCATGTGACTTAGGTGGCCTATCACCTACCTTCACCCGTTTGAGAACCCCTCTGGGGGTTAGGCCGGAGATGGGTGTCTGGGTGCCTAGAGGGAGGCAGCCATGTGCCTGGCCAGAGATAGAAACATAGGCTCCCAGGGAATGTTTCTGGCAAAAATCTAGGCACCAAGTAAGTTTAGGCCCCTGCAGGGTTGGCAGAGGGTTTGTGCATCACAGTGGTGCTGAAACCAGGCCCTAGACACCTAACCCCTCTTGGCCATCTGAGCCTAAAGACACTTCTGCCCAGTTTCCAGAGAACATCAGTGCTCTAATCACAGTCTGCTAAGGGCTAGTAAACAAGATAGCCCCACCCCTGCAGCCAAACTACCGATTTGCTGGGAGCTCGCCAGCAAACCAGGGTTGGTACTGGTCAGTACATGGCTAGGGGACCTCAAAGGAAAAGCCGTGTGTGGCAGGAAGTAGTGTTGGTGTTGCTTATTTAAAATTGTGGCCGGGGGAGCAATAGTCCTTGTGAGTCAGCAATGAAGTGAGATGCAGGCTGGTGGCTGGTGGTACTGCCACATGCAGGAAGTGGTATTGCCAATTCAGTAGGGGAGCATTATTCTTTCTAAGCAGTAAAGGAATGACACAGCATAGCGGGGCTCTGGGCTGCTGGAAAAGACGCCTCTTGGAAGTCTGGCTCACTTGTGGCCGTTAAAAATCTCATGGTAGCCATAGGAGCGTTAGTCCCAATGGCTTGCAGCCAGGTGACTAATTATGCTGTGCCCAGTAAACATTCCCGCTGGAGATTTTGATTGGATGTGAATCACTTTCCCTTTCATTCCCTGGTCTGCATTGATGCTGCTCGCTGTTAAATATGATTGTGTCCCATGCCAGAGGTGGGTGCATTTCAGGGGTGGCCAAAGTGATCGCTATAGAGTATGTCATTGGTAAAAGCTTGCAGTGCATGCTGGGATCCTTCTCGGCGAAAAGCTGCATAGAAGCAGAAGCTTCTCAAAGAATACACTGTGAGTTAGCAACCCTCCTGAGCGCTGAGCGACAAAATGGCAGGCCTCACTTATTACAGGGAGGAGACACAAAGGGTGAAATCCGGCTCCACTCAAGTCCTCCAGAAGCTTGGGCATGGGGAGTTTGTTTTAACTTTGAAGTCAGGATGCCTGAGGTGAGACTGCAAGTGCAGGCATCTTTGGTGAGGATGAGTGACCTGAGGCCATGAGGACACTGTCTACCTTGTGGCTGGAGCAGATTAGGTGTATGAATACAGTGCACCTAGCACCTTGGAAAAGTGCCACCCATGTTTCCTGATGTCGGGTACCAGCTAGACTACCAGCACACCCGGAATCAGGGCTTTGGGTCTGCCCATTCTTCTGGCTGCACAAACCCCCAGGGCCACACCAGGAAAATATTAATCCCTTAGAACTAAAGATGGGGAAAAATCTCTTAGGTTACTCTGTGTCCCTCTGCTGGTGAGCAGAGTGGGATTGCTCCCTGGGGGGATATACTCAGTCCAGCTTTAAGTGAGCCCAGGGGTGGGGCACTCGCCACTTCCACACTGCTAGATCTCAGTCAAGCCGGGAGCCTAAAGCACGTGACTGGAGCAGAGTGAATGATGGACATTTCGGCTTGCTGGCAGGTCTGAAAACCATGACAAAAAGGGAACCCCTCATTTTGGGTCAACCTGAAACTAAAATTTTTAGTGAACTGAAAATAGTTTCCATTTGGGTTGCATGAAAGATTCATGCGACCCACAATGAAATGTGGCGTTTTGATTCTAACTATTTGTAAAGGTTTTTTTTATTAAAAATAAAATTAAAGAAGATTTTGAAACAAATTCATGGCTAATCAAAACTTGATTTAAAAATGTCAATTTGAAACATTTTGATTTTTATCTGAATTTTTTTTAAACTTTTTTTTTCTACCAAAACAATTTGGCAAAATCGACATACATTTGCAAAACTGTTTTGGTGTCTTCACATCTGCACTTTTTGCCAAAAAACACAAATTTTCGGGCAACAAATTTCACCCAGATCTCTTGGTGCCCACTCTGCCCTTCCCACATTGCTAAGTGGGAGCATGGATTCCAGCTAGATGGAAGCAGTGTTTTCGGCTAAGGTTGAGAACCACAGCTCTAAACAATTCCATTTCCTTCTTGGAGTCTCCACCCTTGGGCTCTCGCATGCGGTCACTGTATGACAGTCAGGGGTTTACCTGACACTTTAACTTGCCTAACTGAGTTGGGCAAAGATCATAACCTCAGATTCCCGACACACCATAAACAAGGAGTTGCGGGTTTTGTGCTGCTGCTCTAGGAGACTCATTTCAAAGAATAACAGTGAAACTATATAATAAGGCAATTTCCTAACTCCCTGCAGTCATAACAAATTGCCACTTATGTGAGTCACTCCCAGCCAGAGCAGAATACACAGAAAGGTTAAGCTGTCCCGTGTAGTTTTACAGGTGAGCAACATTTATTGACCATCTGATGGCAATGACAAGCTCTGTAATGAAGCAAGATGTCAGAACACCAGCCCATTGCCCTTGTAAATAAAGAGCAAATTGCAAAGATATTCAGAGCTGATCTCCTGCTAGGTCTAAGAATGAGCAACAAGAACATAGATTGGGGGATCCATGTGTCTAGCTACAAGGTAGAGATAGATGCCTTTACCAAGGCATTTCCTCATTCTATCATCCAATGTCAGCACCTTTGCACCACATTTTCAAAATGTGGGGTCAGATTTTCAGCTTGGCTCCCACTTAGGCACCTGATTAAGGATCAGATTTTCAGACATGTTCAGATCCCATTGTGACACTTAGACACAGATTCTCCAAAGTGTCCAGGGGTGCAAGTTGGATACTCAGGTCTTATGAAAATATGGCCCCAATTATAAGGGCTGAACCCTTCTGAAAATTCCAGTCTAAGCCTATCCTTTACCGCCAAAGCACACACTAATGTGCAAAATGGGAATGTCATGCACCAGGGCTATGTTTGTGCACAAGCCCCAATTTTGCATGGAGCCTATCCCCGTGTGGGCGCAACCTAGGTGCCTTAGGATAAATTGTGCTCTTAGTTACACTGGCGCAAATCAAGAGGAAATCAATGGTGCACATTCCAGATATACACAAATATGGTTGAAAATGAAACCCAGTCCCTTGTCTTGCAAGGTAGCTCTTGAATTGGTTTTCATGAATGTTTGCAGTTCATAGACTGTGTTTCAGTCTGCCAGTGAGATGCTTAAACAAAAGTTGATAAACGCCAGCAAATCTGCACTGTGGAATAATAATAACCAGCTCTTATAGAGTGCTTTTATCAGTCTATCTCAAAGTGTTTTACAATGGGAGTCTTTGCAAGGCTCATTGAACACATCAGAAGGAGCTTTGCTTGTAAGGACAGTTTACAATCAGTATAGTTTGTTTTTTTTAAATGTTCTTTTCATATAAAACTTCATCTTGATGTTTATCCTATGCACATGGATGGCACCTGCCCTCCTGGGTTGTAACCACAAAGAAATCTCACATATAAAGATGGGTGCTGGGTTAGCTAGAGAAGTGTGTGTATAATAAAATTATACCTACACAGGGAAGAGATTTGTTGGATGGCTCTTTAAGTTAGCAGACAAAGGCATAACAATATCCAATAGCTGGAAGCTGAAGCTAGACAAATTCAGACTAGAAAAAAGGTAAAAATTTTCAAAAGTGAGGGTGATTTTATGGGTGATATCTATCACTCTATGGACCATCTGACCTAGAGATATAGTGAGTTTTCCATCACTTCAGTCTTTAAATCAAGATTGGACGTCTTCTCTAACTCAAACAGGAGTTATGGGCTGGATGCAGAAATTACTGGCTGAGGTTCTATGGCATGTGCTATTCAGGAGGTTGGAGCAGCTTATCATAATGGTTCCTTCTGAACTGAAAATCTATGACTCTGTATCAATAGCAGACATTGGTTGAGCTGAAACTCTGATTTCACTAAAATGGTATCTCTCCACAACTGTCGTACATTATAAATAACAGCAGGAAAGAAAAACAAACAATCTGAGCATTTTACTTTTTTGTTTGGGTTTTAGAGCTGATTTTTAAGTGCATCTATCTCCCAAGTCTTTCCTACCTCCAAGTACTTTTTACTTGCGCCCTTGTTGGTGACAAAGTTGCCCTCTTCTGGCGATCTCAAGAACTGCTCCCATATGCAAAACTCCAGAAAATAAGAAGCTACATCATCAACGCCTACTGTCATCAGCTTGCATAAAAAGCTAGAATTACACATCCATGTGCATTCGCTTAGCAACCCGGATGAAAGGTGAGTGGTGGCTTACAGTACGACACCAGCACATGTATGATGTTAGATCGATTTCTTGAATATGTGTGACGTTAATGTTTGCAGTGTGGAATAAAAACCATCAAATTCTTAACTCCCCTAGACACCAAGCAGGGACTCAATAGAGACACATATCTCGGACTCAATAGAGACACATATCTCGCATTACAACAACTGGTGACCCACTAACTCTCCTTGTCCTTTGACTGCAGAGGTGCTAACTGCTAGCTTCATTTTGAATGTCTCTTGCAACATGTGGTAAGTCTTTATGCTTAATGTTGTATTTAGCTGTGACAGATTTGTGTATTTAGCAGCTGGGCTCCCGCTGGGAGCCCTGTGGGGAGCCCTCAGCCTGGGTTATCAGTGCGAGGCAGTGAGGTTCCAGCTGTCCGCACTGCTGGGGCTCCCAGCTGGAACGCCCTCCCCACCCCTTTCAAAACAGGGACCCTACCGGAGGTGAAATTGACATTCTTGTCAATTTCACAGCTCCCGCTGTCAGCCACCCTGACAGCTAACAGGCGATGCAAGGAACACAGTGTCTTTACAGACACTGCATCACCTGAGTTATGTCCACCTAAGCCTTATGTCTCTCGCTGAGGTGGCTTTACTAGGTCGATGTAGCGGGCAAGTTACAGTGGCAGGAGGAAAACTGTAATGTGTATGCACTGAGCTCCCTTACATGGACTTAACTTTGTAATGTAGACATTCCCTCTTTCCCAGGCAGGCAGAAGAGTGCTGTGGAGTTCGAAAGCTTGTGTCTTTCACCAACAGAAGCAGTGTCCAATCAAAGGTATTTCTTTGCTCATTTTATCTCTGAAGTTAATGCTCATACACAAGGACCATTAGTGCTGGCTAGAGTCAGGCAGAGGTTGGCAAGGGGACATGCAAGCTTCCCACACAGCTGTAATCTGCAGCACCCTCTGCTCTGCCAGCCCTGGGCTCCACCCACACAGCTCTGCCAGTGCACCTCCATCCTGACCATTGAAGTGCTGCCCCCCACAAAACTGCCATGCACCTCAGTCCTGTTCTAGGGCACTTGCTGCTATCCCAGCACTAAGCCTGTCTCGAGCAGAGACTAATGAACAGGCCAAGTTGGGCATAACTGCTTTTGGTGGGCTAAAATGAGAATTTTAGCAGTTCCTGGTCAGCCTGACAGGGCTGATGATTCCCTCTGAACCTGAAATCTCACCTTGGGGGCTCAGATTTTGCATGTGGCAGTGGCTGTCACTAAGCACTCACTTGTTCGAGGCCCCTGCTCTTATCCGACCGGGGAGATCTGAGCACTTTCTACCAGTGTCTCACTCCCAGGCAGCAAGAGAGTCCAGGCACGGCCAGTCCTTCAAGGCCTTGTTTATATCCTCCTCCCCCAACACCTGCTCTCATTCTCTATGCTCTTCCCAGTCCTCAGGTCTTCCTTTCTCTGCTACCAACGCCACACCTTTTTATTTTAAATAGAGCCTGCTCTGCTTGGAGCAAACACCCTCCTTTCCATGCTTCACCTACCCTTCCCCTCCCCCTTCTCCTTTATGCCTCTACATATCAACCGACTCAGCCACTTACTTAGCCCTTGAAACCGGGCTGTCTGGCATGCAATCTCTGTACTGCCATGTGCCACTGTAATCTCCTCCGGGCAGGGATTCTCTTGCCTTGCGGGGATTTGAGCAGCAGGAAGCAAGAGTTTGTGTTCTCAGGGACGCTTTCTGTGCAGTCTCTCTCATCTGCAGGGAACAGATCGGAGATCCACTAAAGCTTTTGACATATACGACCAAGCAGCATTCAATAATGGAATGAAGTGAACAAGTGACCACTCTGAAAAGCTCTATATCCCAGGCCCATCCAGCCCATATCCTGAGCCCTGCAGACCAGTTAATGGGCCAGATCCTGCTTTGGAGCTACACCAAATTACACCAGCAGAGGATCTGGCCCTATATAATTTCCTTTGATGGACTGATTCTGGTCTCCAGCTAGCTGAGCAGCTACTGTCATTTTCAGAGACCACATTAAGCAATGCTGCCATCTAGTGGTTGATTCATACTTGATTCTCCTACACACTGGCCCTTATTATTAGGGCCCTACTAAATTCATGGCCATGAAAACTGTATCACGGACCATGAAATCCGATCTCCTACTGTGAAATCTGATCTTTGTGTGCTTTTACCCTATACTATACAGATTTCACAGGGGAGACCAACATTTCTCAAAAGGGAATTGCAGGGGAGTCACAAAGTTATTTTGGGGTGGGGTCATGATACTGCCACCCTTACTTCTGCGCTGCCTTCAGAGCTGGGTGGCTGGAGACCGGTGCCTGTTGGCAGGGTGCCCATCTCTGAAGGTGGTGTCCTGCCAGCAGCTGCGCAGAAGTAGGGGTGGCAATACTGCAGAAGTACGGGTGGCAATACCATACGATGCAGTGCTGCTGGTGGCAGCTGTGCCTTCAGAGCTGGGCTCCCAGCCAGCGGCCACCGCTCTCCAGCTGCCCAGCTCTGAAGGCAATGCTGCTGCCAGCAGCAGTGAAGAAGTAAGGGTAGCAGTACCGCAACCCTCCCCACTACAATAATCTTGTGACCCCCCCCACAACTCCTTTGTGGGTCAGGAGCCCTACAGTTACAACACTATGAAATTTCAGATTTAAATAGCTGAAATCATGAAATTTACAATGTTTAAAATCATATGGTCATGAAATTGACCAAAATGAACCGTGAATTTGGTATGGCCCTACTTACTATTAATTAGTATTGCTTTAGAAGTTGCATTCCATTAGCGCCTCAAAGCACCATTCATGGATCAGGACCCCGCTGCACTAGGTGCTGTACAAACACAGAACAAAACGATAGTCCCTGCCTGTAGCAGGGTGGATCCCTGCTCCTGGTTATAAGGGGTTTAAAAGCGGCTTGGCAGGGCTTGAGAGCTGCTGCTCTCAAAGCTGGCTGATTGGGGAAGTAGCCGCAGCTGGGCCACACCCCAATCAGGCCACAGCTGGCCCCTATAAAAGGCTGTGAGCCAGGAGCCCAGTCAGTCTCTCTCTGTTTCTAGAGGGAGATGGGCCTGGCTGCAGGGAACTGAGACAAGGTACCTAGGGTGAAGCAGGGCTGGGGAAAGGCTGAGGAGCTGGGGAAGCTCCAGCCTAGAAAACCCCAGGCTGCGGCCTAGCATAGGGCAAAAGGTACTGGGGGTTGCAGGGGGCAACCTAGGGGTAGGCCAAGGCAGCAGGTCCAAACCCCCTTTGCCGATGATGAGTGCTGGCTACTGCAGTTTGCCCCAGCGAACGGGGGCTAGATAGAGACTGGGCAGTAGCCACTACTGAGGCGAAGTGGGGATAGTAGGGTGGGGGTTCCCCTGGGAAGGGGAAACCCGGTTAAAGGGGCACCGGGGTCCTGGGAGGGACACGGGGCCAGGAGAAGACAGGGGGCTCACCGTCCTGCAGAGGGCGCTCCGAGCAATGGAAAGAGCTAATTCCCCAGAGTCACCAGCAGGAGGCGCCGCAGGGGTGAGTCAACCCGTCTACACTGCCCCAGGGAATTTACCATCTAGGAAAATGTCTGTTGGTGGGAAAGCCAGGCTGTGAGCCACCCAGAGCTCTTCTTCAGGGCTGGGAAAGGTGCTCCCAGCATCACAGCAAATGAACGGTGGAACAGATTGTTTAGCATAAGCAGTTAGCACATATTGCACGGGACCTTTCAAGGTAGAGTTAATACCTCTGCAGTCATAGGACGAAAAGTGGGGGAAGTTAGTGGGTAGCAGATTGTTTGTTGTAATAAGTCATAAATCCAGTCTCTCTGTTCAGTCCCTGATTTTTAGTGTCTAGAAGACTTATGAATTTAAGCTCCCAGCCCTGGCTTGTCTTTTGAATGTGTTGTGCAGGTTTCCTTTGGGGATGAGGCCTGATATGTCCCGCTATATCAGGAGCCTGGCAGAATGGACATGGACACAAACTGACGTGTTCTCAAACCCCATCCTACAATGCACTGCAAATGAACAAAGCAAAATCATGGCCTCCTTTGTTTGCCTCTAGTGTTGAGGAGGTTGGGTGGTGGTGGAAAGAGGGTTGTGGCTAATGCTTCACTCCGTCAACAGCCAAATCAGTGCTGTAGTTGGAAACCTCAATCAGGTTTTCATCGGGGTCTCGGAAGTAGATGGATGTGATTGGACCAATGGCACCAGTTCTGGGCACTGGGCCTTCTTCAATAGTCACACCACAGGCCTGGAAGGAGAGGGAAGGTATGTTTGGTTTTCAGCATTAACCATGTTTTTCTAAGGGGCTTGCCCCCAGTTCCCCCCCGGCAGATGTTAGAACCATTGTCCAAGCAGCTCTCTGGCAATGGCTGTTCTGATTTAGCAGTGTTGTCGTGCCTTTCCCCAGGAGAGGGGCAGATGGTTAAGAGGACCTAGAAAAGCACTAGGTGTTGCCAAGCAGGGTGCTAGCTGCTCTCGAACCCTGTGGTCCCAGCCTGTGGCACTCGATGGCTGCACATCCTGGCAGAAAAGCTGTTCAGCATTCAGCTCTAGAAAGGGGAACAGGACACAACCAATAGATTCAGGTTCACTGGTGAGCTAAGCCAGGCTTTGAATACAGGTCTCCAGAGCTAAGGCTATTATTGCATTAACCCCTTAATCTGCCACATCCCTGGGTTTATCTGTCCATGGGCAGGGGGTGTGGGTGTAGGAAGCAGAGAGTCACCCAGGTAATGAAATGGACCTTCAAGAAGGCACAGGTCTAACTGCCCAGCCCCATGTGCCCCATAGTGCTTAGAGTTGGATTTCCCAGGAGGATGGCTGGGTGACAGATCTCATGCTGGATAGTAAGAAAATCTGAAATCTCCCAATCTCCAGTTCCATATGGTGTCTTCCTTGAGACCGTCTAAATCAGGGGTGGGCAACCTATGGCTCAAGTGCCGAAGGCGGCACGTGAGCTGATTTTCAGTGGCACTCACACTGCCCGGGTCCTGGCCACCAGTCCGGGGGGCTCTGCATTTTAATTTAATTTTAAATGAAGTCTTTTAAACATTTTAAAAACCTTATTTACTTTACATACAACAATAGTTTAGTTATATATTACAGACTTATAGACCTTCTAAAAACGTTAAAATGTATTACTGGCAAGCGAAACCTTAAATCAGAGTGAATAAATGAAGACTTGGCACAGCACTTCTGAAAGGTTGCTGACCCCTGATCTAAATTCATCTCACTAAACACTGATGTGCTCTCTGCTCTGAGTGACTTCCATGGACTTAATGAAGAGAATCTCTTGAGTTCAGTACAAATGCTCCGCAGACCTGTGCAACCAGCTAGGCTGTCAATTGCCCCTGACAGTGATCCATACAGCACAGCACTGCTGGTGTGGCTCCTTGTTCCTTAAGAGTTCCTTGTGCTGTCTAGCAGAGAAGATAAAGAGACATACAACTGAGCTAGGTTGGACTGCAAGGCATTGTGGGTGGATGGGGCTGGACATATTGTGTATGGACAGAAGGAAGGGGCCAATTACATAGACTAGTAGGTGATGGGTTTTGTATTCTGAAGGCAAGAGACAAACAACACTGGCGAGTAATATTTTG
The DNA here is from genome assembly GCF_016161935.1 of Mauremys reevesii. Classification (NCBI taxonomy): domain Eukaryota; kingdom Metazoa; phylum Chordata; order Testudines; family Geoemydidae; genus Mauremys; species Mauremys reevesii. The sequence goes on from NC_052631.1 coordinate 62,353,448, forward strand.
GCAGGTACTGGGCCCTTCTGTCCCAGGACTGGGGGTTCTGTATGCCTCTGCCACCTTACCTCATCCCTGCTCTGAAATATGCACTACTGTTCCAGTCTCCCTTCACCACAGCTCTGCAGATGCCCTTCAATCCTGTCTTACAGCTCCCCCAGCTATTCCAGTCCACGTTCCCCAGGCACGTCTCTGCTGCTGACCTACAGCCCCATCTGCTATTCCAGTCCTGGGGTTTCCACGCACAGTTATGACGATGCCCCTCAATCTAGCCCCATAGACCCTGTCCTGCCCCCAAACTTTGCTACTCGAGCACTGAACCTGTTATACAGAGATTTTCAAATGTATCGCAAAGGATGAGGTTTCGTGATATAGAGCAGTACAAACCCAAGAGATTCATGTTCACACACTGAACTCCAGGTGTCTGGTTCTCCTCTTCCTTACAATCCCATTAACCTGAGTGGAATTACTCCTGATTTACACTGCTGTGAGCACAAGCTGAATTGGGCACCAGGTCTCCAAGATGACAGGGAAGTTTGCTAGCCCCGTTACTCTATCACACCCCTGGGTTTATTCATTCACATCAGGCCTATGGTAGCATCCCATGAAACATGTGGCTACTTGGGAGAGAAACAGTTTTCCCAACCTTCAGGTGTCCCACTAGCTGGTCTAGCGAGGTGTCTGTGATCAGGCAGACGTCTATGGAACCAGGAACTGGTCTGTGAGCCTTGGGTTCAAACTCCTTCCCAGCCTCATGGAGGTTAAACTTTTGGTTCCCGAAACGTAGCGCTTTCCGGTTGCCCTGTCACCAAGGGAAGGAAAGGATCAATGTAAAAATATAACATTAGGGATCTATTATCAACCACCTGACCAGGACAGTAATAGTGATGATGAAATGCTAAGGGAAATTAGAGAGGCTATCAAAATTAAGAACCCAATAATAGTGGGGGATTTCAATTATCCCCATATTGACTGGGAACATTTCACTTCAGGACGAAATGCAGAGATAAAATTTCTCGATACTGTAAATGACTGCTTCATGGAGCAGCTGGTACGGGAACCCACAAGGGGAGAGGCAACTCTAGATTTAATCCTGAGTGGAGCGCAGGAGCAGGTCCAAGAGGTAACTATAGCAGGACCGCTTGGAAATAGTGACCATAATACAATAGCATTCAACATCCCTGTGGAGGGAAGAACACCTCAACAGCCCAACACTGTGGCATTTAATTTCAAAAGGGGGAACTATACAAAAATGAGGGGGTTAGTTAAACAAAAGTTAAAAGGTACAGTGACTAAAGTGAAATCCCTGCAAGCCGCATGGGCCCTTTTTAAAGACACCATAATAGAGGCCCAACTTCAATGTATACCCAAATTAAGAAACACAGTAAAAGAACTAAAAAAGAGCCACCGTGGCTTAACAACCATGTAAAAGAAGCAGTGAGAGATAAAAAGACTTCCTTTAAAAAGTGGAAGTCAAATCCTAGTGAGGCAAATAGAAAGGAGCATAAACACTGCCAACTTAAGTGCAAGAGCGTAATAAGAAAAGCCAAAGAGGAGTTTGAAGAATGGAAAGCCAAAAACTCCAAATAAAAAAATGTTTTTTAAGTACATCAGAAGCAGGAAGCCTGCTAAACAACCAGTGGGGCCCCTTGATGATGAAAATACAAAAGGAGCGCTTAAAGACAATAAAGTCATTGCGGAGAAACTAAATGGATTTTTTGCTTCAGTCTTCACGGCTGAGGATGTTAGGAAGATTCCCAAACCTGAGCTGGCTTTTGTAGGTGACAAATCTGAGGAACTGTCACAGATTGAAGTGTCACTAGAGGAGGTTTTGGAATTAATTGATAAACTCAACATTAACAAGTCACCGGGACCAGATGGCATTCACCCAAGAGTTCTGAAAGAACTCAAATGTGAAGTTGTGGAACTATTAACAAAGGTTTGTAACCTGTCCTTTAATTTGGCTTCGGTACCTAATGACTGGAAGTTAGCTAATGTAACGCCAATATTTAAAAAGGGCTCTAGAGGTGATCCCGGCAGTTACAGACCGGTAAGTCTAATGTCGGTACCAGGCAAATTAGTTGAAACAATAGTTAAGAATAAAATTGTCACACATAGAAAAACATAAACTGTTGAGCAATAGTCAACATGGTTTCTGTAAAGGGAAATTGTGTCTTTGAAGGGGTCAACAAACATGTGGACAAGGGGGATCCAGTGGACATAGTGTACTTAGATTTCCAGAAAGCCTTTGACAAGGTCCCTCACCAAAGGCTGTTACGTAAATTAAGCTGTCATGGGATAAAAGGGAAGGTCCTTTCATGGATTGAGAACTGGTTAAAAGACAGGGAACAAAGGGTAGGAATTAATGGTAAATTCTCAGAATGGAGAGGGGTAACTAGTGGTGTTCCCCAAGGGTCAGTCCTAAGACCAATCCTATTCAACTTATTCATAAAAGATCTGGAGAAAGGGGTAAACAGTGAGGTGGCAAAGTTTGCAGATGATACTAAACTACTCAAGATAGTTAAGACCAAAGCAGATTGTGAAGAACTTCAAAAAGATCTCACAAAACTAAGTGATTGGGCAACAAAATGGCAAATGAAATTTAATGTGGATAAATGTAAAGTAATGCACATTGGAAAAAATAACCCCAACTATACATACAACATGATGGGGGCTAATTTAGCTACAACGAGTCAGGAAAAAGATCTTGGAGTCATCGTGGATAGTTCTCTGAAGATGTCCACGCAGTGTGCAGAGGCGGTCAAAGAAGCAAACAGGATGTTAGGAATCATTAAAAAGGGGATAGAGAATTAGACTGAGAATATATTATTGCCCTTATATAAATCCATGGTACGCCCACATCTCGAATACTGTGTACAGACATGGTCTCCTCACCTCAAAAAAGATATTCTAGCACTAGAAAAGGTTCAGAAAAGGGCAACTAAAATGATTAGGGGTTTGGAGAGGGTCCCATACGAGGAAAGATTAAAGAGGCTAGGACTCTTCAGCTTGGAAAAGAGAAGACTAAGGGGGGATATGATAGAGGTATATAAAATCATGAGTGATGTTGAGAAAGTGGATAAGGAAAAGTTATTTACTTATTCCCATAATACAAGAACTAGGAGTTACCAAATGAAATTAATAGGCAGCAGGTTTAAATAAAAGGAAAGTTCTTCTTCACGCAGTGCACAGTCAACTTGTGGAACTCCTTACCTGAGGATGTTGTGAAGGCTAGGACTATAACAATGTTTAAAAGGGAACTGGATACATTCATGGTGGCTAAGTTCATAAATGGCTATTAGCCAGGATGGGTAAGAATGGTGTCCCTAGCCTCTGTTCGTCAGAGGATGGAGATGGATGGCAGGAGAGAGATCACTTGATCATTGCCTGTTAGGTTCACTCCCTCTGGGGCACCTGGCATTGGCCACTGTCGGTAGACAGATACTGGGCTAGATGGACCTTTGATTTGACCTGGTACGGCCGTTCTTATGTTCTTATGTTATGTTCTTATGTACTGTCAAACAGAGACCCCTTGTGCTGAATGCCAGGATTGCAAGGAAAACCCTGGGCTGGAGAGCATAGCACCAGGGATACTGCTCTGAGAGAACAAGAGAAGTCTCTTTTGACAAGTAGCAGGTGTTCCATTTCTGTACTCAATGTCACCCCCTTGTGGAAAGCAAGTGGAACTTCTGTTCCATAGCACAACAAGGGACACAGGAGTGAGGTCTTAGCACTGCTATAGCTTTACAGACATGGGAGGAGAGGGAAAATTTCAGAGACCTAAATGACAGTTTGGTGCCTAACTGCTGCTACACATGTCTTTGGAAATGTCACCCAGGAACTAACCAGGCCTCCCAGTGGCTCTATGATGTGCCGCTGGTTTTTAAAAAAAGTGAATTTAACCAACCAAACAAACAAAAATGGATTTCATTTTTTTGGTCCAAATTTGAAACTTTGCTGAAATGTCTAACTTCAAAGCACTGCAAGCTGCTCTAGAACTGGGAAATAGGCAGGGGGAAATTGTCAGTTTTTTTGTTCCCCCGTGTGTCTGTAAAAATTCCAAAAATGTCAAGCAACTCAAGAAGTAAAGGGCTTAGGGGCCTCTGGAGTATAAGCTATCCTTCTTCAAGGCATAGGCCCTGAACTCTGGCTATTGGGGTTCAGAAGGAAACTTCCTTTAGAACAGGGCTTTCCAAACTGTGGTATGCATCCCCGTGGGGGCATGCGAGACATCTTGGGGGTGTGGGGATACGCAGGAGAAATTGTGTAATGGTGGATTTTATTTATTCATTATTTTATTTACTGCATTCTCATAATAGGCTACTCAGACCAAGCTTTAAAACTCTGAGAATTTGTTATGTAAAATACGGTAGTTAATTTACTTCAAGATGTACCAATAAGAACACAGATACACAGAGACACTGATGTACAGAGCCCTCACCTCCAATCACTGTACAGCGTGGGTTCAGTTGCCCAGCAACTGTCCAGTCTAACTGAGGGTTTTTTTTTCAGTTGTGTACATTGCACTATAAGTATATCTGTATGTAACAGTCCAGTATAGCGAGATGGCTAAAGACAGGTAGTGTTAAAGAAGAACACTCAAAGTATCAGTGAGGAGAAGGGTAGAGGTACACGGGCAGCTGGTAGATCTGGAAGGGGGTATGCAATATGAAAAGTTTGAGAACCTCTGCTCTAGAGGCAGGTTCTTCCATTATTTCCTGCTGTAGGGTCTTCTGGACCTGCCTCTGACTAAACTGCTGCTGACTTATGTCAGAGACAGGACACTCAGTCAGATGGGCCATGGGCTGACAGTTCCTACAATCCTCACTCTACAGACAGGGAAAATAGAGATGCCTTGCTCACAGTGACACAATAAGTCAATGGCAGAAGCAGGACTAGAACTCAGAATATCCCAGCTCTATCTTGCCCCTCAGATTACCTTGAAAGTGACCACTTCCATACCCAGGATTTTGGAATAAAAGCCTATGGTGTCCTCAATGCTCTTCACAGTCAGCACCAGGTGATCCAGTCGACAGATAAGACATGGATGGGGGCCCTCACGCTTCTCCTGCGAGGACATCATTTGAAAGCCAGGAACCAGAGACTAAAACCAAGTAGAAATAAGGTTAGTGAGATGCAAGGGCAAGCTACCAGGTCATTTCCTAGTTGGGCTGGCTGGAGACATGGGGCTATTAAATGCAAGCAGAAGCCAAAGTTTGTTTCTTTTTCGGCCTGTGGTTGACACATGAAAAATATGTTCTCCTCCTTGAAATGCTTCCTCAAGACTCACCTGTCTTGTGATGCCCGATTCAAAGCCCACTGAAATTAATGAGACTTTCCATTGACGTCAATGGACTTTGTGTCAGGTCCTAGAAGAATCAGCCAATGAGTGATGGCTAGAAGCAGGGGCAGATGGGATGGCTGACTGTTACCCTATCAATGTATGATACAGTCATAAGGCAGTCATGCCTGGAGCACCCTCCTGAGGCAGGCTGTGGTACTACAACTGTGCCTACCTCAGTTTTCCCTCTCAGCTAACCCAATAACTTCACTTCAGGCTCTCTTGACACTGTAATACTCACCTTTGGGTTAGTTTGTTATAAAAGCCTTTGTGCAATGCTGTACATAACACAAATCCATTTCTCACCCCAGTGCAAGCAGTCATGAAAGTTCAAGATGTCTCTTCCCTTGCCTCACATACCACCCCTGTTGCCTGTTAGGTCTGTGTTCTTGGGGCTTATCTCTGGCAGATCCTGGTCAGCGGTGCAGCTGGGGTGCAGAGGCAGGCTTCCCACCTGTCCTGGCACCGTGAACTGCGCTGCACCCCGGAAGTGACCAGCACGTCCTGCTCCTAGGCAGAGGTGTGCAAGCAGCTCTGCACATCTCTCGCCCGCAGGCACCCTCCTCCCAAGCTCCCATTGGCCAGGAACCAGCCAATGCGAGTGTGGATTTGGTGCTCGGGGCAGGGTCAGCGCACGGAACCTATGAGCTGGACCTGCCGCTGGCCGCTTCTGAGTAGGGACTACTAGTTTTTACTGGCCAGCCACCAGGGTCCTTGGGTGCAGAGCAAGGTGACCCAGTGCCTTGCATTCCACAACCCAGTACTGGGTTGCGACCTGAACTTTAAAAACCACTGGTCTAGCCTGAACAAAACAATTTTGGTATACTCTCTTGAGCCATCAGTTTGCCCATAAACAAATCTAGTCTCCTCCCTTGAACCATTGTTTTTTCCCTACAAAAACCTCTACCCACGCTCAAGTAAGGGTTCTGATGCCTGGATCCAAACTCTGCATCAGTTCCATTGGGACTTCATCTTCTCCTGACTGAACACGCGGGGGGCTCTGCCTGTCTCCAGCACTCCGGACCCTCAGCTACTACCACCACCTGGGACCCCTGACTGGTTCCAGCTTCACAGAATGGTGAGAACCCAACTCTAGGTATATCTTTCTAATCCTGACTTGTGTGATCAGTTACAGTTTTCTAAACCTGACTTTTGTAATAAAATTTAAGTTAGATTTAATATTGTAACTGTTTTGTTTGTTTGCCTCTCCTTGTATGGTTATTACCTGGCAATAAATAACTTTTATGGTTCGGCTGGTTGCTTCCCTCTCTCTCCCTCTCTCTGTGTTTTTGGCTTCCTCATTCGCGCTGCAGCAACTTTCCTCTTACCTAAGCTAAAGATCCCTGTAGTGCCCAAATATCCTGTGGGTTTTGCTCATCCAGTGGATTACCACCAGAACAATTGTAACGTGAAAGTGGGGATTGGGACATGCTGTACCTGGGACATATGAGGGTGGCAGCTTGGAAGTGCTGCTTGACCCAGCTGCTCAGGCATGCTCTATTCTGGTGCGGTGCCTGTGGCATATGGGCGTGGCAGCTTGGAAGTGCCCCTTGATCCAGTCTGCTGAGTCCAGGGACATATAAGGATCAGCTCGGGAGTGCTGATTCACCCAGTCTGCTCAGACATGCTCTGTTAATGTGTGTGTGTGTGTGTGTGTGTTTGTCTGATTCTGGGGCTGGAGGAACCCAGCCCTGGGAACCTAGGTCCTGCAGGATAGCTCCATTGGGGGGGAACTTGCAGAAAGGAGAAGTAGAGCTCTGTATGAGAACACAAGTGACACAAGCAGTACATTGCTAGAATTACAGACCCCACCCCCAGAAGAGTAACCCTAACAAATAAGTGTACCCCAAAGTAGCAGACAAATCTGGTAACAGCCCTCATCACCTTCAGCAATGCCTGGACTCTCTATCAGTCTTCTTCTGTCCTTCTGCCACCTCAGCCTTTCCAACTGGACTGAAACCTTGCTCTTCCTACTGGGAACCCCTGGAGACACTCTGTACCACATATGACCCCCTGTATTCCATGTTCACCACTTTTGTAAGGTTATGATTTATTTTGTACAAAGTATGCCTTGTGAAGTATCATTTGCAAATTCATGATCTTCTGAATATTATCATCCCATTGAAATGTGTGTAAAATCACTGCATGTAAAATATGAGATTTGCTATATGATTGTTACTGAAATATGTTGTAGTTCTAGGTAGCACTCACTAACTATTTTCTCAGAGACAAAGGCGCACTAGCACACCACAGACAGGCCATTTACAAATGGGGTCTGAGCCCAAAAAGGTTGTGAATCACTGCCCTACAGCACAGGGCTCCTTATTACACTTAGAGAAACACAGATTACCAGCAGATTGAAGTTACTTGACTCAGTAATGCAAAATGTTTGTTTCTCCAGTGACTGGGGATGCTTTTGAATCAACCTGCAGAGGGAAAATAGCACTTTTTGAGATTTGAGAGGTTTTCATTTATTTTTCTGATTGATTTTACAATAGATATTTAGGTCTTGTCTAGCATGGAAGACTATGTGCCATGGAAGAACCAGGAAGATTATGCCATCATCAATAACATGTAAGCAAAATCTCTTTAATCAAAAAGGGAAATAGTTTTAATTCAAAATGCTAAAGTCTGTGTTTATATCTGTTTAACTCAAACACTCAGTTAACAATTGGGAAAAGAGTTCTCTTTGTTAAAGGTCCAACACTTGAATTAAGTTCTGACATAAGTCATAATCCTCTTCTCTGAGGCCCTCAACTAGTCTCCCAGCAAAACCAACACACAGTAGACTTGACGCTCGTGATTTTTCTAAGGTTGAAAAGACAACAACAACAGGGGAAAGTAAACCCTCTCAGTCCTTTCCATTATCGAGTGACAAAAACACCACCACCAACCCCATAACCTTTTATTTGGGGCCAGCCATGAAATAAACAAATCAATGGTTAGAGTTGGAAAATGAAGGGGCACAGGAGGTGGTCGCTGAAGGTGGGAGGGCAAGAAAGAAGAGAAGAGCAGCTAGTTCTATAGGAAGAGGGGAAGAGTCAGTGGAGATAACAACACCAAATATGAGCCCCAGGAGGATACAGGATGGGTTGCGGAGGATTGCAAGGGAGAATAGGAATCGAGAGGATTTGCAGCCAGAGGGAATAGACTGGAGAATCGCACCATCACCAGGAAAAGGCAGGTCTATGTGATTGGGGACTCCTTACTGAGAAGAATAAACAGGCCTTTAACTAGAGCTGATCCAGAGAACAGAAGGATGTGCTGTCTGCTGGGCGCTAAGATACGGGATGTGGACCTGAGGCTGAAGAGGATCCTAATGGGAGCGGGAAAGAATCCACTGATCGTCCTTCATGTGGGAACGAATGATACGGCTAGATTCTCACTGGAACGTATCAAGGGAGACTGTGCCAAGCTGGGGAAGATGCTTAAGGAAATCAAGGCTCAGGTGATCTTCAGTGGGATTCTGCCTGTTCTTAGAGAAGGGCAACAAAAGTGTGACAAGATTATGGCAATCAACAGAAGGCTCAGGCAGTGGTGCTATAAGGAGGGCTTTGGGATGTATGGCCACTGGGAAGCATTCATGGAAGCATTCAACAGAGGACTGTTGTCTTGGAATGGACTTCACCTGAGTAGGGAGGGAAATAGACTTCTAGGTTGGAGGCTGGCACAACTGATTAAGAGAACTTTAAATGAGGTATTGGGGGGAGATGGTTGGGAGATGTCCAGGTAATCTCCACGCTGGAATTTAACATTAAGAGGGAAGAAAATGAAGTAAGAAAGGATACAGCCATGGGTAGGAGAATGAACATAAGGAGGAAAGGTAGTGTAGATACCAGTCTAATAGGTGGTACTGGCAGTAGAATGTCTGTGCCTAATTGGGTAAAGAATGTGAGCAAAGCCAAACAGCAAAAATTAAGATGTTTGTACACCAATGCGAGGAGCCTAGGTAACAAAATGGAGGAACTAGAGTTACTGGTGCAGGAAGTGAAACCGGATATTATAGGGATAACAGAAACGTGGTGGAATAGTAGTCATGACTGGAGTACAGATATTGAAGGGTATGTACTGTTTAGGAAAGACAGAAATAAAGGCAAAGGTGGTGGAGTAGCATTGTATATCAATGATGAGGTTAACTGTAAAGAAATAAGAAGGGATGGAATGGATAAGACAGAGTCTGTCTGGGCAAAAATCACATTGGGGAAGAAAGCTACTAGAGCCTCCCCTGGGATAGTGCTTGGGGTGTACTACAAACTGCTGGGATCTGATTTGGATATGGATAGAGACCTCTTTAATGTTTTTAATGAAGTAAATACTAATGGGAATTGTGTGATCATGGGAGACTTTAACTTCCCAGATATAGACTGGAGGACAAGTGATAATAATAGGGCTCAGATTTTCCTAGATGCGATAGCTGATTGATTCCTTCACCAAGTAGTTGCTGAACCAACAAGAGAGGATGCCATTTTAGATTTGGTTTTGGTGAGCAGTGAGGACCTCATCGAAGAAATGGTTGTAGGGGACAACGTTGGTTCAACTGATCATGAGCTAATTCAGTTCAAACTAGATGGAAGGATAAACAAAAATAGGTCTCCGACTAGGGTTTTTTACTTCAAAAGGGCTAACTTTAAAAAATTAAGGAAATTAGTTAGGGAAGTGGATTGGACTAAAGAACTTGTGGATCTAAAGGAGGAGGAGGCCTGGAATTACTTCAAGTCAAAGTTGCAGAAACTATCAGAAGCCTTCATCCCAACAAAGGGGAAAAAATTCATAGGCAGGAGTTGTAGACCAAGCTGGATGAGCAAGCATCTCAGAGAGATGATTTAGATAAAGCAGAAAGCCTACAAGTAGAGGAAGATGGGAGAGATTAGCACGGAAAGCTACCTTATTGAGGTCAGAACATGTAGGGATAAAGTGAGAAAGGCCAAAAGCCATGTAGAGTTGGAGCTTGCAAAGGGAATTAAAACCAATAGTAAAAGGTTCTATAGCCATATAAATAAGAAGAAAACAAAGAAAGAAGAAGTGGGACCGCTAAACACTGAGGATGGAGTGGAGGTTAAGGATAATCTAGGTATGGTCCAATATCTAAACAAATACTTTGCCTCAGTCTTTAATGAGGCTAATGAGGAGCTTAGGGATAATGGATGGATGACAAATGGGAGTGAGGATATGGAGGTAGATATTACCACATCTGAGGTAGAAGCCAAACTTGAACATCTTAATGGGACTAAATCGGGGGGGGGGGGTTCAGATAATCTTCATCCAAGAATATTAAAGGAACTGGCACATGAAATTGCAAGCCCATTAGCAAGAATTTTTAATGAATCTGTAAACTCAGGGGTTGTACCATATGACTGGAGAATTGCTAAAATAGTTCCTATTTTTAAGAAAGGAAAAAAAGTGATCTGGGTAACTAGATCTGTTAGTTTGACATCTGTAGTATGCAAGGTCTTGGAAAAAAATTTGAAGGAGAAAGTACTTAAGGACACTGAGGTCAATGGTAATTGACACAAAAGTCAACATGGTTTTACAAAAGGTAGATCGTGCCAAACAAACCTGATCTCCTTCTTTGAGAAGGTAACAGATTTTTTTAGACAAAGGAAATGCAGTGGATCTAATTTACCTCGATTTCAGTAAGGCATTTGATACGGTTCCACATGGGGAATTGTTAGCTAAATTGGAAAAGATGGGGATCAATATGAAAACTGAAAGGTGGATAAGGGACTGGTTAAAGGGGAGACTACAATTGAAAGGTGAACTGTTAGGCCAGAGAGAGGTTACTAGTGGAGTTCCTCAGGGATTGGTTTTGGGCCCAATCTTATTTAATCTTTTTATTACTGACCTTGGCACAAAAAGTGGGAATGTTCTAATAAAGTTTGCAGATGACACAAAGCTGGGAGGTATTGCCAATACAGAGAAGGACTGGGATATCATACAGGAAGATCTGGATGATCTTGTAAACTGGAGTAATAGTCATAGGATGAAATTGCTAGTGAAAAATGCAAGGTCATGCATTTAGGGATTAATAACAAGAATTTTTATTATAAGCTGGGGATGCATCAGTTGGAAGTAACAGAGGAGGAGAAGGACCTCGGAGTATTGGTTGATTACAGGATGACTATGAGCCGCCTATGTGATATGGCAGTGAAAAAAGCTAAGGCGGTCTTGGGATGTATCAGGTGAGGTTTTTCCAGTAGAGATAAGGAGGTGTTAGTACCATTATACAAGGCACTGGTGAGACCTCATCTGGAATACTGTGTGCAGTACTGGTCTCTCATGTTTAAGAAGGATGAATTCAAATTGGAACAGGTACAGAGAAAGGCTACTAGGATGATCCGAGGAATGGAAAACCTGTCTTATGAAAGGAGACTCAAAGAGCTTGGCTTGTTTAGCCTAGCCAAAAGAAGACTGAGGGGAGATATGATTGCTCTCTATAAATATATCAGAGGAATAAATACCAGGGAGGGAGAGGAATTATTTAAGCTCAGTACCAATGTGGACACAAGAAGAAATGGATATAAACTGGCTATCAGGAAGTTTAGACTTGAAATTAGACAAAGGTTTCTAACCATCATAGAATCATAGAATATCAGGGTTGGAAGGGACCTCAGGAGGTCATCTAGTCCAACCCCCTGCTCAAAGCAGGACCAATCCTCAACTAAATCATCCCAGCCAGGGCTTTGTCAAGCATGACCTTAAAAACCTCTAAGGAAGGAGATTCCACCACCTCCCTAAGTAACCCACTCCAATGCTTCATCACCCTCCTAGTGAAAAAGTTTTTCCTAATATCCAACCTAAACCACCCCCACTGCAATTTGAGACCATTACTCCTTGTTCTGTCATCTGCTACCACTGAGAACAGTCTAGATCCATCCTCTTTGGAACCCTCTTTCAGGTAGTTGAAAGCTGCTATCAAATCCCTCCTCATTCTTCTCATCTGCAGACTAAACAATCCCAGTTCCCTCAGCCTCTCCTCGTAGGTCATGTGCTCCAGCCCCCTAATAATTTTTGTTGCCCTCCGCTGGACTCTTTCCAATTTTTCCACACCCTTCTTGTAGTGTGGGACCCAAAACTGGACACAGTACTCCAGATGAGGCCTCACCAATGTCAAATAGAAGGGAATGATCACGTCCCTCAATCTGCTGGCAATACTCCTACTTATACAGCCTAAAATGCCGTTAGTCTTCTTGGCAACAATGGCACACTGTTGACTCATATCCAGCTTCTCGTCCACTGTAACCCCTAGGTCCTTTTCTGCAGAACTGCTTCCTAGCTATTCGGTCCCTAGTCTGTAACAGCGAATGGGATTCTTCCTTCCTAAGTGCAGGACTCTGCACTTGTCATTATTGAACCTCATCAGGTTTCTTTTGGCCCAGTCCTCTAATTTGTTTAGGTCCCTCTGTATCCTATCCCTACCCTCCAGTGTATCTACCACTCCTCCCAGTTTAGTGTCATCTGCAAACTTGCTGAGAGTGCAGTCCACGCCGTCCTTCAGATCATTAATGAAGATATTGAACAAAACTGGCCCCAGGACCGACCCTTGGGGCACTCTGCTTGAAACCAGCTGCCAACTAGACATGGAGCCGTTGATCACTACCCGTTGAGCCCGATGATCTAGCCAGCTTTCTATCCACCTTATAGTCCATTCATCCAGCCTATACTTCTTTAACTTGCCGGAAAGAATACTGTGGGAGACCGTATCAAAAGCTTTGCTAAAGTCAAGGAATAACACATCCACTGCTTTCCCCTCATCTACAGAGCCAGTTATCTCCTCATAAAAGGCAATTAGGTTAGTCAGGCATGACTTGCCCTTGGTGAATCCATGCTGGCTGTTCCTGATCACTTTCCTCTCCCCTAAGTGCTTCAGAATTGATTCCTTGAGGACCTGCTCCATGATTTTTCCAGGGACTGAGGTGAGGCTGATTGGCCTGTAGTTCCCCGGATCCTCCTTCTTCCATTTTTTAAAAGATGGGCACTACATTAGCCTTTTTCCAGTCATCCGGGACCTCCCCCAATCGCCATGAGTTTTCAAAGATAATGGCCAATGGCTCTGCAATCACATCCGCCAACTCCTTTAGCACCCTCAGATGCAGAGCATCCGGCCCCATGGACTTGTGCTCGTCCAGTTTTTCTAAATAGTCCCGAACCATTTCTTTCTCCACAGAGGGCTGGTCACCTTCACCCCATACTCTGCTACCCAGTGAAGCAGTCTGGGAGCTGACCTTGTTTG